>NC_083317.1:18257239-19457239 GCF_963455315.2 Globicephala melas | reverse complement strand
GAAGTTAGAATTAATTGGATAAGTTTAATATAACTATTTAAAAACAATGGTTGTTATGCCTTATGTTTGGAGTTATTTTCAAGTAAGCCTTTCCATAAGAAATTCTGCATTTAAGAATCCCGTCAGTGTGCTAGATGTTTCTAATATTATAGATATTTGGGTTACACAGAATTGATATTAAAATGGGAGTATGCAAAGTTGATGTAATACTGAATCAATGTTTGCCTTTGCAAATAAATAAATCTATCCCCACAGTACCTAGCATAGTGCTTTGCCTCTTTGGTATTAAGTACATTCATTGAAATAACCACTCACTGCTCTCTGTAATCCACATTCTGTTTGCCTAGGTTGATCACTGAAAGGCCACATACCTTAACTTCATTGGCCTTGGAAGCCCTGCAAGTTCATGAAACAAATCCCTTGTTTGATTTTATTTTTATTTTAGTATGCTTTTGGTTTTCACCATATTTTATTTGAAACCTGATCATAAGAAAAGCTGATACCTCTTCAAGTCAGCTGTTACAAATATCTTTATTATTCTATCCAATCTCCAATTTATATGGACATATATGATATATCCATTTATATTTTCATTTATTAAATGAGTATCGCTTGAACATCTGTTATGTGCCTAACAGTGTGATAGATGCTAGAGATAAAAAGTGAACAAAAAGCGCTGCCCTAGTGGTGCAGTGGTTGAGAGTCCGCCTGCCGATGCAGG
Organism: Globicephala melas; assembly: GCF_963455315.2. Lineage (NCBI taxonomy): Eukaryota > Metazoa > Chordata > Mammalia > Artiodactyla > Delphinidae > Globicephala > Globicephala melas. The sequence goes on along the minus strand of NC_083317.1, from coordinate 19,456,518 downwards.
GAACACGGGTTCATGACCCGGTCCAGGAAGATCCCACATCCCACATGCCTCGGAGCGGCTAGACCCGTGAGCCATGGCTGCTGAGCCTGCATGTCCAGAGCCTGTGCTCTGCAACGGGAGAGGCCACAACAGTGAGAGGTCCATGTATCGCAAAAAAAAAAAAAAAAAAAAAGTGAACAAAAAAATAGGAATGTTTTTTCTCTAGCTGGAGCTTACAACTCAGAAGGGTAACAAACATTACAAAATAAATGTATTTTTTTACAATCCATAAAAAGAGCTATGAAATAAATGTAAGAAAGAATATATAACAGAGAAATATGATTGACATTTGAGCCGATCTCTGAAGGTTGAGTAGGTGTCATCAGGTAAACGGAGGTGGTGTATTGAGGGATGGGACAAAATCATTCCAGGTAGGGGTGTCAAATGCTATTCTTGTTCTTGTTACTGTAGCATAAAATAAAACTAATCATACTGAACTGTATTTTTCAGATAAAAAAGAATAAATTTTATGGGCTGAATGGTTTAGTAAAAAACCACAGATTTTTCTAATATGCAATATCTACTACTAAGCTCTGACTTAAACATTGCAAAATTAATTTCAAGGTAAAACTACATTTTATCATTGACTCAAAACTCTAAGGAGTGCCTCAAAGGCTCAGAGATGGATCCCTAGATTCCTTCCAAAGGAAAAGATCAAAAACACTGAGAAACTTAAAATTTCTTATAATTGAATAACCTTTGGTCTCATTGGCAATTTAACATTACAAATAAAAGGTAAGCTTTAATTTACTGGTTCCATATGTGTTGTTGAGAAATTAAATCATTTCCACATTTGCATAACAAAATTTATTATCTGTAATTAACTAACCTTTAGAAAATTCATTTTTAATTTCCTCCTGTCAACATATCTGGAAAATGCCAAGTTAACAATCATTAGCATATAAGAAACTACATTAGTGTAGAAGCTACAACAAGCATTAGATGGATGAAGCAGTCAAGTCCTAAGTTAATTAAAAGAGTTGTAATCACACTGTTCACTTGAAAACATATGGAGAAATATTTTGCATCATTGCTAAGTGACAACACAATCATAAGACACCATTTTACATGCACGAGTAAGCTGAAGTAATCTATTTAATCAGCACTGTTTATTTGGAATTCCTTTATAGTTAAAACATTATGTTTTGTACCAAAACAAAACCTAAATATGAAAATCCAATTGTCTTAATTTTAATTGTTCTAATTCAATTGTAATGTGCATATATTTTGTCATTCAATTTCAGAAGCAACAATTTTATAGTCATATGTTAAAAATCTCCAATGATGACATTTTAGAAATTATTGTCTCTCTCCATTTTTGATATTAAGGAGTAGTAAGGAAGAATTGAAATGTATATTTTCCCATCATAATATTTGGTTTATTAGGTACTTATGTGAATATATATGCATTCTAAAAATCCTCAACAAATACTAGCAAACAGAATACAACAGTAAAAGGATCATACACCATGATCAAGTGGGATTTATTCCAGGAATACAAGGATTCTTCAATATACACAAATCAATCAATGTCATACACCACATTAATAAAGAATAAAAACCATATGATCATCTCAAAAGATGCAGAAAAAGCTTTCGACAAAACTCAACACCGACTTATGATAAAAACTCTCCAGAAAGTGGGCATAGAGGGAACCTAACTCAACATAATAAAGGCCGCATATGACAAACACACAGGAAGCATTATTTTCAATGGTGAAAAACTGAAAGCATTTTCTCTAAGATCAGGAACAAGACAAGGGTGTCTAGTCTCACCACTATTATTCAATATAGCTCTGGAAGTCCTAACCACAGCAATCAGGGAAGAAAAAGAAATAAAAGGAATCCAAATCGGAAAAGAAGAAGTAAAACTGTCACTATCTGCAGATGATATGATACTATATATAGAGAATCTTAAAGATGCTACCAGAAAACTACTAGAGCTAATCAGTGAATTTGGTAAAGTTACAGGATACAAAATTAATGCACAGAAATCTCTTGCATTCCTATATATTAACAACAAAAGGGCAGAAAGAGAAATTAAGGAAACAATCCCATTTACCATACAACAGAAAGAATAAAATACCTAGGAATAAATCTACATAAGGAGACAAAAGACCTGTACTCAGAAAACTATAAAACACTGATGAGAGAAATCATAGATGACATAAACAGATGGAGAGATATACCATGTTCTTGGATTGGAAGAATCAACATTGTGAAAATGACTATACTACCCAAAGCAATCTACAGATTCAATTCAATCTCTATCAAATTACTGATGGCATTTTTCACGGAACTACAACAAAAAATTTTACAATTTGTATGGAAACACAAAAGACCTGGAATAGCCAAAGCAATCTTGAGAAAGAAAAACTGAGCTGGAGGAATCAGGCTTCTGGACTTCAGACTATACTACCAAGCTACAGTAATCAAGACAGTATGGTACTGGCACAAAAATAGAAATATAGATCGATGGAACAGGATAGAAAACTCAAAGAAAAACCCATGGACCTATGGTCACCTAATCTATGACAAAGGAGACAAGAATATACAATGGAGAAAAGAGAGCCTCTTCAATAAGTGGTGCTGGGAAAACCGGACAGCTACATGTAAAAGAATGAAATTAGGACACTCCCTAACACCATACACAAAAATAAGCTCAAAATGTATTAAAGACCTAAATGTAAGACCTGACACTATAAAACTCTTGGAGAAAAACACAGGCAGAACACTCTTTGACATAAACCACAGCAACATCTTTTTTGACCCACCTCCTAGAGTAATGAAAATTAAAACAAAAATAAATAAATAGAGCCAAGTTAAACTTAAAAGATTTTGCACAGAAAAGGAAACCATAAACAAGATGAAAAGACAACCCTCAGAATGGGAGAAAATAATCACAAACAAAGCAACTGACAAAGGATTAATCTCCAAAATATACAAGCAGCTCATACAGCTCAATAACAAAAAAACAAACAGCCCAATCAAAAAAATGGACAGAAGACCTAACTAGACATTTCTCCAAAGAAAACATACAGATGGCCAACAAACACATGAAAAGATGCTCAACGTCACTAATTATTAGAGAAATGCAAATCAAAACTACAGTGAGTTATCCCCTCACACCAGTCAGAACGGCCATCATCAAAATATCTACAAACAATAAATGCTGGAGAGGATGTGGAGAAAAGGGAACCCTCTTGCCCTGTTGGTGGGAATGTAAATTGATACAGCCACTATGGAGAACAGTATGGAGGTTCCTTAAAAAACTAAAAATAGAATTACCATGTGACCCAGCAATTCCACTACTGGACATATACCCAGAGAAAGCCATAATTCAAAAAACACATGCACCCCAATGTTCATTGCAGCACTATTTACAATAGCCAGGACATGGAAGCAACCTAAATTTCCATTGACAGAGGAATGGATAAAGATGTGGTACATATATACAGTGGAATATTACTCAGCCATAAAAAGAAATGAAATTAGGTCATTTGTAGAGACATGAATGGACCCAGAAAGTGTCATAGAGAGTGAAGTAAGTCAGAAAGAGAAAAGCAACTATTATATAATAACGCATATATGTGGAATCTACAAAAATGTTATAGATGATCTTAGTTGCAAAACAGAAATAGAGACAGACGTAGAGAGCAAATGTATGGATACCAAGGGGAAAGGGGTGGGGTGGGAGGAACTGGAAGACTGGGATTGACACATATACATTATTGATACTATGTATAAAATGGACAACTGATGGGACCATGCTGTATAGCACAGGGAACTCACCTAGTGCACTGTGGTAACCTAAATGGGAGGGAAGTCAAAAAGGGAGGAGATATGTGTGTGTGTACTGCTGATTTGTTTTGTTGTGCAGTGGAGGCTAACACAACATTGTAAAGCAACCATACTCCAATAAAAATTAATTTCAAAATATATATATATGCATTTTCAGATTGTATGGCTATAGACTGTTAATTTTTTTCTTTTCAAAAGTAAAAAATACTAAAATAATTAACAACATAACCCTCTGTTTTTCCCTAGAGTTTGTCAAACTCTGCTAAATGTTCTAAGTTATTACAATTCATAGAAAGAAAAGCAGTGGTAGCAGGTGGCATTATAAATTTAAATTAGATCCAGTGTGCAGAAGGACAGCAGGGGGTTCTCTATGTCAGTTTCCTGAATACATGAAACCAACAATATTGTACATTTTACAAACTAGTCAGGTCATTACTGCTCTACAATTTTTTACCATTACACTAGACTGCTTTATTTCCCTTAAGTTACTAGTTTTTTCACTCATCAGATCCTTACCCAGACACTAGAAATCTAAGGTATTGATAATGAAAAATGTAAAATAAAACAAAGTAAAACAGATGCCTTTTAAGACAGTTATAAAGGGTGAGACATCTTATAATACTTCATTGTCTATATATACAGATGCATATATATATATCTATATACACACACAAAGTCAATATTTAAATGACTATACTCTTACTCTTGTCCACAAAATTATATAATATACTTTAAATTACATGTGGTAGAAACTTTACATTATTTTTCTTAAAAATTTTTGATAAATTAGAAAATCTTTTCCTTAAAAAGATTTTTGATACATTAGAAATTTTTTTTCTAATTCAAGATTTAGAAAACGTAGAGACTACAAGATTTTAAAGGAATTGAATATCTTTTTATCCCGTATTTCTAACTACAAGAATTTGCAACACCATCTACTTATACATTGAAGCCAGAAACCCAAGATTTATCCATCAACATGCACATTCATGTTTTCCAGATTTTACCTCCTAAAATTCTCCCACTTTTCTCCATCTCCATCAAGTTTACCTTGTTCCAAGTTAGCATCACCTGTGGCCAGGTTACTGGATTACTACAAAACTATTCACAGCTCTCCTAAGGAATTTACATTCATTAAGGGTTAAATTGTTTCTCATTTTTATAGAAATTTCCTTAAAATGGTATTCTTGTTCTAATCTTATAGTTATAAATGAGTGGGAAAATAATTAAATCACTTGTTATAACTGAGAGGGACCCTATGGGGCCTTCCTGGGACAGACCATCCACATGTCCTCTGCCTGCTTTTTGTTTGTAGAAAAACTTTAGATTCCTAGGCCATCCCTGAGTTCCAAAGAATATATTTAATCAGAGAAGTGAGAAAATGTAGAACCAAAGGAAAACAGTCAAGCAAAGACAATAATAGTTTAGCTGTAAAACAAAGTCAAGGACCTTTAGTTCCTCCTGAGGGGCTATAAATAATATTCTGAGCCATATCCTTTGAGCTGTTTTGCAGGTACTGAAACCCCCACCAGTTGGAAGAAATTCACTTCATGCTGACCACAAGCATGTAGACCCCAGACTGGTTGGAACAAGAAGGTTGATGATATTGATTCCTGATTACCCCACTGCCAATGATCAAAAGAATGTCCACAAGCTGACCATGTACCCTGCAACCCTCTCCCTCACCCTGTCTTTAAAAACTTTTCCCTAGAAACCATTGGGGAGTTAGGTTTTGGGGGTCATTAGTTGCCCACACTCCTTATTTGGCTCCTGAAGTAAACTCCACACTTTCCTTCACCACAATAGGTGTCAGTAGATTGGCTTTACTGCATGCTGGTGAGCAGACCAAAGTTTGTTTTGGTAACAATGTTATTTACACCAGAAGACAGTTTAACAGATTATTATTCAAATATAGCAAAGCAGGCTCTTCTTAAATCAACATTATAGGCTACTACTTCATAAAATATAAATTGTGGAAGGAAAAAAGAATAACATTTTATATCACCTAATTTTTACTCTTTTATGAGCATGATTGTTGTCAAGCAGCTTTTATTTATCTAAGCTTATAGCAAAAGCTATAGGAAAATGATAAACATTGGTAAACTATACTTTCTACTGTGAATAAAAAGAATCCATCTCTGCTTTCCCTACTGGCTCATTTTTCCCAATTCCTCATTCATCTGACAAAGTAACACTAATAGGACTAATAAAAGTATTTTGTGCTTAACTGACATTATTGAAGACCTGATAAAAATTAAAACAGAAAACAAAAACTCGTGGCTAAATATCGTGTATCACTGAATTCCTCGCTACATCTCTCACAGGTAGTTCTGTAATCAGCCTCTCTTCCCTCAGCTACCCACTCCCCACCTCACATTGCATCTCTTTCCCAATCTTTTGTCTTCTCAAGGGCCAGAAACTCTTCTAACTCCTGTCTTGGCAGCAGCAGAGGGAAATTACACGTCTTCACACTAAGCAATCCATCCAAGGATGACCCATTTAACTTTTGTTATGCAGAGTGATTTACCATTTCATTGCCTTGTCCATCCCATTTTCCTGGAACAAGTTTCAAACATTTTACCACCGCATAATAAAAGGGTCCATTAAGGTGCTTCCCTTTACTTTCAAATAACAAGAGACATCCCCACCACTCAGGAAATGCCCAGGATTTTAAGAGTCCTGTGCCAGGAATTGGGGACAAAGACCAAATACATAATATATTATTTATTATACTATCGATATAAAACCATCTTTCATGCAAATAAGTCACTTCATCCAAGTTCTTTTATTGTTATGAACTTCTAATTTATTTTGTTTCCTCCTCCTTTTTCTATACTTATCTTGTTTTGTAGGTATAATTCTTTAAACATAAACAATTAATCAAAATTAAAATTATGTATAACAGCTATATGGAAGAAACATGTAAAACTTTTAAACATAAAGTAAATCTACAAATGATTAGATTAATAGAGTTCAGTCAGATTAATGTTTATTTATTGACTACCTTGAAAGATCCTAGCTCTATAAGCAAAGGAATAAAATAGCATTCAAATGACAGCTGAGCATAGAGCAAAATCAATTTAATGTGGGTATTATTTAAGTGTAGAAGCTGAGTTTTATCAATATTTTATACACAGCACATACCATAAGTCTTGGCATAGAATATATGTAATAAATATTGATTAAGAAAATAAATGTATTTATACTTTTAAGCATAACTTTGAATACGTTCATATAATGTAGATATAGATACTTTCCATTTCCATTTCTTGGGCTCACAGGAAAGTTCCATTTGTCTACTTTTATTGGTGTTATCTTGAGGCCATGCGATTAAATAGGTGATCCATAGAATATAGACAAAAGTAGTGAACATCATTTCCAGATCTGGCATCAAAAAGGTTTCCTGTGATTCTCCACAGTCTCATTTTCTTCCATCTCTATAGCTGAAGACTGAGAACTCAAAGATAGTAGAGCCATATGTGAAATAAAATTTATTTATGGCAAGACAAGAAAAATTTAAACAAAAAACCTTCTCTGCCCTTTTGTTACCGAGTCCAAGCCCACTCTGCTCACCACATGACAGGCCAATAAATCGGAGACAAGGTGTTGAAGTAGGGAATAGAACTTTATTTGGAAAGCCAGCAGACCGAGAAGATGGCAGATGAAAGTCTCAAAATCACCATCTTATGGGGGTTTGGATGCCAGTTTTTTTTATAGCACAGAGAGAGGGAGGAGATGAGGAAGTAAAGTAAAAAGGCCACAAGTTTTGCAAGTATTTCTGGGAATGGCCAGCCTAGAGGAGGGGATGTGTTAATTTCTTCTTTCTTGCAGCCATCCATAGGTGGACAGGGTTCAGATGTTTCCCCGAAAAAAGGCACTTTGGTTTAACATTCAGGCAAAGGGGCAGGGTTCCCCGAGGCAGGCCATTATGTATAGACAGTATCCTTTAGTGAACAAAAGCAATGGGAAGCAAAGGTTAAAGTAAAAGTAACAGATCCAACATGTAGTCAGATTTGGCTCTTCCCTGTTACACTTTGGCCTTCTCTCTCCCTCCACTGTGCACTGTGAATCTGCATTATGCATTGACCAAATCTTCCCCACTGTCAGTAATACCTGCTCTACCAAAACAGCAATATTCTCCTAGCATCAACAAGACAACCCCTTAAAAGATGGCATTCCTCCTTGATCTCATAAAGGTCACATGACCCACCACAATGACGCTTAGCTCTAGACTATGTAAACTGTCAATAATAGGTCATTTGATGTACAGTCCTCTATCTCAAAAAACTTATGTAACTGTGCCTTGACTTCTAATGGGTGGAACAGTTCTCAGAGCTTTCTGAGATGCTCTTCCTGGGCTATAACCTTCAAATTTGGCTCAAATAAAATTTTCCATTTCTTTCTGAGATCGACTGATTAATTTCTCATTGACACATATGATGGGAAGTCACTGTATCCTTGAGTCACTTCTTAGAAGAAGGAAACCTAAGTGAATTGCTTGACCTCCATCAGATTGTGATAAAAACCAGAATACTTTCATTGCATTAACTATGATGGTATATCCTGCATTTTTCACATCGAGGTAAGAGGTTGGGAGATTACATCTGCTTTGACTTTCAAGCTGAGAACCAACCGACATGGTATAGCCAATATTAGCCAAAACACATTTAGCTCAAAATTTATTTACATACTCATTTTTCTCCATCCTAGGAAGACTCTCTTGTGGCTCCACTGTAATCCTTAGTACATAGAATCAAAGCATTTAAAAGGGTTTCAGAGGTTATTTTGTTCAACCACTATCTATGCAGGAACATGTCTGTTTCAGCAACATATGATCTTCCAAATGCAGTTATGCAGCCTAAAAAATCATTGTGAAGGACAATTTTATATCCCTAGCAGCTACTTGTTCTATTGATAGCTGTTACAGGATAGAGATAGATAGATAGATGACAGATAGATAGATAGATAGATATAGATAGATAGATAGATGATAGGTTAGAAAAATGTTGATAAAAAAACTCATGAATGTTAACTATTTTTTTTTAATATCTGGGTGTCATGCAAGAATGAATCAAAACTTTTCTCTTTTAAATTTCATCCACTGTTCCTTTGGAGCAAAACTGAGAATTGAGGACTATTTTCTATATAAGGATATTACAAATACTGAGTTAATGAAAATCATTGTATATCCCCTTAGGTTTCTCTTCTCCAAGTTAATCAAGACTACTTTTACTCTCCACCTACCTATGGAGTTACTTTAAAAACTTACCCTGAGTAAGCTGGGATGAAGTGAGAGAGTGGCATGGACATATATACACTACCAAATGTAAAATAGATAGCTAGTGGGAAGCAGCCGCATAGCACAGGGAGATCAGCTCAGTGCTTTGTGTCCACCTAGAGGAGTAGGATGCGGAAGGTGGGAGGGAGACACAAGAGGGAAGAGATATAGGGATATATGTATACATATAGCTGATTCACTTTGTTATACAGCAGCAACTAACATAACATTGTAAGGCAATTATACTCCAATAAAGATGTTAAGAAAAAAAAAAAATCTTACCCTGAGGTGATGTTGAAATGGCCAGGATTGTCTGATGGCCTGTCCATATGCAAAAACATCATTCTTTAGAAAACATTTCAGCTTACATGGAAAGATGTTTTGAAAAGATGCAAAGATTAAAGTGCAAAATCTCAAATATATTATTCTTCCATTAGGTATTTTTCCAATTTAAATGACCTGTTTCTTATCATGTCATTTAATTTTGTCCATAAATATCAGCAGGAAAATATGTACTAGGAAGGAACAATTTACAGAAATAACTATCCACATAAATGGGTTCCTTAAGAATCTTTCTGTAAGGTTTCAAAGGCAAAAATAAAAACAAATAATTAACAAAGTCACTGAAAAGGGGAATTTGACAATTGGGGGAAGAAAAAAATTTTATTTATTTACTTATTATTTCCAATAAGAATTTATGTTTTGGCTTGAAAATGCTTTTTGAAAACATCAAGTAAATCTACATCCCTATTAAGAGAGTAAATAATAAAATTTACATGTCCGTGGAAAACTTAATCATAATTTTTCCTATAAACAATACACATAGACAGGAATTAATAAGAAATCTTGGTTTCGATCAGATAAAAACAAGTACCTATTTTGACTATGATGAACAAATATGATAATATTTAGTTAATTTGCTAGTGATTCTTTATAACACCCAATATGCTCATATACATTGATAGCACTTACCAAAATACGCTATGGGTTGTGAATGTTACTACTTACAGATATTTACAACTATCTAATATAGTATCATGACAACCAGATGTGAGAAATTTTATTCTTTTAAACATAGACTATCTTCCTGTGTGTAAGAATTATTTCCTACTTATTTATTCTTGTATTTACATAGTTTATATCGCAGAGTTGATTTGCAGTGTTTTTCTTATCACTAAATTAAATCTGCCCAGCTGAGAAAGAATCAGCTAGAACAGCTACAACTAATGAATAGCTAATGTTGTTTACCATACAATTATCTTGCCTGAAATAACAGGGTTATGTGAAGCAGTTGATAGGATAATTTACTGGATATTATCCCTCTGTTCAAAGGTTTCATCTTAAATCATGCAAAATACATTTTGACAGCATCTTTAAATTTCTAATTAACTTATAAAGAACTTTTGAAATATCTTCCTTCACAAGTCATTTTTCCATATTTTCTCATAATTGCTATTAGCTTTTTTCTAGTAAAAACACAGTGGTACTACCTTTTAACTTTTGTGAAAATTACTTGTTCAAGGAGACTTTGGTTACATCTATGAACGAGGGAGAGCAAAACAGACTTCACATGGTTTATTCAGTCCCTGGATACTCTGATTTTATATGCAGAGACTTGACTGAGGAGTTACTCATTAACAATAATCATGAATATACGTTTATTGTTCACATTTATTGAGTGATTACTATAGGCCAGGCTCTGTTCTAAGCACTTTACATTTATTAATTAATTAGCAATCAATTATCTGGCAATGAATAGAATTTGAGGATTGATCTAATCTGTTTAAACACTGGCATTAAGAAAACCAGATAAGACTGATAATCCACCAGTAACTTTTGATACTTGAGAAAAAAAAAAAATTATCACTTTAAAGAAAGATTGAGCTACTTATGGCACCAATCCTGGTATTCAATGGAGGTGAAGGGGTAATATTTTGTTTCCTCTACTTCCTAGAATTTCTTTTTTCCATATTAATGTTTCAGTATTATTTTAGATCAGAAAATAACATTGTGAGATCCTCAATGATTTTCATTGAATTGTGCAAAATATGATTTCTCCTTTTTCTGTAGATTTTATTCATTTTCTGTTTATACAAAGTAATACACATTCAAAACAGGCTTAGGGCACAAGGGTTTGTCCTGAATGATATGGTACAGGTTTGCTTACCCAGCAAACTCTCTTGTCCTTTTTGCTTCCAGCAGTTAAGATTTTGTTAATGCCTTAAGCCATTCAATTTTTCATCAGTGTTCTTAATGCAGGCAGAGGACAATAGAAGAAAGAAGAGGGAGCCCATCAGCAAGCCATGTATATTAAAAGGAAATATTTGTTTGTCTATCTTATATGAATAATAGCTCGTATCTCTGATGAGAACTACTTAAAGGCAAGGTGAACTGTCAGATTTGTTTGAACCTCCAAGGGAACAGAATATTTTCTTTTATACTTGAACTCAGTAATGACTAACTAAACACAGTTTTGAAAAGCCAGCTAGAGGCTTTCTTTATATATTCTAAAATTATGACAATGCTTTTTTTCCTGTACTAGAAAAGACATAAAATGTATCATTGTTAAAACCTAAAACACTGATCCAAAATATTGAGCCTAGAATTCTAAGTAATTAAAAGATCTGCTATATATGTTTAATAAACTTCACAAGAATCATTCATTATTTTTAAATGACTTTGGTCCATTTATTTCCATAAGCTTTCATGGTCATAATCTCTTCCTCCTTTCAAAAGTCTGCTAACACTTCAATTTTCCTTCACATTTGTTAGTCATTCTACTCAAGAAGAAACATGCTTTGGGAAATGATGTGGAATAGGGTTCCCCTGCTGCTTTCAATCCAGAAGATGCTATGGGGTGGAACCTGCCTGGGGGTCCCTGCTGATCCTTAATGTTCCATCAGCATTGCCAAAGAGTCACCCTAACCAGCAGTTTTATCTATTTCTTTCTCCATGTAGAAAATATAATTATTGTCTCTGGGTGAGATTTTCATAGATTAATAAAACTGTACCCTAAGACCTTCTGAGGATTATGATTAAGTAATTGATTCACTCAGTCATTCATTAATTTTTATATTTGCACATATGTACAAGTATGAATTGACTTATCATGCACTTTATCTACTAGAATTTATGTTAAAATGGTGACTTTTTAAAATAATTCACTTTTTATTACATGCTGAAAAATGTGTTTTTGGCTAATGTAATTGGAATAGGTTATATTAAAATTAGAATGGAGGTGGATATAGCATATATATCAAAGACCCACATGAAACTCAACATACTCAATTTATATTTCACAAATCTTATTTTCATTATTTTTAGTACCTGAGAATCATGCAAACTTTAGAACATTTCTGGTTCTTTTAATTGGTAGCACATATTAACATAATTTAAAAAACTGCAGCATAAGAATTACACATCAGCATATATATTATATTTTGCTGAGATATTTACTTTTAATTTCTAATGATTTCAGCAAGTGTAAAGACATTTTTCTCCATTTCCTCTTCCCTTAATTTCTACTTCTTTCAGACTCCACTTATCACCAGTGAAAAATATGCATCATCTCACATTCTGTGTATGTGTACATATGTTATGTAGAGCACCTTAAACTAATACAGTATTGTATGCCAATTATATCTCAGTAAATATATAAATTAATGAAAATTTCTGATATACTAATTCAAATTGAGTTAATGTATATTGCTTTGCAGAAATGTTTGCATTTTCAAAAGAGATTCCTAATGGAAGACTATCAAATTCCATGACACCTCTTGAGGAACAATATTTTAGAGGATAGACAACCTAAAAAATAAGCCATAAGACACTGCAGCTGCCATCTATATCAAGGCTAGTTGTGAGACTAATGCAAGCAAGACATTGTATACAGGCAAATGATCCCACAAAAAGGTGACTGAATGCATAGGGGCTATTACTCAATGAGAGACTTGAATAAAAATTAATTTGGCCCCAACTGACTTTTGCAGCTTTACTATTTTTGAAGCAACATGATGTAGTGAAGAGATCACAAGCCTTAGAGTATGTGTAATTGTGCCTCTGTCACTTATGGGCTATTTAGTCTCCAACAACTAACTTAATGCTCTTGTTTCAGTTTTCTCATGTGGTTTGCAACTGTGGCCCACAGTCCAAATTCAAGCCACTTGTTATTGTATAAAAAGTTTTATTGGAGCACAGGCAATTTGTCTATGTATTCTCTATGACTGCTCATGCCCTATAATGATAGAGTTGAGTAGTTGCAACAGAGACCATACAGTCTTCAAAGTTAAACTATTTACTATCTGATACTTTACAGAAAAAGTTTGGTGAGCCATGTTCTAGAAGTTGCCAAATCCAAGGAAACTATATTCTATTTTTTTTAAATATCATAAACTACAGTTTAATATTTCTGCTGATAAAGTACTTTTGAAATAAGTAGCATTACAGTTAATGAACTTAAAGAGACATTTATAGCAGCTCTACTCATAATTGCCCAAAACTGGTAACAACGCAAATATCTTTTTATTTTATTTATTTATTTTTATATTTATTTTTTGGCTGCATTTGGGTCTTAGCTGTGACATGCAGGATCTTTCATTGTGGTGTGCAGGCTTCTCTCTAGTTGTGGCGCACAGGCTCAGTAGTTGTGGTGCAGGGGCTTAGTTGCCCCACTGCATGTAGGATCTTAGCTCCCTGACCAGGGATCGAACCTGCGTCCCCTGCACTGGAAGGAGGATTCTTAACCGCTGGACCACCAGGGAAGTCCCCCAAATATCTTTCAATGAGTGAACAGATAAACAAACAATGGTATGTTTACACAATGGAATACTACTCACATAAAAAAAGGAACAAATTATTTATACACCTTCCAAAGGGTTCCTGGACCCAGGAAGCTATCTTCTTGCTCACAGGACCTGTCCTCCCTCCAGCAGATTGGGTTACTAATCATTACCTCCCCCGTAACTTTCTTTACCTTTGGCTCTTTGATTCCACTTTCTCCTGTATACCTCTTATCTCTCTTAATAATTCCTTTTATTTTATTTTATTTTATTTTTTTGCGGTACGCGGGCCTCTCACTGTTGTGGCCTCTCCCATTGCGGAGCACAGGCTCTGGATGTGCAGGCTCAGTGGTCATGGCCCACCGGCCCAGCCGCTCCACGGCATGTGGGATCTTCCCGGACCGGGGCACGAACCCGTGTCCCCTGCATCGGCAGGCGGACTCTCAACCACTGCGCCACCAGGGAAGTCCCTAATAGTTCCTTTATTATTCTCTTCCTCTGGTCCTTAAATTTTGGAGATCCTAAAGTTTCATTCTTACGTCTCCTAATTTTCAGTTACACATTTCTTCATATTATTTCCTCCACTCCTCAAAACAAGAACCATCCTTATAGTCTAACATGTCCCATACTTTGCTATCATACTTAATACATTGCAAAAACTGATTGTGACTTTTTAAAGGTGTTTTCTCATTTGGCCATATTCCTAGTAACTGATCAGCAATCAAAACATAAGAAATGCTGAGTAAATACTTGTGGAACAAGTAGAATAGATTTCTATTTCCGCTCTCATTCTCTCTCTTGAAAATGACCTATAGATTAGTTTTCTCTCTTCCTATTATGAATTTTCATCAATGTCACACACCATAAGACAAATAAAAATGTCCTAAAAGAGTTGATCCTCCCAAATCACCAGAACTAAGAGTATTTTTAAGGTTCTCTCTTATGAGTTGATCAGATACAAACGTACAGCAATTACAAAAAAAAAAAAAAAATCATCCTAGAGTTAAAATGTTCTAAGAACAAAGGAGAGAAAAACAGAGATCACCATGGGAGTAGCATAACTCAATACTATGCATTCTGGTAATAAAGAGAAAGACATACTAACCAAAACAACTTAGGTCTCAAGCCCTATGCTTTAAAATAAAATAACACAACTCTCATAATGTTAATTGACACCCCCTTGGGAGAAACAAACTATAAAAAGTGTAGGAAGGAAATAGCTCAGTTTCCATCCTCTTTATGCCATTATATACATGACCACAGGTCACTATACCTTCTATCTGGAGAATTCCCTACTACTCTGAAGCATAACTTTAAGCATAAAAATCAAAATTATGCTTCTTGTGGTACATAATACAGTATCCAACAGAAAAAATTTCAAGAACAATTGCCAAATACAAGCGATCCCTTAGCAATTGTGAAGGGACTAAATCTTAAAGCCAGACTGAAATGTTGCTCAAGATTACCGCTGGTATTTGAAATATTTGAAATAAAGTTGCCTTTCCTGTCCCCCTTTTTTCTGAACAAATTCACAGAGTCTGGATTATGAGTGATATGGCTGCCTCAGAAACACCAGCCAACTTGGAATTACAGCTTGCACTGCTGAATTTGTTTGCAAATAAAATAAAAGCAGGAAGAAAAACAGAGACATAATTATGAAAGACACTAGAATGTGGAAAAGAGATTAAACCTTATTAAAATATCATTCCTAGGCATTAGCAGCAGTCCTATAATTAATAATATAACAGTTGACTGCACTAAGCCTCATAACAGAAATTAAATTTTCATTTATGAACAAGAATAATGAGGTAACATAAAAAGATTGGGCTTGAGTTTTTCTGCTACTGAAGATTAAAAATTGCCTAAGGTCTACATTCAGAAATAAGATGCACATTTGATTTTAGGGAAAGATAATTCACTGGGTGTGCAAACACTCTGTAACCCTGGACTGCAGTCATAACAGGAGCTGGATACAATTTCCATTTCACCATCACTGGAGTCAGACTATTTCCATTCTTGCCCATTTCATTATATGTACTAGAGGAAAGTAAATGTGTCCTTTTCAGAGAAAAAAACATGCAATGTAAATGGACAAAATGTGTATAGGTTGCTTTTTAGAAAGGAGCCCTAGGCAATATAAATATTCAGTACAGTATTCTTATGACTGCTGTTGAGAGACTAAAATCTATAAAGGATTACATAGGGGTGCAAGAAATCTTATGGGTCTGACGGATATGTTCATGATCTTGATTGTGGTGATGGTTTCACAAGTGTATGCATATGTCATATTAATGAAATTGTTTGATTTAAATATACGTGTCATATAGTATGTCAATCATACCTGATAATCTGTTTCAAAAACTGAAAGAAGGAGTCAAATTCAAACTTTTCCTGTTTCACAATTCTGTTGAAAGGTGGCCAGAAAGGAAGTGAAAAATCTTGGCCCATCAAAAGTGAAGCAAAAGAATTTTGTCTATAAATCTAACTTGGAGCAACTAATTGCCAGCAGTTTGTCTGGAAAATATAGTAAAAGAAGATATTATTTTTGAAAAAAACTTTGCCAAATAATAAGGATAACTGATGTTTGTTGAGAACTTATAGGTATGTATCTGGCACCTTGCATGGATTAGATCATTTAATCTTTAAAACAACACTATAAGGTAGCAGGTGCTATTATTTTGGTCATATATGTGGAAAGTAAGTGACAAGATGGTTAAGTAACTTGGACAAGGTTACTTAGCTAGTAAGTGAGATAACCAGCAGTTAAACCTAAGCAGTTTCCCTCTAGAGTCTATTGTCCAATATGGTGTTTTATCTACAAATAGAGTAGCCACATGTGACAAATAAGCATTTAAAAACAGGAAAAAGACACAAAGGAATTGAAATTTTGATCTTATTTAATCTTAAGTAACTTAGGTTAAATTTTAAAACTTTAGGGATTTCCTGGTGGTCCAGTAGTTAGGACTCTGAGCTTCCACTGCAGGGAGCTCGGGTTCAATCCCTGTTTAGAGAACTATGATCCCACAAGCCATGCAGTGTGGTCTAAAAAACAAAACAGAAAAAAACTTTAACCTCAAATTTTATGCATACACACAATGATAGAAGTATGTCAAAAGGACACAGGAGCCAACTAAAAAGCTCTCAATGACCAAAGTTGGAAAAATTTGAGCAGGAAAATAAAGAATATTGAATTATGACCCAAAGCATAAAACAAATATCCATGGATCTATGCTGATATAAATAATTAATTTAATAAATAAATAAATAGGGGATAAGAAATGAATTTTCCTTGCTGAATAATTCCAAATAACAGGTATTCCACTGTGAAGGAGGGGCAGCATACCTCCCCACATCTTAAGTGTGCACTGTGCATAGTGACTTTCTTCCAAAGAGTACATATGGAAAGGGGGAAAAATAATAAATTTATAAAAGAGAAACCTGAAAAACATCACCTGAGCCAGGTGATCAAGGTCAACAAAAACAGTGATAAGCTACATTAATAGCACATCAACTATGATAGAATATCATAAGTAACGTTTGTTGATAGTATGAGTCATGTTGATAGCAAACAGTTGATAACCTCAATATGATGAGATGAGAATGACATTTTTACCTCTGTGGTCTTCCTCTCAATAAACCCCATAATCTCAGTCTAATTATGAGGAAAAAAATACCAATTGAAGTACATTTTACAAAATTCCTCATCAATACTACTCAGAAGATGACCCTCAGGTCAACAAAAATGAAGGCTGAGAAAATGTCACAGCCAAGAGGTGCCTTTAGATCTGATGACTAAATGTAATGTGATACACTGAGTGGGATTCTGGAACAGTAAAGGACATTCAATAAAAACTGAAGGAACTGGAATAAAATATAGTCTTCAGTTAATTATAATGTACCAATATTGGTCCATTAATCATGAGAAATTAGCTTATCAATATAAGATATTAATAATAAGAAAATCTGGTTGTGGGATATATGGGAACTTGTGAAACTTCTCTGTAAATCTAAATTGATGCAAAATAAAAAATTTATTTAGAAAAAAAAATGTTTAATGCCGAGGCCTGGGTCCCACTGCTCAGAGCGATCTGCCTCTTTGAGTGGCAGCTGGGATGCTGTGTTTTCAACAGTCTCCTCACTGGGTCTGATGATCAGCCAAGGTTGAGAATGACTATGAAAGAACGGACTCCTTTGTCACTGAAAGATGTGAATATTATTTATATTGAAACTGATGTTATTAATATTATACATCAGTACAAAAATTTTTTAAACCAATATTCAAATATTTTAGTAGTCTTGGAACAACTTGGATTAGTGATTCTTTTTCCAACTGTAAATTTTATGAAATCCAAATACAGATCTAGTATTTCCGAAGAAAATTTAGCATCCTAATTGAGCTCTTCAACACGTATAATAAGCACAGCAGATTTTGAAGACTCTATATGAAAAAGGAATGTAAAACATCACATTAAGAATTTTTTTCATGTTGAAATGATGATATTTTGGAAATTTTTTGTCAAATGAAATTTATTATCAAAATTAATTTCATCTGTTTCTTTTTTTTACATTGTTAGTATAACCATTAGAAAAATTTAAATTACATATTTGGCTTACTTTGTATTTCTAGTGGCCAGTGTTGGTCTAAACCACTATTTTGTATGACCTAAAGTTAAAACCATAACTAGTTGTCTGCAACTATTGGAATTGTCCACTCCCGGCTGAGACATTGAATGTGACAATGAAGATTGTTATGGTCCCTATAGAATCCCAAATACAAAATCCTTCTAATTCCTTTCTCCTCAGGAATCAGTAGAAGGGGACAAAATTTTTAGAACTAACAAAATTTTTAGAACTATATCTGTACATTTTAAAAATTTTCAGCATTGGGAATCACCCAGTAGAAGAAAAAGAGCCTGGGTTTTGGAGAAATCTAAGCAAAATTTCAACTATTTGTCCAGCTACCTAAACTGTGGCATTATGCAGGCTTACTTAATTTCTGTCATCCTCATTTTCCTCAACTATTAAGTAAGAGTAATAATATTACCTATCTTGCATTAGTGGGTAAAATATAAATAACAGATATAAAATAATTGGCACTTTGTAAGCAAACAATGATAATTATTTTACCAAGGTTAAGAACTTACACTTCATGTACTAATTTTAAATGAAAATGATGCCATTTGAGAGCAAGATATTGTAAATCCTTAATAACAGAGTAGAAGATCTCACATAGATTCTCCTTCAGGAGAACGTACAAAATAGTTGGAAAGGTATTGGCTCTCTTCTATGATAGAAAAACAGGGCAGCCAACTGGAATAAAATATTGTCTTTATAACTCACTCAGTTCTTTTCATTTATAATAGACCACATGGAAAACAGCACAGAATCACTGAAATCCCTAAATGATGACTACAGAGTCACTTTCCATGACCCTTTGTATTATAAATACAGTGTAAAAATAATTACACCAATGTTTCAGTATATTTACTTGTCGAATGAAAGCAGAATCAAGCTCTATGAGAAATGGATTTCTTGGCAACTAGGGTCTATATTATCACACTCAAAATTAAATACCAATTTCCCCACAAGCCTGTCA
This sequence comes from Globicephala melas, assembly GCF_963455315.2. Lineage (NCBI taxonomy): Eukaryota > Metazoa > Chordata > Mammalia > Artiodactyla > Delphinidae > Globicephala > Globicephala melas. The sequence continues at coordinate 19,437,026 of NC_083317.1, read as the reverse complement.
CACATTAGGGAGATCATCACTGCTATTCATTATGTAACAGAGATAGAAAAGTGTTTCTAAGGAGCTTCTAAAAGCTTCATTCAAAATGAAAGTTTAAAATCACTTGAACTTTAAGCAAAGTGATATAGACTTTGGGTATAATAAGAGATTTCCAAAGCTCTGATCACACACAACTGTTGATATAAAAATATTTGTCTTGGGAACTAGAAAAGCAAAATGAAGTTTTATAGTTGCTTTTCTTTAAATCAGCTATATTTGTCTGACAGTACTATTACTTGACTACTAACATTTTCATTTGTTTGAACTTTGAAATTTAAAAGGAGCATCAAGAGTCTCTTTTTATGATTATCATTAATCTTTGCATAGGTTTATGAATAAGATGAGCTCTTTATGTAAAGAAAGAATGTATTACATATTGTTAGCTTAGTACTTACCAGGAAAAAATGTAGAGCAGGGAACAATGCATGGAAATTGTTACATGTATCGTCTTCAGACACCATGTTGATGTACAGAATAGGGCCATGGAGTAAATAATCATTGGTAAAGTTGAACACCTTGCATTTTAAAATTTGTTTTTTATAACAATATTTTTCTATACATCTTTAAGAAACTTTGAAACTTTTGGCTATGGCTGCATTATAATGTCAAGAATGGGGATTCATGAAGATTTACATAATTTTTTTTCACTAGAAGAAATTAAACTGTAACGATTAACCTGAGATAATTAGTTTGACATTCCTGTCAACCATACATAATTTTCTTCCTCATAGAGTCAAATCTAATCTCTAATGTTGAAATTACAAGATTTACTTTGGCTTTATTATTATTTTATTATTATTTGGCTTTATTTATTATTAGCTTTTGCTTTCACTATTATTCGCTTTGAATTTGTTCTGTCTCCTCTCCATGTAATGAAATTTTGATTTTTTTAAAAGGAAGACCATGCACATTTGTAAATTTCATTATTGAAACACTTTTTGATATACAGATTTAACCAGTCTTTTATAATCTTTCAGTTATAACTGTAAAGCAGATTATAATTAACTATCTTCCAGCTTGCCCAACCATGAAAGGGCTTGTTATTTTTGTTCATTACATAAACCAGACTTTTTATTGTTTTGGCAAACAAGATACAGAGGCTATATAAACTAAACACCAGAATGGGCGATAGAATTTTTCTGTTAAATCAAGCTCCATTGCTAGCCTGAGAATACATGTGTAATGTAGATTAGATATATTTTTCAAAATATTATATCCATTTCAATGCAATTTGCTTTCCTTTAATAAAAAAGTATGTGACAAATGTACTGAATTCAACATGCAGCTGACAGAGATTACAGATCAGCCTTCATTCAAAGTGCCTTTGGGGTCAATGTGTTTCACAAGGGCAGATAAATCCAGCAGTGTGTGGCAAGCCTAAATGAAATGAAACTTTTTAATCTTTGATCAAGAAATTTTCACTGGCTCCATCCGGCAGTTGGCATGTAAAGAGAATAATACTAAGAAAAACAGCAATGATTATGGAACTTAATCCATGTGGATAGCAAACTTAGGTAACCCAGGATGAAAAAAATTCTAATTTAGTCCTTAAATATTTAGCTTTAAGTATTGATTAACTTGATCGGAGTAGCTGGAGAATTTGCTGTTTCTCAACCATTGGAAAATTCAATTGTATGGTGTTGACTCATCAAATTAATTGTTTCCATGGACAAAATAAAGGAGACTTTTTTGGAGGTTAAATTTTCCATGTTAAGATATTAATTCAGATAATTTGGCTAATTTCCAATCTTTCCACTCTCTTTGATTTGTGTTGATCAGTTGCTTTATGGTTGGTTGGCAGGAAAATTAACTAAAAGGAAGTGTTCATGGCCATGCCAGTACTCCAAATACCATTCAAAGTATTCCAAACCACTTTAATGTAAAAACAAAAATATCTACTGAGTACAACCTTATATGAATAAACCATGTAAACATTTAAGTCATCTTTTGGTGACTGACATAACTGGATTAGCAGAGCACATTTGGAAAGCATATAAACATTAGATAGTATGAGTCATTGTCTATTTTCTTTATAATTAGGCATCAGTTGTCAGGTGGAAAGTGGGGTTCTTTATATCCAAGCAGATGCACTTCACCTACTCCAACCATTGAAGGTATACTTCAATTTGCTTTTGCTGTAGAAACAACAGATTTTTATTAATCCTGAACCAACTTCCCCTGGTAACAAGCAGGGTGTAAACATGCGATTAAGTCCTGGAGAATACTAAACCTAGGGCCTTACAACAAACACCTTCTGTTCTAACCACTCATGCTACCTTGGAACTTAAACTGTGAAGTGATGAGAACCACAGTTCCTTAACACATCACTACTTCCCAACAGATCCCATTAACTCAATAGCACTTTCATTGGAAGTGTAAAAATCCATAAACAGAAACCTCAATTAGACTGAGCCTGGAGACCAGAGGGGGCTCTCTCATGCTCTGCCACAATAGCAGAGCCCAACAGGAAGAACGATGCCTCCTCTTCTTTCCTGGCAGGGACTCAGCCAGTGAAAAGCCAAGGATTCTCTTTACTATAAGCCTGCTAACTCCCTTTCCCCTTTATAAAAGTGTTCTCCCCTTGCTGTGGGGGGACTTGCACATGGTTGCAGACCCCTAATTATAATTATCTGCTCACCCCGAATATCACCCCACCTTTTTTTCTGGAGAAATAACTGGCAGTCTATTTATTTAAGTCAACAGAAGTGATTACTTTTTTTTTTTTAAGTCTTTATTGAATTTGTTACAATATTCCTTCTTTTTTTTTTTTATGTTTTGTTTTTTTGGCCACGAGGCATGTGGGATCTTAGCTCCCCAACCAGAGATCGAACCCTCACTCTCGGCACTGGAAGGCGAAGTCTTAACCACTGGACCGCCAAGGAAGTCCTGAAGTGATTACTTCTAATGGTTCCAATCCCATGAGATTAGAGGCAATTGAAAGTGTTCTTAGTAATCTACATAAAACTGGAATCACAATTTCCCCATTCTGAGAATTTGCTCTTAAAATGTCTATATTATGTCTCCTTTATATTGCCAGACATTGTTGAGGGAAGTTAAATCAGCTAAGTCTGTGTAACTAAAAATGGCCATCAATGAAATAGAGTTCTTTGGTTTGGTGAAACATTGTTGCTGAATATCAATATTCATCATTTCAACAATGAAATATCACATACTGATTTATGAAAATTAATATTCATTAAATATCGATACTTAACATCACTAAGATGCCTTAAATGAAGTCAAGCAGTACAAAATGATTTGTATATAGGATGTACATTGCCTAATCAGACTCACAAATATAAGTGAATATTTAACCAATTAGGTTTGTTTGATTCATGAGCCATTTAAAAGTTGGTTTTGTGATATAAAATGCAGAATAAATAATAGTTCATAGATTAGGAATTTTCCAAATAAAACTCACTGGATGAGCTTGTTGCCCAAAGATGAACATGGAATTCATAAAAGCAATAAAGTAGTGAGCCATATGCTATTTCTAAAAACAACTTATTTTCTATATGATGAATTATAATGCAGAAAAGTTAATTAACTGTGCTACATTTTGTAAAGATGTTTGCAGTTTGTTAATTTTGTCCAGTGAGAAGGTGGCAATCGCCATTGCATTTTCTAATAAATGCGCTGCACATACGTTATAAAATGCAATGAATGTAAGCATCCTATGAGACATCTAATTTGCCACTTGTGTACCAAATAAATGCAGTTTAATACTGCCAGGATAATTACAGCAAATACATATAACTTTCAATACATTTCTGGCTTTAATGAAAATAGCAGAACTGTTCAAAATGATACAGTAAATTACTTGGCTGAAAACAGAACAGGAAGTTTAAGAAGGAAGGGAAGGAACCAGAGTAGGAGGAGGAGAGTAGGTATGACTAAGGGACTAAACCATAGACCCAAAAAATGTTTGGAGGCTGAACCTGAGATATTTGCATTAAACCAAGACTACTGAAAAGAGTTAAACAGATTCCAGGAGAGTAGCAGAACTCAGCTCTGATGGACACAAAACTCCAATGACCCTTGGAAGAAAAAAGTTGCAATTTCAGCCCTCAAATTTGTCCAAGATTAAGTTAAATTTTAAAACACATATTTTATATGTATGCCATATCTATATATATATATGATATTGTATATATATAAAAACCCAAAGGATAGGGTTGGGAGAGCTTCTGTGTTGGGGAACACGTGCAGATTTGGGGAGAGATGCTCTGGGACAAGGGATGGAAGCTCTGAGCCCCACCTTACATACCTTTGCCCTATGCATCTCTTCCATCTGGCTGTTCCTAAGTTATATCCTTTTAAAATAAATCTGTGGTCCAGTAGGTAAAATGTTTCTCTGAGTTCTGTGTGCCACTCTAGAAAGTTAACCAAGCCCAAAGAGAGAGTCCTTAGAATCTCCAAACTATATAACCCGTAGGGCAGAAACGCAGGTGATAACCTGGGTGACTGCCATCTGAAGTTGGGGAGTGGGCCAGTCTTGTAAGACTGAGCCCTTAATCTGTGGAATCTGACACTCTCTCCAGGTAGGTAGTGTCAGAATTTAATTGAATTGTAGGACATTCAGCTTGTGTCACAGAGAATTTCCTGGATGCGTGGAGAAACCCCTATCATGCTGGAATACGGTGCAGAATCTTATGTATATACTTATTTAATGCAATTCCCATAAAATTCCAAATGGGACTTTTTTTCCCAAGAAAATCCTGGTAAGTTAGGGAAAATTTCAGGAAAAGACAAGATATCTCTGTAGTGGAACTAAATTACATACTTACCCTTACTGGATTCATTCTATTATAAAACTATAATTTTTAACACAGGGTCATTTGATGCAGGCATTTTTTTTTTTTTACAATGAAGCTATGGAACAAATCTGGAGCCACACATAGATACAGTAGTGAGTATTTTTACTTGCTTTTCCTATTCTTTGAAAAGTTTCTCTCACTTACTTCCTTCAGGTCTTTACTTAAATGTCACTTCCTGGTAAGGACTCTTCCCTGGATACCCTATCGAAATTTTAATCTCCAAATATCTATCTGTAATTCTTGTAGAAAACATAAAATATTAAGATTCTTTCAGGTATGGGTTACAATAACCATCAAGAGCTTAATTAAGCAATTTATTTGAAGAGTAATGTAATATTGACATTATGCGGCAATATTGACATAATGCGGCAAAGGTGAACACCAGGCCTAGAAACAACAGTTTGTAAGCTTTTCCTTTAGAGTAATAATTAATACCTCTTAGTTCATTCATCTCAGGTTCTATTTCAAATGCTCCAGTTTATTTATATTTGTCCCTTTCCACTTTACTTGCAATTCTCACTTCTATTTCCAAGCTCGTGCACAAACTGTAATCCCATCTCACCAGAAGGACTGCTTCTGCTTCCTCAGCAATTTATCCAAATCTGATCCCTCCACCCAAGCTCTGGCTTCAGAGATCACTCCTTTCACACCAGCCCTTGATTATATCCCACATATACACCACTTCTGGGATGGAAACACACTTTCCTCAGTCTCACTCCAGGCTCTCCTTACATTCTCTCCATTTGAAACCGTTGATTGCTTCTGTTCTACTTAGTTTCTGCCTTCCTGGCATGTAACTAGACTCTACCTTCTGCAATGCATTAGTCCTTTAGAATCCTCGTCTTCCTGCCTGGTTGATTAAGCTTCTCCCCTAGTCACCATTTCTCCAGTTCTTCAACCTCAGCCCCTCATGTTTTAACACTTCCCTTGTTCATTACTTAACTAACACACATGCATAATCGGCATAAAATAAGCACTCAGCAATTGCCTGTTGAATGAATGAATGAATGAGTGAGTGTTCCATTTTCCAAATGTACGTGCTGAAGGTCAGAAACCAACTTTCTGTGTAATTTTCACTGTACCTAGCACAGTGTTAAGAATATAGGAAACACTACTATAGAATATTAGACAAAATAAATATATGAATTCTGTTTGCATAGGTGTGTGAATGTATCTGTTTACATGAGACACAGTATGTGAGAGAGAAACAAAGACATGAAGACAAGAAGAGTTACTTGTTCACCCTTGGAGAAGTTAATAAAACATTCAAAGAGAAGCTTTCTTCTAGCTGAAGACTAAATGTTAGCATACTATGATTCAACTTTTTTGTTTTCTTTTCTAAGATAGTTCAATGAAAAAAATAGTATTGAACTTATAAAAGTTAAGATTCATTTTTAAAATTTGAAAACTGGTAGCCCCTTGGATCTAGTTTATTTCCTATTTCCCTTTTTTTGAGATGTGTGTTTGAGAATAACCTTTATGTAATTGAGCATTGTATTCAAATATTTGTTTTATTTTCTATATAAATGACAAATATTTCTGTAGGAGAAAGCTATCCTCAGATAAATCAGTGAAGTGCACAAAAAAAAGGATAAAGAGACAAGACATGTCACAAATAATCTTTCAGGGCTATATCATTGCTAGGTTTGAAGAGGTGAATTAAAGTGTCTCAATACTGTCCACCAAAGCGGTGGCAGGGGTGACTATTCCTCTCCAAGTCAGACAGCACATAGCCTTCCCATAAGTGCCCCTGCTGTGCCACCTGTCAACGGACAGCTCACCTCATTGGACAGCTGTTTCCCTTGTTAATATTAGGTGGCTCCTGGAAAGAAAGCTGGATGTTCCCTTCCTCACTTTCCTTTCTGTGTGGATACTGAACTCAAGAATGGCAAAGCCCTGGTTGTTCCTTGCAGACCTGAACCCCAAGCAGAAAACTCCTATGTGTTGCCCCAGTAGTACTGGTGGCCTGTGATGGAGATGAGAGGAAAAGAGCTGAAAGGATATGAGAGGGCAATAAGCAGTAAGAGTTTTCCTTGTCAGTCATTTGCTGGCTTTGGCACATCTATAAACCTTGTACCTGCACAATGTGTGACACAGAGCAGGCACTCAGATGTTTTTGTTGAATGAATGAAAGTGTTCATGAGGTAGAATTCTGAGTAAGAATATGATATATCCAGCAATAGTCTACGGCCAGTATTTAGTAGGACAAGGGGATAATTAAGCAATTAGTACTATTTATCCAACACTGCTGGGTGGTAAATGACAGTGTATGATTACTCTGCTAAACACCACCAACAAGAAAACACAAGTAGTTTCTATGTTGGCATAAACTTCATATTACTTTCTGGTTGGTTAGTCAAATGGCCTACATCTTTTTTCTAACATCTTACTGAACGCATTGCATTTTTCATGTTTAATAGTGTCAAGACTTTTCACAGTAGGATTTACATTTGATTTTGCCACACAATAGACAAATCCTAAGGCAACCTATAATTCCAATCCATTAGGCTAATTGATTGCAGCTGCTGTGAGCAGTGGGCATGTCATCTTTTGAAAATGAAGTCTAGTAAGACACAAACCATAAAAATAAACTGAGAAAAAGACTAAATCTAGCTGATATAGATAGTTATTCTTTTTGTTTCCTTATATAAGCCTAGTAAATAGGCAGCGTTAACAGAACTTTTAGAAATACATATGAATACATAAGGATAATTGCATTTTTAAATATTGAAAAAGTTACAAGAGTGTTAGATATCTAGGGGGGAGTCCTGGTTAATCGATATACTTTCCTTTCTTTCAATTTCTATTTTTAAAAACTCATTATTATTGCATGCTTTGGCTTATTTATTACACTATTTATCATTATAGATTTTTTTCAAGTGATATTAATAGACCGCATTCTTGAGGCTTTCTTCGTATAAGAAATTGCTCATGGGGGGAATAGATCTGCCATGAAAGAAAGTAAAGCATCACCAAAGGGAGTTGGTATTTTTAATTTCTCTGAGTCATTTCTCTGAATTGCAGAAAAGCAAATATGTTCTCTTAAATCAATTTCATGGAGTTAAAAAGGAAATTTTATGTTCTCATAACACACTTGGCTTCTCTCCTCAGAACACTGAAAGTCTAACCCCTGGGAGAAGACTGGAGAGGAAATGTGGAACACAAACCCCACCTGGTCTAGCCTAATAACGAACTAGTCCCTTAGTAACTAATGGGTTTTGCTTTGTTCATGTCATCTGCATCAGAACCTGAACTCCTTCAAAGAAATACTCCTCCTGCTTCTATAAAAACAGTGCTGCTAAAATATATTGCATAACACTAATCTCTGGAAGTCTCTTCATGGTTAATAAGTGGGAAATAACATTTTCAGTGTTCATTCTGAAAAAGTTCTCTGTAAAAGTAATTTTTTTCATGCATCATCAATGTCGGTATCTACTTTGATTTGTCTATGAAAAAGTATAGTTTGTAAAATAAAGGGGAGGAAAAAAGAAAAAGGAAGGAAGAGAAAAGAGGATTGGAAAGGGAAGGAGAAGAGAAAAAAGAGGATGAGAGGGGAAATGAGGAAGGGAGGGGAGGAGAATTACTCTCCAAAGGAAAGATTATGAGAAGGCCATGATTTTGACCCAAGACTTATTTGCCTATATTCCTCAGTCTGGAACAGGGAGAAAAAATGTGAGAAAGTACGATAAATAAAGCCTTAGAAATAAAGCCTTCAAGGGGTATGTGTATTTATTTAGAGTATAAAGGGATGTCTTCATTATGAGGACGATGTGAGGAAATATATCAATACAGTGGAAGAGTTCAGGTGTTGAGACACTAAGAATCTAATATCACATCCTCCCACCAGCTTAGGAATGTATATGTTGGTGAGAAGTTGCTCCAACAAAGCTCCTGAGGGAAGAGCGTTGGGTGTGTGCTAAAGAAGACAACAGAGCTGTCTCTACCCAGGCGGGGGATGCTGAGAGAGGCGTGGACCACTGGAGAAAGGCTTCTAAGACACATACATGCTGCTCAGCACCACTGGACCAGCTTCCCTCCTAGGCAGGGACCTAGTGACCAGCACATTTGTTGGGACTCCTGCTAGTTCCAGGAGAGGGAATATAAGCAGCTTTGGGAGACAGCAGAGCTACGACGCAAGCAGCGGAAGAGGTGACCAGGTGACAGTAGAGGCCCAGGACCTCAGGTGAGCTAAGTTAGCCAGCTATCTGGCTAGAGAGTGCAGGTGACCCACGTGGACGCCTTTTCCTGCAAAGGCTCTTGGGTGTCAATGAGACTGTCTCCTCTCATCCTTCCTCCACGGGATGTTAGAAATGAGCTCATCCTTGGTGTGCCGTTTCTAGGTCAGCGAGAAAGTAAGAAGGGCCCTTATCTATGTTCCTACCTGGCTCTGGCCCTGGTGCCACATACCAGAGAAGAAAGACACGCCACGGGGCTGAGTAGAAAGGACCCACGGAGGCCTCCAACTTCTTCCATGGGCAAAGTCATGGGTGAAAATGAGGGATCCTTGAGAGGAAAGGATTTAAGGCCAGAGTTTAGTTCAAATTATTCCTGGTCTTCCTCAGTCTGAAGTTCACTTGCAATCACCCCGAGCAGGTGTGAGGTCACCCAGAGAAACATCTAGTGATGCAGCAGCCCAGGCACTGCCCAAATCGGGGACACTGTGTGGTCAGTGATTGTAGCTAGAGGGGAAGGTGCATTGTTCAGTCTGCATTGTGTGACAGCCACGCAACTTCTCATCAGGCTCTGTTAGAATCACAGCATGTTTCTTGGAGTTCTTTAGAGAATTTAAAATAATGTACACCAGTAATATGAAGCTTCTCTCAATGAGCTATTCCAGAAGGTGTCAGAGCTGACACAGCTGATAAAATTACTAGAAAACGGACTGCAATTTGCATCCTTTTATCTAAATGTTTTGACAACCTAGAGACATACTTATTGTCAATCATTCATCCTTCCCTCAAAGTCTCCTTAATACTGCAAATAGGATAACTTTTATTCAGTGGGCTTCCAGAAGCAGCTAATTCCCACATTAAAAATTAATATTGGTGACTGTGTCTGTATGTAGCAGCTAACTTTTTCCAAAATTCTTGATTTTAATAGGTCAAATGTTCATAACTTTCTACATAAGCCATAAAAATAGCTTAAGCAGTTCAATGAAAGTGGAATTTTTTTAACACCCAATTTGATCCAATTATCTTTTGATATAAGTCTATGAGAGAAGTAGCACAAAAATAAAATTGCAGTAGTAGTTAGCACTGAAGCTGATATGATTACAAATCTTTGCTAAATTGACTTTTAATTTTTAGTGAAGATTCTTCAAGGATATGTTTAATAAAAGTATAATAGCACTCTTCCGAGTATTTTGTCTAATTATAAGGAATCATTTAGTTGACTTAGTTTGAAGTAAATTTCTTAAAAATATTGATTTTCTTTTATTGTATTGAAAATTTCAATGAGCATATAATAATCACTTTTATGTACACATTATCTCAATTTTTAATCTTTCAATTATGTTGTCATCAGATTACTTTTAATATATCAGGGTCGATTAGAAAAAGTTTTCATCTATATTTCAAGTATGCTCTACTTGTTACATAGAGAACTCTGAATCTTTTTAACTTATTCTTTTTCAGATAATAACAGAAATAATGTACAGAAAAAATGAAACTAAATTTAAAAATACTTTTCCACTGCTGCTCCCCACTGACCCCCTGCAAGTACCTGCCCTTCCTCCAGAGGACTCAAGGGAGCCCAGGTGCCCAGCAGTCCCTCAGGGAACCCAAGGTAGGACTGTCCCCAGCTCATGGACCTGCCGCCTGTCCCATAAATCCCAGGAGAGCCCCCCAATCAGAATACTCCCCAAGGGGAGCCAGGCCCTGTGCAATCTGATTTAGGAATTACCATTCCATTTCACAGATGAGAAAACTTGGGCACCCTCAGGCTCCTTGACCAAAGTCCCCCAGCTTCCATCCCCTTGGTTTTGTACCTTTGGGGGAAGAGGGGCACAGGCCTGGAAAGGCAGTAAGAACCCAGAACAGAGGCCCTCAGCTGCCTTTCCCATCACTTGAGTTGTCTGTGTGTGTGTGTATGTGTTCAGCACCTTCTCTCTGACATCTGTGTCAGGGCTAGAGAGTGGTTGCCCAAGAATGGATGGGAGAAGGCTACGTGGTCACTGACAAGTAACTAGGAGAGCTGGGCAGGCGTGGAGTGAGCTATGCCTGGTTCAAGGTCGTCTGTTCTGAGGTTCCATGTGTCCTGTTGGAGAGGACCCTGGAGACCGGGACTTCTGACTGGAAGCTGTCCTGACCAGCTTCCGGCTCTGCACCTCGGTTTCCCGGTAGTGCCACGACCTTGCTCTGGGCCAGCGGAGGTCCTTCCCAGCTGGGAGCCCCATTCCTGGTTACTGTGCTGGACCAGCGAGTGCCAAGGCTGGACCAGGACAGGCCCTAGGATGGGCCCTTCGAATTGTCCCAGTCCCTTCTTTCTTCTTAGCAAACAAAGGCTCTGCTGACCAGAAGGTGCTTCTCCGATGTGTCCAGGCTGGGGAAGTTGTTTTGCCCAAAGCCTTACTTACAGTTTCAAGGTTCATAGGATTCGCTGGCAACCTAACCACTCTGCACTCAGTTAAACAAGAATTTAGAGAGAGTTATTGAATTAACGTAGATTACAGTATACTAATTAAAAAAAGAAGAGTATATATAACCAAGAAAAGATAGTAAAGATGGAGGTTTATACATCAGCGAATTGGGGAAGCACCTACACCCAGATTCAAGGGGCGCTGGGAAGTCCCTTGAACAGCAGCCTGGAGTCCCAGTTGGGAAGGTCCCAGGCGGTGCGTCCACCCCACGGGCGAGACTTCAGTTTGCCACTCAAAGGAGCCGAACTTTTAGCACCAGGCTGCAGGCTAATAGCAATCAGCCTATGTGCAAGTTTGCAGCTCTGGTTGTTGTCATAAATGCCTTGGTCTTAGCTCGTAAGTCCTGGAATGTTCTTGATCCCCGGGAGCTGGCCAGGCCCTCAAGGTGCAAGGAGTCCCATGACTTACTTTCCATCTTATCAAGTGGTTTACCATATGTGCTGGCACCATCCCTTGATGGCCTGGGTGTAGCTCAGCCGTTTGGCATGCAGCCAGCTTTAGCGTCATTGTCCCGCTAGAGAGAGGCCTAGTGCTGCCTCTGAAGCCTGAACAAGACTACGTTACTAGCTTCCCCAACAGAAGCCAGGGGTTCGGGGAGGGGAGCGGGATGGGGGGTGCGGCGCACCCCTTCCTGCCCAGGAGGCACAACAGAAATGCCCCTTAGCCTACAGAGCCTCTCCCTGCTCAGGGCTCCCCTAATCCCCAGGGGAAAAAAGAAAGAAAAAGTAGTTTCCCAGTCAACCTAAATTTATGCTATGAACTGAAGCTTCAATGAAACTTTCTGCAGTTAAACAACTTAAAAACCATCTCACAGGGTTATATAGATGATTGACACCAGAGTCTTTCAACAATTTAAAACACTGCCTTTAAAAAGGGTATTAAATCATCTCTACCAAGACATACTGATCAAGAGAAAAGAGGAGAAATTAGCCTATGAATAAAAATAGTTCAGAAATCACTTTATGCTCAGAATTCTCTTAGATCCTCTGATCTTTAAAGTGGGAAATGTGGATTCCATTCTGTGTTATGTCACAGTAGCCTTTTTTTGTGTGTAAATAGGAGGCATGAGCTATAAAGATGGATAAATGTACCATTGAATTGATCATCTCTAATAAGCTTAGAACAGGACCTTCCTGTGAACACAAATCACATCAATCTAAACTTGAATATACATCGTTCCAAGTACTTCACTTGGTTTCCGGTGAGTCTAGTTTCCATGTCACATTTTCTTCACCTTTTGAATTCTCCCTCCCTCTTTTTCCTTTTCAGTTAACATGTTATCTGTAAGTTCAGGGATCCAGGGATTGATGCATAGAATAGAATCAACTGGTAGATTTAACTTTAAATTTCATTTCTGGATTATATTCCTCAGTCACATCAAAGTCTACCCAAGTTATAATAAGCTATTTTTAAATAGTGCCTGTTTTTCTCCAGATCTATGCTAGGAGTGGGATTGCAAGATCTTATGTAGCTCTATTTTTAGCTTTTAAGGAACCTCCAAGATACATACACCTCAATGTTCATTGAAGTACTATTTACAATAGCCGAGACATGGAAGCAACCTAAACTCCATTGACAGATGAATGGATAAAGAGGATGTGGTATATTTATACAATGGAATATTACTCAGTCATAAAAAAGAATGAAATTATGCCATCTGCAGAAACATGGATAGACATAAAGATTATCATACTAAGTGAAATAAGCCATACAAAGATAAATATTATATATTGCTTACATGTAAAATCTGAAAAAGAAAAAATTGATACTAATGAACTTATGCACAAAACAATAATAGACCCACAGACATAGAAAACAAGCTTATGGTTACCAAGGGGGAAAGGTGGGGAAACGGATATATTAGGAGTTTGGGATTAACATATACACACTACTATATATAAAATAGATAACCAAAAAGGACCAATAGTTATATATATATATGTATATAAAACTGAATCACTATTCTGTACACCTGAAACTAACACAACATTGTAAATCAACTATACTTCAATTTAAAAAGCTCTAAAAGTCAAAAAAAAAAAAAAAAAAAAAAGAGTGCCTGTAAGATATAGACCATAACATTCAACAGGGTATTTCATCCATTCTAATACCCTGGATAAAAAGTCACAGATCTATATCATGCACATAGCCACATGCGTTCCCACTTTAGTTAAAAAAAAAAAAAAAAAAAAAGGAACCTGAGAAAAGAGCTAGAAGTTTAAAATGGGTATACATTTCTAAAAGCCTTTGCAATTTCATTTGTTAGCAGCCCAACATTTAAAATATGCTGGGCTGGGCTTCCCTGGTGCTGCAGTGGTTGAGAGTCCGCCTGCCGATGCAGGGCACACAGGTTCATGCCCCGGTTAGGGAAGATCCCACATGCTGCGGAGCGGCTGGGCCCATGAGCCATGGCTGCTGAGCCTGCGCGTCTGCAGCCTGTGCTCCTCAACGGGAGAGGCCACAACAGTGAGAGGCCCGCGTACCGCAAAAAAAAACAAAACAAAAACAAACAAACAAACAAAAATGCTGTGCTAATTAAGGGACCCACAGAGGTAAGACTTTTCAATGTAAAATTGTTTTTGTGTACACAAACTTTTTTATCTAACACTATATTCTAAGAGAAATTATTTGTGCTCAAAAGACAGTGTCTGATTTAGAAATAAACACTTTTATAATTAAAGTCTTTTTTACTTCACAGATTGTGGCTGTAACAATTTAGGTGAAGGTATTAAAACAATCTGGTCTTCTCCAAACATATCCATTCATTATATTGAGGGAGGACAGCACCTTCTAGTGGAATCTATAAACAAATGTAAATATTTCTTGGGCTTGTAGCTGAGATAATGTAACATTCCAAGTGTCTTTGTTCCCAAATGACCTGCCAATAGGATGCTCCCCGCTGTTAAAAGTTATCATTCTTCCCCACCTCCTTTCATAACTTATGGGGCAGACTTGTCATGAAGGTGATAACTTAAGTTAAAAATCTGTCAAAACAAAGAATAGCTAACAGGCATCTCTTAGGCTGATGTAAAAATGGAACACATGCCAACTAGAAGAAAATGCATGCTATATAGGTACTTGTTCAGAAAAAATAGGTACATCTGTGTTTGCTGAACTGAACACATATTTCTGTGCAACCGTTTAGTTGCCAGGTATAGTTCAAGGTACTTTGGATTCATAGATGAAGACACAGTACCTGCCTTCAAGGACATAAGGATAGGAATAGCTACAATTACTGTGCTCTCTGTGTCCCAGTCACTCTTCCAAATGCTTTCGTATATTAACTAATATTAACTTAACCTTCATGACAATACTAGGCAATAGGTGAATTGTTAGAGACATTTAATAGATGAGAAAACTGAAATACAGAAAGTTAAAGGAACTTGCTTGCCCCAGATCACACAGATACTAAGTGATGGAGCTGGGTTTCAACCCGAGGCAGTCCCGTCTAAAATCTCTATCTACTTCCCCAGGCTGTCTCTTCTGCAATGCTGTTAAGGAGACACACTTATAAATGTGCGATTCTAATATAAGTGATACCAGTGTTATCAGTATGAAAAAGAAAATTTGTAGTTTGGGTGCAGACAGGGCGAACATGGAAGGAAGTGCATTGAGAAAGGATTCTTATACATGGAGATGCTTGAGCAAAGGCTTGAATAAGCTGGAAGAGTACATTCACCTGGTGGGCCAGGAGAGCACAGTCTTCGCAAGCAAACAGAAGAGTATCTGCAGTGGTGTTGAATATTTTGTAAATCACAACATACCCTAAATTAACTGAACTTGAGATTTCATTCATTTCAGAAAAAGTAGTAAGCAGGATGTTTTTAAGCATCATTGTTGCTGTTTCCTCTGCACTGAGTTGAATGATGAACAGTTCCAAAAGCATTAGAGTGACAATTGAATTTTTTCTCTCATTAACTTTTACAACCAAGAAGCCCCCAAAATCAAAGAATAAAAGTATAACTAAGGAAAAAAACTTCCATTTGGCTGTGGATGTCTCTCTGTGTCGGATTCTTGGCCATCATCTTGTAATAAACATTGGCTCACCTCAGGCACAAACTACCTCCACCCCCGTGCTCCTCTCTGTTAATGAGCAGAACCTAAAATTATTCAGCTCTCCCCACTGCTGCTCGCATCCTAAGTGAACACCTAAGCACAGAACTGCAGTTAATATTATCACTTCCCTGTAAGAGCTAGCCCTCGCCTAACCTGGATTCCACATTAGTTCTCCACCAAGAACCAAATCTGATAAACTAAGAGGCTCATCGTCTTACCTAGTTCTTTCTAGCACATATCTCTGAAGTTGGATCCTTTAAAGATCCACTAAAATAAGACTCTTGTAGGAACATCATCAGACAGTACAGAATTTAAGAAATAATGTGTTTGCTGCATGTACACAGGCATACTGGTATAATCCATTTCTAGAGCAACTTGACCTTCAATTAAACTTGAAAATGTGCATAGCTTATCCAGCTGCTTCACTTCTAGGTGTAAAGCCTAGAGAAGGTTTCAAGAGCTTATGCATAAGAACACCTTCACAAAGAATTTTATCATCACATTGTGATGAAATAGTCAAAATGCTCATCAATATAGGAATGAATGAATAAAATGTGGTATATTTATGTGGTGAAATAATGTACAGTTTAAATAAGATAAAGATAAAACAAATCTATATGCATTGACATAGATACCTTAGTTATGACATTGAGCAAAAAGTCTGCTCTCAGCCTGAAAACATGTATGAGAATTAAAAAGCAAAGCTGTTTATTTTTTATGGATACATCTATATCTTGTATATATGTATGTATCTTAAAATTTCTTAAGGTATAATAGGGTAAAATGTGAGGATGGATAACAAATTTAAAATAATGTTTCCTTCTGGGGAAGGAGGGAGGAAAATCAGACTGAGAGGGGAACAAAGAAAACTTAATATGTTATCTGTAATATTTTATTTCATATAGAATTATTCTAAAGCAAATGTGATTAAGTGTTAACATTGGTCGTGGTGAGTTCGTGGGTGTGTGTACATTATCTCATATACCTGTCTTTCTCTTCAGAATTCAAAAGGAAAGCAGCACAGACCAGTTTGAGGATAATGTTGGAGGTTTGGAATGGAAGACTTGTGTCACTGATGTCAACAGTCATCTTGCCAATTTTCTTCTTTTAGAACTCACATTCTATTGTCCTGTATTTATCATTAATTCTGCACTGACTGGCCCAATGCTTTTCTTTTCTTTCTTTTGTTGGTGGGGGGGGTGTAGGGACACCTAAAAGCATTCTGAATAGAAACAAAAATAAACAATTAGCCGGGGAAAAATGAGGTTTTTTTGTTTGCTTTTTAATCCCCTTAAATGTTGCCATCAGACACAGCCTGACTGTTGATTTTCATAAATCAGTCCTTTAGGATGAGTGTCCAGTGTGCTTTCTACACAATAAATTTTCTTCACTCTGGAACATTGAACCCTGTTTTATTTTGGAAAAACTTAGCTAAAACAGCATGGTAAAAAGGCTCCGGCTGAGGAGTCATGGCTTAATTCTTGACGGTTAACTCTACGGAATTCACGTATAGTGGATTTGAACACTTTGTGGCTGAGTTAAGTGTAGAAGATAGATGAAGAGAAAGGAGGACAAAAAAGAAAAATAACCACTTCATATACTGATAATTTTTGAAGTTTCTTATTTGGTGGTCTACCTTAGGCCCTGAATAAGGCAGGTCTCCTTAGATGGTGATACTCACAGCCCATACCACAGAATGAACCAGTATTAGCTTGAAGACCAGCAGACCAAACACATTTAGGCTTGAGCAGAGCTAGCTTTAGACATTTCAAAATAATTGCATAGATATACTCACCCATATACATATTAATATTACTTCATGGCATAATATATTATTGACTCAACTTGAGTTCTAGAACATAAATTCCACCAACTTCAATACTTAGTAGATTTCCCTAAATTGTCCCCAGAGTTAGCACTTCTATAATTTCACTTATATCCAAAACAATTTCATATAGTGAGAAAGGCAGGTATGACTATTACTATACCCAGCTTATATTTGAGGATCCCAATGCTAATAAAATTAGGTGATTTTGCAGCATGCATATATTTGATAGGCAAAACTATGGATTAAGTTTAAGACTGATTATTTTTCCAGTTTTCTATGATCAGCTTATTGGTGAAGCAGCTGTGTAGTATTTCCAAGAATGGTAGCATTAATAACAGTAATAGAATTAGTTGTTGCAGCAGTCTTGTTATCGATTTATCTTAAACATGACTAAAAAGCAAATGTTACTAACTCTATTTTAAAACACTTTCCAGCGGTTTTTTTGGTCACACAGATACAATGCAGTAGAAAACAAGCAAACCACCATGATTGTTTCTTGGCAGTTTTCTCCAGGAAGTATCACATAAATAAGGAATCTATTTTGATCATGGTATCAGGTAGTTTATTATTTTGTGGCTGAAAAACAGACAGCTGAAAGGGGGTTTCACAATGATAAGTGTGACATTTACTAAGAGAGCAATGGTCTTCTAAAGAAGCCAGGTGGTGGCTTTTCACCATTCAGAGAGATGAAAGACCTATAGTCAAGATATTTTTCTGTCCTTTTTTTAAAAAAAAAAATGTCAGCTAAAGTAATTCCTGCTCTTTTTTTGCCTGATTTGTGCTTTGTGTACAATTAAGTATTAAAAGACTATTTTTCTATTGGGTAAAATTCGGCTCTGTGTATATTGATTTCCTTTGAAGTTACTGTGATTGTCTAAGCCTTTCCACATTTTTATAGCACCATAAAGTCCATTTAAAATGACCCAAATAGAGTAAGGATCCTAGGCAAATATAATTTTAAAAGTTTACGCCAATAAACATAATAAACTTTTGCTTTAGCAGAGTTCTCTAAAATTGTCTTTCTACATATACTACAGGCATCATAAATGCTATAATAATGATATTACTTTCCCTAGGACATTCAACCTATTTGCCTGGAATTTTATTGTTGACCATGTTGCTAAATATTCAGTTGTAGGAGTCTTTACATGGCATCCCCCAAATTTACTATTTAAAGTGTTTCATTACAAGTTATTTTGTTAGCTTACACATTATAACTGTGTACCCTGCAGTTACAGTCTGAGAAAAGACAGAAATAAAATCCATAGAGATTCTTGGCTCACATATTTTAATTATTTGAATGGTAAGTTACAGCTGCTCATACAGATTGACAGAAATAGACAATCATCTCAGTACACTAAAGGAACCTCACATAAATGTCAAGAGGAATCCAAAGCTTGTACTTTCACTAATTTCACAATGTGCAGATCTCTTTTGCCATCTCAGCTTCTAAAACTGAGCAATTGCAGTATCTTCCTGACTCTTTACAGCTTGTGGGAAAACCACACAACAGTAAAGGTCCTGGCAGGAGGCTGGCACTAGTCATGAACAGCCTGTGTGGGCCCTGGTATAGTCCCAGCTCATCTGGCAGAAGGGAATGCATGTGATACTGTGGCCAAATGTTCTTTTAAGGGGCCATAATCATCTTAGAGTATATTGAGCTTTTCTTGTTTATCTAAGAAGAAACTTAGGTTTCTAGTAGCATTAGAAGATATTTCTTTTTTAACATTTCTTAACATTGATCTCTTTTCCCCCTCTGAGATCCCAATAACTAGCTACAATAGTTTGATTAAGATACCCCGGTTCCATCTCTTGTTTCTCCTTCGGGAAAGGCAAATACATTTTTTTTCATATGTGACCACCATGTAGATTTCTTTCACTCATGCAGAGAAAGTATAATTCAGATTAAAGTTTTTCCTCTGTGTTGTTTTCCACTCTATTTCCTATCTCTTTAACATTTATCCACTGGGGAAGAGATTAAGATCTGATATAGTCTGATAGAATGTCTCATTTACCACTCTAATATCAGAGTTTACTCAAATTTAAATGATTAAATCTTCAAATTAGGATCCCCTATTCTATCCTCAGCCACATTTTAAATATTCAAAAATAGCTTTTATAAATGTTTAAATTATTTCATAAAATGAACACAGAACTCTGTCTCATTTGTACTTTATTCTTAATTAAATTCATGTTTGGACAATATAAGAAAGCAAAGTGAATCTTACATTGTGTTTTATTTATCTTGTTTTATCTTACTACTAAATTTACCTTGCTTTACCTCGTCAGAGGTTAACATATTGTTCTTTCAAGGAGATTCATAATAAAATTCTAGAGCAACATCCTGATTAGTAATGAGGTTGTGGTTAGGATTCAAAAACAATATTGACTTGGGGAAAATATGTCTTCCTATTAAAAATGGAGCACTATCAGACAAGATAGATGTGCTTCTTTGAAAAAATACTCATCAAAGCTTTTCTGGCAGAACCTCTTTCCCTGCTAAGTCTTTATTGATCCTTTCAAGCTTCATATCCATATTGGATGTATTTTTATGTATTAATGAGAGATATTTTGCAGTCCAAAGGAGTTACATATTTTTAAGAAGTCTTGAGCTAATCAATTCACCAGATAGAGTTACATTTCCAAAAAGGCTTAATGTGAAACAGAACATTTTAGAAGTAGTACTAAAATATGTACACACAAAAAAAAGAGTTTAATATATGTTTTTAAAATAAGCTTAATGCATTAAATCAGCTTTTATTAATTAAAAATGGAAAAAATATATCTTAAGTATAATAAAATATGTGAGATAAAATCTAAGAGGCTTAGTAGAGAGAATATGTATAGAATTCTTAGTAGACAGAATGTATACAATTTATATAAATTATAATGACCACCAGCCATGGAAAAAATTATAGCACTTAGCAATCAATATAAAATTTCAAATTAGAAAACAAAATAAAATGAATGCATTATATAGCTCCTTTCTGGATCTTTTTGTTTACAAGTTTATTGAAAATTGTGTATTCTCTAAACCTAGGAATATAGTGTGAAAAAATAAATACTTAGTATGTGGCATACCTATACAAAATTTTAATAAAAACTTAGGTAATCTTAGCAGAAAATATCAGTAAGAATTTTCAAACTCCAAAAATCAACCTATAGCAACCATAGGGTGTGAGCAGGAGGTTGAGAATTAAGGTTTCACAGGCTGAGGGTTGCTACAAGAAAACTGAGAAATCAACAGAAAGCTTGGCAGAAACACTGCAGGTTTGAAGACGTTTGCTGAATTACAAAAATGCACAGAGACTAAAAACTAACCAAAGTATTCAACAAGTTAGATATAAATAAAATATACCTCAATGTAAAACAGACCATATATGACAAACCTACTTCAAACATCAAACTCAGTGGGGAAAAGCTCTAATGTCAGGAACAAGACAAAAGTGTTCACTTTTTCCACTTTTATTCAACAGAATACTAGGAGTCATAAGCCAGAGCAATTAGGCAAGAAAACGAAAAGAAAGACATCCAAATCAGAAAGGAAGACATAACATTGTCTCTGTTTTTATGACATGATATTATACATAGAAAACCCTAAAGACTTTACCAAAAAACTGCTATGATAAACAAATCCAATAAAGTTCAGGATAAAAAAGCAATATGCAAAATCAGCAGCATTTCCATACACTAACAACAAACTATCAGAAAGAGAAATTAAGAAAAATATCCCATTTACAGTTGCATCAAAAAGAATAAAATACTTAGGAATAAGTTTAATCAAGGAAGTGAAATGTCTGTACACTGAAAACTATAAGACACTGATGAAAGAAATTGACACATTCATGGAGAGGAAGAATTAATGTTATTAAAATGTCCATACTACCCAAAGTAATCTACAAATTCAATGCAATTCACATCAAAATTCTAAAGACGTTCTTCACAGAAATAGAAAAAAACAATTTTTAAATTCATATAGAACCATAAAAAAAGGCAAAACAATTTTAAGAAAAAAGAACAAAGTTAGAAGAAACACACTTCCTGACTTTAACTATATTCCAAAGATATAGCAATCAAAAACATATGGTATTGGCATACAAAGAAACAACCAGATCAACGGAACAGAATAGAGAGCGCAGAAATAAGCCCATCTGTATATGGTTGATTAATTTTTGACAAAGGATCCAAGATTATACAATGAATAAAAAATAGTCTCTCCAATAATGGTGTTGGGAAAGTTGAATATCCATATGGAAAAGAATAAATCTGGACCTCTATTTTTATAGCATACAAAAAATCAATTCAAAGTAGATTAAAGACATGATCATAACACATGAAACCATAAAACTCTTAGAAGAAAACATAGAGAAAAATCTCCTTGACTTTGGTTTGGCAATGCATTTTTGGATTTGATACCAAAAGTAAAGGCAACAAAAGCAAGTGGAACTACATCAAACTAAAATCTTCTGTACAGCAAAGGAAGCCATCAACAAAATGAAAAGACAACCAATGGAAGGGGAGAAAATATCTGCAAACCACATATTCAATAGAGGATCAATATCCAAAATATATAAAACTCATACAACTCAATAGAAAAACAACAACAACAACAACTCAATTTAAAAGTGGGCAAAAGACTTGGATAGACATTTTTCCAAAGAAGACATACAGATGGGCAACAGAGACAAGTAAAAGTGCTCAACATCACTAATCATCAAGGAGATGCAAACGCAAATCAAAACCACAATGAGATACATGATGGAATGTCTATATCAAAAAGACAATAGATAATGAACGCTGGTGAGGATGTAGAGAAAAGGGAACTGATGGTGGAAATGTAACTGTACCTGCTCTATGGAAAAGAGTATGGATGGTCCTCAAGAAATTTAAAACAGAACTACCATATGCTCTAGCTATTTCACTTCTGGGTATATATCCAAAGGAAATGAAATCATCTCAAAGAGATATCTGTACTTCCATGTTCACAGTAGCATTATTCACAACAGAAAGTATGGAAACAGCTTAAATATCTATTGACAGATAAATGAATAAAGAAAATGTAGCATATATATACACACTGGAATATTACAGAAATATCGAAGAACACAAAGGGCATTATTCTAAGTGAAAATATACCAAATATTGAAAGACAAATACTTCATGGTATTGCTTATGTGTGGAATCTAACAACAACAACAAAAAATCCAACTTCTACAATGGTAGTTGCCAGGAGCTGGGGGAATGAGGGCAATTGGGAAAGGTTGGTAAAAAGGTACAAATTTTCAGTTATAAGATGAATAATGTCTATTTTTAATTTTTGGAGAAATCTCCATATTGTTTTCCATAGAGACTGCATCAATTTACATTCCCACCAACAGGGCATAAGAGTTCCCTTTTCTCCACATCCTTGCTAACACTTGTTATCTCTTGTCTTTTTAATAATAGCCATTCTAACTGGTGTAAGGTGGCATTTCATTGTGGTTTAGATTTACATTTCCCTGGTTATTAATGATGTTGAGCATATTTTCATATACCTGTTGGTCATTTGGATGTCTTCTTTGGAAAAGTATCTAGTTCCTCTGCCCATTTTTTAAATTGGGTTGTTTGGGGTTTTTTTTTCAGACAATTGAATTGTCTGACTTCTTTATGTATTTTGGATATTAACTCCTTATCCAATATATGGTTTGCAAATATTTTCTCTCATTCCATAGATTAACTTTTCATTTGGTTGATTATTTCTTTTTCTATGCAGATGTATTTTAGCTTGATGTTTGATATTTGTTTTGTTGCATATGCTTTTGATGCATTAGCCAAAAAAATATTGTTAAGACCAGTATCAAGGAGATTTTTCTTCACGTTTTCCTCTAGAAGTTTTATGGTATTTGATCCAGTAATCTTATATCTGTACATATATACAAAAGAAATGAAAACAGGATATCAAAAAGATATCTTCACTCCCATATTTATTGCAGCATTATTCACAATAGCCAAGCTGTGGTAACAACTTTTGTCGGTCGACACATGAATTGATATAGATGATGTAATATTTATACACACATACATACAAGGGACTATTATTCAGATATGAGAAAGAAGGAAATTCTGCCATTTGAAACAACATGGATGGACCTTGAGGGCATTATACTACACAAGATAAATACTATATTACATCATTTATATAGAGAATTTTTAAGGACTTCCTGGTGGCACAGTTGTTAAGAATCTGCCTGCCAATACAGGGGCCACAGGTTTGAGCCCTGGTCCAGGGAGATCCCACATGCCACAGAGCAACTAAGCCCATGTGCCATAACTACTGAGCCTGTGTGCCACAACTACTGAAGCCTGTGCACCTAGAGCCTGTGCTCTGCAACAAGAGAAGCCGCCACAATGACAGGCCTGCACACCACAGTGAAGGGTAGCCCCCCCTCGCCACAACTAGAGAACGCCCGCGCACAGCAACAAAGACCCAATGCAGCCAAAAATTAATTAATTAATTAATTTTTTAAAAAAATCTTCCATTTATATAGAATTTTTAAAAGCAGAACTAGTAAAAATAGAGAGTAGAATGGTGGTTACTAGGGGCTGGGGTGGGAAAACTGAGGGTACCAACTTGTAACTAGTAGATAAATAAGTTCTGGAGATCTAATGGACAACATAATGATTATAGTCAACAACACTGCATTATAAACTTCAAAGTTGCTAAGAAACTAGATCTTAATTGTTCTTACTATGAAAAATGATAATTATGTGATATGATAGAGGTGTTAGCTAATGCTATATGGGTAATCAAATTGCAATATATAAATGTATCAAATCAACACACTGTACACCTTAAACTTACACAATATTGCATGTCTATTATATCTCAATTTTAAAAAGATGAATAAGGTTTGAGGATCTGATGTATAACCTGGTGACTATAGTTGATACCACTCTATTGTATGATTGAAATTGAGAGTAGTACTGAAGTGTTCTCACCACCCACCTCCCAAAAAAGGGGTAAATATGTGAGGTAATGAATATGTTAACTCGATGAAAGAAATCTTTTCACAATGTATACATATACCAAATTATCACTTTGTACACTTTAAATATATTACAATTTTATTTGTCAATAATACCTCAATAAAGCTGAAAAAATAACCTAAGTAAACTCATTTTGAAATCTCTAGCATAGCCAATAAAGAATAGTAATAGAATGCATAGGTAACAAGTTAGTAAACAGAAAAGATGGAGTAATAAAAAATTATGGAAATTTCCTATGTGAACATTATATTGCAGTAAAGAATTAACCATTCAAAAAATTAAAGTAAAATTACATCCCTCCTTCACTCATTATCACAAAATATCCTACATAGATTATACATTTATACAGCAAAATAAAATGATAAATGTAAAGGAAGAAAATATTCTGAATATCTATATAATATGAAGCAAGTTCTGAGCAAGATGGAGAAGTTGAGTAGACTTTGAATTAAATAAAATCTTTAATCTTCTTTGTTGAATTGATTTTTAAATACTAACAAAGCAAATGAGAAGTTTAAAAGTTATTGCCTATTCTTAACTATAATGGAAAGAAAACTAAATGGAGTACACAAAAATAAAGAACATTTTGAGGAAGTTTACTAGAGCACAGATATACATGGTTAATGAGATTTTTATTTATTATTCTAAAAATAAAAATTAAATCAATAGGCATAATAATAATAGCCAAATAGAAATATCAAGAACTGATAATATAATAATGAAAATACATTCTTTGTACAAGGGTATGAGGAGAAAGACACTCATAAAATTACTAGAAGAACTATAAAACCAATTTGATATCTGGAAACCAATTTGATATTATATATCTGAAACTAGCAATTCCACTTCTGAGATTCATCTTAAAGAAATAATCAGACATGTACCAAAAAGTGATGCTATCAATGAGAAATTTCTCAGAATAATTAAAAAAATGGAAACTTAAATGTTTTATATCAAGGTATTTGACACACTATTACATATCCATGCAATGTATTATTAAATAGTGATATAACTATATCAGTCTAAAAAATCATATATTGTTCAGTGAAAAATCTCAGTTATTAACAAGTTTTAGAGCATTTGTCCATTTTGTAGCGAGTATTTACTTTATTTAATTGCATTACATATATACATACCTATATAAAAATGTCTAGAAAGTTTCACAACACATAATAGCAATGAAAATATATGGCTAGTGGATTTTTGTCATATTCTTTTTGTTTTGCTTAAGTATTTTTTTCTCAGTAAATGTGTATTCCTTGTATAAGGAATAATGAAGATGAATCCCATTATCCAGGGTAGACGTAGCTGCAGATTTCAGTTTACCTCTCCAGGGTTCTTCTTTCTCTGGAGTTTTATCCCCTCCAGGTGTCCACTGTATCAAACTATGACTTTCTATTTTATCTAGTTTTTTTTAGTGGCTTTCAGAAAAAGCTGATTGCCAGCTATCAATGCCATCTGGATGCAGAAGGCTGAAAACTTTATTAAGAATGTCTTGTTTGGGCATAATTAAATACTACTGGAAATGGAAACTATTGATAATACTTCTAATTTATGTTTAAATAAATGTGGAACTGCAATAACCACAGGGTAATTTATGTTTAAATAAATGTGCAACTGCAATGACCACAGAGTTTATTTTGCTTCAGTTTTACCTAGGAAATTGTGAGACCCAAGGATGTGGCCATAATCCCAGTAAAATACAGTGTGACATTGTGATGCTGGACTTTATGGTGAATCTCTTCAATATGTCACTTTTTATCTGTGTCGAACTGGACATGTCCTAGTACTGTACTTGCCACAAATTATTAACACTTACTGAATACCTACAATGTAACAGGCTCTTTATATTAAATAGCTCTAATTCTCTCAAAAATCACACATAAGAGATGAAGAACTGAGAGGATGGGAGGTTAACAGACTTTCTTTACATCACAAAGTCATTAAATCAACTGAGCCAGGCTTAGAACTCCTGTCTGCCTAGCTCCAAAATAAATGTCTCCTTACACATATGGAATATTTAATCAGTTTCTTCAGCAAATAAGTCAATTTGTGATTGTATATAATTTGACTATATTTTTATAGATGTACCTACTTCACTGATCCATGCAGCGTTGGCATTATAAAAATGTATGTTCTTCCCCAATACCCTGTGTGTGATGCCTTTCCAGTTCCTTATTACCACAGGGATGCTTTGGTATTGCAAAACCCTACTCCAATACTACCCTTTCCTGTGTCTCTCTAAGCAGCAATCTGTCTCCCTGATCCGCTCAATGGATATGCTTTTATAGTCCTTGGCTATTGCCCAAAGAAAACAGCTTACAGTTAAGAACTACATCTTATTTATTCTCTCCCATTGCAATATAATTCTTACCTGTATACTTCACCTCCTCCAGATGCCATGCACACCATGCTTAGGCTACAAGAGCAAGGCAATTATACAGGACAACTTCACTATAAGTATATAGTCGGGTTAAGAGATTCCATGATTTTAAGGTTTATCCATCATTTTTTTGATGCACCTGTCCTATTCACTGAAAATATATAATGTGAAACACTTTGCAGATAATCTAATACAGATAGTTTCATAATGGTAATGAGCAGAGAATTATTGGTGTAATGACAATTACATCATCCTTGCACACATTTTTTATTTTGATACAACAAGTAGTTTGAAATTTCACAGATAACTACTTTCACTTTTATATTAAAAATGAGGAGCTGGCAAAAATACCAAGATAGTTGTAATAAGAGAACCTATAAAAAAGATAATTAAAAAACAGGAATTTACACACTGTATACCATATAGTTCAACTTTGTGGCTTATGTATTTTAAGAAAATAAGCCTTATTACTTTGACACGGGATTTATTCACAAGTCAGTAAGGGAAATATAACAAAAAATTATACAATAAAATACTGACATCATGTAAAAATTTACCTAAATGTCATGATATTGATAATACAGTTGAAATTGAGTACATAGGAATAAGGCATTCTTTCTTAAGCTATAGAGTAGACAACATATTTTTAAATTAACCAGAGAATCAATACTTTAAAACAGAATATTTTTACATAGATGATATTTTTAAATCAATGTAATTACTATTTATTTTATTCACTTACATATTTTATTTACCTTTGATTTATACATATATATATATTATGTGTATATATTAGATATAGTTTCTACATATTTGTGAGGTATTGTGCTAATTTCATGCCCGTGTGTGTGTGTGTGTGTGTGTGTGTGTGTGTGTGCAGAGAGAGAGAATAGAGAGGTTTCTTACTGTTAGGTACTGGACAGTGCCAATGGCTGTAATTAGCATCTAAATTGGTAAAGTCAGCATCAGATATGAGACAAATGAAAGATTTTCCAAGGTTACTGGAAAAATTAAGAACCAGAATATCACAAACTAACACAATATTAACTTATTAGAAAGTGTAGCTTATAATATGGATTTATATTTATCCCTTACAACATCAAGAAGAGTAGAAATTCCATGATGTACACAATGATAAGATGTGTTCCCCACCTCCTGTTGAGGAGTTGAAGTGAAGAACACCACATTTAATCACAGAATACGGAACATAATAATAATTCATAAGTGAAAAAATTTACAAGAGGGTAAGTTGAAAGAAGAAGGAAGGAATGGAGGGAGGAAGGAAGGGAGGGTGGGAGGAAGGGAGGAGGAAAGAGAAAGAGAAAAAAGGAAAAAGAAATAAAAGGATGTCAGCACCACACCAGCAAAGATTGTGTTTCCAAAGGCAAGAGAAAGCCATTGCTTCCTGATCACCGTCCCAACCACCGCTACCTCCTACTAAGCATGACCAACTAGGTTTCAGGCCATCTGAGAATGATGAGTGGGTGAATCTAGGGCAGAGGTGATTGAGGTTAATAAAGAGTCCAAAGGAGCAAAATTGGAAACACTGAAGGTGGGATGGGTTTGGTGAGAATAATGGAAACCTGAGCTATACATGTGTGTTGTGCCCTGGAGTGGGTCTAGGGTAGAAGAAGCTGGACACTGGACACAGTCTAGAAGACAGAAGCCAAGGTCTCTGTAGGCATATCTGGGCTCAGTGGACAGGACTGCAAGTGGTCAGGACTCCCATTTCTGAGGGGCCTGGGGCACACTGCCCAGCAATGCAGAAGATACTGCTCAACAGCTACAGCAGGTGTTGAAAGGGAAAACAGTAAAGGTGATACTTAATGTGTCTGGATCTACATAGGCTTTCCTATCAGTGTGAATCTCTGGGTTCTGAGGTTTAAAATTCAGATGGAGTTGATTCCTAAAATCACCCCCAGTTCTAAATATACTATTTAATTCTGTGTTTGGGCTGAAATATAGTCACTAAAATCATTTTTACTGGAATGGTCACTAGAATTATTTCACTCTTGCTAAAAATAAAATGTTTGGCCTTGTATCTAACTAGTCACATTTAAAGTAAATTAATTTACCTCAAGATAAACTATAGCCAAATTATATTTAAGGTGCTTATTTATGTGTTAAAGAGTTATAGATATAATCGTCTTGAATATTCTAGTTATTTGTGTATAATTAGGCTAGAAAAAGTTTAATTGTAATTAAAGATCTGAGGATGAAAACTTATTCAGAGATTTGGAACGTTGGAGAAATATGGTTAAGTATGAAGGTCACTTTCATGCTTTGTGGCCCAACTACCAAATTTTGACTTTACAGGCATACTTGGTGTGGAAAGGGAACTTTAAGGGCATCTGACATTGCCACCATCTATTGTTAAATCCCCTCTTTTAGCATCCCATAACTCTCCTACTGATTTGGAGATTATTACATCTCAAGGTCCTGCCTCTCCAGAGGTAGTCAGAAGTATATTTACACAGCTTGATTATTAGAAATATCCTCCTTACATTAAGCTAAAATAATTGTCCTAGAAATTTCCTTTTTTATTCCAGTCTGCAACTGCAAGTCCACAAAGAACACAAGTGCCCCTTGCACATGAAAGCTCTTGGTTTCTTTCAGAGGAGCCCTCATATTCATATTCCCTGGCAGCTGTCTCTTCTTCTAGACTCAGTGTCACAAAATTCCTTCCTGGAGGCTTCCTCTTCTTTATGCTTTCAGTTCCCTTTAAAATTCTGGTCCCTTCAGTTCTAACTACCTTCCAGTTTGTCAATATCTCTCTTAGAGGCTGATGCTCTGAGCTAAATAAAATGTCCCAGTTGAGATGCAATCAGAGGGGAAAACAGAACTATCATTTTCCTCCTTCTATATATTGATCGATATAGACAATATCAAATTAACTTTTCATAGAGCTATGAATTACTCTAACTCATATCAATGACATGATTCACTAT
Source organism: Globicephala melas (assembly GCF_963455315.2). Taxonomy (NCBI): domain Eukaryota; kingdom Metazoa; phylum Chordata; class Mammalia; order Artiodactyla; family Delphinidae; genus Globicephala; species Globicephala melas. The sequence goes on along the minus strand of NC_083317.1, from coordinate 19,407,292 downwards.
GCACATGTGAATTATTCCTCTTAAAGCTTTTAAAGGGTGGGGGAGAGGTGAATGGGGAAAACACAACATAATTTCCCTTAATCTCCTATTTAAATACAAAAACAAATGGCTGCCATGCCATCTAGATAGGACTGAACTTTACAGAAGTAATCTGCACCATCTCTAAAATATTCCTTCATATACTCTTATTCATGAGGTTGCCTTCTCTCAACGCAAAGAGGAAAAGAGCAACTTTAAGGTCTACAAAATGTGCAATACAAGTACCTGTTCTGAAGGAGGTAGTTGGCACTAAAATTGGTCATCGTACACAGCATCTCCCCTTTCTTTGTTGTCTTCTTAAAAGGTCTAGCGCATCAGGATCAGCATCTTCAAAGATGACAGATTCTAGACATAAAAGTGTTTTTCTATAAGCTGTCCAAAACTCAATTTTATGAGCCAGATATTCATGCAAAATGATGTTTGTTTTGCTCTTCTGGCATCGTTCCCCCAAATCGTTTGAAGCCCAGGAAATAAAAAGATTTTTTCATCAATAGGACTAAAAAGGAGTAGTACTGAAGAGAACTTCAAAAACTATGATTTTAATGAGGAATTATCTTTAGTTACAACAAATATCCCCCCTACAATCGGTGTAGGTACATGAGAAATAAATACAACTGTTAACATTCATTATTTTCTTGCTAATTATTTGTGTGTGTGTGTGTGTGTGTGTGTAAAAGTATCACTAATAGTAAGCTTGTCACTTGATGATGATTTTTATTCTAGTTGACGTCCCCACAGTAATAGTATCTAGCAGGTGTCTTATCTTTTGTCTATCATGTTAAGACCTTGATCCCAAAATCATGAAATCAGATTAGTATTCATGCAATCTTTTTTTATGAAACTTTAGTTTACTGTTTTTCTTAACATATGAATTCAGACCAGTTACTTTTAATCGAGTATTTCTTTGCCCCAACCAAAGAGTCAGCAATTTTAATTGAAAAAGTTCTTCAGAGGTCATCTAACCCAATTCCCTGTCTGTCTAGATAGGAAACCAAAGCCCAGAGAGCCTGGTCAGGAAGCCACATAACCCAAAATCACATACCCAGGCCTCCTGAGTTCTGCTCATTCTCACTATAGCCCTCTACCCCACTCTATGAGGTATAAAAAGTTAAATTAAATATAGCATTTGAATAATAAACAGGCAAAGAATATTTTCTAAGCATTGAGATATTTTTTTTCAATTGTGTTCTGTTTTCCACCTGCTTAACCTTCATAGAACATTCTGTGCTATCCTCTTTCGCCTAAATGACTCCTACTTGTCGTGAGAACTCAGCTCAAAGGTCGCTTCCTCAAAAAAGCCTTCCTTCACCTCCCAACACACACACACATTAAATTGGATTTCTCTGTCCTATAGTCTGCTTGCATAACACTTACCTTACTACAATCTTCTGTGGTTGTGTGATTCATATCTGCCACTCCCACTAGACTCAACATTGGATAAGATCAGACAGGGAGGCATCTCTAGTTTTGCCAGCCATGTACACCAGCTCCTAGACCAGGGTGCGAGCACCCAGTAGGTGCTCAGTATACATTGCTGGATGTATGAGTCAACCTCTCAAGCCAACCTGTGAAGCTTTGGTTGATCGCAAAACTTCGAATCACAAAGTTGAGAAGAACACTAGAGATATAGGCTATACCTGACTCAAATTTAGAAAATGTTTGAAGATTTTCATGTGCATTTCAAGAAGAAAATAGAGCTGAAAAATGTCCACTGTAATTAAAAAAGCAAAGTTGTTTCTGCAGAGTGACACCTAGGTTAGTTTCCTGCCTCTTTGACAGGGTTCTGCTTTTGTCAAAACTACCGTTATCACCCTCTGGTGTTCAAAAGGCCTAGAGATATGGCTAGGACTCAGAGAAACTCAAAATGCATCAAAAAAAGAAACCTAATGGTTGTAAGAATATATTCCTTCCTCATTCACACCTCATTTACACTTTTCCCTTCATCCTGTGGCAAACTACTAAAAAAAGTTGCGAGCTCATGGGAATCTCAAAGCACACTCTGACAGTGAGGACATTTAATGATTTTTTCTTTAACAGTTGAAAAATAATGAACCATTCTATAAGCTTTTTCTGCATTGTCTAAACCCAACAGTGGCTTCATCTCCTTTTTCTCGATTTCTTTCACACCTTTGAGTCCTGGCTCTGTTTCTCTCCACATCTTCATAAGCTTCATGGTCTCCTTCCCAACCTCTCTCTTGTCCACTCCTGAGATTTCATTATAAAAACTTCTTAAGGTCTTTCTCTTCTCATCTATTCTACAAGCGTTCAGAGACATTTATGGAGAATCTACACACATCTGTTTAATATTTTTTATATTGATGACATTCCAAAGCTTATTTGCTTTTGTTCTACAGTTTACATATTTTCTTATTTCCTTTGATATTTTCAGGTGCAATGTAATCATTTTTCTGAAACAATAAAGTCATTTTTTTTATAATTTATAGAACAAATTATAGAACAAAAACTCCAGTAATTTAATTGAATTTATAAGATATGAATATACGTCAGGTATGACAGGCGGTTATATCTTAAGCCTGCTTAAAATTATCTTTTACACTATTTTGTAAAATCTCTTTGCTGTAAATAAATGTGTTTAAATCATCTTTTCACCTATTCTTCCACCACACGAGAGTGTTCTCATTAAAATTATTTCCTTTTCTTTCCCTTATTCCCATTTTGTGTCCTCTTAGTCTGTTCAGGCTGCTACAAAAAAATATTATAAACTGTGTGGCTTATAAGAAGTACAGATTTGGGTCTCCCCTGGTGGCACAGTGGTTGAGACTCTGCCTGCCAGTGCAGGGGACACGGGTTCGAGCCCTGGTCTGGGAAGATCCCACATGCCGTGGAGCAACTGGGCCTGTGAGCCACAGCTACTGAGCCTGCGCGTCTGGAGCCTGTGCTCCGCAACAAGAGAGGCTGCGATAGTGAGAGGCCCGCACACCGCGATGAAATGTGGCCCTCACTTGCCGCAACTAGAGAAGGCCCTCGCACAGAAACGAAGACCCAACACAGCAAGAAAGAAAGAAAGAAAGAAAGAAAGAAAGAAAGAAAGAAAGAAAGAAAGAAAGAAAAGAAAGAAAGAAAGAAAGAAAGAAAGGAAGGAAGGAAGGAAGGAAGGAAGGAAGGAAGGAAGGAAGGAAGGAAGGAAGGGAGAAAGAAAGAAAGAAAGAAAGAAAGAAAGAAAGAAAGAAAGAAAGAAAGAAAGAAAGAAAGAAAGAAAGAAAGAAAGAAAGAAAGAAAGAAAGAAAGAAAGAAAGAAAGAAAGAAAGAAAGAAAGAAAGAAAGAAAGAAAGAAAGAAAGAAAGAAAGAAAGAAAGAAAGAACAGATTTGTTTCCCACACTTCTGGAGGCTGGGAAGCCCAAGATCAAGGTCCTGGCATATTTGGTGTCTGGTCAGAGCCCACTTCTTCATTAATAGACAGCCATCTTCTATGTGTCCTCTCATGGCAGAAGGGGCAAGAGAGGTATCTAGGGTTTCTTTTGTAGAGGCATTAATCTCATTCATAAAAGCTTCATCCTTGTGACCTAATCGCCTCCCAAAGACCCTACTTCCTAATACCACAGACTTAAGGGTTAGGATTTCAACACATTAATTTTGGAGAGATACAAACATTCAGACCATAGCACCTGATCAAGGTCATATGTCAAAGGAAATGGTGATGTTGACATGTTACCAAGTAAAAATTCTAGAAGTCAGGTCTCTGGATATGGAATTTATTAAAATAGTTCTCATAATTCACCACTTCACTCTTTTATCTTAGAATTATACTTTCTTCCTCTGATTAGACAGAAAAGTTTTCAGCCCATCAAATATTTTTCCAGTCAGCAAAAGGTAGTCAGAGTCCTGAAACTTTCACCTTTCCAACTCTATGTTTTTTATTTTGTATTCTTTTCCACTGTAGACTTTATAGCTATGATTCTCTCCTTTTCTCTCAAAGTCATTACAAATTATACTCTGTTCATCTCATTTTTGCACTAATTTCAATTTAATGAACCAATATGCTAATTTCTCCTTTACAAAATCCAAATAAAGATTATATTTTCTTTTTCAAACATTTGCAAAAAGTTATTTTAGTCTTCTTCTTTTAATGCTTCCCTCTTGTTAGTACTTTAAAATTATACTTCATAATAAGAATTAAGAAAGAATAATTAACACTTTCCACATACTAAGACACATGCTTACCCTAAACTGTAATCCCAGATTTTCAAATATATATTTCCTATGCATCCCAAGCTGTTATCAGGTCACCCATAGTGGAGATAAAATAAATAAGAAGCTAAGTCTATGGAACTTAGACAAATAGAACTCATGAGTGACGTCCATATCTTTCACATAAACTACACTCAACATCTAAAATACCCACTAAAATATAATGGGACCCTAATGCCTAAGAACCAAGGCTTGGAGTCAGCAGATATGAATTTGACTATTGAGGTATGTAATTCTTAATTGTATAAAGGCCTAAAACTTACCATAGCAAGGAAAACTGTCACCCAATGTCATTCATGCAGAATTTTCCTATTTTTTTTTAAAGCTAGATGGTTTTAAATTACCAAACATATATGCATTGTCTTTCCTTTGTCACATTTATTCCCACCAGATTGAGTTGGAATACCTGCATTAAGGACAGGATACCTGTTTTCTTAAGGGAATTATGGTCCCTAAGAAATAAGCATGTAGATGAAAGGCTTTACTTTTAAAATTATTTCTTCAAATGATTGGCAGCACTCTAGAAAATGTAAGTTTTTTTTCAAAGTTTGCCCTGAGACCATTTTAGTGTAAGGATAAGACCATGGTGTATAATAGTTCCAGAGTTGTCCCAGGACATACAGCAAATTTCTTGAGGTGGTATGTGCCTCCTGTGTTGATAAAGTCTCTCCACCCTCACTACTTCTTCTGTCAGATGGTGAGCCAGGGTACAGTATTAAGAGAAGGATGAGAATGGGAAACTTGAGACATTAATGTAAACTGGGTGTTATAACATCTTTATGAAAGCTTCATGCACTGAGTGCAACTTGGACTAGCACTTTGCTCGGTGCCCATAGAATGGGGCAATACCTTGTGGTCAACAGTCTGGTGTCAAATAGTTCCCATTGTCTCCAATTTTTAGTTATATCAGGATTCCAAAGAAGTCACATGTTCCAGGAGGAAGAATTTTAATAATCTCAATAGTGATAACATCTCACTGAGTTTTTCTAAGAATTAAATATGAAAATGTGAAAACAGTGGTTGTTATTGTATTGTTATCTATTTCTTTTTTTTAATTGTGTAAGATATCACTTTTTTGTTGTACTGATATATTAATCAGGGTTCAATCAGAGCAAAAGAACTGGTAAGAGATATATATTAAGGGATTTATTACCAATTAGTTTATTTAATTTGGGAAGCTTGGTAGGCAAGTCCAAAATTCATAGGGCAGTCCATCAGGAGGACAGGCTAGAACTTCTGGGTATGAGTGGAAGCTGCAGTCACAAGCAGGATTTCTTCTTCTGGGAAATCTCAGTTCTGTTCTTAAGCCCTTTCAGTTAATTGAATCAGGCCCACCCAGATTATCTAGAACAATCTCCTTTACTAACATCAATTAACTATAATTATTAATTCCATCTACCAAATACTTTCACAGCAACACCTAGATTGACTTTTGTTTGAATAACTGGGCATATATCTTTCCCAAGATGGTACATAAAACTGATCATTGTAATAAGATATCCATTATCAACTGCCATAATAATAAGGCATACAGAAAAGCAACCACAAAATAACAGTGACAAACAAATATCAACATTTATTTTTGCTAACAAGTCTACATATTGCCTGGGTGATTCTCCTGACCTTGGCTAGGCTCACCGGTTATTGGTTGGCCTTGCTCAGGCATCAGCAGACAACAGGCGGGTTTGTTGAAGCATGTTGATCTAGGTTGATCTTGACTGGAATGGCTCGGTTCTTCTCCAGGTAGTCTCTTATCCTTCAATAGGCTAGCTTAGAGCTTGTTCTCATGGTAGTGACAGGGATCCGAAGACACAGCAGGAATGTGTGTCTAGATTTAGACTTGATACCTGTCATTCCATTGGCCAAAGTAATTCACTAGGCTAGCCATGATTCAAGGGATAAAGAAATAGATGCTATCTCCCAACATGAAGAGCTATAAAGTCAAGTTTTAAAGGGCTTGTATATAATGAGAGCTAGAAAGTTGGCACCATGTTTGCACAGATCTACCACATCTAGGTAATACAAAAATAATAAAGACATCTAAAGATTTCTGAATCATTTGCTATCCTGTTTTTATAAAACTTTAATATATTTTTATACACATGGCAAAAGGTCTAATTTTATGCTAAATGGATGTAGAACATTGTCTAGATTTCATATCAATGTAAAGTGCAGTAATATACAAGGTCAATTATTTATCCAGCTTGTATCAGAGGCAGGATACAAAAGCAAAGAAGGCAGATGGTAATATTGATTTATGGTTCAGGTTTTATATAATGGAGAGTTCAAGTAGAAAAGGAGGTGAAGAACTGAGTACATACAAAAAGTGGTTGAAATTGATGGACATAAAAAAAAAAAACTGGCAGACATTAATAAAATGAAAGAAGCCAAGGAATTAGAGATCAGTGTGTGGTAGTAATGAACGTATGTAGGCAGGTCTTGCCTTGACATTTGTGAGGTCTAAGGCAGGCTTACAAATGAAGACCCACACACCACATACCTAAATATTTTTAACTTATATATAAAGCTGACAAAGTGTTAAGTAATATATATCTAGTCCTCATCTCTTGACCAACTTACGTTTATCACAACCTGGAAGGGCTAGAGTCCACACCAGAATGGTGTGTAGAGTTCCACCAGCACTAGAAGTACAAGCCCACAGCCCTGGGTCTGCCAGCTTCTCTTCTCACCTGGCTTTGGCCCACACCATGATGATGTGGCCTAAGTGCAGATGTATAATCACACATTTCCAAGCTCCATTAACTTCCCTATAAACAGCTTACCTTTTGGCCAAACCTTGAGCCTATCAAATGCAACATCTTGATATGAGTCACTCTCAAGAGGATTTATCTGGGGAAGAGGACTGTGCAGGTGCTCAAAGCAAGATTCAGACCATTTGAGCAGAAAATTTTAGCATTTTGTGACTCAGCACTCTGGGAAGGAAGGGCAGGGGTTCCAGGAGGGCAATGATACTGGGTGCATGAACTCTTAACCCAACCAGGAAGGTGTAAGCAGAGGAGGAGTAGAGCAGGGTCCTTCTGCACTCTTGCCTGGGACTAAAGGGTAGTGGTGTAGTAATAAAAATTTGAAGAATAGGGCTTCCCTGGTGGCGCAGTGGTTGAGAGTCCACCTGCCGATGCAGGGGACACGGGTTCGTGCCCCGGTCCAGGAAGATCCCACATGTCGTGGAGCGGCTGGGCCCGTGAACCATGGCTGCTGAGCCTGCGCGTCCGGAGCCTGTGGTCCGCAACGGGAGAGGCCACAACAGTGAGAGGGCCGCGTACCGCAAAAAAAAAAGAATTTGAAGAATAGAAGTCTGTGGGATTTAAATTGTAATCTCCAGGTAATTAAAGGGGCCTAAGAATATATATTCAAGGAACTGGGTTGCTGATGTGAAAAGAAGATAATATTAAGATTGAGGCAGATCAAAATTGTGAGTCTACCATGCTGATTAGATTAACCGAATTTCGATGCTCTGAGATTTGACACAAATGTGAACTGTGCATAAAAACCACACTCATACACCTTTTGCACAATTATTTTTAAATTATTTCTTGTTATAATGAAAAACTGAAAAATCCAACTGTCTTTAGGTTACAAAATATCACAGAGCTCCACTAGGATTTTAACATTTGGGAAAAAGAAGTTAAATGAATGTGACCTCCTCCTAATTAATGCAATTGCTAAAAATATCATTAATTAGGAACAATTTTCACATCAACAGAGAAGTCATAACAATGTTTTTGAAACTACAGGCTGCAACCCATTAGCTGGTCATGAGTAGAGTGTCTTAGATGAAAGAGAAAATAAAATATCTTATTTTGTACATAACTATTGTTTGATTAAACTTTCACCTTGGCTGTATATAACATATGTATCAAAGAGATAAAAATATTTTAAAACATCTTATCATTTGTTGTGCATTCATTTATTGTCCAAACATGTATTTAGTGCCTACTGTGCTAACATTTGGGAGAAAAACTGATCTTAAAAATTATAGGAAGTTTCTTTACAAAGCTCATGGTCCAATGACAAAGGCAAATAATTATGAAGGCAATAAAGCATTAAAATAGAAAAGTATAAGTTGCCAAGGTAGTTCATAAGTAATTAAAAGTGTAGGAAAAAGCACTGATTAAGCTGATACCTAAAGAATGAGTAAGAATGAGCCTGGAATAAAATTGAGCTAGTATATTCAGTGCAGGAATATACTACAAAGAAAGAGGTAAGAAAGAAAATATCCTATTAGGAAATTGAAAGGAATCAACCTAGACAGAGTATAATGTGTGATGATTGGGGATGAGACAGAAAGGGTAGGCAGGGGCCAGGTTGTGCCTGGCCTGATGAACTGTACACAGTAATTTGGACCTTAAATCAGGACACTTGGAAGACTGTGAAGGATTATAAGCAGGTGGGTAATGTGATCATATTTTCATCTTGGCAGAGTAGGGAATGGAAAATGGGAGGAGTGAGACAGAAGGTTAGGTGACAATTCAGGTGGCAACCATCCAAGTGAGATGTGATGATGGTCTGGTCCAGACTGGGGAGAGTGAGGATGAGAAAATCATCATTTAATTGGATAATGGCACGAGCCTTCATGACCCTTGCCCACTGAGGTTGCAAAGAGGGGAATAAGAGCCCATTTCTGGCAAATGATTCTGTTCAGCACAATTATTAGTTGACATGTAAAGGCTTGAAAGACATGTGAATATCTGTGGCCACTCGGCAGCTGCATAAAAGGTCCAAATCCCAGCAGAGAAGACTGTGCTAGAGAAATTGATGTACACAAGCCTTCAATGAATAAATGGTAATTGGACACTTTCAAGGCTTGAATAACCACGAGAAAAGAGAATTGGCCCTCATCAAAAGCCTAACAATTATGAAATATTAAACCAGTGATCTTTGACTCTACTAGATCCAGTGCAAACTTTTTAAACTAATATTTTGTTGTGTCCACTTACCATCCACAAATGAAACACATAGATAATAAAACCTTCCTGTTCACATAAGTTGAAAAAAATGATATAATACCATAATTACATTCTTTTATTTAAAAGGGAAGTGCTTTATAATGTAATAAAATTATAATGAAGGGTTCATATGTTTACCCTCACGTAGGATAAGGTGATCACACCAACTACTCAATATTAGTGCAGACTTTAGCCAGTATGGGCCTGTAAGTGATTTAAATCCCACAAGTGGGGCTTCCCTGGGGTGAAGTGGTTAAGAATCTACCTGCCAATGCAGGCAACACGGGTTCGAGCCCTGGTCCAGGAAGATCCCACATGCTGCGGAGCAACTAAGCCTGTGCGCCACAACTACTGAGCCCGTGTGACACAACTACTGAAGGCCATGTTCCTAGAGTCTATGCTCCACAACAAGAGAAGCCACCGCAATGAGAAGCCCGTGCACTGTGACAAAGAGTAGCCCCCGCTCACCACAACTAGAGAAAGCCTGCATGCAGCAACAAAGACCCAACGCAGCCAAAAATAAATAAATAAAAATAATTTTTAAAAAATTAATTAATTAAAAAAAAAATCCCACAAGTGAAGCTGCCCCTGAGGACATGGTTTTCCAAAATGGTGAGAAATGCTTGGGTAAATTTCTGAATTCTGTAGTATACACTCTTCTTCAAGTTCCACAGTAGTTTTATTCCTGGAAAGGTCAGGGTATATGAAAACTGCAAAAACAAACAAACAAAAAAATTTGTTTTTATTTAAAACAGATTTGAATTTAAGGAGAACACATTTATAATTAGGTTTTGGGGTTCCTGCACACACACACTTATATGTATATCAGGCAGGACATTTAAAGTTATGTCTCTAGCCCACCCCTCTTAATAAACCTAGTAGCCCAAGACTTCAAAAGTTGTGACAACTGAAAATGCAGAATTTCTAGAATATTCCATAGAGGGAAACTCCACTAACTGATTTAGGGATTAAAAAGTAGAAGAATAGAGATTTCTGAGGAAATAGAAAACAAATGAGAAAGAGGAGAAAAGAGACCCCTAAATTTAGTACAACCACCTCATGTGTTATCTTATCTGACTCCTAAACATCATTTAAAACTAAATTTGCCAACGTGCTGGTCTTGGAGAACTACTAAGAGGAATATGAGGGGAGTCTTTGTGGGAGTACAGGACTGATTTACGGGAACTGAAGAATTGTGATGCGAACAGAAACTACAGAGACCTGCCAGGTCTAAGGATGGATTTATTAACTCAATTTGATTTTTGTGTTGTTGGTCATTCTTTTTATGCCTTAGATGGGAAGGATTTAAGCATGCATTAATGCTTAAATGAAGGAAGGTGTCACCAGACAAAGAGGTTAAATACGCAGGAGAAGGGTTAATGTTTTTTACTTGAAATATGGTGGGTGATGGGTGGAGAGATCCAGAGCACAGGGGAAGGGATTCACCTGGTGCGCCCAAGGTAAAAACCTGATTGTATTGTAGATACAATCTTGAGCTCCTCCTCTCTGACTTAGACATTTTTTTTTTTTTTTTTTACTTTTAGTTTTTTCCATCTCAGTAAATGGCATTACCGCTGTCCCTGGCATTTTCCTTGACTTTTCTTCTCCCATCTCATTCAGTAAAAAAAAAAAAAAAAAAGTCTCAGGTTTGGTACCAGGAAACTGAGGGGTTCTCTTACACTGACGAGCACTTTCTCAGAGAAGTGAGACATGCTCACATCCAGGAGAACGAGACAGGAAGGGAAGGATCTGAAGTGTAAAAAGGGAGAATGTTTGAAGTAGCTTCTGTGACCCTCTAAGTATAATGGGAAAAGATGCACAGATAAAGCTATTTTGAAAATGGGAGGGAGCTGCCTTAAATGATATTTAGCATTCATTACAATATTTTTCTCTATGTTGAATGTTGAAAAAAAAGTGATCTGGAAACATATTGTTCCAATGAAGTAACATAAAAGAATGTTCCCTGAAAACTTTGAGGAAAAAACTAATTCCACAGGAATTGAGTGGATGATATAGGAGAACATAGACTACAAAAGAGTGCCATTTGTTTCAAACAAAATACTCCTTGTTGTCAAAACAAGAAGTTAGAATCTGCTTTAAACAGGCACACATATATTCAGTCAGATAGCCATTCACTTAAAAACTTTGGTTCTTGAATCTATTTGACTATCACTGCAGGATGCTTTTAAGATGCCCTCAGAAAAGGAAAATAATAAAATAAACACCCAAACCACTTTTAAAGATGTCAAGTTTTAACTAAGTTTGATATATTCTGTGCAAAGTTAACCAGTCAACTGCATTATATTTGCAAAAGAATTTCCAATGCCAATAAAATTTAATACCATTCACCTTTCCCCTAAGTAAACATTCCCACTGGAATAGTATCAGGACCACAGTCTACCTCTCTGTTCTGATGGATAAACAAGAGACAGAATCACACTGAGGAGAGTAATTATATCCCAGTGCCCCCAAAGGACTATCAGTACAAGACTTCTGAAATAACTCAAAAACTTAGGTTGTTGCTTATTTTTGAAAAGCTGAGTAGCTGAATTTTAAGCCTTCACTCTGACCTTAGTAAAGCTGTGGCAAACTGGATTCAGCAAACATTTAGACACCAGCTTGGTACTATGGGGGGGGGTCACTAAGACGACAAACTGCAAAGAAGCTCACCAGCTAGCACTGAAGAAAGACTCATTTGTCTGTGGCTGAGACGAAATGCAAGATCATAGAATATTTGTTAAAAGTGTCAACTGTTTTTTTTTTAAAGCATCAACTCTTGAGTCATATCTAGGATTTAGCTATGGTCTCACGACTGCATGAGTTTCTCATGACTGCAAAACTTTGCATAAATTACTCTTCTAGGCTTCAGTTCCCTTTTCTGTACAAGTGGGAAACTACAAAGTGCATGTAGTGACAGTCATGCATGAAACAAGTAAAAAATGGAAGACAGAGCTATTGTTAAGTGATGGGAAGGTACATTCAGAATGAAAGTAGAACATATGGAAGGAAAGTCATTCACCTTTCCCATCTCCCACTCTTATTTTAGGCCAGATTCAAAAATCCACAGTCATCTCTAAACCCAAAACTTCCTGAAAAATGTTTATAACCTAAAATCGTTGTCAGCATCACCACACTGAAAAATTTTCCCTTGATGAAGGTCATCTCTTTCCATTTGGGGAGCTACATACATTAGATTTTGCTATCAGAAATCCCTCACCTCCAAACATCTAAATTACATCAGCTATAATCTGATTACTCTGAATTGATTTTGAAAACACCAAATCCCACGTTCCATCTTTGGGGCTTATATCACTACCATGACAAACACCATTGAAAATAATAATGATGTTCCTCTGGACTTAGCAACACCCTCTTACACCAACAGTTTTTGGTTAATGACCGAACATAAAATTAGTTCATCCTAAATATATCCGCAAAAACAGATTAACCACATCAGGCAATCTTTCAAATGAGTTGGCCCTGATTAGAAAGAACAACATAAAAAGGAAAGTTTTGTTTCATTTAACTTCTTATAAACAACCCTGAGAATATCTTGAGTCTATCTTACATAACATTTATCAAGATTTATGTAAAATCTAAGCAATTTATAACAAATCATGGGATAACTCAGTAAATATCATCCTACACTCTCTTCATCAATGTTTAAGGAAAACATGAAATTTGTGTTAAGAGTCAAATTAGGATAGTTGTAAGACTAATGGATTTATTACGTTTTTAAAATTATCTTCAAAACCTCTTTTTCCATACAGGCATTATAATATTCATTTTACACAGTAGACCTAAGATCACAGATGCAGTTAATGACAGAGCTAGAACCTAGGTCTGATTCCAGATCTTTCAGTCTTTGCACTTCACCTTGATCCCTCTCAAGTTCAGGAAAAATAGGAAATTAAAGAAAAGTTTAAGATCCACAGAAAGAGGAAGAAGGACTCAGAACACAGAAGTCACTTCACCTTCAACCTACTCTCATTCAATGCCCTCCCTTCTAACATTCACATATGCCCATAGACATAATGAGATGGGAAAAAAACAGTGGCTTTACAATTATTAATAGTAACCATAGCCATCATTGCTTGCATATGTGGGAGCAGAAAATGCACTTCTAATAAATTTAGCAAATTGCAGAGTAATATGTACTGTATGATCTCAAGTTTGAAAAAAAACATTTGTGTTTGTGTGTATTTGTGCACACATGGGAAATATACGTAAAGAATTTTTAACTATAGTTTCCACAGAGAAATGAAACTGGGGATTGGGGGAGACCTTAATTTTTTACTTTATACAATTCAAACATAAGTTGTTTTTCAAGGAATGTATATTACTTTTGTAATAAAAAATATTAATTGAAAGTAATCGTGTAAAAATCAGGATAATGGCTACTTAGGGGAACATGAGAGACCAGAGTAATATGTGAGAACAGTCATGAGGAGAGATTATGTGGGTGATGCCAATATTTTAATTTTTGATCTGTGTAGTGCTTTTCACTTTGTAATACTTATTTGAATTTCACACATTTCTTTTGTACCATTTTTAGGTATATTTAATTTTACAATAAAACTACTTTAAAAAGGAATCATCAAAACCAATTACTGACATGACCAGGTAAATTATAATTCTTGATTTTACCCTTGGCCCCCAAGTGTAATTATTAACAACTCTGATTTGCACTGTCAAAAATATCCATTTTGACGATAAATTACACAGTGCCCTACAAATAACCTACTAACATTGTGGTATTTTTAAATTTGGATAAAACCCTTGGAAGTCAGCTTGAGTCCAGCGGTTCTAAAATGGCACCCAGAGGGCATTTTTAAATGTGTGGTAAAGTTTTTGGTTGTCTCAGTGCTTGGAAGAGCTACTGGTATTTAGCAGGCTGTTGCCAAGGTGCTTATCTTTCTACTATGTGTGGGATGGAAATGCACAATGAAGAATGATCTTACTCTAGTGTTAAAGATGAGAAAACTGAGATCCCAAGTGTTAAGTGGACCATCTAAGAGCACATTCTTTGTAAGTAGCAGATGCCATGACTAAAACCTAGGACTCTTGCCCCACCTATCAATCTTCTCACATAGCATGCAAAAAACCTGCTCTCTCCATCTTCCTTCCTTCCCTCCTTCTTTCCTTCTTTCTTACCTTCTTTCCTTCCATTCTTCCTTTTTCTCTTCATTCTTTTCTTCCTTTCTCCCTTGATTTTATTTTTTCTTTATCTACAAAACATTGGCAATGTCAACTCTTACTTATAAAATGTAGAAAATCTAACAGTATCAGAAAGCAGGGAAAAACTTATTACACAACTGCATTAAGGGATTCAGATGAAGGGAGATGTAAATCATTCTGAAATACAGATTGAAGATATAAAAGCTCAATTTTTCTAACCTTTCCCTTCCTCCTTCAGGTTTTCCTCCCTCATCACCCTGCCAGGTTCAATTGCTTATTGCCCAGAATACACAATGCAACATCTGTAGTGGCTTCCACTGAGAGTTATTTATCCAGAGTTTCATTAAAATAGCAACTGATTTGGCTGAATAAAATTTTGCTTATCCTAATAAAGCTCTTCAGAGCTTTACAAATTTGCATTTAATTCTCTTTAGTGTCATAACAGCATTAATAATCTGTGCCTAAAGAGCAGTTTTTAAAACTTTATACTTTCTATCTAAAGGAGGTAGATTCATAACCTTCTATTTTCATGTGACTGGGCTCTTAATGTATCATAAACTGGTTCACTGACTTAGACTGAGTGAATCTGAGACTTCTTATAATCTCTTGGCCCTCTCCGGATTTCCCAGCCATAAATGAAATAATGTCTTTGCAGCAACATGGATGGAGCTAGAGATTATCGTACTAAGTGAAATAAGTCAGACAGAGAAAGACAAATACCATATGATATCACTTATACATGAACTCACAGACATAGAAAACAAACTTATGGTTACTAAAGGGAAAAAGTGTTGGGGAGGAATAAACTAGGAGTTTGGGATTAACAGATACACACTACTATATATTAAACAGATAAACAACAAGGACCTACTGTATAGCATAGGGAACTATATTCAACATCTTGTAACAACCTATAATGGAAAGGAATCTGAAAAAGGATATATGTGTAAATAATAATAAATAAATAAATATATATATATATATATATATATATATATATATATATATATACCTACACACACATAGGCTCAGGCATATAGAATGAGCCTTCAGCATTTCCTGAAGAGTAAATGACTTGATTTACTTGAAGTCTTCTCATCACTAATGGGACTGAGGTAGAAAGAGGGAAAAGAGAAGTGATGGTGAAACGTAAAGGCAGTAAGATAGCACAAAGCAGATATAGGTGCCACTTGTGGAGGGATCCTTCAGCTGAGACCCCAAGATCCATGGGAAACCAGATTCACTGATGCAGCTCCACTGCCTGTAAATCATGTGCCCAGATGAACTGTTGAAGGAATAAAGATGTATCATGAAGGCTTTCTGGTCCTCCTCTCTCTCTCTCTTCTATTTGGATAGGAACAAGTGAAAAGGAGAGGAAAATTGGAAGTGTTTTTTTTTTTTTTTTTTTTTTTTTTTTTTTTGCAGTACGCGGTCCTCTCACCGCTGTGGCCTCTCCCGTGGCGGAGCACAGGCTCCGGACACACAGGCCCAGCGGCCATGGCTCACAGGCACAGCCACTCCGCGGCATGTGGGATCTTCCCAGACCGGGGCACGAACCCGTGTCCCCTGCATCGGCAGGCGGACTCTCAACCACTGCGCCACCAGGGAAGCCCTGGAAGTGGTTTTTAAATACAGATTTCAGATAACCGCTAAAAACAACCATACACAAGGCACTGCACAGTCATCCAGAAGGTTTGAGTATAAGCTGATAAACAGGAGACAAGGAGGTAGAATCCAGGAAACTCACATGTGACGAAGTTCATTTTTTTCTTCAAGTCATAGCCAAAAATCAAATCCAGGAACAACTTGTGTTTTTTTTCTGACATCTGAACACAATCTGATGAGAGAGTCATTTTTTAAAAAAATTTTCTATCTAGTTTAAGATTTCTTTAGAGTGAAATCAACAAGGGAAAATGGAGGAATGCGGGGAACAACAACAACAAAAAATGATCTGCAAGTGAAAAGACAGGCAGGCTGGGTATTCTGCATTTTCCAAGAGTGTCTTCTGTACTGCAATTGTAGTTCATTTGAGCACTGTCTGTTTGCTTCTTAACTTCCAGAGTCTCAGATTTGCTCTGAACACAAAGCTATTGCAGTAGCTTAAAAATGCCTAATGAAAAAGAGACAATGCCATAGAATACCACACTAGCCTAAAGCATCTGTCATAAAGAGACCCAGAAGGTTTTAGTAAAAGACAAATTGAAGAATACTAAAATAAAGAAGGTTAATACATCAAAATTGAAATAAAATAACAAAAAAATAAAGTGATGTAGTTTGAAAGGCAAAAAAACAATTAAGAAACAGGAAAAGAGGAGGAGAGGGTTAGCAGAGATAGACTCTGAAAAAAAATCTCACTGATGAAAAAAAGAAAATGTTCCAGTTAAGCAAAAATGTAAGTGAATACTGTACTTAAGAACTGAATACAAAAGAGCTTAAAATTCCATGCTCCTAGTCAGATAAAAGATCCTTGACAGAGGGAAGGTAAGGTTTGATCCAATGACCCTATGCAGGAATGAAAAACAAACAAACAAAAAAAACAATGATTTAGGCAAAAAGCAGAAGAGCCAGTTCAACAATGAAGGTACAAGAAGCAAGGAATTAAAAAAAGAAATTTGAAAATGGAGGAGATTATCTAATTGTTTTCAAAAGAATATATATTAGCAAAATTACACAATGAAAGATTAAAATTGAATTCCATGATCATTTAAGAATATGGGATCATCAGCTAGTAATTTCTATACCAAAATATACAGGCTGATTTATAAATAGCTTTAGCAAAATCTTGATGGAATTTCTATACATGTAAGCTCAGTGAAAAACCATCCAACTCATTCCCTGGAGCTATTGTAAATTTGACACCAAATCTAGGCAACAACTGTAAGAAAAGGAATCAGAGTCACCTCATGTAGATTAGACAAAGGCAGAGAAGTTTTACAAATCAGTAAGAAATGAATGAGCTATGATTCAGTAATCTTTCTGGCTTTTATATAAGCAAAGACAAAATTAAATCCCCAAATCCCACATGTAAGAACATATGCAATGAATGACCTTTTTAGAATATTTTCTTTGGAGATTTACAAATGCTGCATAATTTTTTTTTTTACCCAATAAGCTGCTTTTTAACATTATTTTCTTATATTTTAAATATCAGGAAACGACAGAGAAAATTATAATTTAAGGTAAGAACATAAATCACTGTATAATGACAGAGGCAGTGATGTGTTTACTTTTAAAGTGCTTGTAAGAAAATCTATGGTATCTAATTTGCCAAAATATCAGTTTTAGAACACTTCTTTTCTTTGCCCAATCTCATCACTTATTTTAAAGAAGTAACTATTTTTTGAATAAAATCTTTTGAAAGAAATGCTTTCAGGTCTGGTTTATAATTACCCGTTAATTAAAGAATAATCTGTATTTCTTATAGAGAAGAAAGCTGTAAACATTCACTGAGATGCACAGATTCATCTAGGGTTTTTAATTCACTTTCACACACTGAATACTAGACTAGCACCTCAGCAGAAAAAAAAAAAAAATCCATTGAAACAAAGCTATCTCAGTTTGGATAAATATGTTTTTTCTGGAAAACAAGGTAACTGCAGTTCCCTAATTAGCTACAAAATGAACTTGAAAGTTAAAAAAAAAAAAAGAAGAAGAAGGCAGAAGTTTGGCTTTTCACTTCCGCTCCTTTGCTAGCTCTGCCCTTTGAAATGTCAAAACTTATTTGCATATGTATTTTACAAAAATGGGAATAATACCAATCTACGTCACAGAACATGGGTAGGGTGCAATAATAAATAGTAGGTGTGAATAAATAGTACATAAAACATATATGAAAATGTGAAAATAGCTGAATGCATTTATGATTACATATAAGCATGAGAACACCTGAATATGTATAAATGACCATCCTCTACACTGAATCACCTCACCTGTGATGGGAATAAGATGAAGATGAAGGTTCATACAAAATCTGAACCAAAGTCTGAATTTTGCCAAAAGTAACAATTTTTACTGACCAAAGTAAGGGTGTGTGTGTGTGTGTGTGTGTGTACAAGCACAGCCCAGAAACATCTTATCTCAGCAGGAACCCCTTGCATAAGATAGGATGTATGTGATTGTCTAAGAAAGAGAGTAACCAAGGCTAATCTTTCCCAATGGACATGGCTGAGTGTGATGTGGGCAGAGAATTAACAGAAGTCATGGACATGAGAAAAAGGAAAGCATTTCAAACAATGGAGAGACTTTCTTGTTTCATTCCAGTAAGAGGTGTTTATAGTCTTTTTTCTGGTTTTACAGGGATAACCCCGGAGGTATAAGCTCTGGGGATAAGATGGGTATTGATATGTAAAACTAGTGAAATTTTTATCATTGGCATTGGTGTATTTTATTGTTTATATCAAATTCACACATGACTGTATAGGAAATGTTCCTTACAATTTGAAATTTTAAAAGAAAAGAAAATCTAAGGAGAAAAATGTGTAAATAGTAGTATGTCGATATAGAACATCATTTTGTTAATAGCTGCTTATACTTTTACTCTGGAATTTCTCATTTGCTTAATTCTACCTTATAGACAAAGTTGTTATTACTTCCCTATCCCCAAAGAAATCTGAGTCATTATTTCTGTGCTGCTCTGTAAGTGAACTAATCCCTTGATTTATCCTTGAAAGTTGCATTCCAGTTTTCCAGTATTTTCCATGTGACTGAAATGTTGCATTGCCATAAAGCCCAGAAGATGGTCATAAAATAATTTATCTGGTTTAACTTAATTATAAACTTCCAAAACTAATTTTGTGACTGATAATGGCTTGCATTATATTTTCATGTGGTTTCTTTTCCCTTCCCTGCTAATCTCCAACTACTTTGACACTGTTTAATCACATTAGTGCACAGTCTAGCTTCTAATAGGAATCTGGGTGCACAGGTAGGATCAAATAAGGTTTATTCCACAATGAACCAAGTTAATGGCAATTAAGAGGGTAAGGACTATGCTTTCTCATCATTTTTATTTTCCACATAATTCAGCAGTACTATGACTGCAAAAAGACCGTAATAATAAAAAAAGAATGTAGTAATAAATATTTCTTGAAAGAATAATTAAATGCAATCTGATGACATCAAGTAAACAAATGAGCATGCAAACAAGTAAGAATTTATGAAAATTGATGCAGCAGGAAACCCCTTCCTAGGAGAAGACAGTTCAGGCTTCAAGTCCCCTCCACTTGGGTCTTCACTGCTTTCTCATTTCACTTCTGATGTTTTGATAAGCATTAAGATCCTTGGATTTATTTCCAAGTCCTGAATCTATTATTTTCTTTTCAGCTTCATGTTTGTAATTAACATCCCTTTCAGCTCAATCAACTCCTGATCACTTGGGAAGGACACCATGCAATAGTTTGAGACAGGAAGGAAAGGGGCAGGGTACAACCATTAAAAGAATGACACAGCTGTTGAGGATACAACAAAAACTGGCTAGAACCAACTAGGCCCAAGATGGCAGAAGATTTGACTTCCAGTAGACCTTGAGCCTTATTATATGCTCATTGTAATGCATTAGCATACTAAATGACACACCCACCAGCACCATGATGGGCTCCATGACAGTTTCAAGGATGACCATAAAAGGCCAAAAAGTGGGCGGTGGCCCAATTACTGGAAATCCCCACCTCTTCCTCCAAACAGTTAGAATATTCCTCCCACTTGTTAGCATATGAAATTACCCAACCCTTAAAAACTAACCACCCCATATCCAAGGGCCACTCTTGCCTTCTGAAACAAGACAGACCTCATTCTGCCTATTGAATGTGTATATCTCTAAATTAACTAGCTTTCACTTTACTGTGGTTGGCTCTTGAATTCTTTCCTGTGCAAAGCCAAGGACCTTCACTTTTTGGCCCATCCCAGGAACTTTCCTGAGACCTGGCACGTGACCATTCTCTTGCTCACCTTGTCTTGCCACAGTTTGGTTATCTTGGAACACAAATCTCAGTAATGATTCTCTTAGACCACCCAGCTCAAACAACCAAGATTGTGAGTAAATCTTAAAATTAATTCTTCTGCTATAGATTTGATGTTCTTTGTTTCCAAGCACCAAGGAAACCTCCCAAGTTCAGTAAATCTGAATCTTCATTTTGTGGGTAAAGTCCACAAACTTCATTTCTACATGCCATCTGCTTAGAATTCTGTCTTATTCCTGTGTGATTCTCTGCTGAGACTAAACTCCTAGCCCTGCACTGCAGCCAGCTTGGCTAGGCCAGAACACCCTTACTGTCTCTTTCAGTCACTTCCCCTGGGGAGCTCAGAATGACCTTTTTCATGTTGAACCAATAGCTCTGCTTCCATGTTGAATGCACAGGGCACATGGAATTACAGCAATGAGTTACAGCAATGAATTCCCTTTTCTAGAACTTCCCAATGTTGTGTTGACCCACACAACAGGATTTCCTCACATAAAAGTGTCTGCAAAAAACAAGTTCAAATTCATCATTGCCTTGTTGGTGGCTGGAATTAGACAAGGGACTACCCCTGTTAAGGACTCACTCCAGAGTTAGTTTTTTCACAAACTCAGTATCGTCCTCCCCCAGCAGCCTTGACAGTCAAGGTCACAGCCTTTATCGTGGCCAGACCCACCTTGCCTCTAACTACCTGAAAGTTAACCTTCTGTGTCACTGTTACCTAAATTACAGTTCAATGAAAAGATTCTGAGGGCAAATTGAAGTCTGACTTGAATGAAATTAACTGTCCTTGGATGTTCACTCTACCCTGATCTTTTGGCCTTCCATTTAGCTGTTCTGTTTCTCTGTGTACTTATGACTTAAACGGTGAGTTCAAAGATTCAGAAAATTAAAATAAAGGAAGAGTTCTATAAGAAATATCCAAGGGTTTAGTAGTTTTTTCCTTCAGCTGACTTTTAAAGTTTTTTCCCAAAAGTACATATTATGAGATGACTTCTTTTGTTCCATGTTTAGATGAACGAAAGCCTTCATTCAATAAAGATGGAATAAACATCTTATTAAAACAAACAACAGATAAGCAAAATACCTTAACAATGTTAGAGAAACATTTCCTGCTGTGAAATAAAATTCATATTTTATGGCAAGACAAGAAAAATTTAAACAAAATATTGTCTCTGCCCTTTGGCTTCCTCTCTCCTCACACTGTGCATTGTGTATCTGCATTATACATTGACCAAACCTCAACCATAAAGAGCAACATTCTCCCAGCACCAACAAGACAACCCCTTAAAAGACAATTTTCCTTCTTGATCTTGTAAGGGTTCATATGGCGCTTAGATCTGGATTAGGCAAATTGTCAATAATACATCATTTGATGTAAAACCCTCCATCTCAAAGAACTTATATAACTGTGCTTTGACTTCTAACAGGCAGAACAGTCCTCAGAGTTTTCTGAGATATTCCTCTCAGGGTATAATCCTCAAATTCGGCTTGAATAAAATTTTCCATTTCTTCCTTAGATTGACTGATTAATTTTCCATGGACACTGCAGAATCCAAAAAGAGCTATACCCTGAAGCATTGTACTGAGTTTGGAGCTATCTCCTTGATACAGAGCAGGACCCTGTGGGGCTCCTGGGCACAAAAGCCTTTCTGTGTCCTCCATTTCTTGATTACAAGAAATAGGCTTCATTCAGCCTCCATGACCTTCCCTGTGTTCCAAGGAGCAGGTTCAAACAGTCGCTAATCAGGGAAGGGAGGGGATGTCGAGACAAGGGAGGGGAAGTTAAAAGAAATAATAGTACAGCCTTGGGGCAGGGTCCTGGCTCCCCCTCAAGGGATACACATAATAATATCTTTGAGCTGTTTTGCTGATACTGAAACCCCCATCAGGTGGAAGAAACTAACAGTATGGTGCCCACAAGCACGTGGACCCCAGACTGGCTGGAACCTGAAGGTTGATGATGCTAACTCCCACTTACCTCACCACCAACCAATCAGATGAATGTCCAGGAGCTGATCACGCCCTCTTTAAACCATTACTATAAATCTCCTCACTAGCCCCTCCAGGTTGAGACACACAGTTTTGAGGGCATTAGGCTGCTGTGACCGCCCCCACACACACACCTTTGCCTGGCAAAGCAGTAAAGCTATTCTTTTCTACTTCACCCAAAACTCTGTCTCCTAGAATTAATTCGGTGTCAGAGTGCAGAGGCTGGACTCGGCTTCAACCTCACCTGAAGTTTAGATATTTTCAGTGTTCTTCAATCAATTCACAGCTTTTGTGTCAGTAGATAGAAATTGGCTCTGCACCCAGTTTTATGAGTTCAACATCCTTTTCTAGTGTACTGTATTTCCCTGACAGAATCAGAGAAAGGAAAGAACAGACTACACTTCTGACTAAAGTGTCATAAAAGCAGATTTTTATCTCAGTCTCCATTTCACTTTAAATTATGACTAAATAAGGTGATACAAAGTTTTGATGGGTGAAAGACTTGGCCTCTTGTTGTGGCAAGTAGGAACATGTCCTTTCCTTAGGGTCAGTTACATGACTTTGTTATCTGAAAAAAGAACAGTCTCATAAAGAAACTTCTTTGATTTTCTAATTTGTCTACCTGAATAAGGCATCAATTTTTCTAACTAAATACTGCATTGTTAGTCTTGGTAAAACTAGAGTTTTTTCCTTGGTATCAGATTGTTTTCTGAATCCAAATGGTGAATACTAAATAATCCTATACCACTTAAGGACCAACTTATTTATAAAACTTGCAACTAATTGATTTTGGAAGGCCCACTTCAAGGCACCATAATCCATGTTCAATGTGCTAAGCAAGACAAATATTGGACCTGCCAAGGTCATAGCTCCTGGTCCTTGACCATAGTTTCCACATAAGGATTAGCCCTGGCTTTTCCTTTAGCATCTTTGGCCATGGGTTACACCTGTCCTATCAAACCAGTGAATGGGACACTGGAGAGCATCTGGCTCAAGGACATACAAGG
Organism: Globicephala melas; assembly: GCF_963455315.2. NCBI lineage: Eukaryota > Metazoa > Chordata > Mammalia > Artiodactyla > Delphinidae > Globicephala > Globicephala melas. The sequence goes on along the minus strand of NC_083317.1, from coordinate 19,383,945 downwards.
CTGTAGTGAGATCAAAAATGTTCACCCTCAAAACGATATGTCCACATCCTAACTTCTGGAACCTCTGAATGTGACCTTATTTGGAAATAAGGTCTTTAGAGATATAATTAAAGATCTCGAGATGAGATGACCCAGGATTATCCAAGTGGAGCTTAAATTCTATGACAAGAGTCCTTATAAGAGACGAGAGAAGACATAGACCCAGAGGAGAAGGCCATGTGAAGACAGAGGCAAAGACTGACGTGATCTAGGCACAAACCCAGGACTAACTGGAGCCATCAGAAAGCGGAAAAAGAAGGATTCTTTTCTAGAATCTTTGGAGGGATGACGGTCCTGCCAACACCTTGATTTTGAACTCCTGGCTTTCAGAACTGTGAGAGGATAAATTTCTGCTGTTTTAAGCCTCCAATTTTATAGTAGTTTGTTAACAGGAGCCCTAGAAAACCAATACAAAAATGTAATCCTGAAAATGGCTAAAAAGGTAACCCTCAATAAACACTCAACCTTACAGAGACATTGGTGATTAAATTATCCCAACAGGTCTTTCTCTGAGAGTTTGGAAATAAAATATAGAAAAGAATCAAGATGCTCATAACTGGAGGAAAACTGAGAAGAAACACAAAGAGAAGAAGAGAGAGAGAGAGAAGTTGAGTCGGGTTTGTGGAGAAACATAAAAGGAAGAGTGGAGTGAGGTGAAGAAAAATAAGCTCAGTCAGGGCCCTACCCTCCCCACAGCTTACTGTGATAAGCTTGTCATTTCTAAGCATAACCTCCTACAGTTTTTAACCAAACAATTCGTACTAACACAAACATTCTCAAAAAGCAATATGGGGTTTGGCTGTGGTCAAAGTTTGTCAGTGGAGCTAACTAAACTTAAACATATCAAGTCATAATCACCCTGCTTTGGTCTCTAGAGCAGGACCGTGATGCTTCAAACTAGCCTTTACCAAGTTCAAGCGCATATGTAAAGCTGCTTAGAATTTCTTACAGCTACATGTGTGCCGAGGTAGGGTGGTCTGCCACCCCACCTAGTGAGAATACCAGTGAGTTATCTCAGCTCTATAAAGGCCCATGAACAGAACCTCCTGCAGGTTGTAGAGTTCAAAGAGCATCTGCTTATCAAAAGTGATCCCTCTTCAAAAAATTTAAAATTAAATTATAGCAGCTTTGTCCAGGAAATTATATTTCAAAAGATAATCCAGTATTATTCATCTAATCTTTTTGGTTTTTCAAGGTCAATTTTAATTCAAATTTAATGATCAGCAGACTATACTCATTAGCTAGCCATTTTACTAAATTACATTTTCTTTTATGCTATCTTCCAAAAAACGGTAAGAAAATTAAAAAGAAAAGGCCATATGAAGCATACTTCAGGATAAGTTAACATTGTTGAATATTATTTTTTCCCCATAGATAAAGACCTACATAAGTAATATCTAACAGAATTTGGTAGCAAAACAAATCACCCCTTTCTTGAAGAAAAGTCATGTTTACTCTTAATAAATCATGAAAATTACATTTTTTGTCATGTTTTCTCATTTTATCTTGGTTATCAGGAGGCCTGGATTTCAAGGTAATAACTATACTCACTATTTGAGTGTATTTCAAAGGGGCAGTACTTCAAGAGGGTAAAGTGGTTATAAACACAGATTTTAGAACCTGTCATAGCTATGTTTAAATCCTGACTCTGTCATCTGACAGTTGTATGACCTTGGGAAGGTCACTTAAGCTCTCTGAGCCTTAGTTTTCCCATCTATGAAGTGGAGACAAAAACAGTACTTACTTCAAATGATTCTTGTGACGATTAAATGAGATTACATATAAAATACTTAGATGTGGATCTGATACTTGTATCTCCATACCCCATTTATGTCTCGATTTTTGCCTTAATACCTTTATTCTAGACTACTTTTTATTCTTTTTGTAAAAAAGTAAAATATGAATATAAATATTAAATATAGGAAGGGAATACTTGATTTTTTTTAAAAAGGAACACAAACAGTTTAAATAGGTTAATAAGAGTAACTGTAGAGTTGAAACAACTGTGCACTGACTTTCTGAGTTTTCTTTATATTCCCTTTTTGAAATATCTCTATTAATGTTTAGGTAAGTTAGAACAAATGCAGACAATATGTGGCACTTGGGACCACCAAGTGACGTCGGGTCAAAAAGGTGACATCTTTGGCAATTTCTCCTTATTGATAGAGATGGGAATTAATCTTAGTAGTCAGTCAGAGGGGTGATATTTTCAGTGTGCACCAAAGTGCTGATCTACTTCCCTTTGCTCCAGCATAAATCTCATTTTTAGAGAAAACTACAGCATGCTTACTCCAAATAGAGGAAGCGTGAATTCAAAAGGTAAAGCAAACTTAGAGTGATGTGGAGATGCATTGCTAAAGAAGATGCAGTCATGCATCAAGCCTTAGTAAATCTAAATAATGATGCTTTGAATCAGGTTAGCAGACATCTAGCACACATGGATATTTGTGAATTACTAAAGAAATGCACTAGCAAAAAAACCCAAACATTAGGAGGCAAACAATAGAAATATTTATGACATAAGAATGGTCTTCCATTCTAAAATACAACACTACATCAAATCGTGTTAGAGCTAAGAAAAGTTTTGGGAAAGCTTTAAAGCTTCATTTTTAGCTATCTTTTTACTTTCTTTAATTCAACATGGTGTCAAGAGCCAAAGATCCTGTTGTGTTAATATCTCTTCTAACAAAACTTCTAGATCAAGAAGAAAATAGGAGTTGAAGAATTTAGAAATGTAGCATGTCAAAGTCTTCAAATTCAGAAACTACAAGCATATACAAATCTTTTTATGCCAGATAATTATTTCGGTATTAGCTGTATTGTCAATTAACTATACCTGTCAAGTACTCTGTTCTGTTGTCCTATCAAAATCTTTACTCAAGCTTTGTTGCATTGATGGATACAGAAATGTTATTAACAGTACTTATAAATTTACAAATATGAAGTATAATTGATTTGTAACTCACAAAATTAAGCTTATATCCCAAAATCTCCTAAGCAAGGGCCACAAATTCTGAGTTCCTTCTTTAATCCTATGAGCAGAGATTTTCATTATGTCTGGTGTCTTATAGATTAAAATAAAATGGCATAAATTCTGTCTGGTTGCATTGGTCATTGCCTTTTTCCATATGTTAGTCATCATAACTTAGGTCAGAGTGGTAAAGAATCTTTCCTTAGTGTTCTTCCATTTGATTCAAAGTAAAAATCAAGGATTCCACCAAAAATATTCAATTATTCATGCAATGTGTATTTATTACATGTCTAATATATATTAAGTTCTTATAAATTTTATCTCATGAACAGTGCCTCCTCCATCACTCTTCGCTTGGGAATTTGTATAATGGAACAGTAAATTGGCATGACAGAAATTTTACTGATTTTCATATCAAGAGTTTCTCTAAACATAGAAAAACATCACTGAGTGTAGTAGGCTGAAAAATGGCCTCCCACAGGTAACACAATCTTCAGAATTTGTGAATGTATTACCTTCTTGGCTAAAAAGGCTTTGAAGATGTGACAAAGTTAAGGATCTTAAAATGGGGAGATTATCTAATTTTAATTAGATAATCTTTACATTCCTTTCCAGCTTTAACATTCTATGATTCTATTGACATTAGATATTAATATATATAAATCCAGAATCTCTTAAGTTTATCTCTATATGGAACATGTTTAATAATGTGTGATTGTTGCATCAACTCAGGATCCCACTCTCTCTTCTGAGGACTATGGAACATAAAAACCTTTTGAAAACAACCTTCTCAAAGTATTGTTACCCTAAACACACAGGCATCATCAACTGTGTTTACCTTCTGAAATCATGTGTCTGTGTAAATAGACTCCATATGGTTTAATCTCTTAAGAAATATGGTTTCTTATATCACATTTGTGAAAGATCAATATAAGAATTTCTTCACTTGACATAGTATATTTCTGTATTTCTTACAAATTATAAAGAATTCTATCTTATTTTTGTAGGATAAACCCTCAATTAACTCAAAACCCTCTATGTGCTATATTATTTCACACACACACACACTCACACCCATGTGCATAGCAAAACCAAATTAACAACTAAGCAAAACACTTCCACAAAATACCAGGAATCAGCACATATTTAGCTTCAGCTCATTATCTCAAATATACCAGTGATTGTGGTGAAAATCCATCTAAGGCCATAGAAGATCCTTAACCATAAAATGAAAAAAATCAAGTAGTTTATGTACCAAATCTTCTAGGTTAGAAAAGTGAACTAAAATTCTCTATAGTTTTTTTCAGATAAAGTCAAAACTATAAAAAGTATTTTATGACTAATTAGACAAGAAACATAAGATCCAAATTTCTAAACACTCTGGCACAGAACTTGAAATATACAAATGCATTTAAATTTGTATATGAATATCAAATTACATACAATTTAAAGTAAAAATGAGCTATTTGTTCAGAAGGACAAAACTTCCAGCAATAAAATACCAAAAACAATTCTAGTTGAATCACTCATTGATATATTATTAAACCAAGGCCTCTATATAATTGATATATTATTAAACCAAGGCCTCTATATAATTTTCTATATAATTGAGTGTTGTCAAGATCAAGTGACATTTTTCAAAGTTCAGCTGAGAATGATTTTGAATAACTTTTAAAGGACCCTGGTGAAGCACCATAGAATATTCTATGAGTTATTCAGCATTTGGACATGATCATGAATGTATTTACTATCACATTGTCATGATCTCTTTAAAAATATTTTCAAAACATCTTGACAGGTCTCAAAGGAACCATTTGAGGAAAGCCATATTCCATATTCCAGATTCCATCCAACTTCTGTGGATGTGTGTACAGTTATTCTGAGACAAAGTGACCCTCAGCCATTAAAAAGAGAGATTTACCTGAGCAATGCCCAGTAGTAGGTTTGCACATTATTTTCAATCAGCAATTTTTCTTGAAACCCTGTCACTGGAAAGGCTATGAAGCACAGCCCCCTTGATAGATTCTGTCATGAGGATAGAGAACACTTATTCTGCCAGGCAGGACATGCTAAAGGAGAATTGTGTGTAACTATAGCAAATCGCCGGTGGGAGAGAGTATTTTTGCAATGACTCAATGTTAGTGCAAACAAGAAAGACATACTTGTTCAAAAGGGAAATAAATAACTGAGTCTGATTTTATATTCTATTAAAATACAGTAAAAACTAAAATTTTGCCAGCATGAGACTATTTTAATTAAATAAATAAGATTAATTCTACGTACAAGAAACATTTAAACATATTTTATCAACCATCTAACCATATTCATATTCTCACTGTAGAAAGCAAATAAAATACCACTGTTTACCAAAAAGTTGCTACAGGTTGTCTATCACTGAGACATCAAATTTTCAAAAACGTGAATCAGCTTCTCTTTTAAACCCATTAAATTTAGAACTTTCTGAACTGCACATTCAGGTTGATGAGGAATTATGACATCTTCAGAAAGAATGACTAAAGCATTTTGATACCAGAGGCTTGTCTTAAATTTAAATAACATCTCACTTACAACTCCTAGATCATTTCCAGGTCTAGAAGGTGAGTTCTCAGCAATACATGATAATTAATTGGTTGATGTCACTAAAGGAAATTTTCAAGAAGATTTGTAAAAAAATCCTTAGACTGGAAAAAATTTTGAAGCTTACTTCCCTCCCCTAAGTTCCATCCATCTTTAGAGATTTCTATTGCAAAATCAGTTATTTCTTTTAACAGAATATCTCTAAAAAACAAGTTACAATAGTATAAAACATGAAAATGCAAACATAAGCTCTGCTGATGTTAAGGTTCATGGGACTCTATATAAAAGATGATGCTACAGCACTCTATATACTAAAGGGGGTTGCTACATAACAAGACACATCAGTAGTTGTCAACAGTGTGTGTAGAGCAACTATGCTTATTTTGGTTTCCAGTAGTTTCTTTTTGTTGCAAGAGGTATACTTTCACCTTTAAATTTTGCACTTAAAAAAGACAGTGCTGGGGTAACAAGCCATGTCTGTCTTTTTGGGTGGAAATTGGAAATTGTTTTGGGGACAGTATCCCCCTTAATACCAGAAGGAACCACCTGGGTAAGCAAAATGAATCAGGTGCTTGTAATATAGTCATTATTCATGGGGATGTATTGAACCAATGCCAGGAAAAGTCTTGTCAGCTCTTGAGATTGCTAGTTTAGACCCTAGGCAACATAATACTCTCATGTGGGTAGCATGTGTAGTGATTGAAGGAACAGATGCTTTCCAGAGTCAAGAATTCAGGGACAGAATAAAGGAAGTAGGATTTGTTTGGGGATAGAAAATTTCATTTATTTATCTGAGTCTGAGGGTTGGAGCCTGGACTGCAAGGAATGACAAAATAGTTGAAAGGAACTCCTGAAAGAGATAAGCATGACTACAGCATAGTAGAGTTGGAAAAGTGAAAGGAGGAGGTAAGGGGAATCCAGAAAAAAATCAGGAACCCTGTAAAGGAGAATGGATACACCCAAAGGAGCAGTGCTAACTGTTAACATTTTTTTTTCTTGCTTATCTTTTTAATATTTTGCATTGCAATCTCATTCTGCTCGTTCAGGTTTCTTTTTGAATGCTACATGGCAGTTTTAGCTTTCTTAGGTTTTTGCTTTGAGGAATGGTGTCTCTGAGTATGTTACCAGGGAGAGTGGAGGTTCTGACCCTGCATGTGACATAACAGTGTACAGAGGATCATTTCCTAGAGGGAAGATTGTGAGAGGGCAAATTCTGATCACCAGAGTGTTCAGAACAGGAATCTTAAAAAAGGGATGACAAGTAGCCACTTAGGCTGGATTTATTAAACATGTAAGGATCCCTGAGCTTTTCAAACTTATAGCCAAGGACAGGGTCCCACAAAGGCAAGGAATTACTGCCATCAGGAGGAAGATGACCCAGACTGTGTTACATGTTGGCTGCATTAAAAAGGAAAAGGTGATCACCAAAGAACATGAGAATTTGGGGGCATTCAGGTTTCATCATGGAAAGATGTTAACATTAGACAGAGTGAAACTCAGGCAACATTTGTTCCCAGAGTTCTTCCATCATTTCCAGAATTTCCCAGAAATGTAAGTATCAGAGTCCCCTATTCTCACTGGAATTACTTTACTTAAGAGCTATAAAAACCATTCACTTAATGTACAGATTCATTTTATTTACTGACCAACACTCTAATTCAAAATACCATTTTTAATTTGTATTAGAAAAATTATGAATGGAGAAAAACTTTTAAAGCAAACTACCAATTTAAAACTTTGTGGTTGTACTTGTTTTTGAGTTTTCATAATGCTGTGAACTCTTTTTCTTTCCTTTTCTTTTCTTTTTTTCTTTTTTCAGAGTTAATATCAACATTAACAAATGACTTGATTTGAACTCCCATTGAAAGTGACTGACAGCCCAGGAAACATCCTCAGGTAAAGATAAGAAATTTCCTTTGTCTTACACAGAAACATGTAACTGTATGCCATTTATGTTTCCTATTGTTTCAGGCTTAAAAAAAAAATCCCTCTTTTATTCTGTGATCCTACCTGGCAGTTCAGTTTTAGGTTCCAAATCCCTTTTTTCTTGACATATTCACTGGTTCATGTTTCCCTGTAATGGGCAAGGAATATGAATAAAACTGAGTGTGAGAACAGTAGAAACCTGGGAATAAGCCGTTGATACCAAATCATGTTCTTATATATCAATGAAACAATAAAGAGGTGTGTTTCCAGGAAGGCAGGTTGTTATTTCTATTCAGTCTCAAAGAATGTCAAGTCACCTCAAAGAATAATTTTCCTTTAATAAATTGGCAAAAACATAACACACAATGCTTTTGATTTCTTTTGTTTACAAATTTCTTTATCTAGTAAACCATTGATTAGATGCTAATAAAGTATTTAAAAACTTTCAATATGATTTTCTAATTGAGGCCAATCATCATGAAATATATACATACTTGTATATATATATATCATGTAACCGTGCATTTTAATATGATTTCATTGAATATTTTGAAATGTACAATGTTTAATAGCCTTACCAAGGTAAAATTTGAAAACTATTTCTGTATCACTGTTTAACTCCTTCATCTCCTTTTCATGTAGTAAGGAAATAACATACTCTCTTACTCTGTAAGAAAATACCAGAATAAATCCACTTAAAATATCTATATTTTTAACAATTTGGACTCTGCTTTGATTTCCTTTGCTTCAAAATGCTTATATTTTAAATTCTTTAAGGATCGCGAAAAGAAAGACACAATTTTACATCAATAGACTCTATACCTTGTTTGTTTGTTTGTCTGTTTGTTAGTTTGGGCTGCACCCACGGCTTAGTTCCCCAACCAGGGATCAAACCCAGGCTCCCTGCAGTGGAAACGCTGAGTCTAACCACTGGACCACCAGAGAATTCCCATTGTTTGTTTGTTTTTAATAGAACTATAGTTGATTTACAATGTTTCAGGTGTATAGGAAAGTGATTCAGTTATATATACATATATATTATTTTTCAGATTCTTTTCCATTATTGGTTATTACAAGATATTGAATATAATTCCCTGTGCTCTACAGTGCGTCCTTGTTGTTTATCTATTTTACATACAGTAGTGTGCATCTGTTAATCCCAAATTCCTAGTTTATCCCCCCGACCTCACTTTCCCCTTTGGTAACCATAGTTTGTTACCTTGCCTGATTTTATTGTATTGACTTAAAAATTCACAGCAAATATAAAAGAACTAAAAATGTTAGCACTTGTGGGTAACAGGAAGTTGGTATTTTTATCAGCAGTGATTTGCTATCTCTGTAAGTCTTTCCCCCATATTTTCCCGGCTAGCAGAGCAGCAGTATGGATCAAATGACCACTTCTGCCCTTTACTTGGTCATGCCCTGACGGAGGTGGCTCTATCCTCAGCCTGATCAAGTCTCTATTAGAAATTCCATTATCCTTGAGAATAATTTATCTACAAATTGACACGGGATTTTTTTCTATTAAAAGAAGAAATATTTTAAGGAAGCCTTTGATTTAAAGAAAAAAAAAGAGGGTATTTGATAAGAAATATTTTTCCTGTTCCCTGAATAAGACTGAGGCGCAATAAAGGCTGGCGCTGTGGCAGCCAAATTACAATTATGAGGGAACAAGCTTGAGGTTAAAACTGAAGTTCTGAGGACAGGTGAGCCTTTGGTAATATTGCTAAGCAGTTGAACTAACCAGCCCTGCAACTGTTCTCTCCTGGCCCTCGTGTTCTATAAGTTAATAAACTCCACTTAAGCTATGTTAGACTTTTTTTCTGTTATTTGAAATGAACATCCTTGTGGAGACTTATTACATAAACATGTAAATATACATAGAAACACATATAAATACAAATAAATTAAAAATATATAGTATTTATGTATATACACAATAAACATATGTATAGTATATATTTCTCATGATTGAAAGGAAACCATATCTGGTTATGAATTGTATTGCTCCACTTCAAACTGTGATTAGAACAATTTACCAATGTTTGAAGCAAAGGTATCATACGCAAATGTGCAGATAAATTTACTTTCTACCTTAAAGTTTAGCTCAAAAACATACTTGTTGACAAAATCCCTGTTAATGAACTGAAATATTCTGCAGACCACATTGAACTTCAGGTAACACAGCTCAAAGTAAATGTTTGACTACATTGAAATACCAACTATACAGCTCCTATATAATTTGTAATGTCCTTCTGTTTCTGTTATAGTAGTTGTTTTCCTTTTTTTTTTTTTAAGTAAAACGTATTTCAAAATTGTCCTCTTCCTTCTGAGGTGTTTTCAGTGCAGTTCTATGTGTACACTGAAAATCAAGTGCAAGGAGAAAAATACATGTGATTCAAAAATTTCCTGAAGACATACTTTAAATAATTAATGTACAATCATATTTATTAGACTCAAATACATGCTTTATATGTTCTAATAGCTTAACAACAACTTTTTAACTTTCTTCTTGGCAAAATTGTAGGATATAGGAAATTATTTTAGACTGAAATGAAAACTTCAGAAGGGTTATTGATCTTTTTGCATCACATAACAATCACATGGATTGTGGACCAGAAAAACTACTGGCAATCAAGAGCAAGTTCAGAGAAATCTAAGAAAATAAAAGTTGGTCTAAATCTGCAAATGGAGAGAGTCAGAATTCCCAAAGAGGACTCTTAGATGTAACATCCTTGGAATGCAATTCCAGGAGCCATTAAACTTATAGACCTGACCAAGATGAGCACTCTTTGGAGGGTCAATTCCATACACTGCAGCTTTGCCAATCCTTACTTTTAGTAGAGAGAGTTTTGCAGTTCCCTCACAAACTAAAACAAAGTCTCTTGCAAGACCCTGAGAAGATCATAGTATTAGATATGCTATATTGTCTCATTTTTTGTAGATTAATAAATAATTCTGATGAGTCTCCTAACTCCTTAGAATCAAATGTTCTTGTTTGCTAAGATGAACTTAGAAAGAGCTGCCTCACCAGCTACTGAACTTACCAGATCTCAGGTTTCTCATAGTGTTCAGAGGTCAACTAATAGTTGGCCATCAAGAACCCAGTGTTTAGAATACAGTGATATAAAGCAATCAAATTCCTATGATTATCTGACAAAAGGAAACATATTTACTTTGATTAATACCACCACTGCATGTTAAAAGGCTATCACACTTGGAGTGTCTGACTTTCTGTAGAGTTCATTCCTTCATTCACTCATAAGTCAGCAATATTTATTGACCTTTCCATGTGCCAGAAACCAAGAGTATACTAGTAGACAAGAAATATATAATCTCTGCCCTCAAAGTTTATTGTCCAATGAAGGGAATAAGAAGTCACACTCATGTAAAGTCTATTACTGGTTTAGAGCAGGCACTGATCTAAGCTCTTTATACATATCTTCTCCTTTATCCTTTCAGTCAAGCTCTGTGTTATTATTATTAATCATATGTTCTTAATGAAAAATAAAAAAAACTGAAGCTTACAAACCTTAGATAAACCAGACAGATTCGTTAAGCCAACAAATCACTGAATTAAAACTTGAACCTTAGTCCATTCTACAATAACATCTGTGCTTTTAAGCAAAAGCAATGGCTCCAATTATAAGGTCATCCATTCAGCAAACACTGAGCAACTAAATATAATTTCAGTGGGAGCTGGGAAAAAAGTAGAGGAAAAGACAAGGACCCTGCCCATATAAAGCCAACATTCTTGTAGAAAAGACAGACCATTGAACAAGAAAACCATTAAATCATTTAATTCAAAGTGGAAATAAGTGCTGTAAAGTATATAAAGCAAGATGAGTGCATAGAGAGGGCAGGGAATGGTTGTCAGGAAAGTCCTCTCCAAGGAAATGATGTAGGAGTAGAGACATAAATGATCTGAAGGAGAAATCTATGCAAAGATCAGGGAGAAACATCTAGATGTCCAGAAGATGGGAGAGCAAATGCAAAGGCCCTGAGATGAGGCCAAGCTTATTGTGTCTAAGGAGCATCAGAACAAGGGTTGGCAAACTAGTTTCCATATGCCAAATATAGCCCATGCTGGTTTTCTAGAGTCCATGAGTTAAGAATAGTTTTTATATTTTAAGTGGTTGCAAAAAATACAAAAACATAATATCTTATGACACACACGCACAAAAAAAAATGAAATTCAGTTTCACTCCCTAAAAGTAAAGTTTTATTGGAATCCAGCCATGCACATTCATTTGTTTGCATACTGTACATCGTAGCTTGTATGTTACACTGGCAGGATGGAGGAACTGCAACAAAGACCAAATGGCCTAAAAAGCCCAAAATATTTACTATCTGTACCTTGCAGAAAAATTTCTGGTGAGGAAAAGCCAGTGTGAATGAGGCTGATCGCATATGGAGGAAAGAGAGGGATATGAGATGAGTGAGTGAGGTCGATGTGGGTCAGCTCCTGTGCAGCCTGGCAGGTCATGATTAAAGACTTTAGATTTGACTGTTACTGAGAGAGGAGGCTTTGGAAGGTTTTGAGTAGGGGTTCTGACTAAAATTTTGAAAAACTCTCCCTGGATGTTTTGTTGTGGGATGGAGCGATGGGGGAAGAGTAAGAATGAAAGCAGAGAAAATAATCTGAGGTATTGCACTATTCAGGCAAGGTATGATGGTGTCCTAAACTAGGGCAGGAACAGAGCTGTTGGGGAGAAGTGTCCATTTAGAATAAACACAATTTCTTGATGGACTGGAAATCAGATGTCAGAAAGAGAGAGAAAATAGGGAGAAGTCCCAAGTTTCCGGCCTTACCAATAAGACAACCCCTGTGGGTCTTTTACCAAGATAGGGAAGACTGCAGAGTTGCTGGTTTGAAGGAGGGATCAGAAACTCTGTTTTGGACATAATAAACTTGGCATGCCTATTAAACCTCCAACAGTTAATGCTCCTTAGTCTAAAGAACATAAGGGTCTGAAACTCAGCAAAGAGATTGGGGTTGTAAACATGTGTTTTTGCATCACTCTGTTGAAATTCAAGCCCTGGGGCTAGGTGGGCTCACTTGGTAATGTGCTATGTAAGTGGAACAGAGAAGATAGGAGTGCATTGGACCCAAAAGATGCTCCACTTAGAGTTCTAGAAGTCAAGAGCAACACTAAGTGGCCAGTGAGGTAGGAAAGAAACCATGAAAGTATTTCATGAATAAGGAAATGTCAAATATTTCTTGGAAAATAGCGATATAAACTTTAAAACATTATATTGTTATTAATTATTGCTTTTTCATCGTGATGAACTTGTTTTGCTTTTTCCTAACAAAGAAGACCCTAAGTCAACTTTTTAAAAGTGTTATATTTTAGTGAGCACAAAACTATTCAATAGGGCCAGATAATACTGTGCCATGATTTCAAGAGATTCAGAAATTTGCCTTTTAACTACCTTTACAGAGACCAAAAAAATAAATAAATACATAATGTATGTCTAGGTTTCATTCAATAATCAGATCTCCTCTTTTTTTTAATTTTATTTATTTTTTTAACATCTTTATTGGAGTATAATTGCTTTACAATGGTGTGTTAGTTTCTGCTTTATAAGAAAGTGAATCAGCTATACATATACATATATCCCCATATCTCTTTCCTCTTGTGTCTCCCTCCCTCCCACCCTCAGATCTCCTTTTGATTAAATGACACTGTTTTGAAAACAGAAAAGAAAAACATGACTCAATTTGCTGTGCAAATGCAATAGTCTACAGACATGCCCATATTCAGCACATTTTTACGGGTACTTTGCCAAGAATCCAAAAAATAAAGATGTAACTGAACAAAGACATGAAATCTGCGAATGTGCCCCTCTGCTATTTACAGCCTCTAATAGTCAATAACCTCAGTGTAGCTCCTAAGGGGTCCTGGTAAATGTTCTGTTATTGTGTAATGAACTAAGGGGACAGTAAAATAAATAACCCATGATTTTATGGAATTTGAAGAATTTAGCAACTCTGTATTTTGTAGCTGAGTTTAAAAATATGATCGTTTTTTCTTCATTGTAAATTTGATTGATTTTTATGGAGAAAAACACATTGATTTGTGGGGCTTTGCCCCATTTAGTTCTGAAAATTTATTCCGTTTTCAAGATCATTTAAATTACTAATTGTAACTTTTGAGTGGCTTGCCATGTTAATTGACATTTTCACTGCATTAAATAGTTTCTATCATTTATCAATTGTTGAAGGAAGAAAGACAGCTAGCTTTCATGGTTGCTTTACTGTAGGCAAGAGAATGAACTATGTAATATTTAATGGTCCACTGTACTAAAAATAATGCCTGAAAGAAACTCCTCTCCTCGGTGTGTTTCACTCAGTACCTATAACACTGTATCAGATAAACATTAGATTAGTTAAAAATAATCTCTTGTTAAATAATTGTCATTCAAGTGATTTTCCAGAAAAAATCAAAGGTATACTATTATTAAGCAAAATAGAAAACTGTTACTTAAATCAAGATATATTCCATCTATTGTTTCTGTCCATCACAGGTAAAGAATTATATTCACTGGAGATCTCTGTTCTCTGCAGAACTTAATTTATTATTGTCTAGAACTTTCTGGTATATAGAGTGGAACTCAGCATTCCAAACTGACTGACTAAATTCTAAGAGGCAAACTCTTTACTAGGTATTGACAAAGTTTCAGTTCCTGCCCTGGAAGAATTTATAGTCCAGTAGGGAAAATGTGCAAGCAAGTAGGGTCACCTAACCCAGAATGGAAGGTAACACAATACTTTCCAAAAAGGGGGGTTGGAGCAGGTCCAGTGTTAGATGCGCTCGTCACAGTGGCTAAAATAAACAAATAACTGCTCTTTATTGAGACTCTGTTGAAATGCCAGACACACAGACACCTTGCCAAATGTTTTATACACATTAGTACTACTCCACAAACCAGCTTTTGGTTTATGCATATGAGGTCCTAGAAGAATAAAATATTTAGTATCTCACCCAAGGTTACATATATAGAATCATAGGCTAGGGTTCAACATCCCTTTACAACATCACCCTATGCTCCATCCATGTCTGCCTGGTTTAAAACCACCCTCTCTCCACTAAAGCACAGTGTCCCCTTTTGCTTATTCAATTTATTTCAACCAACGAAAACAATGGAAAATGATATAGCATAAATTTAACATTTGTCTGAGTATCTTTCTAAGTATTTAAGTCTCTGTCTTTTTTAGGATAACTAAAAGGGCTTTCATTAAAGCCCTTCTCCAGCTATCTTCTGATCGCCATGAATACTCAAACACCCCAAGTATGTGACATTTATACAATGAGAGGATTAATTTCAAAAGCAGTGTGTATTATAATTAATCTTTAGACTAGAAATGTCTCTCTGTGATTTTAATTCTCTATAATTCTATCAAGACAACTTCCCATTCCCTGGTGGAGTTAAATAGCTTCATCTTTAAGCCAGTTTGTGGATTCATGTCACCACAATCAGGTCTGTGTCTCGAGTAGGTCGGGGCAATTGCATGGCCCTCCAGTAGATCACCCTGGGCCCCAGGTTTGCAGGGTGTTGAAGGCAAAGGGCATTGCAACTTCTATCTCCTCTCTGAATATCAGTAAAACTCAATTATGAAATTTATATTTTTAATGATGCTCTATGGGGCCTTTGAAAGATGTGACCACACAGATCTTCACATATCACATTGACGATTATCTGGACAGCACCTTACCCTGATTCAGTTACCCCAGCCTCTGAATATACCTCTAGGAGCAAAGCAGGTCACAAATGTTCAAAGGCCTGAGAACCTTCCGATTTTATTAAGATTAGAAGAAGAGATTTTGTTTTATTTATCTTTGTATCCTTAAAGGAGAATACAAAGTGTGACACTTGGTAGATAATCAGTAACTGTTTGTTTAGTGAAAATTGATGAAATATCTTGATTTTTATGATTTAATTACAGTGGTGCTTATAGTAAGATTCAGAAAGAACAGGCCTTCTGGAATTCTAATATGTTGCCAACATCCTTTCTCACCTAGCAATTTATGGATGTGAGTGACAATTCTCTACATTAGGGTTATCAAGAATAATAAAAAGTAATAATTATAACTTATTATATGCCAGGTACCTAATAACTCATGCAATCTTCATAATAGTATAAGAGGTAATATGATCCTAGTTATAGAGAAGAAGGAATGCAGCACAGGGCAGTTATGTAAACTCACTCAAGGTCCTACAGTGACAAAATGTGGAATCAGAATTTGAATTCAGCACCCTGGTTTTAGAATCTGGGGGAAGTTTAATTGGGAATTTTTTTTAACTTTTCAAACAAATAGGGGTCACAAATAGAAAATGTCTCCCTCCATTACTGCAGGAAGATTTTTGGACAAGCCAGAACTGGAGAAGTATTATTATACAGTGGCAGAAATAGTTAAACCACTGAATATTAACTCTTCATTAATAAAATATTGATGATATAGTAAAATAATGCCATACATTTTAAATATTAATGCTTTTTCAGAAACATAACCTTTGTATTGTAATTTGATATAGTGTATATTTTATATATTAGATATATGAAATACATCATTAAAAGAATAAAGAAGCTGAAGCACAGCCTTGAAGTCCAAATGCCTACTGATCTATAGTCTAAACTACACATAAAAGACCGACAGCTGAATTCATTCACAAAATACACAGCATGGTCCTTTTACTGCAGACACTTTCACAATCAACTGTGAAAAGAAAAGCCCAATGTTGAGAAGACCCATCAATCAATCAGCCAGTTAATCAAAACACACAATGAAAGGTCTATCATGTCACGGTTCTGAAAGGAATTTAACTTTGATTATTTGAACGCTAAAGATGCCTGTGTTTTTAAAGTTGAGTTGCTTCAAAATAGAAGATAGTTATCTTTTTTCTCTATGAAATAGATTGTCCTACGTTTTTCAAAATGGGGTCAGCCAATCAATCAACTTTCTGAAAAGAAATTTGTCCTAAATGTTTACAAATAACCAAGCTTAGAAGGGAGATAGTGCAGTTGACAGTGTTCATTTTGTTATTTTAAAATTTCTACAGAAATGTGTTACATGTAGAAAGATGAGACTTTCAGTGACTATAAACCACTAAAGAGCAATTATATATCAAGGAAGAAACAAGATGAGACAAAATTGTACCAGCCAACTTGATTTCTCCCTGTTGCTTCAGGTAACAAAATGTGTGCTTTTATCTGAAGTCTCAAATTTTTGAGTGTTTCTCTCCTCAAGCAATCTCCAAAGTTTGACTACAAGCTGTACAGCTGGAACAAAAAAATCATTTTGAACTTATCACCTCTTACAAACTGTCTTCAGATAACATATATATATATATATATATATATATATATATATATATATAAAACAAAATCTTTGTTTTCAGTTAGTCAATAAGACCACAGACATTTAAAAATATCTACATAAATAAGCTCTAAACTCCATTGCCCATCACTTCCAATACGGACAATTTGCATTCCTAAAATTAGCTGAATAAGTGTCCCCAAACTGAGGGATACTTAGAAACTAGATATAAAGTTTGTATAAAATGTTAAAAGGTAATTAAGGTGAAAAACAAATACATTCATCACTAAACAATTCAATTCCACTTTTTAAAAAATGTTTGGATAACTTAATTTTTGCAGATTAATTACACTAACCTGTGACAGATTCCAATTCGTTTCTCAAAATAATCTTGCAAAGCTAGCTTCAGAATTAATCAAAAAAGAAAAGAAAAGAAAAGAAAAGAAAACTGGAACTTTGGCTGTATGTGGGTAAATCTTCTCACCCCACATTCTTTATGAGGAAGATAAAAGTAGAGTTATATTTTGAAATCTATGCCCACTCTACAACCAGTGTATTTTGTGGCGAGTCATAGCTCCTCACCCAAAACGTATTATTATCCTTTCCTTGAATGTTGTTTTATAAAAAGGACCTCTGTCCTCCAAATGGAGGGCAATGAACAGTAAGCATTGGAATGCTTACTGGAATGACTCTTTGCCCAGCCAAAAACTATGCTTTCTTCAGTCTTATATCTGGTAGGTTTCATGTTGCTCCTGGTATTCTGGTGATTGGGAGACCTTGGAGCTGATAGTGGAAACCCCAAAGATACCCATTTGTATTCCAGGGGTGTCTTTGAATTCAAGAGTGCTCACATGGCATCAACAGCTACTTTCTCTCACCATTAAAAGGTCACCCAGGAACAACAGCTCTGCTAGAAATGAGCAAGTGCAGAGGGCATTCTAAAAACTTACAAGAAGACATTCCACTGAGCCTTGTCCTTCTTCTATTTATTTTGGTGGGCACTTCTCTGCACATACTCTCCAATAGAGACCACTCTTATATATCCCAGGTCACCAGACCAGATATAAAAGTTGATATGTTCCTTCCTTCCCTTGGAAATTTCCAGACCATTCTTCCTCCACTACTGTTCTCAGACTCATCTAGTTTGGTTCAGGCCAATGACTTTTTTGTAGACAACATCCATCAAGGGATAACTCTGGTAGTCCTTGGCTTTAAGGGAGCCTTTCTAGAATAGATTACAAAAGAGGCCACGTATACCCAGCCACAAAGAGAGAGGCACACATAAGGTCTGTATATTAGCTTTTGTCTTGATTTTTGCCCTAAGTACCCACCATACATATATCTTAACTCATTCATCCTTGTGCACTCTACTCTCACTGATTTTCACTTTTGTGACACATCTCTGTTCATTAGAACCTTCTGTCATTGTTAGATTCTGGTATGTGTATACTAGTAGTCTTTCATGGCTTACTCCTTTAGATGGGCACATGGGAAAGTGGCCCGGATCTTTCTCCACCTTGGCTTATGTACATGTACTCCCTCTTGGGATCCTCTTGACAACATGGTCTCAGGAGGGCAGCTCTACAACTTCTCTGGATTTCCACTGAAGGGATAGGCTCCTGTGAGCTAGTCCTTCCTTTGGTTTTGGAATTCTTCTTCATCTGACAGTCTCCCTTTTAGGAATCCCTTGAAGTTTAAGATCACCTCTTCCTCTCCTTTGCTGTAGCACAGTGGTTCCCTAAAGGAGGAAATGAAGCAATGTTTTGCTAAATAAATAGCAAATGATTAGTATCTTATCCTTCATCAGTGACTTTACTTTCAACTCAAGTTATAAGCACTTGGCAAAGTTAGGAAAGTCAAGACCACAGTCTACTTTATAGGTATCATTTAGAGAGCTAATAAATGTACAAAGGGTAAGACAGCAGTATTTTTGCCAAGTCAATCCACTTGTCAGGCTGGGTGCATATAATTTGGGGGTGAATTTTTTCCTGGATTTTCACTGTCAAATTTTATTACAGCATTAATTTTATGCATGGAAAGGTTTGCATTCTCCAAAGTCCTAGGGATCATCACTCTCTGTAGGGAGGAGAGGAAATTGCCTGAATGTTCTACTAAGGATTCTGACTCAGGCCTTGGAAGATGAGCATCTAGGGCCTGGGCTATCCCCAAGGTTATCAAGCTTACATTTTATCTTCTTTCTGTTTCACACAATGAAAAATAGGATGAAAGAAACAATAAGATATAAATTCTAGTGTAGCAAACAAAATCACTAAGGACCAAGCTCATTTCTCTGTATAAAACCAAGTGACTAAAAAGCCCTTGCTTAGAACCTCAAGTTCCTGAGGGAAGAAGTTGGGGTGGTGTTCACTGAAGGACTGATTAGTGGCCTCTTGAGATAAAGCCTGAGGAACAATAGCCTTCCTCTGCCACATCCAATGCCTCCAAGAGAACAGGAACCAATAATCAAGCAAGGCTGTACTCAGGTACTCCCTGTCAGCCCCGTGCAGACACCCGCCCCTGCCTCCACTGGATCCATTCATTCTGTGCCATCATGATAGCACCTATTACAGGCTTCTCTAGTTCCCTTCCTATCAGGAGCAAGCCCCTATCTCCTTGGTTCCTGTCAGCCTTGAGCACCTTCTCATTGGTTCCTCACTCAGCCACTTATGAGCTGCCTGGTTTTTGACAAATTACTGACCTTCTCTGTGCCTCAGGGTCCCCAACAGCAAGATAGGAATAATACCACCAACTTCATAGACGATTTAATAACATGTAAAGCATTTCAGATAGGAACACAGTATGAAAGATTCTAATACATATTAGGTATTGCTGGCTTACTGTTTTACCCTTTTCAAAGTGCCCTGCACACCTTATTAATCTGATTGTGACTGCCACACTGTAACAAGCCAGTGAGGTGAGTATCTGCCCCACTGGGCATACTAAGAAACTGACTCAGAATCTAAGTGACTATGATTTGCCCAAGTTAGCATAGCTACCAAATGGTGGAAACAAGACTGTCCCCAAGTCTTCTTATGTTTGATTCAATGCTCTTTTTACATACTATGCTAAGTTCATTGAAACATTCCTGGAGTCACCTAGAACAGTCTGTGACCATCCCCACACTTCACATCCCTGACTCGAGGGTATTGGGGTGCCAGGAATAGAAGAGGTATAAGTTCTCCAATAGCTCGTTGTGGATTGTTTGTATTTGTGCTACTGTTGCTCCTGTTGATGACAATAAATACCAGTAACTATTACTCTCTATCACTTAAGGAAAGCCAATAATTTCCAAGATTTCGTAAACATAAGAAATAATGCTCATCTTTTCATGGCATTAAATTTTGATGTGGTATTTTACACAGCAGTAGGTAACAGAAACAATCCCCATCATCTTCAATGGCCTTTGTAATCTTATGATAGTCTGGGAGGTAATTGTAGGTTTATGGGAAAAAAATGAATGAGACTGACCCATTCTTCCCAAATTCAGATCTCTATGTGACTCCATCCTACTCATTAACAAACACAGTTCACACTTTCCTGAGCCGATACCCAGTACCCGGCCCAGGCTAACATGAGGCAGAAAATGAGAACATGGGCAGTTGGAGGCATAAAGGAACGTGAGTCTCTACGCAGCAGAAAGCATAGGGCCTGCTCTGGATGATGAGAAGGGCAAGTTTATCCAGACCTCCTTTGTAGGCCTGAAACTTCCCTTGAAGAGCAGCCTAAGAGAAAGTAGGACTCTCACTTAGCAACTCATTGAGTTCACTAATATGGGAGGCGGAATAATGCTGTGGTTGAAAGCGTGATCTCTAGAGTCAGAAGCTTGGGTCCTATGCCTGGCTTCTCCATTTACAAGCCGTTAAATCTTGGCCTAGTTACTTAAATTCTCTGTACCTCTGAAAAAAAAATGGAGATATTAATAGCTCCTATCTCATATAAATAATAAATAAGTTAAACTATGCAGTTCACTTAGAAGAGTGCCCTCCACTTAGTAATGCTCAGGAAGTGTTGGCCGTTAATATTAATGCAGATTTTCCAGCAGCCATTCTATGACCCTGCCTGCTCTACCACTGAGCAACTCGACTCAGCCTTACAATGTCACACCAACTGTCCCACTAGAACTTGGGACTTGTTAAAGACCTATAATCCTAACCTGAGTTACAGAACTCAACCTACTCACCAAGCCATGTATTTAGTGTGTCTTCATCTATCTCCCAGCCTCCTTCCTCTATTATTCATAGTTTCCAAACATACTAAGGCAAATATGTACATATAAACATATATCCCTCCCTCCATCCTTTCTTCCAAAATTCAATTCTATATGTGACTCCATTCTACTGCTTAACAAACATGATCCACACTTTCCTGAGACAATTCCCAACCCTTATTAGTGCTCTGTTGATAATGTCTTATGGGGCTGCCACATAATAATGAATAAATTAATCTTTATCCTTCATTCTTTCTTAAATATCCATTTATTTCCTTACTCTCCTAAAAGACACCTTTACACACATTTCTCATCCTCAATCTTCCTCTGTCTGTTTCCTTCGATCAGATCACAAAACTGCCCACGTCTGCACACCCTAAAAATATTCCCTCAAGTCTCATACATTCTGTAGCTAATATTATACCGTTCCATTTCTCAAATGTGTAGTCTACAATCCCTGCCTCTACTTCTTCACCCATGAATACCTTTACATCTGACTTCTCTTTTAATAATATTTTAGATGATTTCTTTCAAACACACAAAGTATGAGACTATTGGTGGGAGAAGGACATATGTCGGGGGGAACGTGTGTGTTCATACCTATGTGTGTTCTTTCTTATTCCTCATCCTCCCAGGTCTCTGTAACATCTGATGTTGTGGCCTCTGCTTTAACATTTAGATGCTACTTGTATTTTACGACACTGAACTTTTCTCTCTGCCTCTCTCATTCAGACTCAAAGTGAATAGATTGCCTTCAGTTGGCTCATTTTCTTGTTTAAATGATTTATTCTTTTGTCGCTCTGTCTATTATCATTTTAGGTTATCATTTGTAACTGGTTTATCTATAGATCTTGTTCCTAATCATTAAAAGTGTCTAATTTGATTGTGAGATGCATTCTGTTTGCCCATTTATCACTCTCTTCAGCCTCCTTCTGCTGATAGGTGACCCATATTTGGTTATTGTATCACCTTGCTCTTTTTATCTTGGTCTGAGGGTTCGCTGGGAGACATGACCCAGAACTGTTATAGCTCTGACCCTGAATTCTTTTTTCTCAGCTTTATTGAGGTATAACTGACCAAAATATGTATGTATTTAAAGTGTAGAATGTGAGGATTTAATATATGTATATGCTGTGTAATATTTACCACAATCTAGTTAATTAATATATCTATCACATGGTGGGGGGTGAAGACTCTTAAGCTGTACGTTTTTAGCAAATTCTTAGCAAATTTCAAGGATACAATACCAAATTCTGTGACCTCACATCCAGAATCCTGGGTCCGGCACCTAGCAGAGGGCCCCGAATAATGTTTCTTACAGGTTTTTGATAACACACCTGGAGAATTGGTATGTGTGATATGACCGCTAAAATATTCCATTTCCTGTGTTCTATGGAATCATGGATATTGCATTTTAATATACGTGGACTTGTAAAAGATTATGTAAACTGTCAATTTAGCCTTTTGTTAATACAATAGAAAAATACATATATAAAATATATTTACTACATATTGACTGCTGAATTCTTATAGAAACACAAAATCTTACCGCAATCTTAATGAGAAGTTACTGAGTCCAATTTTACAAAAGAGGAAGCATTTCCCAAGGTTCTACTCTGAGTTAATTTTCTACCTGAGACTTGCCTCTGTTTCATATGACTCAATTTCTTGTTCTCACTTCTAAACACAGTGACTATCTTTAATATAAATATTACAAACTTTCTCAAGGATACTTTTTATTACATTTTGAAATAATATGTTTCTTTCATATAAAGATAGTATTGATATTTTAGCATTCCAAAAGGAACTGCACTCAACATATGAATATTGACTCTGTACACTCTTATTCAAAGTCATCTTTATTGAGGTATAATTTGGATACTATAAACAACACCTATGCTTAAAGAGATACAGCTTGGTGAATTTTAACAATTGTATACACCCATGTAATAGTTATTATCAGGGTACAGGACATTTCCATCCCACCCAGAAGTCTCCATGTACTCCAATCACATTTAATTTAATCAACAGATTTGTAGAAAAAAGAGGAAGAAAAGTGTGGGAGGAAACTTATTCATTGCAAGAGCTAGTTGAGTCAGCATGCAATAAAAAAAATCACAAAAATTCATTGAGCTTCCACTGTGAGCCATACGGTGTAGCTGAAGAAAAGGCCAACAAATGAGCATAAAGTTTACCTGAGTATCTTAGCAATCAACAGAAAGAGGAAAATGTCATTATCTAACAGTAGAAAATATACCAATTCAATGTGAAAAACAACTTTTTAAACCCCTCCCCTTTTGTTTTTCTGAGTGGTATTAGTCCCTAGGAACAAAGTAATAAATGATATGGTCAACAGCAAGTTTAATTGAAATGCAGACATATGGCTTTTCAATAAATGGTTTTTTGGTAAAATATTAGGACATAATTTTGGGAAACATGAAGCAGAGGCATAAAAGGAATGTCCAGTCGTGTAACCTACTTATCAAACTTTGTGGGGCTATGAATTGAGACAAGGACAAAGCATCATCTTGAGTTTGTTTCTTTTAAATGAACTGTTGCCTCAGTTGGCTGTGTAACAGGGTGAGTTATGCACAACTTAGCATCCAGGTTGCGAGGTGTGTGGGCAAGACTCTTCCCCAACCTCCATGGATGTGGGCAGTGGAAATATCTGAAAGGAAAGACTTTTCTCAGAAAGCAATTGTGTGTGTGCTCACACATGTATCTACTTCCCAGGAACAGAAACAAAATGCTGCCCCATAAAGCATGGAAGAGGTGCTTCTGACCTTCCTATGACTGATGCCATTTTGAAGCAGAATGGATGTGTCTCAATGGGTGCTGGGGTGGAAGCCTGCAAGTCAGTGGCAAATGTTTGGTTCATTAAAGGAGGCTGGACATCCCATGGTCAAATTCAATTGTCTTGGCTTCCTGGGCATCTGCATTATTAGCAGTAGCCATCCATAGCCAGACAGTCACAGGTGTTCATTGGGTCCACAGTACCACATGTAAATTGTGGTTTAGGTAAGAAAGCCAGTCACTTTAAATGTCCTTGAAAATTACTCCAGTTTACTATGAGAAATCCTGGTTAGCTATTAGAGAGATACTATCTGATTAGTAATGATACCAATGAGTTACAGTTAATAGAATTTTCATTGAAAATAGCCACTGACCTTGGATGCTGAGAGAAGCACTTAGTGGGTGGTAAAAGAGGTAACCACTGGCTTAAAAGCAACTATGTCTAAATAGATTGAAAAATATCTCTTGCACCCCCAGTGTTTGTCAGTCCACAGGAAAGAAATTAGACAATTTTTTCTTTAAGTGGCTCCGTGTTTTCATGTGTAATAAATGCAAACTTTAAAACAGTGATATAAACAATTTTTCTAGTTAAGGAGTCTTTTCAAGCAAAGAAATAGCAACCTGCATAGTACCATAGGCAATAATATTACTTTCTTACACTTTTGCAAGTTAGAATCACAATAGAAATAATGTTTTGTGTTTCAATATTTATGTTCTTAAAGTTGAAGCCTGATTAAGTCAGAAAATGAATCAAATTTGCAAATTATTTTCAGCTGTGCAATCTGGTTATTTAAGAGTCTATGAATAAACAAATCTGTGGCTCTACCTAAAACAGTAAATAAATCCTTGATATATTATGCTATTAAAACTGCAGTATGGGGAATAAAGTCTAATCCTTAATATCAGACACTGAAACTCATAATAAAATAATTTTCTCCAGTAGCAATGTGGTTATAATTACAATAGTATTAATAATGCATGTTAACAGAAAAAGACTGTTCCCTAGCAGTAGCTTCTACTTTAGGTTGGATGGAAATTTTTTTGTCATTAAAAGGCAAATAATTCATTATTCAGATGAATAACATCAGAAATTCAAGTTGTAGAAAGATATTTTACTTAAAACTATTCACTTTTCCAACAACTAAGGATTAGTAAATTTTAGTATATCTATTTTGAAACATTATAAAATTAGAAGTTATTGTTACAATATACATAAGTGTTAAGTGACTTGAGTAATGTTTATTCTTTCTTTTTAAATAAAAACAACTCTCTCTGCTCTTCTCTGCCATCCTATGAGCAGCTGCATTTGCTCCTTGCCATGTCTTGTCATAAGACTCTCAGGGTCAAGAGATTCCCGGCCAAGAAATGAAAGAAGAATTGTTCCATTCCCCAATAGATTCGAATGAAAACTGGTAATAACATCAGGTACAACTCTAAGAGAAGACAAGGGAGAAGAACCAAGCTGGGTCTATAAGGAGCCCTATGTGAGGTGGCACACATATTTATTCTGTGTCAGGGTCACTTAAGTCTTACCATACCACTCTGGAAACATCACTACTATCTGAACAGCTGGATGTGTTTTATTGGGAAAATGATTTTTCTCTTTGTGTCAGTGTTTCTACCCTAGTGCTTTGGCTCAGTAATAAATAAGTGAGAGCTTTGTTGGAAAAAAATAAAAACAATATGAAAATTTCATATTCATAACAGCTAACTCTAGGAAAATTGGTATTTTTCTTTTCTTTTTTCTTTATGTTTGAACTCTACTAAAATAAACATGTATTATTAATATAGTCAAAATTAAACCTATCAGTATAATGTAAAAGTTAAATACTTAGTATTTTGTAAAAGCAGGTTTATTCCAGTTTCCAATTTATCCATCACCTATTTCTTTTCAGAAATTGTCTCTAAATCTTTTAATCTGGAGATTACAATTTATATAGGACTGAACATGCTGGGTCATTGCAGAATGGTGCCCAGCTGAGAAGCACATGGCAGCAGAAATCTAGTGTGTGCTCTGCTTAAAATTTTGTGCAGCCACAGAGCTGTATCTACTCAAAGGGAGGTATGTCTGTTTGTGTGGGGAGAGGAGAGTTCTAATCTGCTCAAAGAAGCAACACATGTTAGCCGGGGTCTTAAGAACAAATGAGTTTTCGGTGGGAAGTGATATTTTCTTTCCAAGCAATTTAAATAAAACTAGTTCTATAATTCAGAAGCCCATTTTTGTACTAGAATTTCTCATTCTGGGGGTAAGGAGGAGGATTGCAGATGAAGAGAGTGGCTATCTATGGTGAGTTTTAGGTTGTTTGACCTTTGGGTATGATGTTAGGTGTCTATGACATCAGGTGTCTAAGGCATCAGATGGAGTAAAAAAAAAAATTTTTTTTTTTTAATAATTTAGCCAACTACACAGACAAGAAAAACTTGTGTGCTTAACTCACAGAACCAAACTCTAGGAGAGTGATGGAAGGCACTCCAGAATGGGGCAAGTAGGGATGGGAGACAGTCAGCAAAGACATAAAAGAAACACAGTCACCTAAAATCATACAAGTGTACAAAGCCTTAAAAAGTAGTTTTGTTACCCAGCCCAAGCTCGCTCTGCTCGCAGCAAGACAGGCTGATAAAGCGGGAGATAAGTTTTTGGGGCAAGGAATAATGACTTTAATCGGAAAGCATCTGAAAAAGGTCATCTTGTCCCAGTCTGAATTCAGGTTCTTTTTATACAGAGGAGAGGGAAGAGGGAGGGGCCACTGCTGTGCGGACCAATGTCTGAGCAGGGCTGCTATAGGTTGCATCTGCCCTGCCCCTCTTACAGTTTTAATTATACTTTGTGTTTACATATAGGTGATGCTATTTGGAAGGAATTAATCTCTTTTAAAGAATCCTACCTGCAATGTTCAAAAATGTTTCTTCATATTGGCTAGCTTAAAATATAGAAAATAATATATACCTTTGATGACACATTTCAAAATATTTACATTTTCCAGATAATGACTGCAAATATTCAAAAAGAACATCATAAAATCCATTTGATAGGATATGAAATATAGAGACGTTTTGGGAATGAATAAAGTCAAACTTTTTTTTTCTTCCTATAACTCTTCACTGATTTGGGAAGATGTGGATTCATAGTTCATATAAAAATTCAGTATAAAATATTTACATTTTGGGGCTTCCCTGGTGGCGCAGTGGTTGAGAGTCCACCTGCCGATGCAGAGGACACGGGTTCGTGCCCCGGTCCGGGAGGATTCCACACGCCGCGGAGTGGCTGGGCCCGTGAGCCATGGCCGCTGGGCCTGTGCGTCCGGAGTCTGTGCTCCACAACGGGAGAGGCCACAACAGTGAGAGGCCCGCGTACCACAAAAAAAATAAAAAAGAAAAGAAAGAAAGACCCAGTGCATATCCCCAATTCTTTTACCTGTTTGGCTTCATTCCTGTCTCACATCACATTTCCTTCTGCCCTTCATCACTGCAATAACTCTATTTTTCACCATTCCTCCCCCTTTCCCTCATTCTTGTTTCATAATTCTCCCAGATGGAAAACGGAGTGGAAAGCCTCCATATGTCACTTTGAATTTTTGACTGTCTTGTCAAACTATATCACCATTTAATTAGAGAAAGAGACGACAAGTAGAAAACAACAACAAATATTTAACAAAGTTCAGGAAAGTCGAGGAGAGAAAATTCCCTGTTTTCAAAGCGGACCAAGCAAAGTGTTATTTTCCCTGAAGTCAAGCTGACACACAAAGCTTGAAAAATAAAAATCGTCTTTCACATTGTGTTAAATTGTTGGTATTGTTTATATTGGTTGAGTCATATGGACTCTGTATTTCCCTATGTTTACTATTGGCTTGATTTTCCTCACCATTAATAAAAATAAAATTTAGAAGTTCACACCAAATAACAACAATGAACTAAATTAAGAACAAAAGAGAACTACTTAGAATTACTAGCTATTATATAATGAGTTCACATATTTTTTAAAGCAAGACCAAAAAAACAATACAAACAAAATCCACCTTTTTTAAAAATTTGAGATGTTCTCTGATTCTAAACTTTCCCAACACTGAAATGGTGATTTCTAAGAAACATTTTTAAAAGCCCATATCTTACAATATTTAACACGATGAAAATCCAGTCATAATGTATCTCATAGCTTGAAAAACCCTTTGCTATTCCTTTGGGCAACTAGGCAAAGAGAACTGAAAACCAAGGGAAAAGAGTTGATGTGATGTATCAGAATGCATTATCAACACAGGGTCAGGAAGTAAGAGCTGAACTCTGACAAGGGCACACCCTTAAGGAAAGGCAGCCACCAGTGGGAA
This sequence comes from Globicephala melas, assembly GCF_963455315.2. Lineage (NCBI taxonomy): Eukaryota > Metazoa > Chordata > Mammalia > Artiodactyla > Delphinidae > Globicephala > Globicephala melas. The sequence goes on along the minus strand of NC_083317.1, from coordinate 19,355,790 downwards.
GTCCCATAGACAGTGAGGATTTGTCAGGAAGGACTGGATCCAAAGGTTACAGCTGAAAATGCTCAAAGAAAAATTCAGGGACAGAGTTGTCAGCAGCCCCAACTAAAAGCCAAGTTTCCTCATGTGTGAGTGAAGCTTGGTAACAGGGAAGCTAAAGGAGTCTGTATTTGAAGAAAAAGGCAAGCAGATAGGAACACTTTGAGATGGGTTTTATTTTCTAGAAGAAAGGTGAGAACAAGCAAGGCAGAATTCTGGTGCTCTGAGAAGAGCCAGAAAAAAATTTATAAATACATATATATATATACATACATATTTTTTTTACTGAAATTGGAATTAGGTATGATGACCCCTTTGAATGTCTGACTGCCTGATCAAACTATACCACAATCTAATTGAAGAAAGAGAAGACTGGAGAAAAGGAGGAAATATTCAAAAGTTCAGCCAAAGTTAACCTGAGTAACAGTCCCTGCACATTATAACCAGGACATGTGATAAATAATGATAAATGTTAACAGGATAGGAAAAATGCAGAAAGGAGTGCTGAGAGTGAGCTTCAGTTTCAGAGAATACAGGAGGAACACCAAGTCTTAAATCAGGGATGATCTCTATTACAGTCTATTCAAGGAAGTGTCTGATACCAAACTCCCCTCACCATTGAGTCAGAAGCCTGTGGTTGCATACAAATTCCTGCCTACCATGATCTGGGTACTGGGTGGGCAAAGCTTAACAGAGATTACTGGGCACTTTTATTCTTTGACTACAACTATTTTTTTCAGAAGTGAATAAGTCAACATACAGAAGATCCCTGAAATAAGGACCTGATCAAGACTAACATCATCCATAAGTCAAGATATAAGGCTAAAATTTCATTTGTGCCTCTTATTCTCTTCCTGGTAGCTTTGTGGATGCCTAAAGATTGTGACTATTCAATGTCCTACTTTTGCACAAAGGAATAAATCAAAGATGGAAACACAAAATGCAGCAGGATCCTTGTTTCTGAAGGCATCGTGTCTTACCTCCATCTACTTTCTCATAATTTGTAAAGCCTTAATAAAATTATGTCAACCACCTTCTGTATTGGAGGAAAAGAACAATATTTCTAAGAAAAGAATGACAAAGATAAATTGAGAATTCTTAAGTTGTAATTCCAGTGGGATATTTTTAAGGATTAGCCAATTTCCATCACATCCAGATCTAACTTTTTCTAAAACACTACAATTTTTGGTAAAAAGCAATTATGCAGTGTAAAGAGGATTTCCCACAATTTGTGAAATTGGGTTCATTTCAGTGAAAATGATAGAAACCCTGACTGTAGCTGTCTTAAGCAAAAAGTAGTTTATTGATTTGTGTTACTGGCTGAATACTAATAATATATTTGGGGTCTGATTTCTTACATTTTCTTGGACAACCTCAGCATTACTCCTCAACCTCAGAAGGATGCTTTGCTTGTGGTTACATGGTAGCAGCCAATTAATTACCAACCAACAGATAAGAAGGAAATTTCTTTCTGAGTGTTCCTATATAGGTCATACGATTCATACTTAAAGCTTAGTTTTGGTCATCTGCTCATCTCTAAACAAAATGGCTTTGGCCTAAGTCACTTTTGCAGACTTTGAAGATGAGAGTGGATCCCCAGCTAGCCTACATAGAATGATGGATAGGGAAATCCCTGAAGCTAATTTTAGGGGTTGTTAAGGTAACAAAAAAAGATATCACTTGTTTATAATCATTAAATAATTCTGTTGAGGGCAAAGCCAGAGGAGGAGTAAAATACTTAGCTCTAACTATATAAAAATTGCCAACATTTTAGATAATTTTTATCTAATTCTTTTATATTAATAATCAAAGATAACCCAAATATCAACCAAAATACTCATTTCACTTTGAAGTGGTTTTCAAAATACTTAAATATCAGATTTAACTTTTAGTAAACGCACAAAGATTTACCCACTTTCATTACCACTTTTACACTGTATGTTTAATGCAGTACATGGTCTAGGGATCAATAGGGAACATTTGTTTCTTTCATCTTGTTTAAAAACTATACACTAATGTACATTCCCACCAGTATCTGTATTCAGACATGGTGAGGAGAATCAGAAAGAAAGAAACCAGTATGGCATAGCTTTCATTTGAGCATCTAAAACTAAACCTAGGTTGGTTCTCTAGGCATGTAGGAAACATTCACCTGCATTTCCATCATACAAGAAGCACTTGTGTCATTTGGAGACAGACTGAGTTGGATGCTTAGGCATGTCTACAATTAAGCAGCAATGACTCTAGTTTGGGATAATTTTCAAGCCAGCTAGCTACATAGGACACGTGCCAATTTTTAAATTAGCAATCAATCAGTCCTATACTCTTTCTCTTTTTAGTAACCTGTTTTGTTCCCTGGTTACGTTCCTGGAATGTACAAGCAGGAAGAAGGAACTTCCCACTTGCCTATGCCTCTGCATATGAAAAGTTGTCTCCTCTCAGGCACAAATATTCTTCAGAGTATGCAAACAATAATATAACATTTTTCCAATAGCACAAACTTAACACCCTGAAGAGAAGTAACATTAAAATATAAGATGAAATTGTATCATTTTAGAAGCATTCATTATTGGATATGCCTGGAAATCCCTGCGTTCACTCCATTGCTTTATTTATTATAGATGCTCTGTGCAGAGCTGAAAATGTAAGAAATCAATCATTAACTCATTCAACATGTGAAGTACACTTTATACAGATATATAGATATGTATATAAACACAGACACATACATACAGCATACATATTGAATCCCATTTTCTCTCCATGATCACTATAGTATATATATATTTTTAAAAGTAACTGAAAATATCCATCCCCAAATATTAAAATTCTCCAGATTAAAAAATAATAATAAGGGCTTCCCTGGTGGCATAGTGGTTAAGAATCTGCCTGCCAATGCAGGGGACATTGTTGTGCGCCACAACTACTGAGCCTGTGCTCTAGAGCTCGCATGCCACAACTACTGAGCCCACGTGCCACAACTATTGAAGTCCGTGCGCCTAGAGCCCGTGCTCCTCAACAAGAGAAGTCACCGCAATGAGAAGCCCGTGCACCGCAAGGAAGAGTAGCCCCTGCTCATCGCAACTAGAGAAAGCCTGCGCACAGCAACGAAGACCCAACGCAGCCAAAAATAAATAAATTGAATAAATAAATTTAAAAATAATAATAATAGGGCTTCCCTGGCAGCGCAGTGGTTGAGAGTCCGCCTGCCGATGCAGGGTTCACGGGTTCATGCCCCGGTCCGGGAAGATCCCACATGCCGTGGAGCCTGCGCGTCCGGAGCCTGTGCTCCACAATGGGAGAGGCCACAACAGTGAGAGGCCCACGTACCGTAAATAATAATAATAATAAATAATAATAAAACATATATAAAAACACAACTGTATATACATGCATATACAGGCATATATATAATTATATGCTGTATATATACAGTATATAGTGTATATAGTATATATATATAGTGTATATGTATGTGTATAAAATTTATTTTCTCTTATGTGCATACCAATACATAACATTCCTAGTAAATCAATTACAGGTTAACTTGACTTTTCCATTTTTATTTGTTTTAGATCAAATGGCTACTTTAGCCAAACAGAAAATGCTCCATACTAGACTGCTTTTGGTGCCCACATGAATTTAGCCATTTATTCCAACTAGATATGTCCTGTCTAAATATGATTGTTTTTTATATGAAGTATGCTCTGATTTTGAATGTGTTCATACCACACAAGCTAAAAGCCACTTACATTCATTAATTCCATTTTTAATAGCTTTATTGATATATAATTCACATGCCATACAATTAATCCATTTAAGGTGTACAGTTCAATGTTTTTTAGTATATTAGCATAGTTAATACATAGTTTTGTATGTGCATATGTTTTTATTTCTCTTGATACATACCTAGGAGTGGAATTGCTGGTTCATATGGTAACTCTGTGCTTAACATTCTGAAGATCTTCTAAACTGTTTTCCAAAGACGCTGTGCTATTTTACATTCCTACCAGCAGTGTATGAGGGCTGTGATTTCTCCACATTCTCACCAACAATTATAATCTGTCATTTTTGTTATAGCCATCCTAATTGATGTGAAGTAGTATCTTATTGTGCTTTTTTTGCATTTCTCTGATGGCTAAAGACATTGATCATCTTTTCATGTGTTTACTGGCCATTTGTATCTATTCTTTGACGGAATATTTATCCACATTTTTTGTCCATTTATAATTGAGTAATTTGCTCTTTTATTGTTGCTTTGTAAGAGTTCTTTACATATTCTAAATACAAGTCCTCTATCAAACATATAATTTGCAAATATTTTCTCTCATTCTGTGGTCTTTTTAATTTCTTCACATTATCCTTTGAAGTACAAAATTAATTTTTATAAAATCTAATTATTTGTTTTTTCTTCTATTGTTTGTACTTTTGTGTGTGTGTGTGTGTGTGTGTGTGTGTGTGTGTGTGTGGTACATGGGCCTCTCACTGTTGTGGCCTCTCCCATTGTGGAGCACAGGCTCCGGACCCGCAGGCTCAGCGGCCATGGCTCATGGGCCTAGCCGCTCCGCGGCATGTGGGATCTTCCTGGACCGAGGCACGCACCCGTGTCCCCTGCATCGGCAGGCGGACTCTCAACCACTGCGCCACCAGGGAAGCCCTGTTTGCACTTTTGATGTCCTATTTAAGAAACCATTGACTAATTCAAAATCACAAAGATTTATGCCTATGTTTTCTCCTAAGAGTTTTATAGTTTTAGTTCTTACACCTAGTTCTTTGATCCATTTTTATTTAACTTACATATATGATATCAAGTAGGGGTTCAACTTGATTATTTTGTGTATGGATATCCAGGACCGTTTGTTAAAAAGACTATTCTTTCCCCCACTGAAGGATCTTGGCATTGTTGTAAAAAATTAGTTGGGCATAGGGCTTCCCTGGTGGAGCAGTGGTTGAGAGTCCGCCTGCCGATGCAGGCGTCACGGGTTCGTGCCCAGGTCTGGGAGGATCCCACGTGCCGCAGAGCGGCTGGGCCCGTGGGCCATGGCCGCTGAGCCTGCGCGTCCGGAGCCTGTGCTCCGCAACGGGAGAGGTCACAGCAGTGAGAGGCCCGCATACTGCAAAAAAAAAAAATTAGTTGGGCATAAATGTGAGGGTTTATTCTGGACTCTCAATTCTGTTTTAATGTTCTGTATATGCCAGTCTTGATTACTATAGCTTTGTTGTAAGCTTTAAAGTCTGAAAGTGTGAGTCTCTACATTTATTTTTTTTTTTGAAGATCATTTTGGCTATTCTAGATCCCTTGAATTTCCATATGAATTTTAGGAGCAGTTTGTAATTTTCTGCAAAGTAGCTAGCTGTAATTTTGAAAAGGACTACATTGAATCTGTAGATCAATTTGGGATTATTGCCAAATATTGCCGTCTTAACAATATTAAGACTTCCAATCCATGAAAAATAGAATGTTTTTCCATTTATTGTTTTCTGTTAACTATGCTATACAGTATTTAGAGCATAAGTTTTGTATTTCTTTTGTTTAATTTCTATGTGTGTACTATTCTTTTTGATACTATTATAAATAAAATTGTTTTCTTAATTTCATTTTTGGAATCTCCTTTGCAAATATATAGAGATACAATTTTTAAATATATTGATCTTGAATCCTGCAAACTTGCTGAACTTTATTAGTTCTAATAGTTTTTTTAGTGAATTCCTTAGGATTTTCTATAATAAGATCATGCCATCTGCAACTGAGGATAGTTTTAATTCTTCCTTTCCAATCTGTCTGCCTTTATTTTTCCCATTTTATTGCCTAATTGTCCTACCTAGAACCCCCAGTACAATGTTGAATAGAAGTGGTGAGAGTGGACATCCTTGTTTTGCTCTGGATCTTAGGAAAAAACATTTAGTCTTTCACCATTAAGTGTAATGTTGCCTGTAGGGTTTTTGTAGGTGTCCTTTGCCGAGTCGAGGAACCTCATTAATTCTTAATGAAGGTAAAATATATGCTAAGGGACAAGGGTCCAGCTGGTAGCTCTCTAGTTCACATGACAGAATAAGTGAACAAATGTATTCTAAATCTAACAAAGTTGAGACTTTTTTTCACATGTACTCAGTGAAACCTCACACTGTGTCTCATGTCTTAACAGACAAATAAAACAACTAAGACAATTCTCAGGAACTTTGTGTAACTTACCCCAATTCATGAACACTATAGCAATGCCAGGATTTGACCCAAAGGCACTCAGTGTCCAGGAAAAACACAGACTAGTACGAAATAATGATATTAGGCTTGGCTAAAAATGCTTTTGGTGAAAAAAGATGAAAGGATTCTTCTTACTGAACCAGATAATTTAAAGATAATTGGCTCCTTTTGCTATTGTTCTTTCAGGACCCTGAACCTTTTTTCCACTAAACCACAACTTTCTTAAAATACAGTTTTAACTTATACTACTGTTATAGTGTTATAGTATAGATATGCAAAATTTTTTAATCAACTGCTTCATATCTTTCTGCTCCAAACAGACAGTGATATTCAATTGTGGGTTCAATAGACAAAAATATATGTTTTCTACAAAAAAAAAAAAATTACTTACAATGATATGTTCTTTAACAGTTGTTGTTTTTGTTTTTTTGTTTGTTTGTTTGTTTTTCCTCCTCCAGTTAGAAGATAGAATTAATCTTAGGAGTTCTGGCAATTTCTGAGCATTATTAACACACACACGCATCTAGTTATCTGACAATGGTCTTCTTGAATTCAGATACACTTTCAGACAGAAGACAGTGCTGAAAACCATTTTGGGGGAAAAAAATGAGTTTCCTCCTATTAAAAGGATAATTTTAAGTCAGTGCATTTAAGGCCATGCTATTATGTGCATCTCTAAAAAGTGGGAGAATGTAATCTAAGGCCAGAGCTGATAAATTGGAGGGTCATCTGTCTGATAGGGCAAATAGAATTTTTTCAAAATTGTATTTGGAAAATTAGCAAAATATTTGGAATTCAGCTCCATCCAAAGGTGAAGAATATTCTCCAAAGGAATAACTGCAAATAGAAGGAAGGAAAGGCAATCTGCTTGTGCTTATTTTTAGCTGCCAGTTCATTATGCTGCATGACAAAATCACATGGAGATCTCAATCTGGCATACACACTCACTCTGTGTTTGGCAGTGTGTCCCTTGCCAGGAGTTTTCTGAGCAGAATTCTGATGTGATGGGGCTTCCTTACTACCATATAACACAAAAGGGAAGAAAAGAAAGAAAGAAAGAAAGAAAGAGAGAGAGAGAGAGAGAGTGGGAGGTAGGGAGGGAGGGAAAGGAAGAAAGGGAGAGAGAGAAAGGAAGACAGGAAGAGAAAGAAAGAAAGAGAAAGAGAGAAAGAGAGAAAGAAAGAAAGAAAGAAAGAAAGAAAGAAAGAAAGAAAGAAAGAAAGAAAGAAAGAAAGAGGAAGAAGAGAGGGAAGGAGGGAGGGTGGGAGGAAGAAAAAATATATATATATATAATATTTCACCATGAGTGGGTATCACCACACTAAATGAGACGTCGGCACAGCAATATCTGATAAGATTACAAATATATCTCAGAATTCACTTCTTTATACTTTCAATTTCTATTGACTAAGCAGCAAAACATCAGATTCACTTAAAACACACATTCCAGGAAACAAACTTTGATTTATGTTCTTGAAATTACATTTCCTTTCTATCTCTTAAATTGAGTTTTGAGTTTCTTTCTTAAGTTTACCCTGCACTGAGCATCCATCATATTCTCCCGGAGCTACATTCACAGTCTTTTATGGTGATTCAAAGTGACTAGCAAAAACTTCCCACGTATTGACTCTGTTTAACCAATATTAAAGGCATATTCAGGGAATCGGTCAATTTCCAGTTGATGTATGTCTAGAAAATATGAAACACTTTCTTTTCTTTACTTCTCAGAATTGAATACTACAGGATAGCTCTTGTGAGAAAAACATAAATCATAATTATTATATAGAAAGAATAGCACAGGGCACCATATGGAACATAATCCCAAGTATTGAGAATTTTCTGCTAGCTGTGAGGAAATTCCAGAGCTAAATGCAATACCCAAGGTAACTGGGCCTCAACTCACATGGTTACAGTACCTGTACTTAGATGGAGTCAGATATGTCATAGACGATAAATAAACGCTTGTTGAATTGAGCTGAAGTAGCTCAGGGTTACTTTCTTCCCTTTCTCTGGTGATTCCCAATGCCAAAAATGGTATTTAGAGCAACAAAACTAGGGTAGTGAGTGGTATTTAGATTGACCTCAGTGAGTTATGCTGAACAATGCATTGTTGCTTTTCACAAACACAGGTGAAATCTTCCCCGATAAAAACTAATCCTGGGGCTTCCCTGGTGACGCAGTGGTTGAGAGTCCGCCTGCCAATGCAGGGGACACGGGTGTGTGCCCCGGTCCGGGAAGATGCCACGTGCCGCGGAGCGGCTGGGCCCGTGAGCCATGGCCGCTGAGCCTGCGCGTCCAGAGCCTGTGCTCCGCAATGGGAGAGGTAACAACAGTGAGAGGCCTGCGTACCGCAAAAAAAAAAAAAAAAAACTAACTCTGAAAATGCAATAACCAGAGAATGCAGAAGTCAAATTTGAATATATGCAGAGGTTTTGTCATTCCAAGAAATTATGTGCACTCTGCAATTTTATTTATCCATCACCATAATCCTCTTAACTGAAGGAGCAAGATAAGTGAATAATGTTTGAGAAAATGTTGCATTTTGCATAGAGTACTGAGGAATATGCAACACAATAACCAATATTAGAATGAAAGTGAGAATGGAAATTGTCACTAATCTAAGACCCTAACTGAACAGCTTTAAAATAGATTGTTCTTGCAAAGTGTACAATTTGAAAATATTACCAAAAGTTTTTAAAATTTCCCTATTGTTGTATTGAGTAACATCATTTATAGGAATTTATCCTAAAAATGATTTCTGATTCACCCAAAGACATTTTACAAAGATCTTCTTCCTAACAGCAGGAAATTAAAAGCAAACTAAATGCTGAAGAATAGATTATTTATTTCTGTGTAATCTTATAACTGTTAGTATCAGTATGTTTAAATGTACAAATAGATACTAAGTGAAAAGCAATATTTTAATATAGTTATATAATTAGAAAGATAAAACAATGTTTACAGTTGTTTAGACAATAGTTATGGGTAGTTTCACATACCATATCTATAATCAGAAAATTTTTGATAAAATATCATTTTACAGTGCAAACCAAGTTGCATAAGAAACTTACCATCTGAAAGCATATGTAGTAATTTATTTTTGAAACATACACTCCATGAGACCAAGAGTTTCAGTGTGTTCATATTTGCATCCCAAGCTCCTAGCACTGTGCTCAGCCCATAGAAGGTGTTTAATAAATGTTGTTTGAGTGAACATAATCTATTGATCAATCAGAGATAAAATGAAGCTTTCGATTCTCTCTCCTGGAATTGTGCCGAATTCCAACAATTAGCTTTCCTTGTTTCAATAGTGCTGTCATTTCACAAATCACCCCTCCTCTCTAGTGGGGAAAAAATAAGCACTATGGGCCTCCAATTCCTACTTATTTCAATTTTAATCCTTCCAAAATATAAAAGCAATGCACTTTATCTTAGTCTAATTTCTTTTCAGAAATGATATTTTGTGAAAAAGTGTATCTCAGTCAAGGATGACCAAAAACATTTTGATTATATTGGATTTATCATTATGGGTTCATCTATTCAGCTGCCCTTACTAAAAATAACAATCATAGTCTGTCCATATCTGCATGACCTTAGATAGTAATTTGAAAAATTTATCCAATGGCCATCTCTCTCTAAATATAAAAGTAATAAATTCTCCTTAAACTAATATCAGGTAATGAAATAAGTCTTTTTGAAGCAACACCTCCGCCCTCCCCCACAACACACACAATTTCTCCTGAGTGGCTTGGAAGAAAAATAGAAACTGTTATTATTATCCCAATAAAATAACATAAGTAGTATAGTATAATATTATTATAACACCAAGTATATGTTCAGCAAAATTACCTTGCCCTGAAGGACTTCCCTTCAAGGAATATATTTTAATAACATTTATCTCATTGTAATACTTTCCTTTCAAGAGAGACTGCTCAATGTATTCATTACTTCTACATTTTGAAACACTGTCTCCAAGGACAAAAGGAAACACGAATACAATCTATGGCAAAATGATAAGTAAGGGAAATTGACCTAGTTATGTCTGAATTATCACACAGGCTGCTCTTCGCACAGGAGTTGCCATCCCTTAGTTGCAGGCACAGGGGGACATCCACCAAAGCACAATTTAAGCCAAGAAGCTTTGTGTGATAAGCAAAAGCCTGTAGATGAAACATACCCAGTGCTCCAAGTTATTTCAGAAATGTGTGTATCAATGTCTCCAAAGGGAGAAATGCATAAGGAAACAACAGTTCTTAAAGTGTAGTCTACTGTAGTTCACTACAGTGCAGAATAGATATTTCTTTGATGCCTGATTCTGTAAGCTCAGTACCATCTACAGGGATTTCCAAGAAAAGAGGAGAAAAATCACAATTCTTTTGAGAAAAGGAATGTCCCCTTTCCTTAATAAACTTCAAAGACATCAGAGAAAAAATAAGAAATGGAGTATAGTTCCTATTGTCTCAATATAGCACTCATCTCTCTCTCTCTGTCAGACTCCTTTTACATTTATTCTTAAAAACAAGAATTAGAATCTTACCAGCTCTGGACATAGAATCTGTAAATTAAAAATATATAGGATCTAAAACTTTGTATTTTCTTCAAGAGCAAGGGAAGTCCCTCTTTCACATTTCTATTTACCAGAGGACAGAAGCTACTAAGTTCAAGCAGTCAGTATTATTATACCTTATTTTGAAACTTTCTGATTCAGTGATTCACTCATTTATTCATTCAACAAATTTTTACAGAGTGTCTATATATATTGTGAAATGTGTTCTTTACTGGGGATACAGTAGTTTTTAAAAAAAATGCTTGCTCTTATGTATCTTGCATCGTAAAATAAACTAAAAAATAACATAAAAATAAGTTAATTGCATAGTTGTTAGAAGGAAGTACTATTTTTAAAAAACAGGAACAGAACAGAGAGCCCAGAAGTAGATCCACATAAATATAGTCAACTGATTTTTGACAAAGAAACAAAAGCAATACAATGGAGCAAAGATAATCTTTTCAACAAATGTTGCTGGAACAAATGGACATCCACATGCAAAAAAAAAAGGAAAGAAATGAACGTAGACACAAACCTTACACCCTGCATAAAAGTTAACTCAAAATGGATAACAAACCTAAATGTAAAACAGCACAAAACTTTAAAACCCCTAAAAGATAACATTGGAGAAAACGTAGATGAACTTTGGTGTGGTGATAACTTTTTATTTTTTTTATTTTTATTTTTTAAACATGGAACACTTCATGAATTTGCACATCATCCTTACGCAAGGGTCATGCTAATCTTCTCTGTATCGTTCCAATTTTAGTACATGTGCTGCTGAAGTGAGCATGGCAATAACTTTTTAGATACAACGCCAAAGGCACACCCCATGAAAAGAAATAATTGATAAGTTGTACTTCATTAAATTTAAAAATTTCTGCTCGGTGAAAGACAATGTCAAGGTAATAAGAAGACAAACCACAGACTGGGAAAAACTATTTGCAAAGGACACATCTGATGAAGGACTGTTATCCAAAATAGGCAAAGAACTTTTAAAACTCAACAGTAAGAAAACAAACAAGCTGATTAAAAAATAGGCCAAAGACCTTAACAGAAACCTCACTAAAGAAGATATACAGGGGCTTCCCTGGTGGTGCAGTGGTTAAGAATCTGCCTGCCAATGCAGAGGACACAGGTTCAAGCCCTGATCCGGGAAGGTCCCACATGTCACGGAGCAACTAAGCCCGTGCACCACAACTACTGAGCCTGCGCTCTACAGCTTGCAAGCCACAACTACTGGGCCCACGAGCCACAACTACTGAAGCCCATGTGCCTAGAGCCCGTGCTTCACAACAAGAGAAGCCATCACAATGAGAAGCCTGTGCACCACAACAAAGAGTAGCCCACACTCACCACAATTAAAGAAAGCCTGCATGCAGCAACAAAGACCCAACACATCCATAAATAAATAAATAAATAAATTTATATTTTAAAAAAGAAGATATACAGATGGCAAATAAACATACAAAAAAGATATTCCACATCATAAGTCTTGAGGGAAGTGCAAATTAAAACAACGAGATACACTACACATCTATCAGAATGGCCCAAATCCAGAACGCTGGCAACACCAAATGCTGGAGAAGATGTAGAACAACAGAATTCTCGTTCATTGCTAGTGGGAATGCAAAATAGTTCAGATACTTCAGAAGAGAGTTTGACAGTTTCTTACAAATGTAAACATTCTCTTACCGTATGATTCAGCAGTCACGCTCCTTGGTATTTACCCAAAGGACTTAAAAACATGTCCACACAAAAACCTGCCCACAGATGTTTATAGCAGCTTTATTCATAATTGCCAAAATGTGTAAGCAACCAAGATTTCCTTCAGCAGGTGAATGGATAAATAAACTGTGGTTCATCTAGACAATGGAATATTATTCAACGTGAAAAAGAAATGAGCTATCAAAAAAGGAAAAGACATGGAGAAAATTTAACTGCATATTACTAAGTGAAAGAAGCGAATCTGAAAAGTCTATATACTGTATGATTCCAACTATATGATATTTTGGAAAAAGGAAAACTATGGAAACAGTAAAAAAAAAAAAAATTCAGGGGTTGATGGAGAGGAGGAGTGTGATGAATATATAGCGCAGAGAGGATTCTTAGAGGAGTGAAAATATTCTGTGTGATGCTGTAATGAGAGATATATGTTATTATACTTTTGTCCAAACCCATAGAATGTACAACACCAAAAATGAAATGTAATGTTGTAATGTAAACTATGAACTTCAGGTGATAATGATGTGTCAGTGAAGGTTCATCAGTTGTAACAAATGGTACCACTCTGGTGGGGATGTTGATAATGAGGGAGCCTGTGCATGTGTGAGGGGGGCAGGGATTAATGTGAGGTATGTCTCTACATTCCCCCTTAGTTCTGATGTGAACTTTTAACTGCTTTTCTAAAAAAAATGTCTTAATTAAAAGAAATAATAATAAGTACAAAAGCAGATCAGAGAGAGTGATTGGGAATTTTGAAAGGAATGGCTGTGGTAATGCTCACTAAGAATGCGACATCTGGCCAAGAAAATGAAGGAAGCGATAGAATGATCCATGCAGCTGCCTGAGGGAAAAAAGTTCCAGTCAGAGGAAGCCACTAAAGCAAAGTCCATGAGGTGCGAACAGGCTGGCATCTTGGGGAACAGCAAGAAATCCAGTGCAACTAATAAAGAATGAGCCAGTGAGAGAGTATAAAGCGATGCAGTGGGAAAGGTAACAGAGTCCAGATCATACAGGACTCTGTGGACCCTTTGTCAAGATGAGGAAGTTTCCTTCTACTCTAGGTTTACTGAGAGTTTTTTTTTATCATGAATGGATGTGGAGTTTTGTAAAATAATTTTGTGCATAAAATAGAGAAGATTATGTGTTTTTTTATTCTGTTGATATGGTAAATTATAGTCACTGATTTTGGAATGTTGAAACTGTTTTCCATTCCTGGGAGAAACCCCATTTGGTCATGATATATATTTCATTTTTATATATTACAGGATTCAATTTGTTTAAATTTCCTGATAATCTTTATCTATGTTCACAAGGGTTACTGACTGTAGTTTCTTATAGGTAGTCTACTGTGTTTTATCTAAACTGATGGACTTGCCTTTTATATGTAATGTAATTATTGATATAGTTGGATTTCAACCTATCATCTTGCTTTCTGTTTTTTTATTTGCTACCTCTGTTATTTATTCCTTTATTCCTCTTTCCCACCTTCTTCTGTATTAATTATTATTTATTTTTCTTTTTTATCTCTACTATTGGCTTAATAACTATGTCACTTTTTAAAAATTTTAGTGAATTTCTCAAGGGTGTACAATAAACATTTTTAACTTAGTATTAGTACTATCAAATATTTTTACACCATTCATGTATACTTCCATTTCCTCTTTCCCACCTTTTGAACTATTTTTCATACATTTTACTTCTACATATGTCATAAACTCAGAGTACTTTATTACAATTTGTCTTTAAAATTGATTATCTTTTAAAGAGTTTAATGTTAAATTCCCATCAGATTTCATACTTCTGTCTGAGGAATTTCTTTGCATGTATCTTGCATTACAGGTCTCTGGCAATAAATTCTCTTGGTCTTTGTTTGAAAAAGTATTTATTATGCCTCCATTTTTGAAAGATATTTTCATTAGATATAGAAATCCAGTTGACATTATTGTTTGTTTCAGCATTTTAAACATTCCCATTCAACTGTCTTCTGTCCTATAAAATCTTTGATGAAAACTCTGAGTATTTCTTACCTTTGGTCCTCTCCACATAATGCTTCACTCCCGCCCCCCCCCCCCCATAGGCTCCCTTTAAGTTTTCTTTTTATCTTTGGTTTTTAGAAGATTGACTATGATGTGTCTGTGTGAAGTTGTTTTCATTGTTGTTGTTTGTTTTATTTTGTTTTGATATCTGTATTGCTTAGGGCTATCTGGGCTTCTTGGATCTGGGGTTGCCTGTCTTTCATTAATGCTGGAAAATGTTACATATTATACCACCTGGTCCCTCCCCTGCCCTCTTTGATTTATTGCCTGTCTTTGGATCAATTTTCTGGGCTCAAATCCTTATTTCTTATAGTACAGGCCCAAAAATAGATTTAAAAATCTAAATTCAGCCTCTACTTAGGTACTCCAACCTCACCCTTCTTAGTATCGCTGCTTTTTGAGTCCCAGTTAGTGCATGTGATGCACAAGTTCCCAGATTCTTTAGCTCTGAAATGAGAATCATGTCTATATGTTAATGTTTCTGGGGAAAAAAATTAGGTTATTCAATATTTATTAGATGACATAGTCTTTTGCACAAGACCTGCTAATTCTATTTATTTGAACTGGCCAAAGCTCTTTGGGTAAAATTCCACACAACTGCTATTCTATAAAAGACACTGAATAAAAAATTAAATCGTTATCCTGTGAATATGCTGATTTTACTAAACATTTGCATCCATCAGGAGAGTCAAGGTTATGCTTTGCAATAACTCCAAATTCAGTGACTTAGAATTATAACTGTTTTGCTATACCTCGCTCTGCTGTACATCATCTTATTCAGGACACCACACTGCAACTCAGTTGCTTCCACAATTGCCAAGACTGAAAAAAGGGACATGGTGAATCATGCACTAGACATTAAATCTCCCACCTGCAAGTGACACCCATTACTTCCACCCATTTCAATGATCAACTAAGTCACATGACCACACCTAACTTCAAGGAATGCCAGGAGAAATTTTTGGTTAAAAGTACTAATAAAAACCAAAACATTAATTGCTGTTTTTCTATAAGTTAAAAAAAACGAATCATTAAAATTTTCATCATTACCTTAATCTGATAGCAATAATTAGTAAGTATATGCAATATTATTTTTGATATTTAGTCAGATAGCATTATAGTAACTATTATGCCCATATTCCTTTCTAAATAAAAAAAAAAAATTGTTTCCTTGTCTTCTGTATATTCCAGAGTTTCATAGGGAATTTAGTTATCTCTGGGATCTGCATTTTTTTTGTCCATAATGTTTCTTTTCTTTGGCTGGTCAGAAATAAATGCATCTGGACCTAGCCTTTATCATCAGTTATTTTAATTTCTTAATCATCTAATTTCTTAATCATCTGTTCTGGGAAAATACAGTTTTCCTTTAGTGTTTATTTTTCCTGCCCTGAGAACTGTTTGTTTCTAGCATCTGTTCCTCTGCCTTCCTCTGTCAACACAGAAGCAGGCAAAGCTTTGGGGATTTGGCAACACCTTCATCTGCTGCAAACCCATTGCTCTTGCCATGTTTTATTGCTACAGTCCCTGGAAAACAATTGTTAAAACAACGCACTGACTGGGACTGGACGTCCAAAGGGTAAACTTAACATTTTCTCATCAAACCAGAAAGTGCTGCTCTGTGTTGGGGAAGAAGATCCATCATTTGACCACTGGAACCTATTTTGACAGGCCCCTCCTTCCAGAAGAGAGTGTCAGAATTGAAAAGTTTGCTGAGGATATGTGCACTTCAGTTCTTCTTTAAGTACTGTGAGATTTAAGATTTATTAGGCTTCTTTCTTCAACCTTCATCTTGGATTCCATTTGAGCATTTGCAAGGCTTATAATAAATTAACCAGGGACTTCCCTGGTGGCACAGTGGTTAAGAATCCACCTGCCAATGCAGGAGACACAGGTTCGAGCCCTGGTTCGGGAAGATCCCACATGCCGCGGAGCAATTAAGCCGGTGTCCCACAACTACTGAGCCTGTGCTCTAGAGCCCACGAACGACAACTACTGAGCCCATGAGCCATAACTACTGAGCCCACGTGCCACAACTATTGAAGACTGAGAGCCTAGAGCAGGTGCTCCGCAACAGGAGAAGCTACCGCAATGACAAGCCTGCACACCACAATGAAGAGTAGCCCCCACTCGCCGCAACTAGAGAAAGCCCGCACGCAGCAATGAAGACCCAACACAGCCAAAAATAAAATTAAATAAATATTTTTAAATTAAAAAATTAATTAATTAACCAACTCTTCACTACATACCCACCTCAATTCAAATATGCTTTCCATCTACTCCGCCTCTTGTATACGTGTCATTCATCTCCTTCACGCTATTAGCACTTTTCATTTGGTGACTTATGACTCCCAGTCCAGTGTTTTTCCACTACTATATAGGCAGAGGGCAGCCTTAACCTTTGGGAATTATTTAACTTCATTTATCTTGTCATACTTCCCATTTCCTCCCTGTGTATTTATTCCACATCATTTGGTTTTCTGTTTCAAACCAGAGGAACACATGACACTTTTATTTTATAGCTGCTTCTCAAGAGGGCATTTTAACTGATTTTTCGGAGATTTGAGAATAATTGACAGCAGAGTAGTATATTCATCCTGAGACCCAAAGTAATCTAATGGTTTGGTTTTATATTTTTATTGTTTTCATAATGGGATGAAACAGAAAAACTTCAAAACATTATTCCTAAAGATATGTACAATAATACTGATGAAAGATGAACAAAAATTCAGAGTAAATATACAAGGTACATGTGCATTATTTTAACAATGCATTTCACTCTAATTTTTTTATAACTATTACATCATATATTTTAGCTTTTATCCTTATAAGTGCTTGAAAACCACTAGAGAATTTCATATCAACTTTGACTCCTCCTAAGAAAATGGTTCATCTTATAAAAATATATGCAAACCCATTTCACTGGCTTATTCCTTTCCTACAAGCATGACTTCATTAAAGTGCTGCGCTGTGGGAACATCGTCCCTGACTTCACAGCTTGAGAACTGTGGCTTCTACATCAGGTAAGGACTCATGAAATCATCCTTCTTCCAACAAGCTTTTTTCAATGATGAGTGAAGAGCATGCGGCCTCCCTCCATCACACTGAACCAGCATATGGGTCTCGAAGGGAGTTTTGGCTGGCAGTTCCCTCTGTCTTTCTATCCATATAGATCACTCCTTTTTCCTTTAAGGATTTACTCAAAATTCATCTTCTCAGGGACACCTCTCTTACCGTGCTTTAAAGTTGCTAACCTCCATTTCCCATATGGTAAACCCATCCCCTTACCACATTATGCTGCCATTTTTAAAATTATGTTTATCACCATCTGTGTCAGGTCATGTCTTTCTGGAAGCAGGCACCAAGACAGAGTTAGAAGCACAAGTAATTCAATTGGCGGTATTTCTGTGGAAGATAAGGAGAAAAGGAGCAGGTGTAGGTAAGCCACAACGCAGGTCTGACAGGTATTGGAGAAGAGGGAGGGAAAGAGAGGGTTGAACAGAGCTTTAGACTAAAGTGCAACCCTGGGAATTTCTTGACCAGCCCAACAGAGAGCTCCAGAGCAAAGATGGCTTGTTAGAGGAGAGTTGTGATGGGCGAAAGTGGATATGCCCTACTCCCCCAGATGCCCGGTCATTGGCTGGTGCTGTCCACTCATGACTCCAGGGTGGATGCAGATTCCAAGAGCATTGTTTCTGGAAGCTGTAGGCCGACTGCAATTTTTGCAGCAGATTTTCTCTTGAAGGGAGATACTAGTGACACACATCCAGGGCCGCCATATCTTCTGAGCATATATTATGTATTTATTAAATTTTTGTCTGTCTTTCTCACTAACACCTAATAGATACTCAAAAAAAAATAACTCTCTCTATATATATATATTTATACACACATATATGTTAAACAAATATGCGAATGAATGAATAAAATGAGTCTGGTAGATAGTCATTATTAATGAAATGATTCACACAGTAAAATGATACAATGCGTCATGATTAATTTAACTTCTAGTTATTTTTATAAATAAAATAAATGTTGAAAAATATGACCATTAATGAAATAGATTTTGAGTTTCCTTAAGACAGATATTCAATCATTATTTTTGTATTTCTACATATTGCTTAATATAAACTCTATAAAGTTTAACAAATGTGGAAACTAACAAATGATATTTCAATATTGCAATGAAAATATCCCCTCCTTTTTAAAGATGCAAGTGCCAGCTGTAACTTTGCAGGCTTCAACTCCTGCATCATATTTATTTTCATGAGTAGTACCAGAAGATTTCACAGCTTCAGGTATATTGTATATTGGATCAATGGTGGAAGTCCTCTCCAAAAGAGCTGTCATACTACATCTTATCTACACATGTAATTGAAGAGCAAAGGAGCAATTTCCCTCTTAGAGGAAAATGAAATCTCTGGAGGGTAATGTACTTAGACAAAACTTAGGAAGTGGCTTAAATCACACTGCATGTGGATTACACAGTAAAGAAGGATTGCTGATGGGATTCAAGGGCTCATACCTTTGAGCCAGCTGTGTTCAATTAAACTGGGCTTCCTGAGATTGGAAAGTGATATCAGTAAGATGCCTATGGGGAGGTTTAGCAGTCACAGTGCCTGGAGAATTCACTGATAAACAGTGCACTGGTCTTAACAAATGACATAAGGATTAAGAGTGGACCTGAAAGCTGAATTGTACATTTGTAGGCTGAACATTGAAAAGTTCAGCTATACAGAGGACCGTGTGTAAGAACAGATGTGCCAAAAACAAACTGTGTAGAACAAGACTCTAGAACTCCAGACTCTGAGACTAACAAGGAGCTCATCACCATAAGGAAGGGATAAACTAATCACTTCTAAAGTACATTGTTTTCCTGCTTTTACAGTGAAAAATGAAGAAAGCGAGAATGCAAGTGGATAAGTTTATTGACATTTTCCAATCTCCTATAAATAGTTCTTTAGACAGTTAATCAACCTTTAACCTGTATATTAGGTTCTAGAGAGAAACAGAACTAATAGAATATATATAGATATACATAAGGTGGGATTTATTATAGGAATTGGCTCATGATTATGGAGGCTGAGAAGTTCCATGGTCTGTCATCTGCAAGCTGGAGAACCAGGAAAGCCAGTGGTACAGTTCCAGTCCAAAACGAAAGCCCCAAGAACCAGGGGAGCCAACGGCATGCATCCTCGTCTGAGTCTGAAAGCCAGAGAATTAGGAGCACAGATGTTAGAGGTCAGAAGATAGATGTCTCAGCTCAAGCAGAGAGCAAATTCTCCCTTCCTCTGCTTTCTTGTGTTCTATTCAGGCCCTCAGTGGATTGTATGATGCCCACACGCATTGGGGAGTGTCATCCTTAGTCTACAGATTCAAATGCTAATCTCTGCTGGAAGCACCCTCACAGCCACACCCAGAAATAATGTTATGCTAGCTATCTGGGCATCACTTAGCCCAGCCAAGTTGACACATAATCATCATAACTTGTAAGATGTTATTTTCTCGATGATCCAAATGTTCTAAGACCTAGGGTTTATAATGAAAGCGTGTAATTTTTTTCCACTTGATTGCTTATATTAATTAACTTAAATGCTCATTTAAGAAATTCACTTCTTAACAAGTTTTAAATCATTGATGTGTTCTTTTAAATTGAGACTATGGAAATTTACAGACCAGATTTTACTATCTATAAGTATGACTTTTTCTTAAAAATAAAGCACTCATATAAAGTTTTCCCTCAAACCTAAAGACAAAATAATTTCAGTTCAGATTATTTGCATTTTATAATGGCTTTAGCATTTAAAAAGCCTAAAATTGGAAAACTTTCCCTCATTAAACGAACTTTTTCTCAAGACACATTTAATATACTATTTAAGGAATACACTTCAATTTTTAGCTTTGTCTACCATGAATAATAGTACCAGCTGAATTCAGTTCCATCTCCGCCTCAGGCACACTGTAAATTTGAAGTCCTTGCCATTTCTCATTCTCTTTAAGTTAAAAATGGACTTGAAATGTCATAAGAATTTCAAACCTAGGTAGAAACTGTCTTGCCTGGCACCTACAGTGCCACTATGTCCTGTGAAAGATTCAACCGTAGAATTCTTACAAATGATCCTATAAATCTGTGATTTAAGATAGCACATTTTAAAAGAATAAAAATTAACAATTAAATTAAGCAGAATTGCAGAAAATCTTTTGTATTCTTTTGTAGATACGAATTTAACCAGTCTTCATTTGGGGGAGATGGAAGATAAACAAATCAATTATATTGTATATATTAGTTCAAAAATCTTGCTGTTATATATACTTTATAAAATTGTTATCTTGAAATAACAACCAGAAAGTTAACTGTAGAGGCAATACTTGTATTTAAAATGTTACCAGTAGGCTAATATTTTATCATATTAAAAATTTAAAAGAATTGAAAAGAAATATCTAAGCTCTCCATGTGTAAATGAGCAAAACACATTGATACAAAGTAAGATATACAGATTAAAACAAAATTTGTGGGGTATATTTAGTATCACTAAAGTTATGTAAATGGAAATGAGAGCAATTATGATGTCATATTTTCCTAACATAATTAAGAATAGTCAAAACTCTGGGTCCCAAAATCAAATGCCAATGAAGATAAAAATCACTACACTTCCGGGAAATTACTATACTTATTTTGTAGACAACCAAGTGGAAAAATTAGCAAATTATATCGTATCTACTCTAAGGAAAATAAAAATAATTTTTAAAGCACACATGTATACATGTGTGACAAAATTGGATTTGATAAAAAGAAAAATATCAAGTTGTTATAATAGTTATTCTAGTTTGGTGGAATTAATAGGCTTCCTTTTTAAAAAACATGCATATATTTGTTACATGAATATATTTGTTATTTAATATTAACTAAAATATAATTTGAAGTTTGTAAAAATATGATCAAGGGAGGTAGGGTATCTTAATTTAAAAAAGTAGTCTTACCAAATGTAAAAGAGATAGCTAGTGGAAAGCAGCCTCATAGCACAGGGAGGTCTGCTCAGTGCTTTGTGACTACCTAGAGGGGTGGGATAGGGAGGGTGGGAGGGAGACGCAAAAGGGAGGAGGTATGGGGATGTATGTATAAGTATAGCTGATTCACTTTGTTATACAGCAGAAACTAACACTGTAAAGTAATTATACTCCATTTTAAAGTAATTATACTCCAATAAAGATGTTAAAAATAAAAAAGTAGTCTTATTAAGATTTTGAAAACAAGGGTTTTTATTATTTTTAATTGACTTTACTGTTGTTATAGTATCTTTTAAACAAGAAATTATATTGATAAACATATTTTTCCTACTTGCTATGTTTTTATATGATTTATTGACAAATGTATATATATTTTAGTAGATTCACCCAAATCCTGTCATGAGTAAGGTTTCTGTGTGCTAGTGTTATTTGACTCTGTAAGAACTAATTTATTTTTAATTTTATAGATTTCATTATTCCACATGCCTTTGACTTGTGAAATGTGCAGCATGAAATTTTGGGGGGTAAGATTTCTCTATTTAAATTATATATTTTTCAGGAAAGCAAAAGGTTTACTTTTTTTTTCAAAAGTTGTAATGTGTTAGAGAAAGCAAAATGTAGTGCAAAAAGACTGAATTAAAACATGTTGATTCACTAATATTTGAAGCAAAACACAGCCTACACTGGATATTGGCTGCTGATTTGGGGTAAGCTTTATCGCACCCCAATTTCAAATACTTCAGTTACTTCATAGCAACAAGAAGCATTTATTGAGTCTTCTTCTGTGGCTGGCACTTTACAGCTCTTCTCACATTGAATCCTCATCTCAGCCCTATGAGGTGAGTCTATTTTGATTCCCATTTCATATACGAAGAAACTTAGTATCCAGAGATTTAGTGATTTGTCCAGGAATGTGCAGGAGGGGAACAAAGGACCTGAGGGGCAAATGCAAGTCAATCTGATCCTGGAGCTGGAGTCTTGACTGAAAACTCCCTTCGTCTCTTTACATTTCCATGTCACTTCTCTTTGCCCGGGTATGTGCTTCACCCAATCCCTCATCCCATAACTATCAGTTTGAGGTCACTCCTAGCTTGACAGATTATTTTGGGGAAGAGACATGTGAGCATATTCTCTTGCCCCAATTTACTTTTCTACTGGCTTCTGCCTTAATTTACCAGCTTAGATTCTGACCCATGTAGGGTCAGGCACAGGATGTAAGAGGATTAGAGGAGAGTGGGTACGATTTTAGGGGACTGGTGCTGTCTGGCTCTATAAGAGTGTCCTCTGAGTTTGGCAAACACTCAAGTCTGAATCTTCCTTCTCAAAGGCTGGGGGAGCGGCTCAGTTCTCCAACTGCAATTCGCTTAAAGCAGTCGTGCGCCCTCTACTGGCTGCTCTCTGTTTCTGCCTCGGTTTATGGGCGTTGTTTATTCCTCCAGAGGATGCTCTTGGAGGCTGTTTCAGTGTGGGCACAGAAAACACAGACATTCACTTCACCAAGTCATCACCAACGCAATGAACCCTGTCTCTTTCTACTCACTCTCTTGACAGATCTAGACACACCTCCCACTGCAGACTTAGGTTCCCCAAACCCAGGAGACGCATACAAAGTCCTCAACTCTCCTGGTGAGTTTCTTCATCACCTCTCTCTTAGAATCAGATAAAGGGAGAATATCTCCTTCTTATTCATGCTGGGGGCTGAGGGCAGCGACAGGGAGCAGCACACACATTTCAACAACTCTGCAAATAATTGTATTACTAAATACTCCTTTTAATGCTTTTACTGCTAGTGGTTGGTAAACCCTGACCCAGGCCCCACCTTATGATAAGCGAGTGCTCTGGACCTACTGTATTGCTCTTCCTTTTGTGACTCAAGGGACACAGAGATCCTAGGAATTCCATTTTAACAATTTAATGCATATCACAACCTATTTATTTGCAGTAACCCTATCCTGTCCTGTATCAGTTTGCTGTATGACACCAGGTCCTGATTTTTCTGCTCTCACACCCTTCCCTTCACTCGGAATTAACAGCACAAAGGTGGGATTTTTAAATGTATTCTCAGTGCCTGGTCCAGAGCTTTTTACATTCTCAGTAATTGTTGGAATGAAAGAATGAGTCCCTTGCAAAAACAAGGGGGGGGGGGTAACTCAATACCCCCTAGTCAGCTTCCTCTAACCTCTAGCTCACATCCTCCACATCCTATGGTCTCAAGCATCTACTTATAAACGTTAAAATGCATTAATAGGCTTAGTCTTCTAATACTACCTTGAGAAATTATAGAAAAATGTATACCATCACAGTTATCCAGAAGTGGAAATTATACCTTCATTACCAACGAGGTATCTGTTGCTAGATTTTTTTTTTTGGCTGAGTTGGGTCTTTGTTGCTGCACACAGGCTTTCTCTAGTTGTGGTGAGCAGGGGCTACTCTTCGTTGTGGTGCATGGGCTTTTCATTGCAGTGGCTTCTCTTGTTGCAGAGCACAGGCTCTAGGCACACAGGCTTCAGTAGTTGTGGCTCGCAGGCTCTAGAGCACAGGCTCAGTAGTTGTGGTGCACGGGCTTCGTTGCTCCACGGCATGTGGGATCTTCCCGGACCAGGGCTCTAACCCGCGTACCCTGCATTGACAGGCAGATTCTTAACCACTGCGCCACCAGGGAAGCCCTGTTGCTAGATATCTTTAATCAGGGTTTAATAATCATATGTGAACTATACTTTAGAACCAAATGATTCTGTAAGACTATAAAAATATTACTTATTTTCGATAGTCTGAACTGGATTGAGAAATGAATTAATACATATACGGTAGGTAACCTAAAAAATGGCCTCCACTAGATCCTGCTTCCTGTTATTCATTCCTTTCGTTGTGTAATGGGGGGAGGGGGGTCCCTAATGACCTTCAAAAAATAGGATATGACAAAGTGTCTGGATGTTAGTGCTGAGATTAACTTACAAAAAGAATGGGCTTCCATCTTGGGCTCTCTTTCTCACTCTTGTTTACTCACTCTGAGGGAAACCATCTGCTATGTCGTGAGCTGTCCTAAGGAGGGGTCTACATGGCAAGGAACTAAGGATGGCTTCTGGGAAGAAATAAGTAAGGAAATGGGGCCCTCTGTCCCATAACCTGTTAGTAACTAAATGCTGCCCACAACAACTCGAGTGAATTTAGAAGGAAATACTGTTGCCCCACTCTCATCCCACTAGTGGAGCCTTCTGAGAAAAGCAGAGCTCCATCCTATGCCTTGATTGCAACACTTTGAGAGACCCTGAGGGGTCCCCAGCTAAGCTACACCCAGATCCCTAATCCACAGAAATTGTGAGACAATAAATACTGCTTCAAGCTGCAATACTTTGAGGTGATAGCTAGGTAGCAATAAAAAGTAATAAAAATTTATACATAAATATATAAATAAGTTGTGATCCATGTAGTTTGCTTAGTCAATAGAACATATACATTTCCATCCTAATTTATTAAGATTTATATTTTAAGAAGTGCTGAAATCAAAAAGATTTTATATTTCATTTTCAGTCTACCAAAAACTCGCTATAAACAAAACACCCAATTAAATGAATATTTTGAATAATGGGTTGTTTAATCAGCAAGGAATTAGTAATATGAATAATTTTGTAAATGTATCTAGTATTCTGTGGTCTCCAAAGGTTTATATCATAGAGTATTTTTCTAATCCTTTAATAGTTCTATAATGAAGATGTTATTTTGTTTATTTACAGGCAAGAATAAATCTCAAAGATTGTGACTGCATGCTTTCATGATTCACACATTTTCTTTGTTTGCCTGGAAAGCCCTGCATGCCACCTTTATCCAACAAACTCCTCCTCATGCTTCAAAACCCAGTTTTACTCTGTCTTCCTCTTGATGTGTCCCCTGACTACCGCAGAATTAAATTCTCCCATCATCTTCATGCACATATTTCTGCTAGAGCTTTCACAGTATCATAATTTCTTTTGCATGCTGGAATCTTCTTTACTGACTGTAAAAGTCTATTGGTCAAGAGCATTATTAATTTTCATATCCTTAACACATAGTACAATATCTGATATAGAGCAAGTGCTTAATAAATGATTCTCACATGATTGAAAAGTATAAATTGTGCACTCTCAATGGGAATGATATCACTGCCAACAGGGACAAAAATTGGCTCTTGGGGAGTGACTAAAAAAAACCTCATATACTATATACATAATATACAATTATTGATGTACTATAGTACACAAGCAGACAAACAGTGTATCTGTGAAATGAACATTTCAGTGAAGATGGGCTAATTAAGATAAAATGTTTAATAAGTCTCCTTGGAAGAGCAATAATGAGAAAAAGTTGAAAAACACTGTATTAAATGAATTGGGTAAATTTACAGAGGCAGGACTCCAAAGCAGATTTTCTGATTGAGTTCAATCTTCTTTCTTTCACAGCATAACCACTTCAGCAGTTAAAAGAAAAATAACAGAGAGAAGTTTTACAAACATACCTCCTTTGAAAACCAAAGTAACACATAAGATTTACTTACATGAGAATATTTCTGTGTATTTTATTTTCTTGTTATTTGGTTTCACTATTTAAAACATCACTCAAAATCTACTAACCGTGTTATATATTTTGAACTCACAGACACACACACGCACACACACACACACACAGCTCTTATCTAGATGAATCCTAATGACTTGGCTAATCCATTTTAAATACATGATAAGCAAGCTCATATAAAGTTTATTTTTATATAAACACACTTTTAAGCACAATCATATAGGCCAGGGTTTTACAATGTAGGGAGTTGACAGCGGTAATTATTTGACTTGTTCTGGCGAAGATAGCCTCTGCCTAGTATTTCCAGCCCATTAACAACACCGACAGTCCACAGTGCAGACGGATCTCCCACTGTCAAGTCAGATTAACACTTTCCTTAGCCTTTTTGAATCATTCCATGACAAAAAATCGATTGGTTGAACTGCACTACAGCTGCCTGTCATCCATCTGAATAAGCTTCATTATGACCATTTGTCAAAACTAGTGCCAAAGACCTTAGGATATTTTTCAAAATAATGGTAAAAGATGTTCAACATTCAGTGTACAAGAGATTTGTACAGCAGTCACCATCATAAAGAAATCAGCACCGTTGAATATGTACTGTGAATTATTATTTGCAGAAGGCAGAACTGAGTACTTACTATCTGGATTCTAAAAATGCATGTGATCCTGAGCCAAACAATAAGAAAAAACTCTTAGATCAAATTTATAGGAGCTGGAGGGCCAGCCTGTTTTAACAAAGGCAAGTGAAATCACAGCCTTGTAAGAATTAACTACTTAAGTTTATTCTTTAAACTTAAACTTTATTTAAAAATCACTTGGGTTCCATCTTAAGTCCACAACAGATTAAAAAACAACAAAACAAACGAACTCTATCAAGGTAATTCCTAGGCAGTTTCAAACGTCCAATGAAGTTTTACATTTCCTATGCATATTGTTAATGGTTGATAAATACTTTTGAGCAATGAATCATTTTCATCAAATATGTCTGTATTTAAAAGTTTATTCTTTCCTTTGAAACTGACATCTTCTGGCTGAAAAGCTGAAGAATTAGTAACATCTCATTTTAATACTCTAAGCAGTTCTTGTCCAGTGCCTAAAAAGAAGTGTCGAAATTTAAAGAAAGTGAAAATCAGTGCTTTAAGTACTTCAGGAGTCAGTGTAGCCTTATGCAAGAAAGTGAAATTTATTCTTGCATTTCACACTAAGTCCCAGTTTACTGACATTACTTTTCCTCCCATACCAATCCACTGTCAGAGAGGCAAGTTCAGATACATCCTCTGTGTTGTGCGGTACTATAAAATTTCAAAAATATTAACTAATATGCTTTGCATGGTAGTGATTTTTTTTCTTTAAAATTCCTTTTATCCCTGTCCCTTCCTCGCTGTCTAGGATGTTTTTGTCTCCAAGAACAGATGACATAGCAAACGGAAGAGACAAACATTTTCCTTGCTTTCAATTTATAAATTCACTCTTCAGGAAGATGCCAAAAGACTACAGTGTATGAATAATACATGGAAGGGAGAAACTATGGAAGCATGTGAAAGATTCTGGACTCCACAGATGCAATAAATGTTCCCTGGTCTGGAATGGAGGAAAGATAGAAGAAAAGTGAAAGATGAGTAGATGGTGTGGGTCCCTGAGAAAGGCCCACCCAGTCTTCTAACCCGAACATGGGCGGGAGCTTGGCCGAAAGGGTTATGGATATTTGAGAGTAGAAAGTACCTTTCTCTATTGGCCCCCTTTCCTGAATAGAACCCTGGGAAGCAATAAAATCCCACAGCAGAAATGCCTGGGGAATGTATTAAGGCAGATGGGAGTGAGGCAGCCTCGGAGAATTCCTCATGTCTCAGCAGGGCCTGCAAAAGCAAAAGATTTCCCCTGCATCTGAGAGCAGCATGACACAGGTGCAGACTTTAGACAGTTTCACACAGGGACCTGAAGTCCAGAGTGGAGCAAGGGAGCAGTAGAATGATCTCCTTGAACCAACAAGCAGTCCAGAGAGAACTTACATGGTTATGAGAATAGAAAAGAGGAAAAACACAGTAGTGACCTGCGTGGTACAGCGTTCATCATCTAGATGGCATAATGGGTGTCCAAAGGATTAGAGAAAGGACAGGCGATGGTAGAGGACTCAGTGGCCCATCTGCACCCTTTGCCTGTCCCTGTCTCCCTTCCTTGCCAATCACCAACTGATCTCTTCTTTCACAAGAATTTTCACAATTTTTTCACAATCTTTTCTTTCCTTCTTTTGACAAGAGTAAACCCGTGGGCTTTTTCCTCTCTTGTTCAATCCCTATGTGAGTGGGGAGGAGCAGATCCAACTGATCTCATTTATAACAATATTCTAGGCTTTAATGCCGAAATCTTACCTCCATGACAAGGGCTATAACCAAAGAGAGAGAGTCTAGGGACAAAAACGCAATTGTTTGGTTTAGACTTGAAACGTTTCTTGAGTAGTTTATGTAAATTTCCAGAGGGAAAAAATTTTAATGTCGCCTTCTTATGGGAGGAAAAGGCCTTTTTGCTTAAC
Source organism: Globicephala melas (assembly GCF_963455315.2). NCBI lineage: Eukaryota > Metazoa > Chordata > Mammalia > Artiodactyla > Delphinidae > Globicephala > Globicephala melas. The sequence continues at coordinate 19,327,156 of NC_083317.1, read as the reverse complement.
AGGAAAAAAAATGCGTGTGTGGCTTGAAACAAATATTATAACTTGTAGGTAATATGAGCTTCCAACAGCCATTTTACACATTTGCTATTTTGCAAGGAGAAGCTTATTTGCTAATTAGCAAGGTGGAAGTAATTTTTCTTCCCATTGCATTTTTGGGTCTCATCGTGTAATTTTATATTTTAACAATTAAGTTGTTTAAGTAAAAATAATTTTTGTTTCTGCTAGAAGGAATAATAATTTGCTTTGCATTTTAAAATGTCAAGAAAGAATGGGATTCCTCTGGGCTATGAAAAAACAGAACTCAGAAAGATGTAAATGTCACATCAGCAGACCATGGAGTCTTAACAAACACAACTGACAATAGCCCACAAGTACCCACACGTGAGCAAGGGTTTCATTTCCTTTATTTCTTTCTGTCTCCTTCATAGAATTTTTCATTCATTGCTGTGGTCCAATACCATGCCATCCCTGGCTAGGTCCCTACAGTAAATTCATCACATAATCCATTATGCTCCAATGGGTGTAAAATATTTCACATTTTTGTTTACCCAAGAAAGGCTGGAGCATTCCACAGATTTCTCTGTTTACTTCCTTGGACACCCCCACACACCCCGTTTATCCATTCCTGGAAAAATGTGTCTGACCTTAAACCAATTTTTACTTTCTATCCCTTGTTCTATGTAGCTAAGGGCCCAGTTTACAATAAAATGTGCTTCTCTTTCACTACTCAGAAGTACCCACATTGAGTGTCACATGTGGAACATGTGCTGCCATCATGCCAACATTCTTCTGCAGTAAAATGCAGAATGGAGCTGAGCCATATGCTAAGACTCACTGGACCCGAAAGGGAGGGTCCATTCTCTCTCAGGATCCTTTGTGGTTTATACTTTTGATGCACTGCTGTCTCCAAATGTTTTTAAAGTATGTTAAGAAAATGACTGTGTTTCTTTCTGGCCAGTTAAAAAAATCTCTTGAGTACATTTTTTATTAGCTCAACTTAGGTTTTCAATACCTATAGTCAGAAATTTCCAGGCTTTAGTTCTAAATTAGTGTTGTGTATTTTTTTTAATATGGTAGCAGAATTTAATAGGCCATATGAAGGATTTTGAAGATAATAGATTTTTTATGTGAAATTTTTGGAAATCTTTATTATATTACAGAGAATTTTTCAATGAATAAGTTGATAAAATATAACCAGAAACATGAATTCAGTTACTCTAGAACCAACTGGACAGATAAAAATTGAGTTCAAGAAGCAGAAAATAGTAATTAACATTTATTGAGCACATTTAATTTATGCCTCCCACTCTTCCTAAAGGTAAAAATGTATTAACTCATTTAGTCTTCACAATAAACCTAATATTATATATATAGGTACTACTATTTTCTTATTTTATTGATGAGGTGAAACAGAGAAACAGACAAACTTCTTTGCACAGTTAGTAAGAGGCACAGCCTGGACTCAAATCCCTATTATCTTGCTTCAGAGACCCCATGCTTAACTAGAGTGTCTCACATATAGAGCAAGTCATGGTCATCAGCTGATGCATAAGTAAGACCAATAAAACAAAAAAACAAAAAATGGGTGGATAGATAGAAAGAGAGAGAGAGATAATAGATAGATGATGGATGGATGGGCAGACGAATGGCTGGAGAGAGATGATAGATGATTAATGATAGATAGATATATAGATAGATAGATTATAGATAGATCTAATCCCTGTTCCCAAGGCTGTATTCAAACTGGTCCACACTTTAAACTTCACATCAATCTCAGGTATATATTTTTTTATTTGAAATTATCTTCGGTTTATTAAGCCAGGAGCCCAGGATTCAGAGATGACCAAGATTCAGATCCCTGCCTCTAAGGAGTTCATAGTCTAGAAAGGAAGACATAAAAGAAAATAAATTATTATAAAACCACAAAAGAAATATAACAGAAATAAGCCAAAGCTGAAAAAGAGGAGGGGGAAAAAAATCAGGTTTCTATAATGTTGCTATTATAAAATATCACTTAAAATACACTTAAATCTGTATATCTGATATTCCAAGGCTGATTGATTAGGAAGTTTCCTTTTCAGGCTTTTAGTCAGGCTGGGGACAGTGGACCTGGAGGTGAGGAAAGAGCACAGGGTTCTGGGAAGTCACTTTCATGAGGCATGTTATCTTGGGTACTCTCACATCTGGCACTTAACAACCTTTGGGGAAGTTAAAGGGTTTGGGGAAGTTAATTGTAGTTCAGTAAGCATGTGCTGATGCGGACCTAAATTTTATTCCCAACTTGAAATACATACAGCTTCTTTTAAAAACCGGATATTAGTTTTTCTATAAATTGCCTGTTGTATCTCAATTATAACTAATATTTTTGAGTGTTTCTAGGTACCTGACATTGTTTAAGTATTTCACAAAGCACTTTCTCATTTAAGATTCATAAAACCTAAGTCAGATTTCCACTTCACTCTTGAGGAAATTAAGCCACTGAGAGGTAAAGTCAAATGCCCAACGTCCCAGAGCTAATAGACAGTGAAGCTGGATTAAAACCCAGATGGCCAGACTAGAGAGTCTACTCTTAAATCCACCTCACTCTAGCGCCCCTAGTACTTTGCATCTATGTTAATGCATTTTACTGTATATTAGATTAAGTATTTGCTCCACAAGTGACATTTGAAAGCCTGGGTCACTTCTAAGCTTGGCTGGTTCTAAAGAAATGTTTTTCAATACAAATAGTCTGAACTTGTTTCTCCTATTCATACAACTGAAACAATTCCTGTATAAGAGAGGCTCAGCAGATGCATGTCCAACGAGTAGTAAAGAAAGAATTCTCTCCCAGAACTTGCTGGCTGATTTAATGGCACTTAAGTTTGTATGGATCTCAATTTTACTTGGCTTTAATAGTCTATCAGGAGGAATGATGTTCAAACCCTGAAAAATAAATGTTTGTAATATACACATGGACGGAGTATCTCACTAATCCTTAATTTTCTTATCTGTTACTACCACCCACTTCCTTCCTTCAAAATATTTTTTACTGAAGCAAAATTTTTATGTCAAGAAAGTTGTTTTATTTTTATAATGTTTAGGATATTTGCATAATTTATTTGTTTCACATAGATATTATAATATGATCAATGTCACTCCTAATAATGTAATCAAAGTTATAATAGTATTTTATGTTAAGGCAAGGCAGTTTAGTTCATAATATTTGCTAATATTTTCTTTTGAATTGCACTTCCTGTTTGCTCTAATGCATAGCACAACACTGTCTTAATATCCTTAATCAACCAAAAAATGAATAAACAAATGGTGTTATATCCACACAACAAAATATCACTCAGTGATAGAAAAGAGATGAGCTAGACACAAGAACATGGATAAATTTCATAAACATTTAATGAGATGCTCTCAAAAAGCATTTACTGAAGGAATACACACACATACATACACACGTCCATACTGCATGACACATTTACAGGACTTCCAAGTGTATGATGATGGAAGTCAGAAATTGTACCTCTGTGGGTAGTGGAAATTGACTGGAAGAACACATAAGAGATTTTTCTGAAGTGATGAAAATGTTTTCTGTGTTATTTTTGGTGGTGGCTACATGGATGTATCCATTTGTCAGAGTTAATGAAACAAACTTTAAGATTGGTGCTTTTTCATTGTTTATGCTTTTTACCACAATAAAAAATGAATGAATAAAAAGTAAATCTGTAAAAGCATTTATGCTATGAATTCATCCATGCATAATGATAATATACATTTATCTGTTTATTTACATCAGAGCTTCTCCACTTTGGCACTATTGACATTTTGGACTATATAAGTCTTTGCTGGGGAGCCAGGGAAAGCTGTCCCATGCATTGTATGATGTTTATAATCATCCCTGGCCCCAACCCACAAGATTTCAGTAGCACCCTCCAGTTGTGACAACCAAAAATTCCTTCAGATATTAACAAATATCTCCTGGGCTGGGAAGGGTAGGTAAAACGACCTGGTTGAGAATCATTGATCTCTATGTACACACATACACAAGAAATGGTATCTGAAGGAATGTTTACCAAAATAAGTGTAGTGGTTACCTTTGAACAGTGGGAATGCCAATAATTTACTTTCTTCTTTGCAAATTGATATTTGTATGTAATCACTATGCGTGAATAGGTTTATATTATATACTTTTTTGCAGACCTACATTTTTTTAAAAAAAAATTGAAGTAAAAAGCACAAATAATAAAAAGCACACATCTTAAAAATTTGGTTTAATTAGTATTGACAATATGCACACACACACACAAACAGCATATATCATATTACCCAAAGCTATTTTAAAATCTAATTGTCTTACGAGGAGGGGTAAGGGTAAGCTGGGATGAAGTGAGAGAGTGGTATGGTCATATATACACTACCAAAAGTAAAATAGATAGCTAGTGGGAAGCAGCTGCATAGCACAGGGAGATCAGCTTGGTGCTTTGTGTTCACCTAGAGGAGTGGGATAGGGAGGGTGAGAAGGAGACGCAAGAGGGAGGGGATATGGAGCTGTATGTATATGTATAGCTGATTCATTTTGTTATACAGCAGAAACTAACACACCATTGTAAAGCAATTATACTCCAATAAAGATGTTAAAAAAAATCTAATGGTCTTAAAAACTAACCTGATTGCATGTGGAAAAATTCAAACTCAGTCCATTCCTCCACATTGTTCTTTTGTCACTCTCTTGTCTCCACCTGACCTCCATCTACTTCTCCATGGACAAATATGATGGTGAGAAGGGCTGGCTGGAGGCACGATTCTGTGGGACTGAAGCTGATGCTGGCAGTCCTCACAGCAAGTAGAAGTGACAAAAACCAGAGAACAAAGCCAGGAAGAGTGCAACTCTCATGAAGCACTGGAGATGGAGAGAAGGTCTGGTGTATCCCAAAGTGAGAGGGCTCAGAAGTGGGTTGTAAAGCTGGAATTTGGAGTCGTGGTCTGGGAGATGAGAACAAGTCAGGAACAAATAGGGAAGAGAGAATGTAGCCCACTGTGAATTGCTAAGAATAATTGTTACCTTTGAGGTTTGTTCTTTTAAGAGATAGCTAACCACTTAGAAAATGATTTATTTCTACTCAACAGAAAAAAAATATTGTGAAATGAGCCTGCGGCCCTCTAAATTCATTCAGCACTATTTTGTACTTTGCTTTGCTCAGGGTTCTCTGTTGTCTTATTCTGTCTCAGTTCCAGCCAACTACTGAACCTTTTATGTTCATCACACCTTTCTTGCTCTGAGCTCAAACTTAAGACATGCACTACTTGACTTAGGGTGTTCCTTCCAACATGTCTTCCCACCTCCTCTGGCACTTTTAAATAAACATTTCACTGACCCAATTTAATCTCCTGTGACCCACTCATATCAGCCTGAATGAAGATGCATCATGTGACAGAGACAACGTACCACAGAGATCCCCCATGTATAACCAAGTAAATATGGTAACCAAGTAAATATGTCCAGAAAATATAAAGCCAGGAAGCAGATTGTTAGTTTATTAGGTGAGAAAATCTGATAAATAATCAGCCTGTAAAAGGATCTTAGCAAAGATGGTTGATTTTAGACATTTTATTTTCAGTGTAATTCAGGTTCCTAGAAAGTCAGCAGTCCTTGAAGACCAAGAGCCTGCAATCAGATAAGACCTATGATGGGTGGTTGGAGTTGATTCGAGTTGCTGCTCCAAAGCAGACCTATGTGGGAACCAAGAGTCAAGATCCAGTGGCCTCTGATTCTCCAACAGAACAACAGGAGCTCCCAAACTGGTCGAGTATTTCCACCCTTTTGGAGTTAGGAGAACTCAGCTGCTTCAGTTGAATCCCTGAAAAGGTAACTTCTAAAAGGCAATAATGATAATGAAGATGAAAATAATATTAATATCAGCTACCTTTTATTGACTATGTACTAGCATTTAATATGCATTATCTCATTTCATCTACCCAACAACAGTGTGAGGTAGATATTAGGGAAAACCTTCATGATGATCCACTTCCACTTAATGAACCATAAATAAGTATCATGTCATACAGTTAATAAACTTACCTGTTATTTAAAAAAAAGTAAGCAGTAAGTTGAAATGTCATAATTTCTGATAACAGTACCCTGTGTTCTTCATCCTTAGACTCCATAATAATTACTGCAATTATTTGGACATAATACAAACACAGTGAAGGATTGTTTATTTTAATTATCTATAAGGCAAGTTTACATAAATGGTACAGAAAATTTAACCTTCCATTTCCTATCTTAACCTAGCCAAATAAACACACAGAATCATAAAATGAATCTCTAATTCTCCCCTCAATCCCAATGATCAACGTCAACAATTTTTAATTGGGTAATTTCTCATTTGCAGATGTTTCAACTGTTCATTTCATTAACTTAAATGGTCTTATCTAGCTGATCTAATTTATAAAAGTGTTATTTTTAACAATAAGTAGGAATTTGGCAATAGTTTAATGTAACGATCCCATTATGAATTTTAAAATCTAATCTAAAAAGAATTCTAAATTTACTCTTTTCTGTTTTCAACAAATGCAGTGGTTAAATTGACAAATACTTGTATTCTCTTACTCCAGTTTCAAATCCATCATTTTGGTTTTCTCTTTACTATCAAAATCAAAACTGTATTCTTCACTTACTGAATACCTTATCATCAAAGTTACACACACAAAAGCTATCAAGGGTTTAAAGTTATAATGTAACTGTACTAAAGCATTATTTGGGATCTTTAAAAAATAAGTCCTTTACATGTCAAAAGAAATTTGGGATTGGAAATATGAATGGAAATCTTTTTCTTTCCCCCGAATGAGAAATTGGTTATAAGGAAGATAAATATAAATGCTAAAGCAAACATAAAGCTTTTGCTTTTTAAAATCTCATTGAATACTGGGTATTTAGAAATGATTTAATATTTCTTGAAATATGTGCTTTAAATGAATTAGTTCATATTGTATGTGTTCACTATTTATCATATCAAAGCAAAGTAAAGCTCTATGCCCTTCAAAATAATTCTTTGCTCCATTAAATCCCAACTATATGGAATGATTGCTATTTGGACAACATTCATTTTCTTTCTATGATAGTACATGATGCTCTGAAATTCATATGCCATATTTATCCTGGTCAAATATTTACTCTAAGCTCTATGCATTTCTGAACTCTTAAAACTCCTAGCATAACTAATATTACCAATATTCATTTCATAAGTTCCAAATGGAAATCTAATTACTGCCAAAGATGATTACAACCAGGAAAATACAATCATGGAGAACTAAAAGGTCAAACTGCTTGATCTTCTAAAGAGTTGTATGCTTTCTAGAAAAAAGAATGTATTCCATTTATTTTCATTATATGATTCTTGAAAATCTGTGGAAGAAAATGTGTTACACTATGTCACAAAGCCCCATCAAACTATTTCAAATGGTTTCAAGTGGTTTGACTAGTGTTAAGGTAGGAGAGAATTATTAGATAAGACTTTGTAAACTGAAAGGTGATATACAAATAATAAAAATAGAAGGAATTATTATCAGTAGAATATAGCTGAAATATAAAATCTTCTGAAAAAGCATTTTCTGCTTTTTCACTATATTTTCTTAATTTCATCAGCAAATAAATTTTATTTTGCAAAACCTTAAAAAAAAAGAATGTATGCCATTTAAGGACAAAAAGACAATCACATTTGGATTTGTTTCTTTACATTTCTCATACAAATTAATACTTAGGATTTTAAAAATATGGCTTCAATACACTTATACATATTTTTTATGTGAAACTAAATATGTCATAATAAATTTTTTACTTCCACTAGAGACTCATTTGATATGCTGATTTGTAAAACAGTATTGGTACATTTTTTTCAAAGTTTTTCATCTATGATATTTTGGTTAAAAAAGTAACTTGCAATATACTTAAGAATGATACAAATAGCATATTTCATTTCTTTAATATGTAGGCATAGCTTTTGAAGCACTCTCTCTGTTTGACAAAGATAGAGTGAATGACACAAGGTTACCCTTATATCTATAAAAATTATAGAATCATATTTTCCCAAGATTTAAAAAAATGGACCCAGACAGGACAAATTCTCTGGGACTCACTTCAAAATAATCCAGAAGTAAGGGAGAGAGTTGGGAAGGTAATAGACAAAACAAGACTAACCATGAATGGATCATTTTTTAGGTCAGGTATTGAATTCATGGTGGAGGGTGGGGTGCAGAAAGGGGGGATCATTATATTATTTGATCTACTTTTGTATATGTTTGAAACAAAAAGTTTTAAAAATGAATACAAATTATATGCAATCCATGTTCTTGCATTATTTTAAATTTTTAAATAGTATACATATGTATATTTACTTTAAGAGCAAATTTATCAAAAAATGTGTTATGTGACCCAAATAATCCTCATTTCCCTTGATTTAGCAGAAGTAATGTCTTTTGGAGAGTTTCTCTATTCACAAATGTGCCTCTTTTAGCTACTTACATTTGGCCAATTTTTCTTCATAAAGGAATCAGATCTGTCTAAGGAAATGTTTCAATAAAACATTTGCTTCAAAATGATATTTTCTGCCATATCGAATAGACCGTTCTGGTCAAAACTTGTAATTACTACTTAATCAATATGTTCAGCCTCCTCGTATATCTCTGTATGATCAGTGAACTGCATAGGACCACGTTCAAATAACATATAGGTTGATTGTAAACAAGAATCCCAGGATATATATAGCCAGAATGAGAATTCCATGGAGAAGTAATTTTTTTGGCTCACATGCACAGTCTACCAAAGCAGATAGGAACACTGTGGGTTGAATTAATAACTTAATAAGAGTTCTAAGAGCAAACATTTATGGAGAGGTCACCATGTCCCAGGTCTTCTTTATATCTAATTCCCCTTTAATTCTCTCAGTAACATCTGAGATCAGTGTTATGACTGTAGACAAATAAAGGAAGGCTCAGAGAAGTTATGTACCCCAGGGTTCACCATAGTGAGTGAATCCAGAAATAAAATTCTGATCTATCTAAAATCCACATTCTTATACACTGTAAATTGTCACATTATTGATCATTAACATTTCCCTTTTTAAAAAGAATAAATTGTTAGACTATTTATCCATTTTTTGCCTCAAAAACAAATAATATAGAAGGAAATAGCATAATTCAGGATGATATTCATGTAAACAAGGTATATATGTATATAAATAATGTTAGTGTTTATTGAGCACCACTTTTATGTTTTCATTTATTCATTCATTCAATAACTATCTATTTCAGTCCCTTTTAGATAAACTAGTGTACCATATTATAAGGGGTAAAAAAGATATCATAGTTCTCCCTTAAATTCTTATCTTCAAGACCGAAAAATTAAGTACTTATTTCACTGATTTCAAAACAAAGTATAACCTAACCTCTGTTTCAGAACTAGCATTATATTTGTTTTATCATTGCCTCACTTGAAACCATTGCTGTTGTTTTCATAATAGCAAAGTTATGAGAAATTGACTTAATTTTATCATATCTAATGCCTGAACAGTAAATTAATCACCAAAGTGGATGTAATTTGGTTGTTGGGTGATTTGGGACATTCAAAAGACATTATTTTTAATGACTTTAAGTGCACATTTTGTGTTTCCTTCTGTCCCTTTAAAATGTATTCACTACTAGGGTAAAAATTTAGCATGTCCCATGACTTTTCTGCTCACTCAACCAAAACAGTCACAAAAACATTCTCAATTAAGCTATGTCCAGCCTAAATTAGTCATTGAAAATCTGATCTTGATTTAGTGTTTTCTCTCCTCACCAAATTCAGGTTTGCTTCAGGCTGGAATCCTGCAATGGTTTTTCTCTCTATTTATCTCATTATATTTCTTCTACTTCCCATCCCATGTCAAACTTGCTAGTAGTTTTGCACTTTTTCACACAACCCAGCAATCCCACTCCTAGATATTCACCAAAGTGAATTGAAATCTTATGTTCACATAAAATTTTACACAAATGTTTATAGAAGCATCATTCATAATCAGCCAAAACTGGAAACAACCTAGATGACCTTCAACAGGTGAATAGATAAATTGTGATATGTTCCTACAATGTAATACTATTCAGAAATAAAGAGGAATGAACTAGATTCACACAAAAATATAGATGAATTTGCAATGTGTTTTGCTAAGTAAAAAAACACCAGATGAAAAATGTTTACATATGGTATGACTCTATCGATGTGACATTTCAGAAAATTTGAAACAATATGAACAGAAAACAGATTGGTGGTTATCAAGGGCTGAAGATTGTGGAAAGGGGACCACTTTCTTAAGGTGATGGAACAGTTCTGTATGGTGCTGGAATGGTGGATACATGACTTTATGTTTTCATGAAACACACAGAACTGTATGTCACAAATAGTGAATGTCACTGTAAACAAATTTTTAAAATAACTATCAATCAGAATGTCAGGGGAACACTAGAAAGAATGCATACTGTGACAGATGCACATAACTGTATGCATGACATAACCTCACTGAAGGGGTAGAGAATAACATTTCCTAAGTTACTTTGGAAAAAATAGTGTTTTGATTTTTATACTATAAGTCTGAAAACAAAAAGAACTGTACACAAACACTGTACTATTGTTGGTAAATTATTTCTCACAGGAGTACACATTAAAAATTCTGAAACAACTTCATATTGTCAATTTCTGAGAGCTATTTTTACCACTGTAGGAGAAAGAACTTACAAGTAAGAAAACTGGGAATGCTAGAAGAAAATCATGCTGCCAGATTGCAGTTGTATATAACAACATGAATTCATGTTTATTTTAATAAATATGTAGATAGATACAGGAGTAAACATAGATATAAGCCTATATATGGGTTGGCAAACATATAACACTTCCTAGCTTCATCTGCCCAAAGGACCCAGAAGCAGTGACACTCCAGTAGCAATGAGCACACCTAGCTCCAGGTATTGGTTTATTAAATATCATTCTCCAAGAAAAGGAACGAGTGCTCCTTGGAGAAATGTCTGACTCTAGCACTGGGGCAGGAAAAACACAAGATACACCTGAAGAATCTTGTGGTGTCAGAAACTAAGGAAGTGCTCGAAACACAAAAGGATAAGCACAGGTCAAAGGGACACAGGAGCCAACCTAGAAGAGCTCCCAATGGCAAAATAACAATATGAGCAATAAAATAAAAAATATTGGATTGTTTCCCAAGGAATAAAATAAATATCCAAGATGCCATATTGATATAAAGAAACAATTGGAATTATAAGTAAATAGAGAAGAGACAACTCTTCCTCACAAAAGAATTTCAATTAATAATTGTAGAAGGAATAAGGGAAATAGAAAATCATTATAACATAATATAGAGGTAGGGGCATGAGAGTTACATAATACTAGGTATGAAATAAGCTACAATAATATATTGTACAACACAGGGAATATAGCCAATATTTTATAATAACAATAAATGGAGTATAACTTTTTAAAATTGTGAATCACTATATTGTACACCTGCAACTTATATAATATTGTACAGCAACTGTGCTTCAATGGAAAAAAATAATTGCATCAGGCAAGATCCACTGCCAAATGCTAAAATTAGTAGAAGAAACTTTAAGAAATGTGTATATCTGTATAGCCTCAAAGTATCTCCCCCAAAATATGTATTAATTTCTGGATGGTTCTAACTTATGTCCACAGATTCTTTGATATTCCTCCTTCCAAGAAGTATAGTTTAATTCCCCTCCCCCTAAGTGTGGCTTGACTTAATGGCTCCCTTTTAGTGACAAAAACAGTGGTCAGCCAGTTTTCTTAGAACACACATTGGAACATTATGTGTTGTCTATGTCTGCTTTTCTGTTGCATAGCACAGTTAAGTCATTGTGACAGACACTATATGGCCCACAAAGCCTAAAATATTTACTAACTAGTTTTTCTTCCAGAACTCTGGAATAGAGTATGGAAAGAGGGAAAGAATAACTTTACAAGGAATAATCCTGACAGACACCACCTTACCCAAGTGATCAAGGTTGGCATCACCAGTGATAATTCAGGTTGATATCATGAACACTCTGAGATGATACAAAGAGAAGCACACATCACCTCTCTGCTATCCTTCCCCCAAATCCAGAACCAGTCTTCAAGTGTCAAGGTCATGAAAGGCAAGGAAATATGCAGAAACTCATAGATTGGAAGAGACTAAGAAAATATGATGCTTAAGCGCCATGTTAGATATTACATTGGATTCTGGAACAGAATGAAAAAAAACTTCTAAACTCTGAATAAAAGTTTATACTTTAGACTTTACTGGTAATATTGTACCAATGTTAATTTCTTAATTGTGCTATTATGTGTGATGTTAATATTATAGGAATCTGAGTAAAGGGTATCTGGGAAGTCTGTCTTATCTTTGCAACACTTCTATAAGTCTAAAATTATTTCAAAATGAAAAGTTTTAAAAAGCAGAGTGCTGCCTTTTCATACTCCCATAGCATTACTGAAGGAGCACATTCTTAAAATTAGATAAAGACCAAGCAATAAGTGTCTATGTGGATACTTCAGGATAATAATGATATACTGAGGCAGAGAGAACTTTCCGTGTTCTTGTTGGAATCATAGGTAAAGAGATACTACAATCTTCAAGTGCAGATGCCCATCTTGTGGCTATAAAAGGAAGCAGATCAAAGAAAAGGAAGGATGGAGGCAGATCAAATCTGCTGAAATTATTTGAATAGGTTGCACTCTCCTGGATTCCCAAATTCATGAGCCAAATAATTCACTTTTATGCTTAACAAAGGCAGAAAGCACACCATCATAACACCCTATCACAATGAAACTATTCAAGTGGGATAACAAAAGATCCTCCTTTGGTTAATTGATTGTCATCACTCAGCTCTGATAAAAGATTATGGAAAGTAATTACGTGAGGACACAAATATGCAAAAAGATCATAATACTAATGAATAATTCCATTGATTAAACTAGAGCTCAGTGTTGATATAAGAGAGAGGAACCTGTCAGTATTAAGATAATTGTGGGTAAAATGATGTGTACACCTAGCATTAAGACTTTGGGAAGTCTCTTGAATCCTCTAAATTTCTCTTGCCTTACCTGGAAAATGGATATAATGAACTTCCTAAAAGCAATGTTGTGAAGGTGCCAAATAAAACAATAAATGTAAAAGCACATGAGAAATTTTTAAATACTGTGTAAACATAAGGAGTTTGTGTTATCAGACTATATATGTAAGAGTAATTCCTAATGTATATCACTTAGCCGTGTGCTAGAGTTTTAAAACTTCAAAATGCTGACTCATCCAGCTGGAGAGACATGCACATAAAGAACAAACTACAGGAGGACCTTCAAGATGGTGGAGGAGTAAGATGTGGACATCACCTTCCTCCCCACAAATACATCAAAAATACACCTACATGTGGAACAACTCCTACAGAATACCTACTGAACACTGGCAGAACACCTCAGACTTCCCAAAAGGCAAGAAACTCTCCACATACCTGGCCGTGTGGCTGACAAGGTCTTGGTACTCTGGTCGTGTGTCAGGCCTGAGCCTCTGTGGTAGGAGAGATGAGCTCAGGACATTAGACCACCAGAGACCTCCTGGCCCCATGTAATATCAATTGGTGAGAGCTATCCTAGAGATCTGCATCTCAACACTGTAACTTATATAACTTATATAATATTGTACATTCAATGACCAGCAAGCTGGTCCACTCAACGACCAGCAAGCTCCAGTGCTGGACACCCCATGCAGAACAACTAACAAGTCAGGAACATAACTCCATCCATTAGCAAAGAGGCTGCCTAAAATCATAAAAAGTTCACAGACACCCAAAAACACACCACCAGATGCAGTCCTGCCTAACAGAAAGACAAGATTCATCCACCAAAACACAGGCACCAGTCCCCTCCAACAGGAAGCCTACACACCCACTGAACCAACCTTACCCACTGGGGCCAGACACCAAAAACAACGGGAACTATGAACCTGCAGCCTGTGAAAAGGAAACCCCAAACACAGTAAATTAAGCAAAATGAGAAGTCAGAGAAACATGCAGCAGTTGAAGGAGCAAGGTAAAAACACACCAGATCAAACAAATGAAGAGGAAATAAGCAGTCTACCTGAAAAAGAATTCAGAGTAATGATAGTAAAGATGATCCAAAATCTTGGAAATACAATGGAGAAAATACAAGAAACCTTAAAAAGGACATAGAAAAACTAAAGAGCAAACAAACAATGATGAACAACACAATAAATGAAATTAAAAATTCTCTAGAAGGAATCAATAGGAGAATAACTGAGGCAGAAGAACGGATAAGTGACTTGGAAGACAGAATGGTGGTAATCACTGCTGCAGAACAGAATAAAGAAAAAAGAAGGAAAATAATTGAGGACAGTCTCAGAGACCTCTGGGACAACATTAAACACACCAACACTCACATTATAGGGGTCCCAGAAGAAGAAGAGAAAAAGAAAGGGACTGAGAAAATATTTGAAGAGATTATAGTTGGAAAATTCCCTAATGTGGGAAAGGAAATAGTCAATTAAGTCCAGGAAGCACAGAGAGTCGCATACAAGATAAATCCAAGGAGAAACACACCAAGACACATATTAATCAAACTATCAAAAAATAAATACAAAGAAAAAATATTAAGAGCAGCAAGGGAAAAGCAACAAATAGCATAAAAAGGAATCCCCATAAGGTTAACACCTGATCTTTCAGCAGAAAATCTGCATGCCAAAAGGGAGTGGCAGGACATATTTAAAGTGATGAAAGAGAAAAACCTACAACCAAGATTACAATACCCACCAAGGATCTCATTCAGATTCAACAGAGAAATTAAAACCTTTACAGACAAGCAAAAGCTAAGAGAATTCAGCACCACCAAACCAGCTTTACAAAAAATGCTAAAGGGACTTCTCTAGCAGGAAACACAAGAGAAGAAAAACCTCCAGTAAAAATCAAAAGCAATTCAGAAAATGGTAGTAGGAACATACATATCGATAATTACCTTAAATGTAAATGGATTAAATGCTCCAACCAAAAGACAGAGACCTGCTGAATGGGTACAAAAACAAGACCCATATATATGCTGTCTACAAGAGACACATTCAGACCTAGGGACACATACAGACTGAAAGAAAGGGGATGGAAAAATATATTTCATGAAAAAGTAAATCAAAAAAAGCTGGAGTAGCAATTCTCATATTAGAAAAAGTAGACTTTAAAATAAAGACTATTACAAGTGTCAAAGAAGGGCACTACTTAATGATCAAGGGATCAATCCAAGAAGATATAACAATTGTAAATATTTATGCACCCAACATAGGAGCACCTCAATATATAAGGCAAATGCTAACAGCCATAAAAGGGGAAATCGACAGCAACACAATCATAGTAGGGAAATTAAACACCCCACTTTCACCAATAGACAGATCATGCAAAATGAAAATAAATAAGGAAACACAAGCTTTAAATGATACATTAAACAAGATGAACTTAACTGATATTTATAGGCCATTCCAACCAAAAACAACAGAATACAATTCCTTCTCAAGTGCTCATGGAATATTCTCCAAGATAGATCATATCTTGGGTCACAAATCAAGCCTTGGTAAATTTAAGAAAATTGAAATCCTGTCAAGTATCTTTTCCAACCACAATGCTATGAGACTAGATATCGATTACAGGAAAAAAAACTGTAAAAAATACAAACAAACAGGAGACTAAACAATACACTACTTAATTACCAAGAGATCACTGAAGAAATCAAAGAGGAAATCAAAAAATACCTAGAAATAAATGACAATGAAAATAGGACAACCCAAAACCTATGAGATGCAGCAAAAGCAGTTCTAAGAGGGAAGTTTATAGCAATATAATCCTACCTCAAGAAACAAGAAACATCTCAAACAACCTAACCTTACACCGAAAGCAATGAGAGAAACAAGAACAATAAAACCCAAAAGGTAGAAGAAGGAAAGAAATCATAAATATCAGATATGAAATAAATGAAAAAGAAATGAAGGAAACAAGAGCAAAGATCAATAAAACTAAAAGCTGGTTCTTTGACACGATAGACAAAATTGATAAACCATTAGCCAGACTCATCAACAAAAAAAGGGAGAAGACTCAAATCAATAGAATTAGAAAAGAAAAAGGAGAAGTAACAACTGATACTGCAGAAATACAAAAGATCAGGAGAGATTACTACAAGCAACTATATGCCAATAAAATGGACAACCTGGAAGAAATGGACAAATTCTTAGAAAAGCACAACCTTCCGAGACTGAACCAGGAAGAAATAGAAAATATAAACAGGCCAATCACAAGCACTGAAATTGATACTGTGATTAAAAATCTTCCAACAAACAAAAGCCCAGGACCAGATGGCTTCACAGGCGAATTCTATTAAACATATAGAGAAGAGCTAACGCCTATCCTTCTCAAACTCTTCCAAAATATTTCAGAGAGAGGAACACTCCCAAATTCATTCTATGAGGCCACTATCACCCTAATACCAAAATCAGACAAAGATGTCACAAGGAAAGAAAACTACAGGCCAATATCACTGATGAACATAGATGCAAAAATCCTCAACGAAATACTAGCAACAGAATCCAACAGCACATTAAAAGGATCATACACCATGATCAACTGGGGTTTATCCCAGGAATGCAAGGATTCTTCAATATATGCAAATCAATCAATGTGTTACACCATATTAACAAATTGAAGGATACAAATCATATGATCATCTCAATAGATGCAGAAGAAGCTTTCAACAAAATTCAACACCATTTATGATAAAAACCCTCCATAAAGTAGGCATAGGGGGAACTTACGTCAACATTAGGCCATATATGACAAACCCACAGCCAACATCGTTCTCAATGGTCAAAAACGGAAACCATTCCTCTAAGATCAGGAACAAGACAAGATTGTCCACTCTCACCACTGTTATTCAACATATTTTTACAAGTTTTAGCCACAGCAATCAGAGAAGAAAAAGAAATAAAGGAATCCAAATTGGAAAAGAAGCAGTAAATCTGTCACTGTTTGCAGAAGACAGGATACTATACATAGAGAATCCTAAAGATGTTACCAGAAAACCTCTAGAGCTAATCAATGAATTTGGTAAATTAGCAGGATATAAAATTAGTGCACAGAAATCTCTTGCATTCCTATACACTAAGGATGAAAAATCTGAAAGAGAAATTAAGGAAAAACTCCCATTTACCACTGCAACAAAAAGAATAAAATACCTAGGAATAAACCTACCTACAGAGACAAAAGGCCTGTATGCAGAAAACTATAAGGCACTGATGAAAGAAAATAAGATGGTACAAACAGATGGAGAGATACACCGTGTTCTTGGATTTGAAGAATCAACATTGTGAAAATGACTATATCACCCAAAGCAATCTAGAGATTCAATGCAATCCCTATCAAACTACCAACGTCATTTTCACAGAAGTAGAATAAAAAATTTCACAATTTGTATGGAAATACAAAAGACCCCAAATAGCCTAAGCAATCTTGAGAAAGAAAAATGGAGCTGGAGGAATCAGGCTCCCTGACTTCAGACTATACTACAAAGCTACAGTAATCAAGACAGTATGGTACTGGCACACAAACAGAAATATAGATCAATGGAACACGATAGAAAGCCCAGAGATAAACCCACGCACATATGGTCACCTTATTTTTGGTAAAGGAAGCAAGAATATACAATGGAGAAAAGACAGCCTCTTCAATAAGTGGTACTGGGAAAACTGAACAGCTACATGTAAAAGAATGAAATTAAAATACTCCCTAACACCATACACAAAAATAAACTCAAAATGGATTAAAGACCTAAATGTAAGGTCAGACACTATAAACTCTTAGAGGAAAACATAGAACACTCTGTGACGTAAATCACAGCAAGATCCTTTTTGACCCACCTTCTAAAGAAATGGAAATAAAACCAAAAATAAACAAATGGGACCTAATGAAACTTAAAAGCTTTTGCATAGCAAAGGAAACCATAAACAAGACGAAAAGACAACCCTCAGAATGGGAGAAAATATTTGCAAACGAAGCAACTGACAAAGGATTAATTTCCAAAATATACAAGCATCTGATGCAGCTCAATATCAAAAAAAACATAAAATCCAACCCCAAAATGGGCAGAAGACCTAAATAGACCTAATAGCCTTGTGACCACTTAGAGGGGTGAGATAGGGAGGGTAGGAAGGAGACACAAGAGGGAGGGGATATGGGGATATATGTATACCTATAGCTGATTCACTTTGTTATACAGCAGAAACTAACACAACATTGTAAAGCAATTATAAGTTATAAAAAAGAACAAACTACAATATCCTTGGAGAACACAGGCAGGAGCTATGGACCTATGAACCACGTCTTATACATACAGAGGCAGATTAGGTTTAATTGAGAAATACAGTCAGTTTATCTGCCATAATTCTTATGTGGGTTTTTTTTTAACAGCTTTGTTGAAGAGTAATTGACATACAGTAAATTGCAGATGCTTGAAATATAAATTTTGAGAAGGTTAGACATATGTTTACACACCCATGTAAATACTATCACTATCAAGACAATGAGCATATGCATTATCCTCCAAAATTTCCTTCTGTCCTTTTATAATCTTTCCTCATTCCCTGTTCCCTGCCCCTATTCCCGGGCAAACACTTAACCCTTATATGATTTTGACCTAAAACAGAAAGGTACCAGGGAAATATGGTTTTTCCCTTAAGCAAAATTTAGAGTCTTTCATTAAGTTCCCTCTTCTGATCTTTTCACATAATATATGAATGCACATCTATCTTATGGAGTGAGGTGTGAGAGAGAAAGAGAAAAAAAAAAGATATTCCCCACATTATAACAAGTTGTGTGGCTCCCCTTTCTAATACCTAATAAATACAGAACTACTCTGGGGTTTCTAAGACTTAAGTAATATGTTTGCAACCCAGGTAGTAATTCAGTTTGTTAGCCTGGCAGTTTAAGATAACTGCACCTGCCACCAGAACCCTCAGCATCACTCATCCTGTCACTATAGTATTATTGTCAGCACCATGACATCTTGGCATTTCTTTTCCCAGCCTGTGCTTCTCTCAACTTATTATTTTTTGCAAGACACTGCAATAGTGTTATCCACTCATGAAAACTACAACTTTTAATTTTTGTTGCAATGATGATGGAAGAAAATACAATGTATACTCTTCAGGTTGGAATAACTTCTAATAGAAAAATAAAATGAGCCTAGTAATGTTTTAAAAAAGGAGGCTTAGACACAAAATAAAAGACATTCATGGTGTTTTTCATCTTTTTAAACAACTTCTTTGACTAAAAATAACATAGCATGGTGTTTTTAATTATGTTTTTATTTCTGTATTTTTGCAAAATATAATTCTGTATCATTCTCCGATGACCCTATAAGACATAAGTTCATATTGCTTCAGTAATGGAAAGTACCAATCAGTACCTCTAGAGGTGGTACTCCTTCACCAGTGCACCAAAAATGTCAACAAAATTTTACTCTCATCCTCCCTATTACCAGTCTTCCTCTTACAGTGTATCTGAAGCTAAGCTCTATAGACAAATATTCTCCCATTGTCCCTTACTTTGAGCACCCAGATTTTATACATATATGATTTCTTTAACGTTTATATTCACAACTTTCATCTCCTTAAGTATCTCTATTACAGAAGCAGAAGGATTTTAAAGTAGGAGATTTGACATGATAAACTTGGGTTCAAATTTCACCTCCACCACTTACTGGCTTTTGAACCTCAGCCAAGTTCTTTATTTTTCTGAGCCTCAGTTTTCTCTTCTGTAAAATATAGAACCTTAGGCATAGAATAGCTGGGACCTTTCAGTGAGAAAATGTATATGAAGCAGTAGCCAGTGCCTGTCACATAGTAAATGATCAGTAAATGTTAGCTCCATGATTCCTCTAATCATGACTACAGCTATAATTTCTGGTTGTGAACTGGATGAAGAAGAGAAAAAAAAATATCTTTAGGTATATATTATATTAGATATATAATAGGCTCCTACCCAAACTAGAGACAAAAATACAGGCAATATTCTATTTTACCTTTTCCAATTTGAACATTAAAAATGTTCTAGGGGCTTCCCTGGTGGCGCAGTGTTTGAGAGTCCGCCTGCCGATGTAGGGGACACGGGTTCGTGCCTCAGTCCGGAAAGATCCCGCGTGCCGCGGAGCGGCTGAGCCCGTGAGCCATGACCGCTGAACCTGCGCGTCCGGAGCCTCTGCTCCGCAACAGGAGAGGCCACAACAGTGAGAGGCCCGCGTACCGCAAAAAAAAAAAGAAAAAAAGAAAATGTTCTAGCCAAATAACTAGAGAATAAAAAATCATGTGGGTGATTCTTTTTTAAAAAGTTTTCAAGGAGGTCTACAAGTATTTGTCTCAACGGACTAATATAAGAGACCATTTGACTAAGCTTCTGAGTCATGCACCACTTTTAAGCACCCTGTAGGAAGAAACCTAGGTGCAAATTCTGTTCAATATTGTCTATTGTGCTATCTCCTGTTGTGAATGAATCATAATCACAAGGAAGTATCAAATAATTATGTCTTCAAGATCTAACTCCTTACTCATCTCCAGCAGATGTGTAATCTGAAGGTATAATTTTTTAAGCCACCTATAGTGCAGCAGCTGAGTATCCCTTCTGGCTTCATAGGTAGGAAGCTTACAGATCACATAGTACTGGGCCTGCATCCCTGGGGTTAAAGTGAATTTAACTATAACCTTCCCCTGTCAAGAACATGATGCTGTGTAGTACACTCCTTAGGTTCTCATTTTAAGGCAGGTGGTTACACTGACATTAAAATATAGACAAACTCAAAAGAGTATGCCTCATACTCAAAAGAGGAAACTTTTTGGTTCACATTGAATAAGAATAAAAATATAATGGATCTACAAATAATATATTTGCTCTACATCATTCATGTAGACGTTAAAATATCTAAATTTCAGTTCTCAAAATGTTTTTCAGTTAATATCTAAGATTGAGAGTCAAATCTTGGTTAGGGCCAATAAGATTAGTCATCAAAACATACATTTATAGTTAACTAGATACCTGAACTCCAAATCTGATTCAAATTTTCAAGAACTTCCAAGTAGTTTCTTCAGAGAATGTCTAAAAATAAATATCTGACAGCAATGGTGTATTCACATATAAAGCCTAATATGTATGATTTTCTCCTGTTTTATAAAACCACTGTAAAGGATTGTTTTATAAATATGCTATTGAAGTCTCCATACTTTTTCCCCCCAATTATCTTATAAGAACATAACAATGTGCCTATAAATCTCCAGTGGTCTATATTTAGAACAAAAGTTTTGATGTCTTTCACTTATTTTATGAAAGATTTATTTTTTGCTATTGAAAAGTTCTTTTAATTGTGCTCCTGAATAAAAATAGTGCAAGTGAACAGAAAACAATTGTCATTACAAAAATTCAACAATAATCTTGCATTATTTTCCTTTATGTTATTTAACTATCTTTTATCTAGTTTTATCACACAGATTTAAATAGACCTAAAGATTATTTTAAAGAAAAAATAATACTTGCATGGATTTGAAAGTAGAAGGAAGTTTTCCATAGGCTAGAAACAATATAGTATCTCTACTCCCCAGAGTGAAAATCCAGTCTCTGAACTGGATTAGGTGTAGAAACTGCACATGCATATTCAGACACACTTAGGCTAATGTTCAAAAATAAAGAAGTCAATCAATTTTCTAGCTGCTTTCACAGTAGCTAAACTTTCACAGCATTCTGGGCAGAAGAGTAGCGAGAACCTGGGATTTCATATTAATATTCAAACATAAGGATAATAATAACCATATATTAAGTACTTACCATCAGCCAGATAAGATAGGTCACATACATAACTAACACTAATGCACTGACTGCACAAAACTAAAAAGGAGATAAGCTCCATATGGTGTGAGAGTTCACAGAAGTGAGGCAGCACTTCTCTATGAAAAGATCAGGGAAGATTTCTTAGGAAGTGTGATGGTTAATTTTATGTGTCACCTTGATTGGGTCATGAAGTATCCCAATATTTAGTTAAACTTATTCAGGGTGTATCTATGAGTTTATTTCTGGATGAGATTAACCTTTGAAAATAGGTAGACTGAGTAAAGCAGATTGCCCTCCCCAAAGTGGATGAGTCTCATCCAATCTATACTGATATGCTCAATATCACTAATCATCAGGGAAATGTAAGTCAAAACCACAATAAGATATCCCACATCTGTCAGGATGGCTATTAACAAAAAAACAAAAGACAACAAGTGTTGGCAAGGATGTGGAGAAATTGAAACACTCACACATTATTAGTAGGAATGTAAAATGGTGCAGTCGCCATGGGACAGAGTATGGAGGTTCCACAAAATCTTAAAAACAGAACTATCATATGATCCAGCAACCCACCTATGGGTATTTATCCAAAAGAATTGAATCATGATATCAAAGAGATATAAGTACTCCTATGTTCACTGCAGCACTATTTATAATAACCAAGGTATGGAAACAAGCTAAATGTCCATTAATGAACGAATGGATAAAGAGAATGTGGTATACATAAAGAATGGAATACTATTCAGCTCTTTAAAAAGAAGGAAATTCCACAATATGCAACAACATGGATGAGTCTTAAGGACATTATGGTAAGTGAAATAATCCAGTCACAGACAGGGAAATACTACATTATTCCACCTATACGAGTATCTAAATAAAATAGTCAAATTCATAAAAGAAAAGAGTGAAATTGTTGATTGCCAGGGACTCTGAGGGGGGGGGAACAAAGTTATTAATTATAAACCTTCAATCACGCAAGAGGAGTAAGGTCTAGAGATTTGTTGTAGACACTGTACCTATAGCCAACAGTAATGTATTGAACTCAAAAATTTGTTAAGAGGGTAGATCTCAAGTGTTCTTACCAAAATGAAAAAAAAAAAAATAGCACTGTCTTTCATTTTCCTTTCACTTTAGGATAACAGCAATGATGAAGATTGAGAAACCTTGAACTAAGGTTCACCTTTGCTTCTAATTTTCTCTGAATTCAGACTTTTCTTTAACAAAGTCTTACAATAACTGTGGAAGTGGAGTACGTGACTCTTTTTCATGAAAGATCCATGGAAAGAGATTGTGCCAACACTCTGTTGACCAACGGTTCAGCAGCAATACACATTCCTGCTTGAATTATCACCAGCTCAAACACTGGCCAAAATTTTTAACACATTGACTTGTAACATTCCAAAATTTGTCTTCAGCAGCTTTAGAGCAAAGCTACTCAAGCCATTCCACAGGATGCTTACCTTTCCAGGAAGGTGAAAGAAATAAGAGCAGGCTTCCAGGCTGTACCTAAGCTTTAGGGTTTAGCCTTTTAAAATAATTCAGAATTGATAGAGAAACATATATTTGTTTCCCAGAGTCACTCCTACAAAATCTCCAGGTCTCCTCAGTCTCTCCACATCGAATCAATCTCATCTAAAAAATCCTGCCACCAGTAGATTTATCTATGCCACATGAATTCTGGGCCTATATCTCATAAGGATTGTTTGCCTCCTAAATACAATTAAATACTCTTCCCAGTCCTGTCTTCCACAACCAACCCATATAATCATACACCTGAACCATAAACGGAGTCACAAATACACATTTAACTTCTCCCTTATCATTCGTTGCACTGCCCTGGGTCTTCCCTTTGCCATTATTGCCATTTATAAGATTCCAGATCCATCATATCCTCATCCCCTTCTCTTTGCCTATTTAAATCTTGCTCAGAATCCACCTTTCCTGGAAAGATTTGACATCACTACAACCTCAAACCTGTCATCTCTCCTCTCTCCTCTGGCCATTACCATGATTTTGACCTTATTTCACACCACTTTCTCCTCCTTCACACTTTGCTTAATCATCACCACTCTCCTTCTTCTTTGAGCATTAGTCTTCTCATGTCAACATGCAAAATGATTAGAAGAGATCCACCATCTTGCTGTTGCTATAGTAGTTGTAGTAATTGGTAGTGCTAATGATAACAGTAGCAGAATTCTTCTCCTTATAAAAGCTAAATTCATTCCACCACTGTTTGGAGTAACCTTATCCCAGATCTTCCCCTATCGATACTTAGATCTTTCTTGTCATTCAATTCTTAATCCAGTGCTGCCTCCTCTTCAGAGAGACCTACTTTTCCCTTAAAGTGGCCTGTTCTTTCATTCAAATGACTCTCCATTTTATTGCTCTGTATTTTAAAAATTACTATCACTATTTATAATTGCTTTGTATTTGTTGTTTGAGTCTCCACACTGCAATATAAGTTCCCTGAGAGCAGGAATCTTTTTTAATCTTGGTTATTCAATCTCCAGAGCCTGGAAGAGCACTTGGTCCATACTAAATATACAATAAATATTTATATATAAATGAATGAATAAGTTATTTGGAAATTACCTCAAGTACTGTTGAGAGACAATTTTCTGTGATTCTCCCATGTTTCTGGGCATCCTAGAGGCAGAGGCACTGACTGTCTTTGTGCTAAACTATCTCTTCAAGCAAGTTTGCATATGAACAGTCTTGGAAAGATAGACACAGTGTCTCCTTCTGGAGCCAAGGGCAAGTTTGTTGCCAGGCTTGGAAGATGGAGATAGTGATTCCCTTCAGAGAAGATTTTTCTCCATACTCATATGACATAGTCATATGTAGTATAATAACATCTCCCTTCAGGACAGAGGTCAAGCAGGCCCACTGACCCTTAGAAGAAAATCAGACTCTCTAAACTCAGAGTTCTTGTTCTATACCACATCCCACTGTGTTCACAGGTATTATCTTCTGCTCTTTGTGCTTCCCTGTGGGAATTGAGACTCAGGGAACTGGTACAAGTGTTGATACTCTGGCTGCTGTCATTGTTTCTGACCCAAGAGTCTGGTATCTTCTGCCTGCATCCATTAAACTGTAGTTGGCTAACTTGTTAGCCTCTATGTAAGATACAATCTCAGACCTTCACAGTTCTTGACAAGTAATACTTACTTGCTTCTTTGTTATCCTCTTCATTACATTAGTTAGCACAGGCTAAGTCAAGCTGCAGTAACAAAATAAATGTTTTAATACAGTATTTCATTCAGGCCAAGTCTGCAGTGTTTCCAAGTGAATCTCCAGGACAACTGTTCTCCACCTGTTGGCTCTGTATTCTGGCTGATTCCATCTTTGTTTTCTCCATATAAACTGCTGCTGTCACAATTTCTGAGAAATAGTTGCCTCAAGAATTGAGTATCTGAAATCAAAGGCTTTCCCCTACAAGTGTCACATGTCATTTCTTCTCACCTTCATTGATCAAAAGAAGGCACCCAGCCACAGCTAACTTTAAGGGGTACAGAAGTGCCATCTTCCATGTGGCTGGAAGTCGAGGAAAAGGATGTTATAAATAGTAAAAAAGCTACCACAACTTTTACTTATATATATATATATATATATATATATATTTTTTTTTTGCGTTACGTGGGCCTCTCACTGTTGTGGCCTATCCTGTTGCGGAGCACAGGCTCCGGACACGCAGGCTCAGCAGCCATGGCTCACGGGCCCAGCCGCTCCACGGCATGTGGGTCCCTCCTCCCGGACCGGGGCACGAACCCGTGTCCCCTGCATCGGCAGGCGGACTCAACCATTGCACCACCAGGGAAGCCCCATATATGTATATATTTTTTTAATTTTTAAGCTTCTTGAGGGCATAAAGAATTCTCCATAATGCCTGACACAGCATAATTATTTAAGTATTCTTTTTATCAATTAATCTAAAAAATTACCATTTTTATTGAGTTGTTAGAGACAAGCAATAAGGGCTGAAATCAGAATCATTAGCCCTTTGGATAATAGCCTTGAAGATGTAGGTAGGTCTAGGCTATATGGGAAGATTGTTTTTCACAGAAGAGTAAGCAACAGGGTGAGCCTTTCCCCTGTTTCAGTGTGATTGATATTAAACTGAAATGCGAGCAGAGCTAGGACTTGCCAAATGAAATCCATGCTTTTCACATAGCATCCCGTTCCTCAACTTGAGGTCAACATTTCTCAAGGTGTTACAATAGAAATAGTTGTTATGTGGTGAAAGTGGGCATTTGTGGTGTGCTAACTTTGAGAAATTCTAAGATTCACAAAACTAAACATGTTTATTTAGTACAGGACTATTCAGAGCCTCCAGTATGATAAACACATTTTATTAATTAATTGAGGAAGTTAGGATAGCATCTGCCAAAAATATCTACATGCACATCTTATCCTTCATTCTCCCCCAAAGCAGAGCTTTAATCTCAGGAAGCAGGTATGAAAAACTAGAAAACACTAATAAAAGGTCTCATTACAAATTTGTCATTGTAAGCAACTAGTCCTAGTTTTCTCTGGCATCTGAGATGGCTTATGAAATTAGTCTTGAAATTCTAGGGCTTTCCTGGTGGTGCAGTGGTTGAGAGTCCGCCTGCCAATGCAGGGGACACGGGTTCGTGCCCCGGTCCAGGAAGATCCCACATGCCACGGAGCGGCTGGGCCCGTGAGCCATGGCCGCTGAAAAAACTCTACACTTAGGGGATTTAAGGGGAAAGCCCTCATTTTCCAGACTTCAGACCCTGTTAGTCTAGGGTGATTTCACTGGTATCAACATCCCCAGTATTTCCAGAATTTAAATGTGTGAATACAAGTGAGTTTTCTCAAACAGTCCACGCTGTAACGTCAGAGGAGCACAGAGGATAGAGAGTCATCCCTCCGTATGCACAGGGGATTGTTTCCAGGGCCCCATCACCCCCATCCCCTGCATACCAAAATCCACAAATGCTCAAGCCCCTTATATAAAATAGTGTAGTATGCATATCCTCCCATATATTTTAAAACATCTCTGGATTACTTATAATACCTAATGCAATGTAAATGCTATGTAAATAGTTGTAAATAGGGCTTCCCTGGTGGCGCAGTTGTTGAGAGTCTGCCTGCCTGCCGATGCAGGGGACACGGGTTCGTGCCCCGGTCCGGGAAGATCCCACATGCCGCAGAGCGGCTGGGCCTGTGAGCCATGGCCGCTGAGCCTGTGCGTCTGGAGCCTGTGCTCCACAACGGGAGAGGCCACAACAATGAGAGGCCCACGTACCACAAAAAAAAAAAAGTTGTAAATACAGTGTAGATGCTACAGAAATAGTGACAAATTCAAGTTTTGCCTTTTGGAATTTTCTGGAATTTCTTTTCAAATGTTTTTGATCATTTGTTCATTGAACCTGTGGTTATGGAAGGCCAACTGCTGTGAGAAGTATGTGGATAGGGCTTGAGGAAAAGTGCTGTCAGATTACATTTACCCTAAGTTATCCAGAGCCTGCTCAGAGCTGGTGGCTGCAGCAGCTTCTGAGAAAGAGGTAGAGTCAGGAGGATTTGCAACTGTGCACATAAATTTCTAATAAAATATTGGACTTCTTTTTTCAAAGATCACCCTACGGAACTACTTTGGAAAAAAAACTAATCTAAATTACCTACACTACAATTAATAGTTAACTATCATATAAGTTGAAGAAGTAAAAAAGTATATTACAAAGCTACTACTGTTCTTAAAAATAAAAGAACACTTTTTAAAACACAAATAAAGGCAGTGTGGCCAATACACTTTCAGAATTTTTAAATCCTTTTCCAGTAATTCAAAATAAGTGTAACCATAAAAGGTAAAGGATTCACGTTCTTAAACAAAATAGATCTTGGTCAGTAATAATGAATCTTCCAATCATAGTTGTAAAGAAACTTCTAATTTAATTTCTGAGCAATATTGGCTGTCAGGAAACTTTTATAATTATTGTAAAGTGCCTGAATATCAGTTTGTTTTTACAAATAATATCACATTTTCTATAAAAAAAACTTTACTTCCTCAATACTTAGGTTTTTATATTGCAAACACATTCATGTAATCTAATGAGATTATTATTACTTTCATAAGTGTAACATTTGTAGCTCAATTAAAAGCAAGACTAGAAAAGCAACATTCAACAATACAAACATTCTCAACTTGTGTACACAAAGATAAACATCCATTAAGTAATCAGCATATCAGAGAGGTGCTACAAGGGAGAAAAAAGGAAACAACAATCAAGAAAAGCAATTTTAAATAAGAAGGAATAATAAGCTAGAAAATTGACTTCTAATATTCACAGACAGACATTTTGTGTGTGTTTTTTAATATACATCTATTTAAAGTCTTTATCACTGATTTTTCCTACACCTTTGATTAAAACGTTATTTCCTTAATTGTTTAAATGATTTTCCTTAAGCCATCATATTGAAATATTGTGTTCAAAATTAGCTTTGTCATTGAGTAAGTTTACAAATGATGTAAAATAGCACAAGACCACCACTAATTGATTTGTGACCTTGGAAGACTTATTTAAGCATTCAGTTTCCTCACCTGCCAGATGTCAGCTATAATCCTTGCTATTTCAGACACCTATGGAATTCCTGGGTGAAAGGTGTCATATAAAAACAATACCCAGTTACTTGAAATATCTGAAGAACACAAGTCAAATACTTTCTTGTAAGTAGTAATAAAGTCATTTCCTTGTTTTTTAAACCAGTGTTCCTTGCCCATGAGTTTGAATATCTAGCTTTTCATTTTTTTCCACCTTAACAAATATATATATTTTACTTTTATTTATGGACAAATATATCATTTGATAAAAGGTTTATTTACCATATCCAGATACCATTATATGAACAGAATCCCATCACATTTACTAACAGCAAATATGTAGACTCTACAATTCAAGTTTTAGACATATGTACAGCTGGATTTTTTAATATGTTAATTTTTAACACTACCAACTGCGTTAGCATTGTTCTCCATAATAATCAAATATTATTGTTAAAGAAAAATCACACTGGACAAGATGAGCAAAGCCAGCAACAGAGAAAAGAGCCCAGAGATAGAATTCTGACACTATGCCCTTCTGAAACAAAGAACGGGAAGCCTTTTAAGAACTGGGGTGGATGGGGGAGAATCAAAGACCATCTTTATTTACTAATTTTTTTTTTTTACATCTTTATTGGAGTATAATTGCTTTACAATGGTGTGTTGGTTTCTGCTTTATAACAAAGTGAATCAGTTATACATATACATAGGTTCCCATATCTTTTCCCTCTTGTGTCTCCCTCCCTCCCACCCTCCCTATCCCACCCCTCCAGGCGGTCACAAAGCACCTAGCTGATCTCCCTGTGATACGCGACTGCTTCCCGCTAGCTATCTACCTTACATTTGGTAGTGTATATAAGTCCATGCCTCTCTCTCGCTTTGTCACAGCTTACCCTTCCCCCTGCCCATATCCTCTATTTAAATATTTTTCCTTCTGGACATATTCTCAATGGACATATCCTCAAGTCCATTCTCTAGTACGTCTGTGTCTTTATTCCTGTCTTACCCCAATGTTCTTCATGACATTTATTTTTTCTTAAATTCCATATATATGTGTTAGTGTACGGTATTTGTCTTTCTCTTTCTGACTTACTTCACTCTGTATGACAGACTCTAGGTCTATCCACCTCATTACAAATAGCTCAATTTTGTTTCTTTGTATGGCTGAGTAATATTCCATTGTATATATGTGCCACATCTTCTTTATCCATTCATCCGATGATGGACACTTAGGTTGCTTCCATCCCCTGGCTATTGTACATAGAGCTGCAATGAACATTTTGGTATATGACTCTTTTTGAATTATGGTTTTCTCAGGGTATATGCCCAGTAGTGGGATTGCTGGGTCATATGGTAGTTCTATTTGTAGTTTTCTAAGGAACCTCCATACTGTTCTCCATAGTGGCTGTATCAATTTACATTCCCACCAACAGTGCAAGAGGGTTCCCTTTTCTCCACACCCTCTCCAGCATTTATTGTTTTTAGATTTTTTGATGATGGCCATTCTGACTGGTGTGAGATGATATCCCATTGTAGTTTTGATTTACATTTCTCTCATGATTAATGATGTTGAGCATTCTTTCATGTGTTTGTTGGCAGTCTGTATATCTTCTTTGGAGAAATGTCTATTTAGATCTTCTGCTCATTTTTGAATTGGGTTGTTTGTTTTTTTTGTTATTGAGCTGTATGAGCTGCTTATAAATTTTGGAGATTAATCCTTTGTCACTTGCTTCATTTGCAAATATTTTTTCCCATTCTGAGTGTTGTCTTTTGGTCTTGTTTATGGTTTCCTTTGTTGTACAAAAGCTTTGAACTTTCATTAGGTTGCATTTGTTTATTTTTGTTTTTATTACCATTTCTCTAGGAGGTGGGTCAAAAAGGATCTTGCTGTGATTTATGTCAGAGTGTTCTGCCTATGTTTTCCTCTAGGAGTTTGATAGTTTCTGGCGTTACACTTAGGTCTTTAATCCATTTGAGTTTATTTTTTTGTATGGTGTTAGGGCATGATCTAATTTCATATTTTTACATGTACCTGTTCAGTTTTCCCAGTACCACTTATTGAAGAGGCTGTCCTTTCTCCATTGTACATTCCTGCCTCCTTTATCAAAGATAAGGTGACCATATGTACGTGGATTTATCTCTAAGCTTTCTATCCTGTTCCATTGATCTATCTTTCTGTTTATGTACCAGTACCATACTGTCTTGATTACTGTAGCTTTGTAGTATAGTCTGAAGTCAGGGAGCCGGATTCCTCCAGCTCCATCTTTCGTTCTCAAGATTGCTTTTGCTCTTCGGGGTCTTTTATGTTTTCATATAAATTGTGATTTTTTTTTGTTCTAGTTCTGTGAAAAATGTCAGTGATCATTTGATAGGGATTGCATTGAATCTGTAGATTGCTTTGGGTAGTAGAGTCATTTTCACAATGTTGATTCTTCCAATCCAAGAACATGGTATATCTCTCCATCAGTTTGTATCATCTTTAATTTCTTTCATCAGTGTCTTATAATTTTCTGCATACAGGTCTTTTGTCTCCTTAGGTAGGTTTAATCCTAGATATTTTATTCTTTTTGTTGCAATGGTAAATGGGAGTGTTTTCTTGATTTCACTTTCAGATTTTTCATCATTAGTGTATAGGAATGCCAGAGATTTCTGTGCATTAATTTTGTATCCTGCTACTTTACCAAATTCATTGATTAGCTCCAGTAGTTTTCTGGTAGCATGTTTAGGATTCTGTATGTATAGTATCATGTCAACTGCAAACAGTGACAGCTTTTCTTCTTCTTTTCTGATCTAGATTCCTTTTATTTCCTTCTATTCTCTGATTCTGTGGTTAAAACTTCCAAAACTATGTTGAATAAGAGTGGTGAGAGTGGGCAACCTTGTCTTGTTCCTCATCTTAGTGGAAATGCTTTCAGTTTTTCACCATTCAGGACGATGTTGGCTGTGGGCTTGTCATATATTATGACAAACCCTTTATTACGTTGAGGAAAGTTCCCTCTATGCCTACTTTCTGGAGGGTTTTTATTGTAAATGGGTGTTGAATTTTGTCGAAAGCTTTCTCTGCATCTATTGAGATGATCATATGGTTTTTCTCTTTCAATTTGTTAATATGGTTTATCCCAATGATTGATTTGCATATATTGAAGAATCCTTGCATTCCTGGAATAAACCCCACTTGATCATGGTGTATGATCCTCTTAATGTGCTGTTGGATTCTGTTTGCTAGTATTTCATTGAGGATTCTTGCATCTGCGTTCATCAGTGATATTGGCCTATAGTTTTCTTTCTTTGTGACATCCTTGTCTGGTTTTGGTATCAAGGTGATGGTAGCCTCATAGAATGAGTTTGGGAGTGTTCCTCCCTCTGCTATATTTTGGAAGAGTCTGAGAAGGATAGGTGTTAGCTCTTCTATGAATGTTTAATAGAATTCATCTGTGAAGTCATCTGGTCCTGGGCTTTTGTTTGTTGGAAGGTGTTTAATCACAGTACCAATTTCAGTGCTTGTGATTGGTCTGTTCATATTTTCTATTTCTTCCTGATTCTTTCTTGGCAGGTTGTGCATTTCTAAGAATTTGTCCATTTCTTCCACGTTGTCCATTTTATTGGCATAGAGTTGCTTGTAGTAATATCACATGATCTTTTGTATTTCTGCAGTGTCAGTTGTTACTTCTCCTTTTTCATTTCTAATTCTATTGATTTGAGTCTTCTCCCTTTTTTTCTTGATGAGTCTGGCTAGTGGTTTATCAATTTTGTTTATCTTCTCAATGAACCAGCTTTTAGTTTTATTGATCTTTGCTATCGTTTCCTTCATTTCTTTTTCATTTATTTCTGATCTAATTTTTATGATTTCTTTCCTTCTGCTAACTTTGGTTTTTTTTGTTCTTCTTTCTCTAATTGCTTTAGGTGCAAGGTTAGGTTGCTTATTTGAGATGTTTCCTGTTTCTTAAAGTAGGATTGTATTGCTATAAACTTCCCTCTTAGGACTGCTTTTGCTGCATCCCATAGGTTTTGGGTCATCGTGTCTCCATTGTCATTTGTTTCTAGGTATATATTTTTTTATTTCCTCTTTGATTTCTTCAGTGTATTAAGTAGTGTATTGTTTAGCCTCCATGTGTTTGTATTTTTTACAAATCTTTTCCTGTAACTGATATCTAGTCTCATAGCATTGTGGTCGGAAAAGTGTATTTACTAATTTTTTTTTTTAATCAAAGGAAAAGTAAAGTTTCTCATATCTTCTTGTCAGGAGGTAATTTTACAACTTGTGTTACTGATCCAAGTCATAAGCCCATTGCACAGTGAAGCCAAATAAACCAAAACATCAGAGTTTGGAGCAGAGAAAGGTTTATTGTGGGGTGAAGCAAAGATAATGGTGGGATCAATCTCAAAAACCCCAAACTCCCCAATGGTTTTGGGGAAAATGATTTTATAAGCAAAATTTGAGGTGAGAGCTGCAGGGTTTGGGATTTTTTTCTGATTGGCTAGTGGTGAGGTAACAGGACAGTGTTCATGAAATCTTGTGCTCATCCTGAAGTTGCCATTCTCCACCTGGGTGTGCACCTTAGTTCCTACAGAACTCAAAGATATTGTTATGTATATTCCTTGAAGATGAACCAGGACCCTACTTTAATAGTTGCTCTATTGTTTCTTGAATGCTCCTCCCTTGTTTCTGTATCCCCTCCCTTCCCTGATAAGCAACAGTTTGAACCTGCCCTTTGGAACTCAGGGAAAGTCATGGAGGCTGAATGAAGCCTATTTCCTACAAACAAGAAATGGGGGACACAGAAAGGATTTGTACCCAGGAGAGCTACAGGGTCCTGCTCGGTTTCACTTGAAGTAAAGTGCCCACTGAAATTAAGCTCCTACCTTTCCACAGAGACTGAGAGATGGCAGCACTAGCTTCCTAAATGATTATATTTCAAAGGCATGGCTTCCTTTGAAAGACAATCCTAGGCTGTAAAACTAACAAGAGGGTTTTAAAAAGATTTACATCTCAAAGGATCATAGAAAAAAATTATAATTACAAGTTGTCTAAAGTAAGTGTTCTAAGAAAAGAGAGGTCAGGGGTCTAGAGTGAAGAAAAAGTCTGTCTAAAGTTTAGTCAAGCTGAGGGGAAGCACTAACTCTGTCTTGGTCACTATTGGAGGGAAGCAAAATGAGCCTCACCAAAATATGCTTGTTTGGAAAATTTATTATTCTAGGCTGATTATTTTTGAGAGGCTACAGACAGAGGAAAATCTGAAAAGAGTAGATGTCACCATTTTGTAAGTGTAAAAAATTAATAAACAGAAACCTCAATTAAATAGAGTTGGGAAAACCAGAAGGGGGAGCTGTCCTGCCCTGTGATGATAGCAGAGCCCAACAGGAAGAAGAAAGACTCCACTTCTTTCCTGGCAAGGACACAGCCAATGACAGGTCATGGACTCTTTGTTTACTAGAGCCATCCCAGCTTTCTGTCCCCTCTATAAAAGCATTATTCAGGAAGAACAAGGGACATTTACTCCTTCCAACTACAAGGTATCCTCAGGTGACTGAGAACACAGTGGAAGTGTCTGAGGATTAATCCTTGTAATGTGCAGTAGTCCCACAGGGAAGCCCACCACAACTTAAGCAAATAATGCTCCTCCGAGGACACACAAGATAAACTGATCACCTAGTGCTCCAAGCACCCACAGCAGTTTCAGACTGTTGGAAGGAGAAACTGAGACACATAAAAGAGTCAAACCAACCCAAGGATAACTCCCTGGGAGCTAACTCAGAAGCAGCACAGATCCGATCCCCCACACTGTCCTCAGAAAATTGTTCAGATCATATCTCATATCTAAATTAAGCTACCAAATTAATAACAGGAAATTGTACCTCAAAGGATAAACAGCTCCCTGATGGACAGCCACCTGTTAGGATACACTTACAGAACTGATACTTGCAACTATTTACTAATTGGGACTTAAAGGAAATCCTGCCCTAAAATGGCCAAGATGGGGTTCTTTTGGCATTCCAAAATTGATTTTTGCATGCTCAAAGTCAACAGAAGGTAAGAATTCTTACCATGTCAGTCTCCTGGATCCCTGCCTTCAGGGTCTACTGGGGACAGTAATGGTAAGAGTGTTTCTCTTTTCTAAAATTAGATTAACAGGAGAAAATATGTGTAGGGTTAGCTCTTTGGATCCTTTGATTTAAATGGAAAGACTTCGTTTTAAAATGGAGCTAAAATTTTAAAGAGTTCTCATTTTAAATTCTTATACCTATTTTAATTGGTATGCAGAAGCCTCAAAGGTTTTGTAATTTCAAATTAGCCTCATTTAAGGATTTTTTGTAGAAAGCTAATGGAAGATTAATAATATAGGGACTTCCCTGGTGGCACAGTGGTTAAGAATCCACCTGCCAATGTAGGGGACACAGGTTCGAGCCCTGGTCTGGGAAGAGCCCACATGCCATGGAGCAACTAAACCTACGTGCCACAACTAATGAGCCTGAGCTCTAGAGCCCACGAGCCACAACTGCTGAGCCCACATTCCACAACTACTGAAGCCCATGCACCTAGAGCCCGTGCTCCACAGCAAGAGAAGCCACCACAATGAGATGCCCGCACACCTCAATGAGGAGTAGGCCCCACTCGCTGAAACTAGAGAAAGCCCGTGTGCAGCAATGAAGACCCAATGCAGCCAAAAAATAATTAATTAATTAATTAAAATAATAATAAAATAATGTAAGAGGTACCTAAAACAAAAAACTATAACCTGACATAGAAGATGCCCTCTATCCCTTGAGTACTCATTCTAGTAATCTTCTATCTGAATTGCCTTTTCACTCTGAAAACGCTATTAAAAGGTTACCTTTAGAAATGGGGGCACTTGAGGCTGTAGGTGATCCTTTTCAGGTCAAGGCTGAACAAAAGGCCATAGTTAAAGAACTTCTTGAACCGTGAAAGGATCCTCAAAAATTTTTGTAAATGGGGCTTCCCTGGTGGCGCAGTGGTTGAGAGTCCGCCTGCCGATGCAGGGGACACTGGTTTGTGCCCTGGTCTGGGAAGATCCCACATGCCATGGAGTGACTATGCCCCTGAGCCATGACCGCTGAGCCTGCGCATCCGGAGCCTGTGCTCCGCAACAGGAGAGGCCACAACAATGAGAGGCCCGCGTACTGCAAAAAAAAAAAAAAAAAAATTTTTGTAAATGGATTATCAAGATGAAAGGCCACCTATATGACTAAACTTGTGACCATAGTTGATATTCAGAGCTCGATAGGATTTTTTGTTTGTTTGCTTTTGGTCTTCTCTCCTAAGCTAAATGAGAGAAAGGAACACATTCCAACATAGGTAGATAGGTATGTCAGTCCTTTGATATCATTTAGGTGGCCACCCAATTCTTTAAAGAATTAAAAACAGCTGTTATTGTTTTATAAATCTAGTCTTTACAGAACTAGTAGTGTGTCTCCAGAAACAATTCAAACCCCATTAATCCTTTCCATCACTCCCAAAACCTCCTCTATTTAAGAAGCTTGTAAGTAAAAAATAAATACATACATACATACATACATATTTAAAAAATAAAAATGGCCTTTAGGGAACAAAACTCCTAGGAGAAACTTGCTTGCATTTCTCCTATGCCTTTGAGATGTAAATGTTCTACTTGGTCTATTCCAGGATCTCTTATCTAGGCGATCTTTTTTTTTTTTTTTTTTTTTTGCGGTACTTGGGCCTCTCACTGTTGTGGCCTCTCCCGTTGCGGAGCACAGGCTCCGGACACGCAGGCTCAGCGGCCATGGCTCACAGGCCTAGCCGCTCCGCGGCATGTGGGATATTCCCGGACCGGGGCACGAACCCGTGTCCCCTGCCACGCCAGGCGGACTCTCAACCACTGCGCCACCAGGGAAGCCCCCGGGCGATCTTTTTAAAATACAAATTTCAGGAAGTTAAGTCTTATCAAAAGAAAAAAGGAAAGGGTGATAGGTCATTTGGAACTTGACTTGTCAAGGACAAATACAAATCTTCAGTGTCTTCTCCATAAACATTAGTGAAAAGGGTTTAGCCATCTAAACAGATGACCTTGATTTGTTTCATCTGCCAGAAACCCAATCCAAATACAACCTCATTTGTAACTGATGATTTTTATATTATTGAACCTGACTCATGGCAGAAATATTGCTATGTGAACTATGGGGTCTCTGTTTGTGTCTACATGTGTATATACAAACATGCACACAAACATAACACATACATATATATATGTTGTAGATGTGTGGTATTGCCTAAATTAATTTGTAAAATTAATTTAATTTAATTGGCTTAAAGGAAATTATGTGTTTATATAAAAACTCAGAAATAGGGCTTCCCTGGTGGCGCAGTGGTTGAGAGTCCGCCTGCCGATGCAGGGGAAACGGGTTCGTGTCCCGGTCCGGGAAGATCCCACATGCCGCAGAGCAGCTGGGCCCGTGAGCCATGGCCGCTGAGCCTGTGCGTCCGGAGCCTGTGTTCCGCAACGGGAGAGACCACAACAGTGAGAGGCCGGCGTATCGCAAAAAAAAAAAAAAAAAAAAAAAACAAAAAAACTCAGAAATAGAAAATAACCCAAATGAATATCAGGATTATGTGATCTAGTATTAATTTTTAATGAATAAAAACAAGTTTATGTTTGTTGGTTTAATTAATGTAGACATGTCTTTAGAGTCATTAACATTAAGTATAATACTTTGATTGTACCTAGGTTTACTAAAAGTCAAATAAGGTCTTATTATTTCTGTTACAAATTTGTCAGCAAGAAAAATAACTTAGTATGATAAACTTTTTATAAGTAAATTAAATGTAAATAGGTTAAGAGTTTTTAGGTAAATTTTTTAAGAAAAATTTGTTTATAGTATGTTTGCTTAAAAATAGTTTCCAGAATTTTTTTAGCTTTAAACTTTATAGTCTTGATAAATGAAGTTAAATGATGGAAGTTTATTAAATATCTAGGTCAGTCCAAAATAAAATAAGACACTGGAACATTAATTATTGAATATAGGTTTCCTTTTACAGAGAAACTAAAGAGATTTAGGACTATTAATAAATATGTTTGGTGTCACATTGAAAAACAAACTCTATAAAAGAACACGTGTCTTTTAGAAACCATAAATAGTATTTATAAGTTTGCCAATTTATGGAATGCTAACATAAAAGAGTTCATAATTGCATTCTTTTCCTAAGAAATTACGTTTTTTAAAGGTTAAGAATTCTAATTAAAATATGTAACTAAAACTACTGAAAATTAAGGAGGAAAACATCTTTGAATACAAGGAAAAAAGAAGGTATAAGGAATGGGAATACATTTTGTTAAGGGAAAAGAAATTAATTTTGTCCTAAAGCTGGTTATTTCTAAATAGGAAAGAAAATAAGGTACCAATTCACACGGATATAGAAAGATGTAGAAGGTTTATGAGAAAAAAAAGGGGGGGGATCTTTAGAAAAGAGTGTGTGGTCAGGACTGACTAAGATTAGAATAAATTTAGTTGAGTAAATGGATTTTAATATTAAAGGTAAGATGGTGCAAAACCTGAATTTCGTTTCTTTCTCTGTTATGAGGACAAAGTTTTCTTAGAATATTGATGTTCCTTTGGTAACAGATTATAAAGTTCTTTACCTTTTAAGTAATTTGTTGTAACTTTCTGTATTTGTCCTTGAAATCTTTTATTGCCACTTTGGTTAAGTGAATAAGTATTGTTTCACAGTGACCTATGATCCTATTTGACCAAGTGTTTTAAAACCTTTCTGATACTTTTGAAAAACTTCCCAAGCATCAAATTCTGAGTTCTTTTGACCCCCAGCTAAGCTTTGTGATGCTTCTGAGAGCCCAGAAATCTACATTAAACTAATTAAGCTTGTTTGCTATGTTAAATTACATGGGACACATTGTCAAATGAGTGGTGATAATCCTTCTTGGGTTATGCCAAACAGGTAAATGCCATTAATATAAATGTTCCAGAAACTATATAAAACTTCTAAAATTTAAACATGTCCTGGTATAATGTTTTCAGTTATGAGTCTAGTTATCTTAAAATGTTGTATGTCATAGTGATAACCAAGTTTATTTTATCAAATACATTGTAATCAGGGCTTTAACAGTGCATTTTTGAGCTTTTTGTCATTTATAGACAGTTATTGTTATACTCTGATGCTTTTGCAAAGAATGCTTCATTGTCAAGAAGATTCATAAAAAGGACATTTGACAAGTACAGGTTTCTGATAACTTTCAGATCATACCACTGAACTGCCTAAGAAGTTAAAGAATTCTAATAGAAAAACTGATGGCTTCATAAACTGCTAAAAAAAGATCAACAAGAATTAGTAACATAGGGCTATTTAATCTTTATTTTCCAGAGATAAGGAAATCTTTACCCTTATGTGAATTATGACTTAGAGTAGTTTGGTAAAGTATACCTTTGTGAGCAGAATTGAAACATTTATCTTTTCTCCCTACCTGATCCCTCCAGAAATTGGAAACACTTAGGTTCCCAGCAGCATTATAAGGTGAATAAGAAAGATCACCTCCTGACAGGTGCGGAAATCTCAAGACATTTGAGAGACCTCAAGAAGAGAGGAATTCATCCAAATCTATACATATCACAGGCAGAATCTAATGGCAAGCCGTTGGCATGACCGTTCCGGCCTTGAGAGGCCTTTTAAAAGTTCGATTTGAGATTCTTTATAAAAAGTTCCAGCAAGGCCAACTTAAGAGTCTGTATGATCAATTACACTTATGTAAATAATCAGGCCAAGTTTATTGAACCAGACTTATTTTGCAGACAAATTAGTCTTAATTTGGCTATGTTTGGTAGAAATTTGGGTAATTTTGGAGAGAAGAAATTAGTTTTCAGTGGATATTAAGTTCTAGTGTTGCTGTCTTTGAGGTTTTTGTATTTACTGTCTCAGATTCACTTTCCAGATGGCTCCCTGTTGTGATATTACATTATTGTAAAGTTTAATTGACTTATTAAAAGGACATTCTAGGTTTGTTCCTGAAGCTTATCACCGTTATCTATCTTTGGATGAAGATCAGATGCCCCATGTCCTGAACTAGGAGATTATGCATATTGGAAAAGACAGCAGACAAAGAACTCTTTATAGCTGCCTTGGAGGGAGCCATATCAGGCCTTCTGTCCTGAATGGACTGTAACTCCTGTCTCTGACACCTGACTTTTACTGACTAAGACCAGCACAATCAGATGGTATCTGAAGTAGACAGCTAATCCAAGATGTTGGATATACATTTTTGATTTACATTTATATTTATAAATATTACATATATATTTATACGAAAAGAGAGAGAGGGATTTTTAACTGCTTAAAGACATATATTAAATGACAACTAAATTACTTGGCATTTGTGAGGAAAAGAAGTGTAAGAAATAGATTACCAAAGAAGCCAGGACAGTGGTTCCTTTTTGTAGGGTTGGTAGTGGTAAAGTTTGACTGGGAGGGAAAGAGGGAGCACATGGAAAGTACATAAGATGGCTGGGAATGTTCTATGTCCTAACCTGGATGGTGGTTACCAGGATGTACATCTTACAAATCATTAAGCTGTGCATTTATGTGATTTTCTGAATTTATACAATAATGACCATTAAGGTTAAAAAACTTTTTAAGAAGTTTAAAAAATTCTAGTTTGAACATGGTTAAACAGGTTTCTTTACTTTGGTAGCTCTTAGAGCCTTTAAAATGCCAGTGCAAACTGTGAACAGTTAGGACGGTAATTTAGCTTGCAACATTTAACAATCTAATTTAGCCAAGAAATTCTTTTTTTTCTCAAAACACCTATTAACAGTTCTCAGGACACTAGTGTTCCCTGAAGCACAGCTCAAGAAATGCCTATTTATTTAATACATCACTGTAAAAAACTGGTATCCTGCGTCCTTTAAATATATATATATATATTATATTAAAATGCTACTTATCTAATAAAACTTAATTAATTTACTAAACACTCAGTACAAATAATTTTAAACACTTTCTGCTTGCAAATAAGAAGTTTTATTTAAGCCAAGACTATTCCAATTCTTTTTGGGTAGTTCTTGCCTTCATTCAGAAATAAAATTACAGTTACTGGTTTCTTAGCAATACCTATTGCTTTCTTGATCATTAAAACAGAACTCTTTCCAATAAGGACAATGAGCCTATGCTTTAATAGGAGAACACAAAATTAAGTTCAATGAAATTAAAATATCATAATTATTGTAGTTTTATAACACAGTTTTGTTATATATTGTGAAAAACAATAACTATAGAAAGGCTAACTTAATTTATACTACTTGTTCCCATCAACCGTGCTTTCACAAGGTATCATCATCAGGCAAGTAAAGAAGACAGATTTTAAAATTAACTTGAAAGGAATGCAGGAGTTCAGGCTGACCTTCTCATGTGGGACCAAAATGCCCTGACTCTGTGCTGGATGTTCCATCCAGACAAACTATGCTTAAGAGGCAAGGTAATCCCCATACAAGCTGAGAATGTTATACTATATACGGAGGAGATAACTATGGACAGAGATCCTGGGAGAGGTGAGGCCACCCCAGTATACGCTAAGAACATTAATGCCATGCAATGTGGAACAGATGCAAATGGACAGAGGCCCTAGAGTGCTAAGCTAATGCTATTTCCAGAAGGCAGGCTTCCATCAGCAAAGATAAAGATATTCAAAATAATTCACCTTATTCACTGGGAAAATTATTTTTACACCTTTTATTTCTATTTTGCCCAAAAGATAAGGGTAACTAAGAATTAGAACTTTTTAAAGTTCTTTTCCATAAAGTCAAAGTATTGGGGAAATTAATAATTTTTATGTTAGAAGTAAGAAATTAATATAAAGAAAGTGATGTCAAAAGAACTCCAGTAAATGCAAAATTATGTTATGGGTACCCCAGTGGTCTGTAACACCCTGTCCTACTGTGCCACAGAATGATGGTAGGCTTCTACATCTACATGAAATGAAATCTACATGAAAATTCCATTCTCATTATTACAAAAGAAATTCATATAGTGAAAATTGTAATAAAAGTCATGTTTTTAAAATGTAATTCATTCATCTATTATAGCTCCAAAATTAACTGTAGTAAGTCTTTGCTCCATCACAGTGCTTGGGTAGCCAAAGCTGGAGGGTCATTTACGTTGAAGGACTGCTTTGGGTAATGAGATCCTTTAGGTATATTTAGATAACGACACGCTTAACGTCAAACTACAAAAGCAAGCAAGTTGTGGTGAGCTCTGGCCACATTTTATTCATTTAGTATTGAGTATTGATCTTAGGCAAATGACAGAGTTGGACTGACTTCTTTTTTTCTTTCTAAATTCAAAAAACAGCATTAGAAAGCCATTAAAAGAAAACTAAAGTCTACAAAATAGATAAGTAACCTTGGTC
The DNA here is from genome assembly GCF_963455315.2 of Globicephala melas. Taxonomy (NCBI): domain Eukaryota; kingdom Metazoa; phylum Chordata; class Mammalia; order Artiodactyla; family Delphinidae; genus Globicephala; species Globicephala melas. The sequence goes on along the minus strand of NC_083317.1, from coordinate 19,285,264 downwards.
TTAACCCTTCAAAAATAAGTGCAACAATAGCAATTATTAAATATCTTATCAAGCTTAAATAGTTACACTTGTAATAGACCTCTTCTCAGAAGAAAACACAGGTACCTATAACAGGTTACATGCATTCAATCATTCATTCATTCAGTAACACTTACTGAGAGCCTTCTAATGGCCAGGCACTGAGTGTACTTGCTACTGGGGATACAGTAGAGTTAAGGAAGACATAGTTCCTGCTCTCAGGGAGTGTGAAATCATGTGAGAAAGTTGGAGGAGAAAAGAGGCAATCAATTTCCCCTTGAGCAGTTGAGTGTTGCAGCAGTGGAAGCCCCATGCACCTGGGAGGGTCCATCATAGGTGCACTAACCACAACTTTGGGGATGAGCAGAGACTCTTGGAACAACTATCTTCTAGACTGGATGAGGAATTAATCAAGCAAAACAGGACAAAAGCACTCCAGACAAAGCAAACACGTGCCAATGCCCAGGGCCAAAGGAGAGTGTGGAGCATTTGGGTGATTAGCAAATAGATCAGTCTGGCTGAAGCCCAAGTGAAAGGTGGTTGGTAGACAGAAGGCAGAAGAGATGGGCAGAAGTCGGGGGGGAAGGAGGGAGTTCTTTAGGGTGTTTGAAGCTCATCCAGAGGGCAGAAGAGACCATGAGAAGGTCTAAAATGACAGTGACTTAGTCTCATTTGTGTTGAACTCAAATAGCCACTTCACAGACCTGATAGCATTTTGTTTTCACACCACACGTGGCTTCAGGAATGACTCTAGAATCATCTTGCTTCTTACTATGTACTTGAAAATTAAAAGCGGCATGAATGACAACATTTGCTTTGTGAGAAGAAGGAAGATGGTAAGTTTAACAGGAAGGGTTGATCTAACTCCATAGACATAGTAATAGTCTTTTCATTTGGACTTAATTATATAAAATGTTTGTATAAATATTGTTATCATCTCTCCATTCCATGGATTTAATTTTATTTCTTACCAGATAATATCCTTTAATTAGAAGATGTCTGGGGTACCTCTTTCATTACAGAATAAAAGCCTTTAATAACACATTAGCATAGTAATATGGTTTGTTATAGGTGCTACTTTCAAAACTGATCTTTGTATCAAGCATGCAGTTGAAATTTGCCACAGTATTAGGAAATCTAAGGTAAACTAGTGATGTTCTCAAAATGATTTTCCTTTACTCAACTTTTCAGTATATTCATTTAGAAAGTGGAATTCATTGGTCAATAAATGGCTTAAATAAGGTTTCTATCAGAGTCCATCTCCATATGAATCAGTTTCTCTGAATTATAAAAAAAAATCTGATCTAGTGTCATAACTGCACCATAGCTTCAGAAAAGAAAAAACAAAACTGAAGAAAATTGATTCCTTAATTTAACTTCTATTTCTAATGAAGCATCAACTCTCCCTGATGGTAGAACAGCAGGGAAAGCCCATTACGTAAAGTACAGGACTCTGATGACTTTGTTTTAATACATTTATAAGTAGGGTGGGAACTAGACCTAAGAATAGAAATAAAATAACACAAGATCTGAAAAGGTTGAGTAACAAAATCTAACTCTTTTTTTTTTGATACAATGATTTTGCAAAATAACTTATTAAACTTATAGACTAACATTTTTAAGAATCCTAAAGCATTTCTAGAATACCGACAAACTAAACACCAAAAAAGATTGAAATACAGTAAAATCTAAAAAAAAAAAAACATTGCTACGATTAATCTTCTAAGCATAAAAGTTCTGTTATATCAGTGAACAGAATAATACGTGACTTACCTACCATTACCGAAATGTTAAGCTTTAATTAATTAAGTTTAAAAGCCCACCATTTGCAAAGCAAATAGTACCAGGCAGGGAATACAAAAAAATGAAAAAGACCCAGCATCTGTCCTTCAGGTAGCTAGCTGAAGTAACAGACACATAAACACAGTTATAGAATGAAATGGTCTCACAGTCAGAGATAAGCATAAGGCAATATGGGAGCACATTGCAAGGGCATTTTAGGTACAACTGTCTCGATTTTCACCAAATGCAAATCTAAATTCAGTTGGATACTCAGGAAAAGTTAAAAGTCAGGTGTCAGAGAAATTCATGGATACAAAGCTTCAATAAAAATATTTAATAACCAAATATGAGTCTTATTTCAATTCAACAAAAGTTACTGATATTTGAGGACCTACTGGATATTATATGATCTGCTGATAATAGAGACCAAGCACAGCCTCAGCCTCAAAGAACTCATAGCCCAGTAGAATTTTATATTAAATTAAAGAATATGTAGAAGGAAACATCTGTGTTAGAAAAATTTAACAAGAGCTTAATCTTTAACCTGGTATACACCTGTATCATAGAACACATCTTTTTGGAATCCAACTTTATTGCCGTATTTACCAAATTGTACCATTTTCTTCTCAACCATTTTCTTGAAAACTCTTAAATTTGGAAATGACACATCATAGTTCTAAGGGAGTTTCCAGTAGAGCGTTGATCCTTAAGAGTTGTATTCATTTCAATAAAGCCAATCTATTAAATATATAATCTAAAATTTCTAAATTAGTCATATAAATAATTTCATCCATTAGATGATGTCCTTTCCAGATCACTTGATCTTATTTGAGATTTTTTTTTTTAATCACTGTGAATTTGTTCAGATGTTGCAACTACACTGTATCAGCCAGTGAATAAAGTCAGCTTTCCCTCTACTTGTATTGGACAGAGCTTAAACTGCGTAACTCAGACCTTAGAGCTGAGAGGTATCCAAGAACATGCATTTGAGTCCAGTTTAACATGTCCTCCTAAAGCATCCTCATCATTTAAGGATTATTTTTATATTACAGAAAACCCCATTTTCCTTTTGCAAATATACTACAAGTCCTATTTAAAGAAAGGTACACAGACCTGGGTGAATATTTACAAGAGCCCTCTGGATTTAACCTAAAATTATTAGCCTTTCTGCTGTGTGCTTATAAATGAAGTATAGTACAACGTAATAACCAGATTGACCACAATTAGAGCCCTGAATTAAAGGCAAGAAATGAGACATTTTGACAGCTCTGGAACATTGCCTTTCTTGGGTCTCAGTGCACTGCTAGGTAGCACAGGTGTTCCTGTAATTGCAGTACAATGGAAAATTCAGTGCTCAATGGCCTTCAAATTCTCTTGTGTGATGGGGTGTGAAGATCGGGTGTCAGTACTGTCTTCCTGTCATTACATGAAACACAACTAAAAACACTTTGGACTTTTGGCTGTCCTAAACCAGGTTAAAAGTATATATTGGGTTTCTTTATCATGCAGTCAGTTTCCGTAACCACATACATGCCTTTTTACAAATATTGAAAGAAATATTTTAAGAGTGCTTGTTAACAAAAATTTACATTGTAATATATTCCCTGTCTCATGTTAAAATGGTGTACCTAAACTCTGCCACTTTCCTAGTTAATCTGCAAAAATTCTCTCTAAGAATGTATTGGGAGTAAAAGGAATGTGGTTTAGTTGTTTATTTCACCAGAAGGAACAGGAGAAAGAGGAGGAGGAAGAGGGGGAAATTCATTCTATGGCAAATTATGAACATTATATTTGCAAACCACAGACCATCCTCTGTTCCCTGATGAGAGTGGTCATCACTCAGGGATCTCTGGAAATATAGGCTGAAGCCCAAGAGTGGACTTGAAAAGTGCTGGGAAAACACAATGGAATGAGTTACTACTGTGGGGAGAATGCAAAAGACACTATGGAAGTGCCAAATGTAGACAAATATCTAGTGCAGAGCATTCATGTGGGGGAAGTAGGGACCATCATTTGGGCACAGCAGGGGGGCAAGCCGTGCCCAGAGCCCTTCTCCTTCCAGCTGGCCTTGCTGAGCGCAACGCCAGCCAGGGCTCCGCAGAGCTGTCTGCCTCTGCCCAGCAGGGTAAAAGTCACCGTGAGGGGCAACTCCACGCAACAGTGGGGTGGCTTTCATTGCCCACTTTAATCAACCTCCAAGTATTAAAAACAAGAACAGTTTAGAAATAATCCCACTTGCAGCAACATGGATGGACCTAGACATTATCATTATAAGAGAAGTAAGTCAGAAAGAGAAAGACAAGTACCGTATGATATCACTTATATGTGGAATCTAAAACATGACACAAATGAACTTATTTACGAAACGGAAAACAGACTCACAGACATAGAAAACAAACTTATGGTTACCCAAGGAAGAAGGGGGTTGGGGAGGGATAAATTAGGAGCTTGGGATTAGCAGATACAAACTGCTGTATATAAAATAGATAAACAACAAGGAACTATATTCGATATCTTATAATAAACAATAATGGAAAAGAATATGAAAAAGAATATGTACATGTATGTATATGTATATATGTATATGTGTGTATATACATGTATATATATGTGTGTGTGTGTGTGTGTATATATATATATATATATATATATATAAACTGAATTACTTTGCTATACACCAGAAACTAACACAAAGTTGTAAATCAACTATACTTCAATCGTTAAAAAAAAAAAAAAAAGAACATTTTACCCTCTTGGAAAAAATACTGTGTTCAAATATGCTCTATAACAATATTTTAAAATCTATGGGGAAAAATACTCTGTTCCCTGATTTGAGCTGTCTTGGGGCCCTAAAAAATGCATTGTACTGGTTATTTATGGGAATGTGGAAGGACTAAGGCCTACAGTGACTTTTAGGTTACAACAGAGCCCTAAAGCACAGGTAATTGTCCATGGCAATAAAGACTTTGTCTTGACAGTTTAAGGCCATTACGGTCATAAACTGAAACAGAACCTGCATCTGACTCTGTAAGGGACATGTATGTGAAGTCATTGTCTGCTACTGAGGGTAGCATTATCCTCTAACCAAAAACTAGTAGTGGGCATCACTTTCCTTTCACTTCCTTAAGCACCATCATTCTCCTACTGACTGTTCCACCCTGAAGGCATTAGCCTTGCTCCTGATCTATGAACTGTAAGTGACAGGTGCACTGAGTTGCCCATGGAATTATCTCTTCTCAGAGAGGGAGTTTGCTGGGGAGCAAAATAGTAATGATTTGGCCGTCCTGCCACCTCATGCTAAAGATTAAATTAATAATTGTGTTACCTCATTTCTGGCCACTGACAATTCATAACTTTAAGCCTTATTTTCAGAATGATTTCCATAATGGAATTATGGCCAATTTTTGTGTTGGCACTTTTGGCCCATAAAACAAGAACACAGTAGAAGACAGAACGCCACCTGGAAGAAGGACCCAGATAAACTAGAATTGTTACTTAAGACCTTGCATCTTCTCCATTGGCGTTGAATTCAACAGCTGGAGCGGTCAAAAGGGACAATTATGAAAGTTTATGTTACATCTTGACCGCTCTGGAATCACCAAAGGTCCCCAAAGGCAAAGGTTGATACCTCAGCGAGACACTTCAGATGACACAGAGTTCAGCCTTCTAGTAATTCCCAGCATCATCCTTAACCGGGCCACGCTCTGCACTGTTCCTTAAGGTGCCCTGTTGTCAGAGGTAAACTACTCATTCCCTACTCCTGATTTTGTCTTCCTTGGGGAGGGAACTCTTCTAGCTGTAGGAATCCCAGCCTTTCCTCATCCTCTCACTCACTGCTTTTCCCCAGTGAGGAAGAATTTACCACTGCTGAGATTGGAAAGAGAAATTAGGCACCCCATTCAGGCTCCTGTCTTCTCCCTTGTGAACAAGCCTACCTACAGGAAACACACATATTCCTCCTTACTCCATGCCTCAAATTTTAAACGGTTCTGCTCCCAAATGAAGCTGTAGTGGAGTGAAGTGAGTTGGAATGGGAAGGCTGCTCTTTGCTGACTAGTTTGGGGATTTTCACTTTAGAAAACACTTGACCACAGAAGGAGCATTTTTGTTCCCCTCTGCTTTACTACTGTCATACTTTTCAATCGGTTCAGAGCACATAGAGGGACCAGGGGTGCTATTTCAGGCTCACCTCAAAGACCACAGAACTATATTTATTTACAACTTCGTGTTCCAGGAGTTTCTGCCATCTGGAAGGCACTTCCTCATTCTTTTCACCTTTTCCAAATCTATGCATCATTCAAGTTTTTTCTCAAGTCTTAACTTCAACCACAAAACTTTCCACAGAGTAGCTGTGATCTTTAAATAATGCAGTATGTGTGAAAGCATTGTGCCTGGAACAGTAGGTATATACTAAGTGTAACTTTTCTATTCTTAGTCATTCAAGTCTATGTTAATCCTCACCATACACTGCTGGTTTGAGAATCAAGTGGTACAAATTTCTAGAAATCAGTTTGATGGTATGCCCAGATAGCCATAAAATTAACCATGCCCTTTGACTCAGAATTCTACTTCTGAGAATCTATGTTGAGTTAAATCTTGAACCAGTAAATAGTTATAAACCAAGATAAATGTATGATGATCACTAAGGACATGACTAAGTCAATTGTGGTACAGCCATATAATGGATTGTTATGCAATATTTTAAACTATACTAGCAAGTTTTTAAAGATGATACAAAATATTTTTATACCTCTTTACCATCTTGCCTCAGTAGTAATCATTCCCTTTCCTGCAAAATAATATAAAACTAAGTATGTTGCTTTATTTTTCACTTTCATTCTTGTATCATTTTTCTACATTGTATTTTAAGAGGATTTTTCAATATTTTCTATCATCAGAATCATCATTATCATCATCTAAAAAACAAGAAATTACATGTGCTAATGTTATAAGCATTGCATTATGAGGATTTCCTTAGACTCTGCCTTTTAGAACTTTACAAGCCAAGGTAAATGACCACATTGTATAGTAAAAACTCAGTAATTGAGTGAATGTTCTGTACTAGTGAATGGAGCAGAAGTCCAGATATCAAATCAATATTCATACAATATCTGAATAAATAAATAAATGATTAATCCATCATCTCCTCTTTCTAATTGTATGTAAATCATCCATTGCTTTTTGACTTTATTTCAGAAGACACTAATTCCCTAGCCCTTGATTTCCCCAATGCTTATTTTGTTCATTACAAATGATTATTTGTAAATAATCATTCCTCAACCACTGAAGATGTCCTTGGTATTACCAGCTGTAAAGCATGAGATGGAACACAATTTCAGAATGAAGCAGGTAATTAGGAAATTACCAGTCATGTGCATAGAAAACATTAAACTGTCCCACTTCAGTATTCCTACCACCCTATTTACATGTATTCAGGGCAAAACATTTCTCTCTCCTAATGCTCCTCAGAAACGGACAGATCATTTATGTCCAGAAACTTTACTTGTTCTTAAGCCAAGATGTTAGTGAATCCTTTTTTTTCTTTTTATCTTAGATGGAATCCACATAGACAAAATAATAACCCCAAGGAGCCAAGTAGCCAATTCTCAGGTATATTATGAAACATACATTATGAGACTTACATACAAGTTTAAAAATATTGGAGGCTTCCCTGGTGGCACAGTGGTTGAGAATCTGCCTGCCAGTGCAGGGGGACACGGGTTCGAGCCCTGGTCTGGGAAGATCCCACATGCTGCGGAGCAACTAGGCCCATGCACCACAACTACTGAGCCTGCATGTCTGGAGCCTGTGCTCCACAGCAAGAGAGGCCTGCGCATCGTGATGAAGAGTGGCCCCCACTTGCCACAACTAGAGAAAGCCCTCGCACAGAAATGAAGACCCAACACAGCCAAAAATAAATAAATAAATAAGAAGTTGTAAGTACAAAGATTTAAAAAATATATATATTGGAAAGGCTACTCAAATTTGCCATAAATCTTTTTTTTTCTTTATTTTTATTTTATTTATTTATTTTTTTTAGGCCGTGCTCCTTGGCATGCAGGATCTTAGTTCCCCGACCAGGGATCCAACCTGTGCCCCCTGCAGTGGAAGTGTGGAGTCTTAACCACTGGATTGCCAGAGAAGTCCCCATAAATCTTCTTACTTAAAAAAATTGCAACACTTTTATGGGTCATTTCAATAGTAGTGGTATCAAGTTGTTGTTAGTCTTAGAACCTTTTTTCTGCATGTTAATGTAAGTGACATCCGACATAGACAAAGAATCTGACCATGGTGTAAAACCATGCACACAAATATAATAATAAATTTTATTCATTTTATTAACTGTGAATTACTGCTATATTTTTATCTCATTTGAACCTTCTTACATTATTATTGTATCTCCTCTTTGAATGGAAGAAAGTATTTTTTAAATGGCATATTCACCACTACCAACATAGGTCAAATGACAACACCTGGATAATATGGCCCCATGTTCTCCTGCTGCAGTGCAGATGTCACAATGTCTGGCTGCCCACTCTCATGTTAGGCTTACTTTTCCCTGCACCTAATCTTGCCTTGCTAGCTCACATATCTTCCTGGATAGCACAACATTAGTTATTAACATCCAGTAACCTAGAAAACTCTCTTTCAGATAAAGGGCACTTCCTGGAAAATCAGAACATTTGACTGAGTTTGTATTTTCTATATGTTCAGGGTTTCCTAGAGCCTTAGAAAACCCTAACAAGTCACCTTAAATATTATCTATTGATTACAAGACAATCCAGTATACATAAAGAATGGTTTTCAAATTTTAATCCAATGAGTTAATCTACTAAAACATTTTCAGTGTCTGAGGTCCCTTCAAAATCTGAGACGCCGGCTGATAATTATAAATTTTATACATTTTTTTAAACTGTAAGAAGCTAATTACAAGAATTTTCTTGGTGAACAATTATTCTCCATGATAGCATTCTTCTTTGAAAAGCAGAAAAGATTTTCAAGGAAGTTTTATTAACATGAATTATCAGACCCTGAACACACTATTTGTGTTTCAGGTAGAGATAGTGTACTACACCATCAGTAACCAAATTCATGGACATATGTATAAATCAGATGCATTGAGAAGTTCAACTACCAAAGAAAGCAAATACTCATATCCACTAAGCAGTAAACTGTCTACCTGTGGATGTATATATCTACATGAAAAGACAAATTGTTATCAGCTTGCTTGGTGAGTATGGACACAGAGAAGGGAGAATGATCTTTATGCTGGTATCATCAAACAATGACCTATGTAACATTTTATAGATAGATTCTTGAGTTATTGAGTCAATCTTCTTTCTAGCCAAAATGTTAGAGATACACTGAAAAGTTATGATTGCATTTCACTTTTCAGACCAGTTTCTCAATTTTCCTTCAGATACAGAATATGCATTGGATTGTATTTTGGTGTGTGTGTGAGTTGCGTGTGCAGTTTGGTTTTTTCAGATACTTTCCAATCAAGTACATTCTTGCCGTATTGCTATATCTTTTTGGTAATGGTGTCAGGCTCCTTCTGTAGATGTTCTACCTTTTTCATTTTCTTCCCCCTGCCCCAACTCCGTGCAGCATGTGGGATCTTAGTTCCCTGAACAGGGATGGAACACGCACCCCCTGCATCCCTGCATTGGAAGCACGGAGTCTTAACCACTGGACTGCCAGGGAAGTCCCCTACATTTTTCATTATATCAGTGGTTCTTAATTGTACTTATTTAGTTATATCTCAGATACTCTTAAAGATATACAAACATTTTAGGCCTTTTCCCAGAAAAAAAAATATAGTACATGCACACAAAATTTTGCACAGTCTTTAAAGTGTTTGACAGGAATTGTAAAGTTAGTTCATGTACTACAGATCTGTCAAACTTGGGGTATCTTACCTGTCCAGACCAGATCATACTTCTTATTTTTATTCTTTTCAGAATGATAAAAAATTTCAGGACACAAAAAGGCAAACATACAATCTGACTTTTACATATTTTACCAAATACAGTGTCTGGCCAATGCCTAGATGTCATCCAAAGGCAGAAACAGTCAGAGATGATATCCAGTCTAAGCTGCAGAGTTGCCATTGCCCATGTTGAGGATGGAGGTGAGCAAGCAACAGACAGTTTTATCTGCAACTCCCAGTGAAGGAAAAAGCTTATTTTAATCCTCTTTGCACTTTGTTAGAAGCAAGAGTTATGGGTCAGGATGATTCACCTACCCTGGGGCTCTAAGAAGCAGGGCGAGCAGGTTTTATCCTATTCTATATAAAATAGAAAGCAAGCAGACACAACTTCTAAACAGATCTTTTTATCACTAGTCAGCAGACAGTATACCTTCTCTGCTGTTGTACTGAGTCAGCCTGCTTTCAGAAAGCACGCAAAGGCCTTGATGTATCTTGTTCAGGAAAAATAATCAATAGTTACTATCCCATTTATTTGCCAGGAAATGGTGGTTTGGGGAGATCTCCAGGCCCACACAGAAGACTTCTCAGGGTCTTCCACAATAGCACTCCCCAACGTACATTGATTTTTCTTAATTTTACTCAGAGACACTAGAAGTTTGGGGAATACCTTATTGCCATCCTTTTACTTCCCTTCATTTTTCTTTTGCTAAAAAGTACCGGTGATGTGTGAATATATCACTTATTAATTTTTTAAGTAGTGTCTAATTTCCAATGGCTTAAATTGACAACTTTTCAGATGCTTCATATCATTCAAAGAATTAATAATAAAATATATATTTCTCTTCCCTTAAAATTAAATTAAAAGTTGCAATACAAAAAAGCCCTGGTGATGAGCATGTGGTGTAGGGCAAAGAGACGGATTTGTAACTTATATGTAAATGCTTTTTAGAGGGCATCATGCTGTGTTTCTCTGCCTCCATAACACGTACCACAATGTCTTATTTGTAGATTATAGATTTACATTTGAGTGTATTTGGTAACTTGTCTCTATCTCACCAACTTCATCTGTTTGGTCATTAATTCTGTAGCTATTCTTTCTTCCAGGGATCAGAGAGCTATACTCTTCCCATTCCACACTTTCATTGGGTCTGGTTTGTTATCCTCTTTTCTTTGATTTGCTTCTCTTCCTTTTAACTTAGTAGACCTAGCAGGCTTTAGGCGTCCAAATACTTATGGTCTGCTCACCCATACTCCTGTTAGATTAAACTACATGAAATTGCCATTTTTTAGGTAAAATACAGTAAAATGTTGACAATTTAAGATGGGTTGTCTATAATTTGTTATGTATATTTGGAAAAAATATTAAAGAATTTTGTGAGATAAATGTAGGCCAAATGCTTGACACATAAGGGCTTTTTTACATGCTATTTTAAAAATTATTATTATTATTATAGCATCATCATCATTATTATTCAAACTAATTCAGTGCTGCCTATAAGGAGAGTCTGATATAATACCTCAGGTATTCTACTCAGGTATGTGTGTACAGTGCTTGAATAGCCATTTTATATTGAGACCTCTGGGGATATAATTTAACATTCTTTAGTCATTCTAAACTAATCTTTAAATTGCCAGATTTGAGTATTTATCATCTTCAGGCTACTTGTTTGATTATATTTATATCCAGTCATGTTCACAAACTAATGTTATCCTCTTTACAGTAATATTCCTCAGGAGCAAATAAGTTCTTAAGAAAATAAGTCCAAAGGAAATGATCTAGATATATTAGGTATTCCAAAATATCATACTGGAAAAATATCAAATATTCGAGTTTACCATTATTTCTATTCAAATTGCATGGATCAAATCTACAGGCAAAAATCTTCTTCAAATCTTTCTTGAATTCTTTTTTTTTATATACGGCAGGTTCTTATTAGTTATCTATTTTAAACATATTAGTGTATATATGTCAATCTCAATCTCCAAATTCATCCCAACACCATGATCCCTTCCCACTTTCCCGCCTTGGTGTCCATACGTTTGTTCTCTACATCTGCGTCTCTATTTCTGCCCTGCAAACCGGTTCATCTGTACCATTTTTCTAGGTTCCACATATATGTGTTAATACACAATATTTGTTTTTCTCTTTCTGATTTACTTCACTCTGTATTACAGTCTCTAGGCCCATCCACGACTCTACAAATGACTGGATTTCTTTCCTATTTTATGGCTGAGTGATATTCCATTGTATATATGTACCACGTCTTCTTTATGCATTCGTCTGTTGATGGGCATTTACGTTGCTTCCATGCCCTGGCTATTGTAAATAGTCCTGCAATGAATATTGAGGTGCATGTGTCCTTTTAAATTATGATTTTCTTAGGGTATATACCAAGTAGCGGGATTGCTGGGTCATATGGTAGTTCTATTTTTAGTCTTTTAGGGAACCTCCATGCTGTTCTCCACAGTAGCTGTATCAATTTACATTCCCACCAAGAGTGCAAGAGGGTTCCCTTTGCTCCACACCCTCTCCAGCATTTGTTGTTTGTAGATTTTCTGATGAAGCCCATTCTAACCGGTGTGAGGAGATAGCTCATTTTAGTTTTGATTTGCATTTCTCTAATAATTGGCGATGCTGAGCAGCTTTTCATGTGCTTCTTGGCCATCTGTATGTCTTCTTTGGAGAAATGTCTATTTAGGTCTTCTGACCATTTTTTGATTGGGTTGTTTGATTTTTTTAATGTTGAGCTGCATGATCTGTTTATGTATTTTGGAGATTAATCCTTTGTCCGTTGATTCGTTCGCAAGTATTTTTTCCCATTCTGAGGGTTGTCTTTTCGTCTTGCTTGTAGTTTCATTTGCTTTGCAATAGGTTTTAAGTTTCATTAGGTCCCATCTGTTTATTTTTGTTTTTATTTCCATTACTATAGGAGGTGGATCAAAAAATATCTTGCTGTAGTTTATGTCAAAGACTGTTCTTCCAATGTTTTCCTCTAAGAGTTTTATGGTGTCCTGTCTTACATTTAGGTCTCTAATCCATTTTGACTTTATTGTTGTGTATGGTGTTAGGGAGTGTTCTTATTTCATTCTTTTACATGTACCTGTCCAGTTTTCCCAGCACCACTTATTGAAGAGACTGTCTTTTCTCCATTGTATATCCTTGCCTCCTTTGTCATAGATTAGTTGACCATAGGTGTGTGGATTTATCTCTGAGCTTTCTATCCTGTTCCATTGATCTATATTTCTGTTTCTGTGCCAGTACCATATTGCCTTGATTACAGTAGCTTTGTAGTATAGTCTAAAGTCAGGGAGACTTATTCCTCCAGCTCCATATTTTTCCCCTCAAGACTGCTTTGCTATTTGGGGTCTTTTGTGTCTCCATACAAATTTTAAGATTTTTTTTGTTCTAGTTCTGTAAAAAGTACCACTGGTAATTTGATAGGGATTGCATTGAATCTGTAAATTGCTTTGGGTAGTAGAGTCAATTTCACAATATTGATCCTTCCAATCCAAGAACATGGTATTTCTCTCCATCTGTTTTTTTCACCTTTGATTTCTTTCATCAGTGTCTTATAGTTTTCTGAGTACAGGTCTTTTACCTCCTTAAGTAGGTTTATTCCTAGGTGTTTTATTCTTTTTGTTGTAATGGTGAATGGGATTGTTTCTTTAATTTCTCTTTCTGATCTTTCATTGTTAGTGTATAGGAATGCAAGAGATTTCTGTGCATTAATTTTGTATCCTGCTACTTTACCAAATTCATTGATTAGCTCTAGTAGTTTTCTGGTGGCATCTTTAGGATTCTTTATGTATAGAATCATGTCATATGCAAACAGTGACAGTTTTACTTCTTTTCCAATTTATTTCCTTTTATTTCTTTTTATTCTCTGATTGCTGTGGCTGGGACTTCCAAAACTACATTGAATAATAGTGGCGAGAGTGGACATCCTTGCCTTGTTCCTGATCTTAGAGGAAATGCTTTCAGTTTTTCAACATTGAGAATGATGTTTGCTGTGGGTTTGTCATATATGGCCTTTATTATGTTGAGGTAGGTTCCCTCTATGCCCACTTTCTGGAGAGTTTTTATCATAAATGGGTGTTGAATTTTGTCAAAAATTTTTCTGCATCTATTGAGATGATCATATGGTTTTTATTCTTCAGTTTGCTAATATGGTGTATCACATTGATTGATTTGCATATACTGAAGAATCCTTGCATCACTGGGATAAATCCCTCTTGATCATGGTGTATGATCCTTTTAATATGTTGTTGGATTCTGTTTGCTAGTATTTTGTTAAGGATTTTTGCATCTATATTCATCAGTGATATTGGTCTGTAATTTTCTTTTTTTGTATTATTTTTGTCTGGTTTTGGTATCAGGGTGATGGTGGCCTCATAGAATGAGTTTGGGAGTGTCCCTTCCTCTGCAATTTTTTGTAAGATTTTGAGAAGGGTAGGTGTTAGCTCTTCTCTATATGTGTGATAGAATTCACCTGTGAAGCCATCTGGTCCTGGAATTTTGTTTGTTGGAAGATTTTTAATCACAGTTTCAATTTCATTACTTGTGATTGGTCTGTTCATATTTTCTATTTCTTCCTGGTTCAGTCTTTGAAGGTTATACCTTTCTAAGAATTTGTCTATTTCTTCCAGGTTGTCCATTTTATTGGCATAAAGTTGCTTGTAGTAGTCTCTTAGGATGCTTTCTTTTTCTGCAGTGTCTGTTGTAACTTCTCCTTTTTCATTTCTAATTTTATGGATTTGGGTCCTCTCTCTCTTTTTCTTGATGAGTCTGGCTAATGGTTTATCAATTTTGTTTATCTTCTCCAAGAACCAGCTTTTAGTTTTATTGATCTTTGCTATTGTTTTCTTTGTTTCTATTTCATTTATTTATGCTCTGATCTTTATGATTTCTTCTACTAACTTTGGGTTTTGTTTGTTCTTCTTTCTCTAGTTCCTTTAGGTGTAGGGTTAGATTGTTTATTTGAGATTTTTCTATTTTCTTGAGGTAGGATTGTATTGCTATAAACTTCCCTCATAGAACTGCTTTTGCTGCATCCCACAGGTTTTGTATTGTCATGTTTTTGTTGTAATTTGTCTCTAGGTATTTTTTTTATTTCCTCTTTGGTTTCTTCAGTGATCTCTTGGTTATTTAGTAGTGTATTGTTTAAACTCTATGTATATGAGTTTTTTACGTTTTTTTTTCCCTGTAATTGATTTCTAATCTCATAATGCTGTGGTTGGAAAAGATGCTTGATATGATTTCATTTTTCTTAAATTTACCTAGGCTTGATTTGTGACCCAAATTGTGATCTATCCTTGAGAATGTCCACGTGAACTTGAGAAGAAAGTGTAATCTTCTGTTTTTGGATGGAATGTCCTATCAATATCAATTAAATCTATCTCATCTTTTGTGTCATTTAAAGATAGTGTTTTCTTATTAATTTTCTGTCTGGATGATCTGTCCATTGGTGTAAATGAGGTGTTAAATTCCTCCACTATTATTGTGTTACTGTCGATTTCCTCTTTTATAGCTGTTAGCAGTTGCCTTATGTATTGAGGTGCTCCTATTTTGGGTGCATATATATTTATAATTGTTATATCTGCTTCTTGGATTGATCCCTTGATCATTATATAGTGTCTTTCCTTGTCTCTTGTAACATTCTTTATATTAAAGTCTATTTTAGGGGCTTCCCTGGTGGCCCAGTGGTTAAGAATCTGCCTACCAATGCAGGGAACACAGGTTCAAGCCCTGGTCCGGGGACGTCCCACATGCCACAGAGCAACTAAGCCCATGCACCACAGCTACTGAGACTGCACTCTAGAGCCCACGAGCCACAAGTACTGAGCCCATGTGCCACAACTACTGAAGCGCACATGCCACAACTACTGAAGCCCATGTGCCTAGAGCCCATGCTCCACAACAAGAGAAGCCACCACAATGAGAACCCCGTGCACCACAACAAAAGTAGCCCCTGCTCTCTGTAACTAGAGAAAAGCCTGCATGCAGCAACGAAGACCAACCCAACACAGCCAAAAATAAAAATAAATAAACTTAAAAAAATGTTTTTAAATAAAGTCTATTTTATCTGATATGAATATTGCTACTCCAGCTTTCTTTTGATTTCTATTTGCATGGAATATGTTTTTCCATCCCCTCACTTTCAGTCTGTATGTGTCCCTAGGTCTGAAGTGGAGCTCTTGTAGACAACATGTATATGGGTCTTGTTTTTGTATCCATTCAACAAGCCTGTGTCTTTTGGTTGGGGCATTTAATCCATTCACGTTTAAGGTAATTATCGACATGTATGTTCCTATTACCATTTTCTTAATTGTTATGGGTTTGTTTTTGTAGGTCTTTTTTCTTCTCTTGTGTTTCCCACTTAGAGATGTTCCTTTAGCATTTGTTGTAGAGCTGGTTTGGTGGTGCTGAATTATCTTAGCTTTTGCTTGTCTGTAAAGCTTTTCATTTCTCCGCCAAATCTGAAAGAGATCCTTGCTGGGTAAAGTTATCTTGGTTGTAGGTCTTTCCCTTTCATCTCACTTTAAATATATCTTGCCACTGCCTTCTGGCTTGTAGAGTTTCTGATGAGAAATCAGCTGTTAACCTTATGGGAGTTCCCTTGTATGTTATTTGTCATTTTTCCCTTGTTGCTTTCAATAATTTTTCTTTGTCTTTAATTTTTGTCAGTTGGATTACTATATGTCTCGTTGTGTTTCTCCTTGGGTTCCTCCTGCCTGGGACTCTGCACTCCCTGGATTTGGGTGGCTATTTCCTTTCCCATGTTAGGGAAGTTTTCGACTATAATCTCTTCAAATATTTTCTCAGGTCCTTTCTCTCTCTCTTCTCCTTCTGGGACCACTATAATGCAAATATTGTTGCATTTACTGTTGTCCTAGAGGTCTCTTAGGCTGTCTTCATTTCTTTTTGTTCTTTTTTCTTTATTCTGTTCTGCAGCAGTGAATTCCACTATTCTGTCTTCCAGGTCACTTATCTGTTCTTCTGCCTCAGTTATTCTACTATTGATTCCTTCTAGTGTATTTTTCATTTCAGTTACTGTATTGTTCATCCTGTTTGTTTGTTCTCTAATTTTTCTAGTTGTTTGTTCTTTAATTCTTCTAGGTCTTTGTTAAACATTTCTTGCCTCTATTCTTTTTCTGAGGTCCTGCATCATCTTCGCTATCATTATTCTGAATTCTTTTTCTGGAAAGTTGCCTATCTCCGCTTCATTTTGTTGTTTTTCTGGGGTTTTATCTTGTTCCTTCATCTGGTGCAAAGTCCTCTGCCCTTTCATTTTGTCTCTCTTTCTGTGAATGTGGTTTTCCTTCCACAGGCTGCAGAATTGTAGTTCTTCTTGCTTCTGCTGTCTCTCTTTTTTGAATTCTTAAGCTATTTTTATATCATTATAATTTTTTAAAATCAATCTCAAAGGATACAGAGTAGAAGTAGAATAAATGATTTTCTCACTGAACTTATGATTATTTCCCTCATTCTGATCAGTTTCAGACCTTAGACGCTTGACAAGTGTTTATGTTGAGTTGATTTAGGCAGAAATTTCATTTAAAAGATAAAGTAATTTAAGGGCCAAACTAAAGGATTTGCTAAATTAACTGTGGACTTAATTTTTATTTGAAACTTCAATGGTTGCTTCTGTTAATGAAGTATTGTCATAGAAAATGGGTGGCTTTGGAAACACACTTGTCATTGCCATAATTAATTCTCCCTTGGAACAAGCACAACATTCAGCACGTTTTGATGGTGCTCTAGCACACTGTGTCAGAACAGAAGGAAGGCATGATTGACAAAATGTTTATGTGACAGATAAATTCACCATATAAATACACATCTGATGAACTCGAAAATTAGCCTGCTGTCTGGAACAGTGGTGCATATTTTAAAAGACTAACCTTGCAGAAAGGCTATTTTCCACTGCTCATTTCAACTACAAAGAGAATAGTAAAATAAAGCTCATATACCAAAACAAAATGATTTACTTTATTCAGCCATTTCAAACAAGTGATGGCAGGAAATAGCAGGAAGCTTAAGGCCAGACCACTTAAATCCCAATAAAATGCAAGGAGTGAATTTTTTTTTCTTCCATCAGGAGAGAAAGCCAAACATTTTTGCCTAGTGCTAATACCTGTTGACACGTTTTACTAAATCTTAGATATTACTTTTTGTAGATATTACTTTTTGTTTGCCATTTTACGTATGCATACTTATTTTTAACTACCTTAGTCTTTAGAATTAGCAATGCACACACACAAATTGAGCTGTATTTCCAGTTCACCTGATCCTTGGTTTCCAGTTCTTAACTCTCTCTTTTCCCTACTTCTCCATTATCCTTCCCAGAGGATGACCCACCCCCTCCTGCTTCCTTTTGCTATGTTCAGTTGCCCTGCTCCTTAGTCTTCTTTATCATCTGGCTATTGCTATGTAACAAACAATCTCAGAAATAAGTGGCTTAAATTAATAACCATTTATTTTAGCTCATGACTACAGGTTGACTGAGTGGTTCTGCCAACCTGGGTTATGCTTGTTTGCTGTCATGTAGGCTTATTTATGTATGTGCAGGTCAGCTGTGGCCTGGATCTTCAAAGATAGGCTCACTCATACGTCTGGTGCATGGTTGGTTGTTGGCTGGGGCAACAGGGATACTGGGCCATGTGTCTCTCATCATCCAACAGGCTAGTTTGGGCTTCCCTCACAACAGCTGAGCAGGGATCAAACAGAAGCTTTCAAGAACTCCTGAAGTTTAAGCCTAGAACCTAGAACTGACACATTTAAATTCTGCCACATTCTTTTGTCCAAAGCAAGTCACAAGGTTATCCTAGGTCCAAGAAAATGGGACCTAGACTTTAACTCTTGATGGAAGAAGCTTCAGTGTCAGACAGCAAAACACATTATACAAGAAAAAGTGAAGAATTAGGAACCCTTTTGCAATCACCCAATCACATCCCTCTCCCATTATTCCAAATATGTTTACAACTTTTTTCCATGTCCATATTCCTATAAAACCAAATGAGCTTTGTTGACTAACTTACAACAGACAGAGAAATCCAGGCTAGAAACCAAATCAAGGAACAAAGCCAAAAGGCAAAAGAAAAGTTGTCATACTGTCATTTTATTAGATGTGAATCTTCAATATTTGAAAAAGCATAATAAAGCCCTCTCCATGTTACTATCTTTGAAGTGAGTCCATATCATACTGTTGACTATTTGGGACATGATCTTGGGTCTTGGGAAGTTTTTCAAAAAATATTACATAGATATATTTTAATGGAGGCAATTAAAAATGCTTCCATTGTTTTAAAAGATTCATTGGCCCATTGAATTGAACATAAAAGGAAATATAATGTAGAGGGGGAAATATACATAGATTTTGACATCAGATAGACCTGGATTCAAATTTCAATTCTGCAACTTACTACCTTTTGACTTTAGCCAAATTGCTTGGCCACTCTAACCTCACATGCGGTATAGTGAGTATACATACTGGGTATTGAACAAATTTCCATTTTCTAATGTATTAGTTTACTCTTTGTCAAAAATAAGAAGGAGACAGTGAAGAACCCAGGGAGATTCAGCTCAGAACTCTCCAATCTTATAGAGCTTCTCAGGTCCACATTTAAGCTATCTGAGAAAAAAATAATTCAATAAATATAAAAATGTTTAATTAGCATTCTTCATTGAGATTGTCAAACTCACATTTAGCAAGTTACATTAAATAATAGACCTTCTCCAAACATATTTCCTTTTTTTAAATAAATTTATTTATTTTATTTATTTACTTTTGGCTGCCTTGGATCTTCATTGCTGCACGCAGGCTTTCTCTAGTTCTGGCAAGCTGGTGCTACTCTTCATTGCGGTGAGTGGGCGTAGCATTGCGGTGGCTTCTCTTGTTGCGGAGCACAGGCTCTAGGTCCTCGGGCTTCAGTAGTTTTGGCTCCCAGGCTCAGTAGCTGTGGCTCGCAGGCTCTAGAGCTCACGCTTAGTAGTTGTGGCACACGGGCTTAGTTGCTCTGCAGCATGTGGAATCTTCCCGGATCAGGGCTCGAACCCACGTCCCCTGCATCGGCAGGTGCATTCTTAACAACTGGGCCACCAGGGAAGCCCCATCCAACCATATTTTCATGCATGAACACTTGCATTTTCTTGGATTCAACTCTCTTCTTTAATTCACTATGAAAAAGAATATGTCAAAAAAGTATGGTACTTCAATCGAAATTGTCTGGGGTTTGGGGTTTTTGTTGTTGTTGTTGTTGTTGTTTTGTTTTGCGGTATGCGGGCTTCTCACTGTTGTGGCCTCTCCCGTGGCGGAGCACAGTCTCCGGACGCGCAGGCTCAGCGGCCATGGCTCACGAGCCCAGCTGCTCCCTGGCATGTGGGATCTTCCTGGACCGGGGCACGAACCCGTGTCCCCTGCATCGGCAGGCGGACTCTCAACCACTGCACCACCAGGGAAGCCCCAAAATTGTCTGTTTAATGAAAGTTTGCACCTTTGCTTTCATTAGGGTCTATATCTGTTAGCCACAGACTCCTGTGGCTAATTCTTGATAAGCCATAACAAAAATATACTGACAACTCAACACATGTAGCAAAAATAAACAGACAATGATATAGTGTTTCTGTAAAAATTTTTTGCTACAAGGGAGAAGGAAACCGATCCCAAGCCCACTTAAAAGAAAGTTTGCTTACATTTTCAATACCCCAAAGGAATAAAGAAATCATTGTTCTATCAAGTTAAAAGGCATCTTTTACCATCTCACAGAAATCTCAACTTTCCATGTCCCTAGAGTCACAGCTAATATTGTACAGCTCATGGGTATTTTGAGGTGGTCTATTCTGCAAGATCCTTTCATGTATTTCAAAGAATTCATTTATTTGTACACTGTCTACCTCCTTTGCCAGGTTCAGTGATACACTGTGAAGTTTTCTCCCTGTGAGCACAGAAAAATGCAATCCTGAAGAAATTGAGGTCCGGAGCTCTAGTTTTCAGGATGGTGGTCCCCAAGGAGAAAACTGCCTAGAGAGGATCAACAGTCTTTAATTCTATCAGGAGTTTAATCTTGTAATGAAGCATGAAAATTCCATTTTTGTTAATAGAAAAAGAACCAGCATGAAATGTAGTGCATAAACCATTTCCACTGGCAGCTAACACAGCCACACTGAGTCATCACAGACTCAGCATAATAAAATTGATTTAATTATGTTGAAGAGAATAGAGAGGAGATCGACTGAATCAACCAGAGGAGAGCAAGGCACCCAGCTCCCAGCTCCAAATTATAGAGAAGTGATATGCTTTCAGTATAGAGCTGAGATGCTCCTTTTTGACTTTGCCGTCCTCAGGTGTCCTGTCTGGTAGCAACGCTAGTCTTTCTGAAAAGCAACTCAAGTGGCATGCTCATTCCTTTGGACCTCTCCTTAATCGTCCTGCATATTCATTCTTGTAATCCAAAGTATCCTCTGCTTAAAAGGTCCAGGGACATTTACCAAGTGCACATGGAGTCAACTTTCACCTGTTTACCTTAGGATCACATTGTTATCAAATTGTTAAAAATAAAATAACACATATATGTATATATATTACATATTGTGTGTATATATAATATGATATTACATATATATTTAATGTAATATACAAATATGTCATTATATAACATATATAACCATTACATAGTGGCAATTATATAACTGGTATATAATAGTATGTATAATAACTGTTTTATAATATGCTGTATATATACCTGTTTTTATATGCTATATTGGTATATAACATATATATGTATATAAACACTGTTTACATATAAACTGTGAGTGAATAGGTTATACTTCAAAGAGAAAGGCAGTATGGCAAAGACTGAATTAGAGTCAGGAACTTTACTGCTAGTTCAGATACTATGGTGGATAGTTCACTTCAGTTTATAAAGCTTTCTGAGTGATCTTTCTGTACCCTATAGATCTCTCATTTATAAAATTAAAGGATTGGCTGATATAATCAACAAAGCTTCTCTCACTTCTAAGGTTCTATGATCTAAGGATATTTACTAGGAATCTATAAGTTATCTAAAGTCATGGCCAGTATAACCCAAAGCAAAGCCTATATTTTTAAGTAGTTTATAAATGTAAAGTAAGGGTACAGGCAAAAATATGTGGCCATAGCCAACATTCCATTCCAAGGACCCTGCAGCAATTTGTTTTATAAAAAAATTACATCTTCACAAAAATATACTTCAAAGATATTCTACTTAGAGTTCAAACTTTTTCTCATCCTTTAAATGTACTAGAATCAGAGAAGACATATGAAAATTGATTAGTATTCTTTTCATTCTTCCCTAGTTTATACACTTTGATTTTTTTCTTACTTGCAGATGTCCCATGTGAATATAAGTATTATTACCTTATCCTTGGACTTCCACAGAATTAATGAACTGTTGCAATAGCCAATCACAATCTGTGTTTATAGTTTAGTGTCTTGTGAGGCTTATAATTATTTTCAGTTCAGATCTGCTAGTCCAGTAAGTGCCTTCATTATTCTTGGAGATGAAGAAGCTGTTGGTTATTCTGAATTTGTCTTCTCCCTGCACCTTCTTTCTTGGCCACTGCTTGTAGTAAACATCCTTTCTGCTCCAATTTAATAGAGCTGCCTGCAGAAGGTCATTTATTAGGTAATCACTTGTCTGTGAAAAATCCTAATTACTGTATGTTTGTCAAAGGGAGGAAAATAACATTGCATTTGAATGTTGAATGAGGAGTAAACCAGCGTGCAGATGAATTAATCTGAAGGTTTTTTTTTTTAATTGGCAGATAAATAAATTTGTTAAGTGCACCTACAACTTGAGGATTAAAAAGAAAAGATACACTATCAGCTATAGTGAAGATAAAAATGTGCAGAGTTTATGGTGTTATCAGTTTGGAGTTAAAGCAAAAGAAAAATAATTTATGAATGCTACAGGAATATATTTTTCCTGTGGAATCTTAGTGCCCCCTGCTGATCCTCAAAAAATGTTTTACATTGAAGATGGTTCATGTTTTTTCTTTCTAGATAAGTAATTTTTCTATTACGGTATTTCTTTACCAACCCTGGAGAATCTTTCCTATATAAGACTCCATCTCAGCAGTATACATGTTAGTATCTGTGGCTTCTCATAGAAAAACAAGTGATTCATCAAAAATGTATATTTGCAATTATTAAAAGATAGAGAGCAAAGAATTTGAAATTACCCCCTGATAATATAACTAAACAGGTTGAACTTGTTAGTTAAAAAGTCAAGTCATCACCACTTAGGAAAGAAGACCTTGATAAAAGTGAAAACACATAATAAAATTACCAGGGACCAAAACCACAATACTGTTTCTGAATAAGATGAACAGATTGTTTATATTCATATTAGTTCATAACCAGACACATCAGACATTAAGACACAATATGTTGCCGGACACCACATTATTAATAATATTAATTTTGTCCATATTTTAGATTTCTCCAATACAGTATCTGTGAGAGAAATATTACTATTCTTATCTAAGACGTGAGGAAAATGAGACTCATAAAGCTAATGTAAGTTAATGAAACACTGTACAATCATTTACTGGCAGAGAATCATCTGAGATTATTTTTAGAACAAAATGGGTATAAATACATTTTCTACACCTATTTCCCACTCCACTCCAGATGACTGCAAAGCAAATTACAGACATCTATAGATATTTCAGTATTTATCTCTAAAGATAAGCTCTCTTTTGAAAAATATTTTAAAACCAAGCAGAACCAAGATAAGTAACCATGGTGTCAACCTCTAGGCTCTCTCTTTATGTTAATCATGTCTTATATTTTCCGTATTATAATGTTTTAACCCTTGGGGCCTTGCAAATCCTGGAGGGACTGCCCCTCCCAAGGTTAGTGAATTCCTAGAGATGATAAACAACTCACCCATGAGGGTACTTTTCAAACGCAAACGACCCAATCCGGGGGCCCAAATCCCCAAATGCCTCCTTTATGGGGCTATTACACTCTGGACCACTATCCAACAGCCAATCACCCCAAGGCCAGGTACCAGACAACTAGGGACAACACATATGCCTCAGAGCCCACTGAAATTATTTAAACTGGCCAATCCTAAAGCTGTTTGCCCTGCCTCATTGATTCTTTCCCTTGGAAACTACAATAAATGTTCTTGCCCACAGTTCCCTGTCTCCTGATCAAACCCAGTGGTTTCCCATCTAGCCCCCATGGCATGCTCAATTCCATGGGAATTGGGATCTGTGGGATATAACAAACTACCTTTTCAATTGCAGTTGTTTACTGATGTGTTGCCCTTCCTATACTTAAATAATGATAAAACCTGTTAAAATGCTACTCTGCAGAAACTGCTCTCAGTCTCTTTCCATTACATTTCAATAAGAAGGTAAAATTGGTATAAAATAAGTTATGTCTTAAACACAGCAATGCTGAATTATGGGGGTCATTTTTTTCACAAGTAGACTAAGACTCTCTCATTAAATAAAAATGAGGGCCAGTTATTTCACATCATTAAATAGGTTCATTGACATTCCTGGATGTCAAAGAGTCATTTCCCCAAACCATCAACTGCCACACAATTTCTGAGCCGTGATAACCCTAAGCAACCTCCAACATAGTGGTTAGACTTTAATAATATTACCATGGTTTTGAAAATAAAAAGATATCATGAAATCAGTCAGGCTGAGGTGTTGCAGGAAAAGCTATAAAAAGAGAGAAACTTACACGTCCAATTTTCCATCTGGCTGAGAAACTGACTTGGTTCCATAGTAGAGTTTGATATCTAACATCAGAGTTCCCATTACTGGGGACGAGGGTGGGGTGGGGAGAACTTGCATGCAAGTTTTCCATCTGCATTATCTCATTTAATACTCACCATTCCTCTATCAGTTAGGCTTAAATTATCCTTATTTATAGATATGGAGGTCAAGACTCAAAAGATAAGAAGCTTGCCTGTCATGTTTCAAAACCTTGTTCTGACTGTACACATCATGTTCTTCCCACTAAGCCTCAACATGGCCACAAAAATCACAAATTCTTCAACAAAGTTGTTATATTTCAAATAAAATATTTGGCATTATTAATTGGTCGTCCTATGTTTAATAACAAAGTTGAGTGAAGTTTCAGGTGGTATCCTATAAAAAGCTCAAATTTAATTTTTAGCAAATATCAAGCTTAATGCCAGTAGGCAGTTGTCATCCTCCAATGTTGCAATGTAGTATGTTTTCCATACCTACACAACACAAGTGTCTACACTTGCTAGATCATATCACTCTCCTCAGATAGTCTACTCTAGTGCCAAGATCCAGTCCAGCACAGGGACATTCTCAGCCCAGAATGGGTTAGCCAGATTTAAAGAGGGGAAAAAAGGGGACACCCCATGAAATTTGAATTTCAGATAAACAGCGAATAATGTTTAGTATATCCCACACACTATTTGGAACATACTTCTACAAAAAACAGTATTTGCTATTTATCTGAAATGCTAATTTAACTATCTTTCATACTGAAAATATATTCATCTGAAATACTAATTTAACTGTACTTTATACTGAAGTTCAAATTTATCTGTATTTTATCTGGCAACCCTAGCTCAACATCTTCCAGAGAATCTGAATTCCATCTGTGGTCTCATTGGGACATAATTCTATGCTGAGAGAGAGGAATGACAAACCCAGAACTGTAGTCCCCACACATTTCCTGTAATAATAATTATTATTAATCATAACTAATAATAATTTAATGATTAATAGATTTTTAAAAATAAATTAAATAACTTAATGAGGGTCCTCTAGACCACATCTGTGGACATTTCACATCCATAGCCCATCCTATTTGGAACAGGAAATTGTTGGGATAACCTAAAACCAGATGAGCTCCCAAGGTAGTAAAGGCAAGATGGCATGATTATTTATTTCACTATCTCATTCCTTCTCTCAGCAAGGCCCACTGAATCTCAGACTTGGCATTTGATGCCTTCATAAAAGGTGGATATGAGAATATAAGGAAGACATCATAGAAGACAGACAAGAAGGATAATTGTCATTAAGTAAACCCAGAAATCAATAAGTTGCATATAATGCCACCTTTAATATACCAAAGTAGTTTTTATTATATATATTGCTCTAATTTTAAATTGCATTTCCTGATAACAAACAGTTCAGAGCATTATTATTTGAGAGAAAGTGGTGTTTCTATTTCAGACTATTTGGAAAATGCTGATATTTAATCCACTATAATATTTCTGAATTCTTCTTGTGCTGATTTTAACCTCTTGGCATATTGGGTTTTCCTGGATATGGAAACATTCTTTTTGTTGATGTTGTTTCCTGTGAAAATAATTCATTTTTAGAGAAAAATATAATTTATTTATCAGAATTCAGACTGCTATGGCTGCATATTACCTGCAAATATTTTATGAGGTCTTTTTTAATTTTTTTTAAACTTTCAAAACTCATAATCTTGGCTCAGTGAAGGTGAAACCTTTTAACTGAAAGATGAATATGACAGCTACAGTCACACTGAGTGTTAAAACAGGTTCTGACGTGAAGGAATATTGGTAGCTTGGTGACATCCATCTTACTATGTGTTTCTAGAACAGTGAATATCATATTGTTCCACTTGCCAAAATGTCATGAATTTGAAGCTGGCCTCAGAAAATGCCATCAATGCTGGCTGTGAAATTTCCTTTGACTCAGATGGAAGAACAATATTATGTGCTCTCTTTTCTGTAAGACTGCAATTTAAATCAAAATCAGTTTTCTGGGCCAATTATATACTCAGAATACCTGATTTCAGTCTCCAAACTAGTGAACCAATGAAGACACTTTAAGAAAGTTTAGAAGGCAAATAGCTTCTTGTAATGGGCTTTTAAGAACCTGATTTAGAGGCCCCTCACTCCCCATCTAGGAAGATCATGGTCCAAGATCTTTCCATAAGTAAGATGAGCAGAATGAAGGCAACATCAGGAACATATTCACTATGTAAATAAACAGTGAAATAAGAATATCTAAAACTGGGAAATAGATACCAGAGACATAACCAAACACCTTAAGTTTGATAATGAGGTTATCATCACAAAAGCTGTCCAAATATGAACAGGAAACATCATTTGGAAGGAATAGCTTCCAACCTTGAGGTTCCATGATTCTATGATTCTCAGAAAACTCTCATCATACATTTCAGAATACATTCAGTGAATGAGAGAAAAATTATTCACATTTTAAGGAAATCTTTTTATAACTGACTATCTTTTTTTTTTTTTTTTTTTTTTGTAGTACGCGGTCCTCTCACTGTTGTGGTCTCTCCCGTTGCAGAGCACAGGCTCCGGACACACAGGCTCAGCGGCCATGGCTCACAGGCCCAGCCGCTCCGCGGCACCTGGGATCCTCCCGGACCGGGGCACAAACCCACGTCCCCTGCATCGGCAGGCAGACTCCCAACCACTGCGCCACCAGGGAAGCCCAAACTGATGTATCTTTTAACATCATTTATCATTCATTTGTATTTTCTTTATATATATTTTATCCCAGCATTTTGTTTCAAAGAGCATCTAAGACTCAAATCTTATTAATGGGATTTTACAAGAATTAAAGTTAATATAAGGCTGTGCTCTTATAATTATTGGAGGTATTACAGTATTTTCCAAGTGTTTATGATCCTTGGGATATTAATTATCAAAGAAACACTGATTCTTTTTCCTCTTATCATGTGAACACACAGGTCTGGGAATCCCATCAAATACCTAGTTTATCCCTGACTTATATGCAAAATAAAACAAAACAAACTTTATGTTAGTAGCTGTTTATATGGCTTAGAATAGCAGTTCTCAAACGATATTCCATGGACCCCTAAGGGTCTTTGTGTTCCTTTCAGAGTGTCAGTGAAGTTAAGTGTATTATTGCACTTGGGAGCTTGCTGCACAGTAAATGCTGAATCAACTTCCTGCCACACTATGCAGTTTAAGAAAGGAAATCTGCAGATCAATGTAGGTGAGATCCCACCACTGCCTGGGGCCATGTTTCCACAGTTCATCTACAGGCCACCTCCACTTCCTGTAAGAAACAATGGAGGGAGAGGTCAGAGATCGCTATGATGGTGAAAGGGAAGAAAGGATAAGCAACAAGTGAAGAAAGTCACAAAGAGATTCTGGGGAAAATAATTCTTGGTCACCTGCCATTTCTTCTACTTGTGAAAACAGAAACAAGGAGGTAGTGCTCAATGCTTGATTGTTCTTTCCTCTCCCCACTCCACCACTGACATCCGTAAAGTGTTCCTGCTTCACTTTGTTTCTTCTATATTTATATCACTTAAAAACAGTGAACTAGCATAAGAGTAACATGAAATGTTCTGTTCCCAACTCAAAAGTTATGATAGAAAGTTATTTAATGCAGTTGCCAACAATGCCACAGTGCTAAACATCTCTTGAGTGGGAAAAACAAACAAGCAAACAAAAAACAGTCTCAGAGATTTATCAAGAGACGCCTCCCTAAATTAACCATCACGGATTTTTCTTCATGAGCATTTTGTTAAGAATACATCTGATTGGACTTTCTCTTCTGGTAATGAGTAAAGCCCTAATAGGATGACTTGTGGAAAACAATTTTAAAATCTGGACGAGAAGCAGGTAGATTCTGATGGGAAGGACACACTCAAAGGAGGGAAGATTTACAAAGTGATTTAATGTTTTTGCAGTTTTACCCTGTGCCAACAGCAGTGTACGTGACCCACAGGACAGCAGGGAAAACTATGAAAACCCAGGTGTTTCTGACCTGGAGGACTAGAATGCTGCATCTGAAGAAAGTATGGCTACTGGGGAGATAGAGAGGATCTTAGAAGGGAAAGAGTCTGAGAGCATCTCTCCATATTTGTCTTCCCACATCTCTGGCTGACACTTGAACTACACTTATGCAAAGCAGACTCAAAGTAGTTCAGCTGAGGACCAAAGAGCCTATCTGAGACTAGAGTTGCTACCCAAATGTTTGCAGTTCATATCTAATTGATGCAATATCCTTCAGAAAGAAATAGAACACTCATCAGAGAAAAATAACATAATCTAGTGTTTCCAGACTTACACTTAAAGCATCCAGTATACAATTCAGAATTATGAAGAACTCAGAAAATAGAACACATGCTCAAAAGAAAAGGAAATCAAATATGACCAACCTCAAAATTACCCAAATGTTGGAAATAACAGGCAAGGATTTTTAAGAAGCTGTTATAATTCTCTCAATGAAGTAAACTAAAATATGCTGTCAATGAATGAAAGATAGGAAATTAAAGCAGCAGCAAAAAAATAAATAATAAAAATAAAATTTTTAAAAGATCAAAAGAAATCCTACAACTCAAAATATACAATATCTAAAATAAAATTTTCTTGGAAGGACATAATATTCTACTTGATCAACTAGACAGTAAGTCAGCAAGGACATAGACGATATGAATAACGTGACTAAGCACACTGATGGGAAAATCCATGGCTAAATTTACATTTTTAACACGATGGATGATATCAGAATCAAGTCTTAACAATAATTATATTACTTTGCAATAGCTTATTCTAGATATTTCAACAGAGTGCATATTTCCACTCAAGTGCTTCAAAAGCATTAAAGCATAATCAAGAATTAGAGATGGTCCACTATAACAAATTAAATATAGATAATCCCCCAGCATCCTTGCACATAATACATAGCAGTTAAGAGTGTGGGCTCTATATATCCAGAGAAAACTCTAATTCGAAAAGATACATAAACTCAGCATTCATAGCAGCATTATTTACAATAGCTAAGACATGGAAGCAACCTAAATGTCCAACAACAGATGAATGGATAAAGAAGATGTGGGATATTCGTATACAATGGAATACTTCTCTGCCATAAAAAAGAATGAAATAATGCCATCTGCAGCAACATGGATGGACATAACGATTATCATACTAAATGAAGTAAATCAGAAAGAGAAAGACAAATGTCATGTGATATCACTTATATGTGGAATCTAAAATATGATACAAATGAACTTATTTACAAAACAGAAACAAACTCATAGACATGGAAAACAAATTTATGGTTACCAAAGGGGAAGGGGAGTTGGGGAGGGGTAAATTCAGAGTTTGGGATTAGCAGATACAAACTACTATATATAAAATAGATAAACAACAAGGACCTACTCTATAGCACAGGGAACCATATTCAGTATTTTGTAATAAACCATAATGGAAAAGAACGCAAAAAAAAATATATATGTGTGTATATTCTTTTTTGTATTCTGAATCATTGAATCATTTTCTGTATACCAGAAACTAACACAAAATTGTAAATCAACTATACCTCAATAAAATTTTCTTTTAAATTATATGGGCTGTAAAATCAGATGGAGATAATGATAGAATACCTATCATGGAATTAAGCAAGATAATTAACATCAAAGTATTGTAGCTGTCACTGTATAATTATCAAAAACAGAAGCCAAGTTTGCTTGGCATTTCAGTAAATAAGTGAATTTTGATTTGGAAAGTGCAGATGAATCCAACTTGTGATGATCTAAGGAGGCTTTTAAAACCATTGAAGTCACTGGAGGATTATCCTGCAAAGCTACTGAGATCAGATCTGCGAAGTTCAAATCTTTACACCAAAGCTGAACCCCCTACAGTTCAGGAGTCTTTGCCTGGAAATACATATGCCTGAATAGGGTTTTCAATTTGTTTCTTTTTTGAAAGTTGTACAGTTTCCCCTCCATTGCACCCATATATTTCTTATTTCTTTCCCCAGGTTGACAAAAAATATTGATTTTGGTCACCAGAGAGTTCTCTCCAGAGAGGTCAGAGAGTTTATTATTTTTTTTTTTCTTTTGATACTGTCTGCTTTAAAATGTCATTTAAGCTGTTTGCTTTTCTGGGCACTAAATAAAAATAAATTATCTGTGGCCAGCAAGTGAGCTTAAAAGGATGACACAAGTGGAGACCACCTGCCTCTTGATGGAACTGGAGTATGAAGTGTTTATTTTCCTTTGAGTTGACCTTTCAGTCAAGTACAGTCCAGTTTTTAAATAACTTACAGAAAAACCTTTGTTTGTTTTCACTAAGTTTTTCCAAACTGACAAAATCTAGAGTAGGACTGCCATGATACTAACCAGGAAAATCTTCTTTAATGAGATAAATTTTAAGACTCTTTTTCTTTTCTAGCAGTTTCTTATTATAATGAACACTCCAAAGAAAAATATTTGACTTGGGGGGTAAAAAAGAATACTTGAATACATTCAGGGTTTTTTGTCAGTAAAGCCTCTTAAAATTGCTTTCAAAGCAAATGTAAAAGATGAGCTCTACACATAGTTGCTTCTCATTTCAAATAAACTTGTTTAACAAAATTTCAAAGCCGAGTCATTGATTGTTCATTTTATGAAACATGAGTGTTTATACGAAAAGAATGTTTAGCAAGGGGATAATAATAATAATGTTCCATTATAATTTGTGAACTCCCCACGGTTGCTTGCAAATTATGTTTCCCATTCTTTGTTAATGACCATGACACAGGCCAGTGTTTGCCAAAGTGTGAGTATGGACTACTGGTATCAGAATTATCTGGGCGACTTGTTAAAAATACAGTCATGTAATGTGTCCTAGTTCTTCCAAATCAGAATCTCTAGGACGGGGTACATGGAATCTGTATTTTTACCAATATCCCCAGATGATGCCCATACAAACCAAAGTTTGAGCACTTCTATTCAAGGAAATCTGGGGGATGGTGAGAGAGCTTGGAAGTTCACAGAGCCTTCATCCACATAATGGAAGATAAAGGAAAAAGGTTTTATAAGTTATTCAATATGTTGATGCCCAATTTTCAATCATCATCACATAGGTTGAAAAAGAACATAGCCAATATCTTTAAATAATAATGAATACTCATATCTTTAATAATATCAGGGCATAAATTATTTTTAAAATAATAATAATAATTTGTGAACTCTCAAAATAAAGCCAAAATGAAAAGAATTGAGGTCTGGAAACCCAGTGTCATTAAGAAAAGTAGAGCATATGAGAGCTTCCTCTGATATGTAAAAAATCTAAGAAATTTTTCTTAAAATCACTGTAAAAATACTTCTTATACTCCAACACCCAACATATGTACTAGCCATCAGGGAAATGGTGGTGTTGAATATAGTGGCTCAGCTTCACTTACACTGCCAGAGTCAGAAGTTTGTGTCAAATCTCCCTTGTTTTTTTCTTTTTAAACTATATGTAATTTCAAAACAATTTACTATTTGATTTGTACTACTTTCTAAACCCATAGAAACTAAGCCACAATCAATACAATGAAATCAAATAATGAAATGTGGATGGACATGTACATAGCCTCAAAATGCTGTAGGTAATTACAGAAACCACATAAGTGAAGAGAGTATGCTTCTGGCTGTCATTTACTCATGACTTGCTATATATAAAATCCTACAAGGTATTGCCCGGTTCAGCAAGGGGTGTTCACTAAGTTGAGACTGAGCTATTTCTAATAGTGGCTCACATATGCTAATAAAAGGCCTAAAAGTAAAACCTGCTCTTGCAAAATCAGAAACATGTATAATTAATTTCAGTTCATAATATGTATTATCTGATGTTAATTCATATTAATATAATATATTAATTTAAGAAAATTAAATTTTCTTTTCAAAGAAAAGCTATAGTTTACTAAAAATTTTATTAAATCTCAGGTCTGATTAAATGAAAAAAGGTGTCAAATAGCCATGCTGTATTAGAAAAATCTCATCTCCCTGCACCAGTAATGTACTTTGTTCCACCCTAGATTCACAGAATAAACTGATTAGCAGCTCACCAAGGACTGTGAGATTTATATTCAGAAGAACTGGAAGAGAGAAAACAGGATGTTGTGAGAAAGTCACATAAAGAACAGTGTAATATACTTAGGGACTTTGCGTCCTAGAGCTCATAAAATGGAAAAAAAATCCATTGTCTTTTCTCTCAGCTCAGTGAGAGGGATACTTTATCAAACATTTCTGAAAGTAGGACATCCCACTGATTTTATCTTATTAAATAGAAAATAAAACACATTGCTTTATTAGAGTTGTTTCAAGAATGCATCAAAGCTGAGGGCTCTCAACACGGAAATCAAAGAACTGAAAAAAATCGCAACAGTCCTATCTTCCTGCCCCAAACATAATAGGCCATAATTAATGTAGGGTTGAAAGACAACTGGTAGAAATATGATTAAATCACATACCAAAGTCACTGAAGTATTTAACTTTCCTATAACCATGATCTTGTGATATCCTGGTCACTGAATAGTTTATCATGTTTCTCATTATATAAGAACATGATAATTGTTGGGAAATGACTTCTGGGAATTTTTGTCTGTGTGTTTGTCTGAAGACTTCAGAGCAACCAGCCAGATTATGGTCCCAGTGGTGAATCTGACTCACTCCCATGGGCATGACTGCTCAGGTGTTTCCTTAGCTTCGGGTCCCTGCCCAATCTCTTCCCAGTACCATCTTGGTGAGGCTGAAGACATGTGAGGATTCTCATCTCCCATTATATGAGCTCATCTCTACCAAAACAGATTTTTTTTATTCAGTGCATAAAAATATAATAAAATAAAAAGAGAAATAAGAAGTTGACACTTTTGATTTACTTTCCCCCTAAGCTTGTGATGCAAACCAGGTATGGTAATAAATATTTCATGAGTGGAACTCACAATAAAATGTCATGATTAAGAACATAGACTCTAAAAAAAAAAAAAAAAACATGGCTCTGAAAGTAGAAAAATGGTTGCCAGGGGCTGGAGGGGTGGGGGAGATAGGGAGAGATTGGTAAAAGTGTATGAACTTCCAGTTATAGGATGAATAAGGTCTGAGAATCTAATGGATAGCTTAGAAACTATAGTTGATGATAACACTGCATTGTATAATCAAAAATAAATAGATAAATAAATAAAAACTTTAAAGTGAATATAGGCTCTGAATTCAGACAAATTTTGGAATTCTATCAATTAATAACTATGAGATTTTTGGCAAGTGAGTTAACTTTTCTTGCACTCTGCTTCTTAACTTGCAAAATGAGGATGAGTGCCTGATTCAAAGCATTGTATGAGAGCTAGATGAAAATATAAATAAAATGCAGAAGAAATGTTTGGCATATAGTATATGTTCAATAAATGTTAGCCATTATTATTACCATTATTATCATAACCATTATTATAACAAAATTCAAAGGCCAAAGTATGAATATCAATATGATTGTTAGGGAACAAGAGAAAAATGATGTGTCAAGAAGTTGACCAAGAAAAACAGATATGAGAATAATGGAGACAGAAATAGAAAACAAACAAAAGAATTATAATGTTATGGGTTATACAACCCAAGATTATTCCGAATTAAAAGTGTCAGTTATATTTCTTAGGTTCCCACTCTGAGGCCAAAACATAGCCAATTGGACATTCACTTCAAGAGCCTCTCTTCTCATTCAATTTCATCCAAAACTCAGGATAGAAGAGATTAGAATCAAGAACTGTGCTTTGCGTGAATTACAGCCAGAGAAATAAGAACCACTAAAAGGTGGGCATGGATTGATAAAGCCTTCTGACCAAATGACTACTCTGAGTAGAAAAAAAGAATAAAAACAAAAAGTTGTTGAAGAGAGTGGAAAGCAAAAGCAAACAAACAAACAATAGTTGGGGCATAAGGAGTTCACAGTGTGCCTCGGATACTCTTTGGTCGCTTGAGAAATTAAAAAGAAGCATGTTGTATGTGAGAGGGGAGAGTTAGAGCTAAGTGTTTAAAAACGCAAGTTCCCCAAGACTGTGGTGCAGGTTGTATCCTGCCTGATGGGGTTATGGGCTGGGGAGCTTCTCGTTCATTCCACTTCTATTTAGTTCACTAAGAACTCCCACTACCAAGGAAGGGTGAAATAAACAGACACAAAGACCATCTCCTTAGAGACCTTCCAGTCATATTTCCTAGCCATTCACCATGCAGAATCTGCTTCAAATTTCAAAGGGCTTCAAGAGTATAATTGATGGGGAAGGCAAATAGAGTGGAATAAGGAGAGAGAAAATATAACCTACCCCCTCAACACCCAAACCCTCTCTTCTACATTCAGAAGTGGGCTGACACAACTTCTGCTGAACTTGCCTGTTCCTGCTGCTTTCAGGATATCTCTGCTATGTCGTGGTTTCTCTAATTCTTACCTGTGATGTGTTGTTTCTGCTCATAAACCTACTACTACCTGCTAAAAAAAAATTAGTATGCATTCACAAAGTAAATTCAATTAAGACAATACTGACTACATGTCATATGCCAGACTCTGGATTTATAGCTGAAGATCATCTGCAGTCAGAAGGCTCTCAACTTCTCAAGCAAGCCATCAGCCTCTGACTTCTCAACTTTGAAGACCCTGTGAAGCTAAACTCTGAAAACTACCAGGAGGCTGGAGCTATTCTTGATTCAGACCATGCATTTCCCCCTTTGAACAAGAGGACTTTATTCAGGCTTGAGAACAGTACTTGCCAGGACATCCATAAGCTTGTAGTCAAGTGAACTCTGGACCCCAGTGAGTAATAGGGGAAGCATAGAAGATGGACTATTTCAGAAGCAGCAACAACAAAGGATATGTGACAAACACAGACTCGAAATACAAATGCATCTAGTCAGTTTGGCTAAAAGAAAATTATCTCACATCAAAAATGCTGTCCTTTAAATAACTCTCTAGAATGACTTTAGTCACACAATCCAGCAATGAGTGGCTCACTTGGAATAGTAATAACAATGCCTTAAATTAGTAAAGTTTTTCATAACAACTCATTTTTCCAAGTCTCATTTTAGTTTCTTTCCTTGAAATTACATTTGAGCAATGTAGCTTTCCTTAAACTTCCACATTTATGAATTTCTTACCTAATTCTCAATCCAACTTGGAATTTTAAAAAACATAAAACAACCAAAGAAATGAAGCACTATGGTCATCTCAATTCAAGGTAGGTAGCATTAGCTTGCTCCTGAAGGCAAGATTGGCAGTAATTTTCTTCATGCCAGATTTTACTTCAAAAAAAAAAAGGACCACAAGCAGTTATATTTACTATGCAAGCAGGAAAAAAATGGTCATGTGACCTTTTGAAAATTATAGTTATGCTAATTAGCAATGCTCTAGTGAAGCAAAGAAGATCCTCTCTGCATGTTTCCTTTAGAGACAAGGTTTGATTCATTTGCATCATTTTTTTTAGTAGTGTAAATAGTTTATTTACTCATATGCCATGAAAAGACCAGAAAAGTAACATGAACTGCTGTTATAAAACATTTCTAATATCGCTAAGAAGCAGGCCCATTAAGAGACAAACAGAAAAGAACATGCCAACATTATTGTCTACTTGTAGATTAATAAATAGGCAATTATTTTAATATATGTTCATCAGTATTGAGTTTTGGAAAATAGCTGCTTTGTGGTAAAGGACCTCCTATCTGTGTTATATCTTATGGTCAAATTGCTTTTTCATCAAAATGAATGTTGAGTCAGACAAAATCTTGGCATGTTCTTTTTTAACATACACATTATAAAAATGTGCTAGAAGGTGTCAGTTTAAAGTAATCTTTCTGTAAATAGATATGCTAAAGTGAAATGTAGTAACTGATCGCTAAACTGTCCTTGTAGTTAAATATATATTAAAAAAGAAAACCCTATCAGTTAAAATAACATTCAGATTGTATAGCATAGGCTGATGCATTTTTAAACAATATTACCCAGAGGTTTAGGTGGGAATTAAAGAGAAGTGTAAAAACCATAAAAAACTGCACCAATTTTATAGCAAAATATCTGTACATTTAAAAAGAGATTTATTTCAAGCTGTCCAATATTTTGGTCCAAAATTCTTTCAACATCACTATGATGTTTGAAAACAACAAATATGTTATGTCAACTATCCTACATTTAACGACACTAAGAAACAGAGAGCTCCTGAAATCTTGGACAAAAATCACGTTCATTACAAAAATGGTCAGCTACTGCATGAAGAGTGATGTTCTCCAGGCACCTGTTTAAGGTTCCCCCAACACGCTGAGCAGTTGGGACAGGGCATTAAACAACTTTATGTCTATCACTGAGTAAACATCTCTTGACCAGGAGCCTAACGTGGAAATAGTTGCACAGAAACACAACCCTGGAAAGTAGGATTGGCTTGGAAGCTTAGGAAGTAAAAATGGATAAAATGGAATAATTATGGAGATAAAATGCTTTATCTCTCACTGTCAACCAAAAACAAATTTAATAAATTGTGAGAGTAAATGTCAAGGTGAGAAATCCAGATAGTCAAGGTAGTGTTTATCTCCCCCTCTACACATAGCTTTTCATAAAACAAGGAGCAGTGGATGTGAGTGAGAAATGTGTACTGTATGGAAAGAAAGGGTTGCTCTTTTCTTCTCTCTCAGCAGAAGGGTTGCTCTCAGTGGAATTATACATAAAAAGAAATTGTGGAAACAATACCATTGTGAATGCCTAAAACATATTTTTCTTTCCCATTCTCTTCTCCCCATTTCTACTCCCTCCCACTTCCACCTCTTCTGCCAACATCTTTATCAGCTTTTGTTTTCATTTTGTGTAACAAAAGCCAGGGAATAATAGTGGAAACAACTACGTAAATGCAAAGATGTCCATTTTTGACCAGAGGTGACATTACTCTCCACATTCCATTCAAAAGGCAAGAGAGAAGGGGGAGAAATTAGCTTCATTGAACTATAAAATGAGAAAGGGATATAAATTGTACATTTTCTTTTCAACAGGAGCTGAATTTGCTTTTTTTTTTTTTTTAATCAAAAGAGCTAACATTTCAGCAAACAAACTATTTCTGTTTTTGCCCAGCCATCATGAAAAGCAATGCGGAGAAGTTGTTTTCTGTATGAAATATGGTAGACTGGAAAATATTTACAGTCCAAAGGCATGTTCTGAAACCACCATTATGTAGATTTACTTAACCTGGAGTTAAGAATTCTAAATTCTCCTCTATACTCTGCTGCTAATTTTGCCTCAGAATCTTCTACACTGCTAAACTATTCTGTTTTACAAGTTAGTCATCCTGTAAAGTTTCATAAACTTAGCCAGATCATGAGCAAAGACATAGGGTTTTTCCTCTCAACCTCTTAAAAGACAGTATAACTTAGTGGTTTAGATGTCTTACACTGGCATGAAGGATATCTGTGTTTGCATTTTAGTCCTATCATTTACTAGCTGTATTCTCTTAGACACACCTATCCCTCAGGTCTTCCTTTGTAAAATTAGGAACATTATTATAAGGACCTCATTATATATGATTCATTTAAAAATTAGTGAATTGCTTCTACATATTGGTCCATACACTGGAAAATATTGTGATTAAAAAGAATACATGTTTTTGTCCTATAAACATAAATTCTAATAAAGAAAGAAACGAGAATTTTCATAATATGTATTATGAGTAAAATAAAGGGAATGATGTGTAAAGGAGTGACTAATGAAGGGGACATATGACATGATTAGAGATGGAATCTAGAAGGAAATGACAATGGAGACTGACATAAATGGGATGAGGAAGCCAGCCAAGTCTAGACTCCAGAAGGGAGCATTCTAAACATGCGTTTCAGCAGGTACAAAGTCTCTAGGGCTTCTGGGAGCTTGAGTTTTAGAAAAAAATACAAAGGCCAGAGCAAAGGAAGTGATGAAACAAATAGTAGGTAAGGTGATCCAAAGCTAGGCATGGGGTGGCGGGGAGGGAGTATAGACAGGGATGGATGTAAGCTGTGCTTGGAGGCTATACAGGATGCCTTCCATTTGCCCTCCAAATCCCCTCTCTACCCTTCTGCATCCTGCTTTGTGCCCAGGAGGCTCACTTCCACTCCAATAAAAGGATCCTTTTCAGTTGGGTTCGACAGTGTAGGGTACGAGCCTGGAGGAGAGTGGGGTAGGGGTTTTCATTCTCCCAGCTGTTTTCCTATTAAATCCCTAACGGCTCATTGTACTCTTCTATAAAAACCACGGCTCCCTTTAGTTGTAGCTTTCCATCCAACTGTGCTCTTCAGATTCCGGTAACTGCTCTCTCCCCTTGTACCATCAGGCCTTGGGGTGGGAATGGCCTCCCTTCTTTGCTAGCCCCAGGGTTTTGTACTATACAGTACTGTGCTAATTGTTTTCATTAAACCCTACCTACAGATGTGTAAATAGTACCTTTATAAAGTTTCTTCAAATTGCCTGGAATGTATGTGCCATCTCTTTCTTGCCAGGACCCTGACTGATACACAGAATGGAACATGGATTTGTGGTTTAATTCTAAATGTTATAATATATGTAAAGTGATTCAGATTGTACACAGTAAGCACTTTGTATATGTTAATCCTCATAATAATCCTCCTGTTTAAGAAAAATGAGTGGCTTATCAAGATATTTGAATATTGCATTAAGAGTATCAGAGTCACACTGAATCACCCTCTCTCTTGCTCTTTTGGCCAGTGCCCAAGCAGTGGTCAGGCCAGGAGGTGGATTTGTGACAATGAGACAGCTCAATTTGAATATGTTCAAATACACTTCATCCTCTTCACATGAAAATGCAGAACGATGTAATGCGAATACATCAGTGACCTTAAGAGAGGCACTCTGGATAGGTAAAGAAAGAGTGTAATTCCATGTTAAAAATGTGAGATGATTAAGGGGCCATAATGGTGTAAAATTAGTTTTAGTCTCATAAGTAACCCCTGATAAACTATATAAACAGAAAAGAGGCATCAATTAACTGAAAAGCTAGAAAGCATTCGCAAAAAAGACAAGTAGAATGGTTGAATTTATTGCACCTAAAGCATTGCTTGCAATAAAGAATCAAATTCTTGCTTCTTCTGCTAAAAAGAGGATATATTGAAATTTGTATGATAAAACATTAGATCTGAGTATACACTGTTCATATGATAAATACATGATGTTTTTCCCAAGACTATTTAGATGTAATTTCTGATTCCTTCATTGTAAAGCATAAATAGGAAGACATTTAATCAAAGTTTAAGTTTTGTATAAACATAGACTATATGTGTCTACTATCCTCTAAGGCTCTAGTAATTTCTTCTCATTGAATTGACTCCAAGATTATAAATTTCATGTTTACATGGGCAAACTGCAGCAAAGGTTTGAGCAGGAATCTGGTGATTTTTGATCAGCAGAATCAGTATTGAGATACTTATCTCAAGTCTCACTCTTCATTCTGCATGAGTTTTGGACATTAAATTTTAGATATTTTGCTCATGATTATAGCAAAATCATCAGCTAATGAAAGGAAGCTTAATAATTCTCCTTGGAATTGGCCATAATAAGGGGAGCTTTAATAATGCTTACCAAATTGGATTATTTCACCTGAAATAAAAATGGTGCAAATTATACAGCTTAAAATTATGTAGTAGAATTGAACTGTGTACAGTTTTTTATGAGATCTCAAATTCAAGCCTGGTCATTCTTCCTACTTACCTTAAAGGAAGAATACTTCTGTTTGTAGAAGTTTCCTTTGGCAATGAATTCAGTGAAGCCAGGGAGCAAGGTCATTGGAATCTTATGTCAAACGCTAAGCATCAGAAGAGATTTTCCAGAGGATGAAGTATAGCTGGTGTAAGTAATGTTGGGAGAAGAAATAAACTTTAAATTATATTATCCATCCAAAGGCTCAAAGATATATAGACACAAACTTTCCAATAAATTAG
This sequence comes from Globicephala melas, assembly GCF_963455315.2. Lineage (NCBI taxonomy): Eukaryota > Metazoa > Chordata > Mammalia > Artiodactyla > Delphinidae > Globicephala > Globicephala melas. The sequence goes on along the minus strand of NC_083317.1, from coordinate 19,244,818 downwards.
TGTTTCACTCTTTGTATTCCACTATAATGAATGTTGATTAAAGTTATGGAGAATCAAAAATTTCTACCAGAATCTGGTAGAACAAACCATGCTTATAAAAATTCCTTCTTTAGATTAATGACTGGCTGATCTTCACTCTCAGTCCTTAATTTGCTCATTTTTTTATGCATTCACTTATTCCACAGAATAAATAAGTAGAATGTCTACTAAGTACTAGAAATAATTCTAAACAAAAGGATGTGACAGTTTATTAAACAGACAGGACCTTGCCATGAAGACAGGTATTAACTAGGTTATTAACTAGTTTGAGTTAATAACCTCAAACTAGTACAAGGTAATAGCAGAAGTACTAGCCTGCAGGTAGTACTAATTTAATATTCTCTAAAGTTACAAATAAAGGTACTAATTTAATAGTCACGAGCTAAAGAATACAGTAATTATTTTACAGTTACATCAGGATTCTGCAGAAATGAAAAAAAATGAAATGTCACCTTTGCCATACTTTTATTTAACCTTGTATTTATACTAAGTGTAAAGAAGACTATTAAAAACAAGAACACAAAAATAGAATTACCATATGAACCAGCAATCCCACTACTGGGCATATACCTAGAGAAAACCACAATTCAAAAAGACACATGCACCCCAATGTTCATTGCAGCACTATTTACAATAGCCAGGTCATGGAAGCAACCTAAATGCCCAACAGCAGGTGAATGGATAAAGAAGACGTGGTACATATATACAATGGAATATTACTCAGTCATAAAAAGGAATGAAATTGGGTCATTTGTAGAGATGTGGATGAATCTAAAGACTATCATACAGAGTGAAGTAAGTCAGAAAGAGAAAAACAAATATTGCATATTAACACATATATGTGGAACCTAGAAAAAATGGTACAGATGAACCAGTTTGCAGGGCAGGAATTGAGACACAGATGTAGAGAACTAACGTATGGACACCAAGGGGGGAAAGTGGCAGGGGGATGGTGGTGGTAGTGGGATGAATCGGGAGATTGGGATTGACATGTATACACTGATGTGTATAAAATGGTTGACAAATAAAAACCTATTGTATAAAAAAATAAATAAAATAAGATTCAAAAATTAAAAAATAAAAATAAAAACAAGAAGAACAGAGAATGCCATGATATTAATATCAGGTTTGACCTATTGTAAAATTTGCCTTACCTGGAAGGGTAAATCAGTAGCAGCACTGCCGGGAGAGATGCTTCATTATACACAAGGAATTTGACAAGAGTATTTTTTCTGAGCAAGAGCAGTAGTAGACATGCATTGCTGGTAGCAGTTACGTTTATATTATGTCTCTTCTAAAATGTACTAAGTGTAAACCCTTTTCATTCTTTTCTAAACATTTTCTAAAGTACTTGCATTCTCTAACTTTTAAAAATCTACTTCTTCATTTCACTTATAGCACTTAGGGTTAATTTTTCAGCAAATGACAATCCTTAATGACCCACTTTCTAAATGGAAAGTTGAAAAAAAAACTCACAAGAGGGGCTTCCCTGGTGGCGCAGTGGTTGAGAGTCCGCCTGTCGATGCAGGGGACACGGGTTCGTGCCCCGGTCCGGGAAGATCCCACATGCCGTGGAGCGACTGGGCCCAAGAGCCATGGCCACTGAGCCTGCGCGTCTGGAGCCTGTGCTCCGCAACGGGAGAGGCCACAGCAGTGAGAGGCCTGCGTACTGCAAAAAAAAAAAAAAAAAAAAAACTCACAAGAAATCCTCAAAGTACAAAAGCAACGACACTTCTAAAGTAAGCTGCCATTCACCTCCAGGGTATCCTTAATACTCACAGATCTCCTTGGTGGATGGACTTAACAACTGTGCTTTAATCTGCTTAAGGTCTGGTACTTATATCTTCCACTGTTCCCTTTTGATAAGAGGAAATAAGCTTATGGAGACAGTGCTGTCCCTGCAAATGTAAATTAAGGAGTTACTAATCAAAAGAAGAAATTAAAGAAGAGATGTGACATTGGCAATGGTTTTAATAATGGTTCTGGGTCCCATTCTAAGTCAGAGATTGAGTGTCAAGGAAGAGAAATAAGAAAACCTTAAACTCTCCATTCCAGTATAGACACCAGGAGGTGAGGAGATGAGGAGGATGAAAGAGACAGCTGCTCCTCTGGCCTCGGCCCAGCCCCAGCCAGAGCAGGGTGCCTTCGAACACAGCTCCTGCCCTTTCTTAGACCCGTCTTCCCTCTCACATCTGTGCCCAGCACAGTCTTGCCTTTGATCATTGCTTCCTTTATTCTCATACTGTTTCCAGTCTGATTAATATCTGTTGAGTGAAAATGTTTTATACAGTGGAAAACACTCCCATTGGCAAAAAGCAAAATCACATTATTTACATTAAAGGATGCAGAACGGTTTTATAAATATGAGTGTACTTTTTAAATAAATTTAATTAAAATTTTAACAAATCAATATTTTATTTTAAAAATCATATGAATAGTCATACTTAAGTAATTGAGTCACATTAAAATCAAAACATCATAATGCTCTAAAATGTGTTGTTCAGAATTTCTTATTGTTCTGTTCCCCATTCCAAACTTAAAAATAAATCAGCAGAGAAACAAGCTTTACCAGCTCCTTTTAACATATGGAATTTTCAGTGGTAACTGAAATAAATCTAAATAGGAAATTAGTAAATAGGGACATTTAAATAGGAAAAAAAAAACTCAGAAAGCTATGGAAATGAAGTGCTGAAACAGAAGGTACAAAAGTCCTTCAGGGACTTCCCTGGTGGCACAGTGGTTAGAAATCCACCTGCCAATGAAAGGGACACGGGTTGGAGCCCTGGTCCAGGAAGATCCCACATGTCGCAGAGCAACTAAGTTCATGCACCACAACTACTGAGCCTGCACGCCAGAGCCCGCGAGCCACAACTACTGAGCCCACATGCCACAACTACTGAAGCCCACGCACTCTAGGGCCCATGCTCTGCAACAAAAGAGACCACACAATGAGAAGCCCATGCACCACACCAAAGAGTAGCCCCGCTCACTGCAACTAGAGAAAGCCCACATGCAGCAACGAAGACCCAATGCAGCCAAAACTTAATTAATTAATTTTTAAAAAGTCCTTCTTTAGGAACATTGTGCTGTTTCCAGTAATTCCCAAGTCTGTGCAACTTTGGGTTTTAAAAAATCATGTCAGCTCCTTGGTACAAAGGAATAATCCACTTTGACAAATAGTACAAGTGGTTTGAATATAGCGCACTCCACTGATAACAGTTGAAGACAATTTGTTGGCAGGCAACAGGTGTGGCTATTAGAAACTCTACATATATTCAATCTACTTTCCTTTTTTTACATACATGTATCAGAGTCTGAAACTAATTTTTATTTTAGTGGCATTAAGTTTTTAGATTTCACTTCCCTAGTGTTTATTAAGTTCCCACTAAATGACCTGGATTTTGCTCTACTGTCCAATAGGATAGCTACTAGCCACATGTGGCCATTTAAACTTAAATTTAAATTGTTTAAGCCTATTAGCCCATTAGCCACACGTGGCCTGTGGCTACTTTACTGAACAGCAGCTATAGAACACTGCCATCATCATAGACAGTTCTATTGGACAACGCTTCTCTCCAGTCTTGCTATTCAAAATGAGATCCAAGTTTCAGTCACATCAGCCTAACGTGGGTGTATGCTAAACTCTTGTTACAATTGTTAAAACAAGATATGAGGTGATTTGTATTCACACTAAAGTTTCAGACATAATGCTTTTACATAGGGAATTGTGTTAAAATGCAGATTCTGATTCAGAAATTCTGGAATACGGCCCAAGACTCTGCATTTCTAACAAGCTCCCAGATGACATCAGTGCTGTCTGTCCATGAACCACACTTTGAATAGCAAGGATCTAGAAGAAATGAAAATAATGTAAGAATAGGCTTTTGACCTCAGAAAACACACCTTCTTTGAAAAGGATAAGATTTAAACATATTAGCCGTTGATACAATAAAGAATCTGGAAGGGATTATTGATTTGGAAGATGATATTACAAAACTAGTTTTATAAGTAGTGGCCACATCTTGCTGTTTTTTCACCATTGTGATAATCATTAGTTAGTACAAACCATAAAACAGAAGAACAAAAAGTATTATGGTGAACACTCAGTCTGTGAAAATAGATCATTTTTCTGAGCAAGAAATGAAGAGACAGAAACAAGGAAAAATTCAAAGGTCCCATTTTAGGAGATGCCCACAATTAAGATTGACAGGAGTGGCAGAATACTGCAGAGCTTCAGAAGATAAAGAAGCAGAGTTAGTCAGTAGACCACTGTTTACAAAGAATGAAATCTCAAACTACTAGTATTTTAAGCTTGAAACTCAATAGCTTTCTAAAAAAAAGAATAAAAATACAAAATATATTGATTCTTTCCAGGAACCCAATCTACAATGGAAATATAGACAAGTGGAGAGGTTTCTCCCAGCTACCACTCTTGGATTTCCAAACTTCATTTGGAAAACCATCCAAATAATGGGGCTGCCACAAGTAATATCTACAGCCGTCTTCCTGGAGAAAGTGTAGAAATCCCTGATGTTTTACAAAATTTTCCTGTACAAATTCTACTACATTGAAAGTGTTTAGGTATTTAAATTGAAACTACCTGACTCATGAGGCCCATATGTCAAGAACAGCTAGAACAAAGTGGGATTTGGAGGAAGGGGAGACTATAGGGTAAAAAAAAATTTTTCAGTGCATCTTCATAAGTAAACACAGAGCTGAGACCATCCTGTTGCCTAAGATACTTCTGCTAATTTGAGATGCTTCTCAAATAGTAGCCTGGACACCTGGAAGAAGATGTGGCTCTAGTATGACATCATGATCATGAGCACCATCACCACCATTAACATCACCATCACTAACTCTGCCCCAGAAGATGTATTAATCTTGATTGTGGATTATTTCATGGCTCTGAAGGAGCAACAGATTGAGAAGCTGCTCTATTCCTATTTTCATGGCACGCTCTGACTCCAATCATTAAAGCCTCTATGTGAATAAAAGAATAAATATTTAAGAGACAAAATTCTAACTTTGGTTTGTTTTGATTCATTGAGTATAGTAAAACCAAATAGTACAATCTAATTAATGTTGTGATTTGACCTGTAATGAAGCAAAAATGATTAAAATATTAATATTTTCATCTCATTACCATTTCCAGCCTCATGCTACTAAAAAGGGAAAACTGTTTCAGAAGAGTGATTTAAGGGTATGAACTGTTTGATCCCCTGAAGTAGATTTTAGTTAATGTTATTCAAAAGATAAGTAGAAGAATTAAGCAAATGTGTTAGAATAAATGAAAACACTCCTTTTTTGGAAATACTTCTTTGAGAATCTCTCATGGAGAAAGTTTGTTTTGTAAACAATATTATTGAATTATTTAACTTTAAAAAGTCTTTGAGACTTTTTTCCTAATAATTTCATCTTCCTCTTATGTAATGGACTTAAAATAATTAAATAGCAACAGTGTGATTCTGCCTGCTGGGCTAATCTCACCACCAATAGCAGAAGCTTCTTTGAAGTAGAGCTTTGTATAATAAGCAGAAGAAAAAAAAAATGTAAGAGTGAGAGTATTTGGACAATATTCATCAAGAAGTTGATTTTTCTTTTCTTTTCTGGAAGCAAGAAGAGTTATATAATCCAGCCATCACCAAAGACAGCAGTTACTCCAAGGAATTCAAAGAGAATTGCATAGAGAAATCCCATAGACTCTGCTCTGTATAAATTTGTGCAATGGAAATAGATGAGGAAATAGCAAAATTGGGAATTCTGGATAGATGGTTAATGGATTCCAAATAGTTAAAGAAAAAGAATCTATTTAATGATGGCTTTGAACAATAAGAGACAAAAAACTGAGAATCCAAACTAGCTTTGGTTTCAGGGAATGACCCATCCAGTATGGGGCTCAGAAGTGAATATTGTGGAACAAAACCAGAAAGACTCAGACCCAAACATAACCAAAGAAAAAGTTTAGGGCAAAGACAGAGATAAGAAAGGAAGCTCTCTTAATTCATCAGTCTTCCACCTCTCAGATTCTCGGTAGAATAACCAAAGAAATAAAAGGAAATGGGGACAAATGTCTATCATCACAAGAAGTTTATAAAAATAAGAAAGATGGTATACACAGGCAGAAACTTCAGGAATCTCCACTGTAATGACGTTTGACAAGACCATATGAAGACAAGGGACATGCTGAGGGGTAAAAATTCAAAGACAAAGCCAGCCTGGGGAGGAAGTGTGTGAGAACTTAAGCAGAACCCTAATTCAGAATGACAGGTCAGGCATTGAGTGGCAGATTACAACCTCAAAAGAGACTTTGGAAAATGTAATAAATGTTGGCACACAAAGCAATATGCTCCAGCAGTCCTTCCAAGCTTGTATTTGGTGTGGGGAAATGGCCTGTCACACAGGGCATGGAAGTACTTCAACATGGTGGTGAGAATTTGACATTGCTAGAGTTAATTTTGGACAACCACTGTCAACACTTGAAAATCTCACAGGAATGAAACTCTCTACCTTGCAAATGTCTCTGCTGGTAGCATTCTTCCTCTCCTTAAAGATAATTTCAATGCAAATATGCAAAAATAAATAAATAAATAAACATACATACTGTGTCTCTGAATCCAAAAGTTTTAAATGGGGTTCCATATAATCTCAGTAAGAACTCTTTCACTTCTAAATAGTAAATAAACCCATATTTTCTGTAAGGATGAACACACAGAAAAATAAAACCTGTTTTAACATGTTAAGCACTAAACATGTTTAAATTTGTTTATAAGCATGCATACCTATCTGAAATATCAAAGCTCATTTCCACCTATGAATCAGACTTCTTGAGAGAAACAGAAACTTTTGAAAGCCTCTTATTTTTATTGTTCATGAAATTTGAAGGGGCAGTACATAAAACAGAACAGTCTGAGATAAGGAGAAGTTGCTTCCAGATGGAAATTATGTTTTTGAATATTAATCAATGGAGGTGGTGAGCAGTAGACTGGTTGCCACAGAAGTAAAATATGCCCTAGACTACCCCAAGAAATATTTACAGAGCATAGAAGAAAATAGCCAAGGGATCAATATGGTAAGTGAAAAGATAATGGGAAGATGGAAAATTGATCCAGGAGTTCCCCTATGTTCATAATAAAAATTCCAAAAGCAGTGATTTGATGGAGAAAAGCTATCTGCAGAAGATGGAGAGAGAAGCAGCAAAGAAAATAAGAATGAAGATAAGTTCACTGAGCTGAAGGGAGCTGAGATCGTAAATCAAAAATTGTACCTGGATACTAGACGAAATTAATGTGAACTAAAAGACAAAAACAGGTCTTGGTAAGTACAAGAATAAAGAAATAAGAAAAAACCTAAAACCATCCTGGCAGAAAACTGAGCAACAGCCAAAAAAAGAAAACCATCTCAATGTCATAATTCTCCTTCACAATTCTATATTTCAAAAGCAAACTGTTCAACATCCATAATGTTAAGATGACTATTGATTTGGACTCAAGAAATCTGTGCCCAGCCACTCTATCATTCATATTTGGAGGCAACAAAGACATTCTCCTATCCAAGAACTTAGAAAATGTCCCCCATATGTATTATTTTTCTCAAATGAGATGTTAGAGCAAACTTTGAAAAACATCCAAATAAAATGATTTTTGGTGAGCAATAAAATCTGTAATTATTAGAATTATTGCCTGAATAATCATTAAAGTGGTCACATAAAAGCAGTAATATATAATTCTCTAAAGAGTACAATTCCACGTAAAAAGAGTATGTAGAAATAGGGAGAAGGGAAGGAAAAAAAGAAAGAGAAAGAAAGAAAAGAAAAGAAAAAGAAAGGTAGAAAGGAAAGAATACTTATTCTATCCTATTAAACAGGAGACCCTTCAGTCTGTGATTAATTAGTTTAAAAAGTAGTTTCGAGCACATTTTTTGTTTAGTTTTTGGTCATAAAATAAAAATAGACTAAATCATTGTAAAATTAGCAAGAAAAATTAAATGATCTGATAGTATATGGGAAAGGTATTGTCATTGGAGATAAAAGAAAAATGTTTTTCTAGAAATTTGTGGGTCAAATCTTCCGAAATAAATACTTTGGGAAACAAAGATTGGTAAATTCACTCCACAACACATTACAGTCATTGCTAGTTCCAGATTGCTAGTTCTGGACTTCCAATTATATGAGGCAATAAACTTTCTCAACCTTTGAGCCCCTTCGAAGTGAGTTTTCTTTTAACTGTTCCTGGAGGCATCCTAATTGATACAAACTCTGTTGTTTTAAAGGTGTTAAGAAACTCTTGATTTTGTTGGATCCAACCAACATTGTTTTCATTAGTCTGATGCTCCGAAGGGTAAAGCAATGCGCATTTGTCAGCTGAGTGACATAGACAATGGTTTAAAATTTGCTTAGGCTTCAAGTTTTCAGGTATGTGACAATTTCCTAGCTGTATAATTCGGGAAGCCATCAAGACTTCACAGCTTCCCAAGACGCTTAGCAATATGCACATCAGAACATTCTCTTCATGAATAGCAAATCCTGGAAAATAATCCATGTTTTTATAGTGAAACTACCTTTAAATAATAAAATTAAGTAGGGATTAAACACAACTAAAATCGGTCTAAAAAGCCAAGAGTAAAACTAAAAAGCTTAAACTATTAATTTGGTGTTAAAGGGGAAAGCTAAATAAAGTGTTTTTTTGTAGGTTTTTCTATGTTTTTTTTAAATTTTAGTTATCAAAATTAAGGTATGTGTTTGCTTGAATTTTAAATATGATGTTACTTTTGGTTTTCACTGTATGAAGAATCACATTCTTCAGCATCAAGAGAATGATTTTAGGAATGGTTTCCAAATTACTTTCATTAAAGTAGGTCTATTGTGTGGTACACCCATACTTGACTATTAAATGCAAATTTTACCAGATTCTGCATCCCTCTACCCTACCTATCCGAAACTGGTGACCCTCCCACCCACCTAATAATTGTTTCCAAGATAATCGGTTTTGCAAAATCTCTAAAATTCCCAACGAGAAAATTACCCCTGATATAAATTGCTCCTGCTGTGCTCTGGTTTTCTGAATTACGGAGAAATGGAAAAGGAGACCATATTGTGTAGAAGAAATGACATGGGCTGTGTGTCACAGGAGGAAATGGCACTGGAGCAGCATAAAGAAAAACCTGCCTTTTATCTCCAGGTACCCCTATTTTGTTTTCTCAAAGTAAGCTAAAAAACTTCTCTAAGCTTCAAATTATTCTAGTATACAGGCTTTGTTCTGAGAGTCAAATGCAACAAAATGTAAGAAGATTTTAGTATCATATTTATTCCTACTCCAGGAAAGTGACTTCTATCCCCAACTTCCTCGTGTTTGAAACATTTGATTTAGGGCTAATTTTTTCCTCTCTCACAGTGTCATTATTTTTCTGTTAATCTGTTGCCTACATCCTCAAGTAATACATGGAAGGATGATTTTAAGTGTGGAAATGATTCACCAGGGGATTTCGAAGAATTTACTTTCTCCATAGACTGTGGTCTATGTAGGTGCAGGAATTCATATCAGATAGTCTCTTGAGGACTTTCCCAGCTTAATAATTCTATGATTCATGAAGGGAAAAGTCTCTGAACCTTGGAAATGGACTTAGAATTATATCCCCTAGAGCTGAGGAAGTCAGCAGTACAGTAGACGTCCCAGAATGAACCACACTTTTATAGTTTCCAAATTGTGATGGTCATTCTCAAGGCTCCATAATAACCAGGGATGTGCAAAGCAGAGTATAAAATAGTTATGAATGTGGTCAAGTGTGTAGGACTATCTCCTAAAATGGCTAGTGTTCAGCATAAAATTTCTTCAGGCAGAAGCGTCGAATGTATTACGTGTGGTACACAGGAAGACAATTTTCATAAACACAACTTGCTTTCTGCCATTTTTGAGTTTTTAACAAGAGCCTTTACAATGCAGGGGTGTAGAGAATTGACAGATTTTGTACATTTTAGTGCTTTTTCACAATATTTGCTATGTTCAGCAGACTATAAGCTTTCAGATTTAAAATATGTTTTCTAGTTTATCCCACTGTGTAAATCAGTACATTAAGCAAGCCTAGCAGAAAACCATAAACAGGCAGACAGAAAAGCTGCAAGAGGTTTTCCTATCAAATGTGATGGGGAATGAGATTTAAATATCAGTTTGCCCACCATGGTATGACCCAGAAATTACAGCCCAGAGACAGAAAAAATATCCAAGCAAGGTCAACAGAGACACACACTAGGTTGTGAACTTCGAAAGAACTCACTTCAAATCATTCAAATTAAAATATACTTCATTAAGCATACTGTATTAAACACATTGTACTAAAAGCACATTGTTAATATAGGATAAACTGCTGCAACAAATAAACCCATATAGAGTTTATATTTCTTGCTCTCGCAATAGTCCAGGCAGGTGTTCCTGGCTGACAAGCAGCTCTCCTCCATGCAGGGATGAAGATCTCCAGGCTGTTTGCATCCAGGACTCTGCCATCATTGCCCACATCCTACAGGCTGCTATATCATGCCCAAGGTTAAGTGGCAGAGAGGGGAAAAGACCATGGAGGAGGTACATCCACTCAGATAAAGACCCCAGCCTGGAAGCACAGTCTTTCCACTCTCATTCCATTATGAAGACCTCAAAGTGTGGTCCTTTGATTGATTTTGCTGCAAGGGAGTTTGAAAACCATAGTCTTGCCAAGTGCCCAAGAAGAAGGGGAGAAGGGATTCTGGTTTCCACAAATCATGGAAATAAGAGTGTATGCAATATGTGTTGTACACAAAATTCTTGTTGATACTACTGTTCTAACACATTTAATTGTTGAAAAAGTATTTTAACACATTACAAGGAAGCTAGAGTAATTATGATACAAAGTAACAAAAGTATAAAGATAATTACAATCATTTTGCTCTCTCATGAAAATAAGCCATTGGTTTGAGAACACAAGTGGTAACAAATTTCAGGATGCTAATTTTGTGACATCAATGTGCCATCAATCAAATATGGCATCAATGGGAATTAAAATAATTCTGAGACAGTAGAAAATAGGGAAGAGAAAATGAATTTTTTAAGACCTGTATATGAGTCCCTTTATTTAAAATGTGAGATTAAGCAATAACCTCTTAATATTCCAATTTCTCTTCTCCAAAGAGATAATGCCCAAGACACAGATGTAGAGAATGGACTTGAGGACACAGGGAGGGGGAAGAGTAAGCTGGAATAAAGTGAGAGAGTGGCATGGACTTATATATACTACCAACTCGCGGAAGCAATCCTGTGGGGAGCTCTGAGACCTTGAGCATCCTGGCTGCGGGTGTAGGACCACGTCGGGGCGCCAGAGTCAGTCCACAGAGTAAATATTCATAAGCTTGACTCCTTGCTTACACATGTTAAATAAAAATAACTTAAAGTGCACCACAGTGGCTTATTTTTGCCCCACCCTGGGTATGCTCACCCTCACTTTGAGATACTGGCTCAGGGCAGTGCCTTCTAATTACCTGGGAAATCTTTTTAAAATGCAGTTTCTGATTGCATAGGTCTGGGGTGGGGACAGAGATTCTGCAAATCTAACAAGTTCCCAGGTGCTGCCCACGCTGTTGGTCCATAGATCTCAAGTTAAGTTGCAAGAACTTAGAATATAATTGCTTTAAGGGTTAATTATAGATGACAAATATATTGGGCAGTTCTATAGTGAACAAATCCTTAGGCTGGGATCAGTTTACATAAACCTAAAAAAAGAGAGATAACCAAGAACAGAAAAATAAGTAACCAATAATTTTACCCTAATCAATATTTTCTTAAAAAGTAGCTCCATTCCACCATTTTCTAGACCTTTGGACATGTTTTATACAACATTCTGACAAGAGGCAAGATTTCACGCTCTGTCTAGAGTTGCTTAAGATTGTAGGTAAGTTCATCAGCAGTGGAGAATGCAAAGCTAGAACCACAGAAGAACTTACAGCCTCGTGGTCATATAGTGCTTGCTTCCTTGTTTTTATCAATGCAGTGATGATAACAATCCTGATCCTGACACTGCTGTTGAAAGGATTATACAAGATTATCGGACCTATAATATCTTATGTAAATTGTCCCTAGCGATCTTCACATGCCAGTATGCTTAGAGAATTTGTCATTGCTTATTCCTAAACTCAAGCTAGCTCATAACTTCTTAATTATTAGAGTACCCCAGAAGCACTCTAAAATATTTTAGCATAAATTGGGATTAGACATTGTGATGGAGAAGGGAAACAGAGATGACTTCCAAATATTTCATTAAATAGTTAAAAACAAAGAAATTCAAAGTAAGCCTGTTTTCATATTCATTCTCAAAGTATGTGCTACTCACTCTGAATTTAGTGTACTAGCTAAAAAAATAACAAACCTTGTCAAAGGAATTCTTAATGTTTTCTGAAGAAGATGAGAGGAAAAAAAGAAAATTGACAACACCTAAGAAGACAATTTGATTTTAAAGGCATCTATGAACCTAGAGAAGGGAGAATGGAATTAAAATGTGCGCTTAATGGAGTCTTGAAACAATGAAAACTTTTGATCTTTTCCTTAACCTCAAAAAAAGAATTCAGGATTATATGTATAAATAGTTAAAATCTAAGCATTCAATCAACTGAGTGCTTTTATAACTCTGCAATCTCAAATTTCTTAATGACAAAACTTTTCATATGATATTTTAATAAAATCCCAGCTAGATTATTTCAGTTTTTATTATGGGAGAGAAAACTAGCCAAAAAAAAAAAAAATCTTTTTCTAAAATAACTAAATATGTGTGCCATTTTCAAAAGAACTTTTAGTAACATATTCATCCCTGAGGTCTGTTTAAATGTTTTGGAGCTTATACACACACATGCACATATGCATGCCCTTTTTTTCTTGCAAAAAGTCATATATTAAAAAAAAAATGCTTCCTATTTTGACGTCACTGAAGAAACACTTGGCTTTATTCCCTGAATAAATGTTAGCAGTACTGAATATCCACCATTGTTAAATTATAATGAAGGATGCTAAAGAAAAATTCCTGCTGAAATAAATCATGTCAAGTTTCAAGAACAAAATTGGATAGAATCATTGGATTAATACTAAGCAATTTCTCTCCCTATTATAATATTGATAAAAAACGTACAGGTGGGGACCTCCCTGGTGGCACAGTGGTTAAGAAACCACGTGCCAACGCAGGGAACATGGGTTCGAGCCCTGGTCCAGGAAGATCCCACATGCCACAGAGCAACTAAGCCCATTTGCCACAACTACTGAGCCTGCGCTCTAGAGCCAGCAAGCCACAACTACTGAAGTCGGCGCACCTACAGCCAGTGCTGTGCTCCACAACAAGGGAAGCCACCGCAATGAGAAGCCTGCGCACTGCAACGAAGAGTGCCCCTGCTTGCTGTAACAAGAGAAAGCCGGCTCGCAGTCCTGATGACCCAACACAGCCAAAAATAAATAAATGAATAAATAAAAATTTATTAAAAAAATTAAAATGTACAGGTTTTTCCTCTTTCCAGTGTACTCTTAAAGTGAAAAGTAATCTGTTGTAATTTTTTAAGTGTATTATTCCAACGTGGGAAAAAGAAAGAAAACTTTTCTGTACCTAATATATGTTGGGTGCTCTACAAATGTCTTGAAGGGTACATATCTGGTGTGATACTTTCAAAAAAAGTAGGCTGAATGTAGAATTGTTCCCATTTTATGGAGAAGAAAGATGAGATTGAGAAAAATGTTCATCATGTCCGTGTCAGAAAGCTGGTAAACTGCAGGCAAAGTATCTCTCTGCAGAGCCCAGGCTCTTTCACTGGTAAAGCAAGTATTTGGTCCATGGGCAAAAATCATCAGGATGCATTTCCTATAGCACTCACACCACTGCAGTTCTGTTCAACTAGGTAGTACAAAAGTATGGGTGTGGGGCACATTGACTGTACATTCAGACCCCCTCTTCCTCAGCAACCATGCATAAATGCACATGCAAACTCAAAAGACCCAGCACTGAAAAGAACAAAAATAAAATTCTTTAAAATAAGATGAAACATAAAACAATAATACATGAAATCACCTGCTTATATTGTAAAATGACAGTCACACTTGAATTTGTGCTGTTACAGTATAAAAATTAAATTGCTTTCATCCATTATTTCATCAGATAGGTTTTCTGCCCCTTTCTGTCTCTTCTCCTTCTGGGACCCATATAATGCAAATGTTAGTATGCTTAATGTTGTTACAGAAGTCCCTGAAACCATCTTAATTAAAACATTTTTTTTTCCTTTTGGTGTTCTGACTGGGTGATTTCCAATGTTTTGTCTTCCAAGTGACTTATGTGTTTTTCTGTATTACCTAATCTGCTGCTGATTCCCTCTAGTGTATTTTTCATTTCAGTTAATGTATTCTTCAGTTCTGATTGGTTCTTTTTTTATACTTTCTAATTCTTTGTTGAAGTTCTCACCATGTTCCTCCATTCTTTTCTTTATTGGGTAAATTACTTATCTCCATTTCTTTAGGGCTTTTTCCCTGGGGTTTTATCTTGTTCTTTCAAATGGAACATACTCCTCTGTCTTCTCATTCTAACAGGAAATAAAACCAAAACAAACTACAAATATTATCTCAAGAAGAGATCTATGAATTTCATTTTAAATTTGGCCTTTCAATCTCAATGTACTCATTTATGATATGTGGCGGAATATTATACTGCATGGTAGGGAGAAAAATGGGCTATATGTGTCCCCAGTGGTATGCTAACTGAAGCTAGAATTGACTAAATATCATGAATCAGCTAAATAATTCATCTAAAGTAAGTCTAAGCTGAATAATTTTGTATCTTATCCTAAGGAATAAAATGACTCTTGTAAAATCTCACTTTCTCAAAATAATGAGCATAAATATGATTGACTGGAACATTCTTTTTGATGACCCTCTACCCCTCCAGGGGAGTTCAAGGCTGTGCACATTCCTTTAGGTCTCTACCATCACTGCATCCTTACACAGTAAAAAATAGTAAATCAGTATCAAAGGTAAAATATAGCTGTCAAGGGCTCTCAGTGGGTCTATTATAGAAGGTTGTGAAGCCCAAATAAGAGTCAAAATTCACTTCTTCCACTCATATCTTCTTCCTCTTAATGTACCTAGAAGGCTGAGCAGGACCTAGGAAAGTTCGAGAATAGTGCTACTCTCTTGCAAGTTCAAGAGAAGCCTTAACAGAGGCGGGCAAAGTGATCCTCAACACTCACATAAGAGGCTAGGCTGCTCACCTAGGGCTTCAATGCTGAAGCACCTACTCCAAAAGGGCCCCTTTGTGCACAGGTAATGATCAGGCATTCTTAACCTGACTCTGTTTTCAAGCAACAAGACAAATCTGTGTGGGAACTGGTTCCATTCTTTGGTTACAGTAGAAGCTCTGCTATTAAATGAGGCAAGAAGAAAAGAGATAGTAGCCCTTTCTGTGTAGAATTTATTAGGTTTAGATTCCCATACACATATATTTTTTTATGTCTTTTCCTGCCATCTTTCCCTCCCTATGGGATTCATTTCACACACACCATATTACCTAAATTGGTAAACTCTGAAGCTGAAAGGATTTTCTTTAAAAAAATTAACTCACCCCTTTGTCACTCCTGCTACTTAGCTATGCCCACTGCCCACTGTCCCTCTCCTGGTTGATGTCCACCACCAGCTTCCTGTTCACAGCCATCCCATTCATGCCAGGTTACATCCTGTGGCATCCACATTCACATCAAGGAGTTTGTTTCACCCAAACCCCTTAATCTCTTTGTCTCTGAAGATGTTTTCCTTCTTCTAAAGGCTTTCTCTTTCTTCCACTTAACTCACCTACAACCACGATCATACTCTATTAACCCATAGCTGCTCTGCCTGAAAAATTTGTAAATCAAGGCTCCTGCTTTTCATCCACAAGGCTGTATCATTCTAGACTCATTGGTACACAATTAAGATCATTTTAAGATGGGACAGATATGTGTATGTTTCAATGCCAGTGAGAAAGATCCACTTGTTTGAAGCAAGCTGAACATACAAGAGAAGAGTTGATCGAATAAGAATCTTGTTCACTTTGTTATACAGCATAAACTAACACACCATTGTAAAGCAATTATACTCCAATAAAGATGTTAAAAAAAGAAAAAGAATCTTGTGTGTTAATACCTCTAACTTTTCGCGGTCTGTCAGACCTTCCCTTTCATCACTTCAATCTTCACCTTAGAGTCCATGAGCCATCATTTTAGTAACATTCTTTCCTACATCATAAAATCCTTTCTCCCTCTGCCTTTTCTTTTACCCATTTAGCAAAACCCCGTTCTGGTTGGTCTCATCTGTTTTCTTTCTTTCTGCCTGTGTTCAATATAAGAGTTTATCAGAAACCTATCCTTCCACCTGTGCTTTGGGCCCTGTCTTTTCCCATCTTCTCTGGTATATTCAACCTCTTCCACCAGCTTTTAAACATGCCCACATCTCTCTCATCTTACAAAGAAAGTGTCACTCAAGCTCTATTTCCTCAACTACTCCTGTGTCTCTCTCTTACCCTTCAGAACCAAACTTCTTGAAAAACTTGTCTTCACCTACTGATTTCATTTTCTCATCTCCTTCTCACCCCCCACCCACTCCAGTACGACTTCCATCCCCACCACTCAACAAAATATTGCTCTCCAAGGTCACCTAAATTTCCATTTTCATAAATTCCATGGGTATTTGGGGGTAGCATTTAACACACTTTATTTCCTTCTCAAATAACTTTTTCTCTCCTTGGGTTTTTGTGCCGCCCCAGTGACCTGTCTTACTTCTTTGATTTCCTTAAATTATCCTTCCCTCCTGGCCATTAATGTATTTCCTTCAGACTGCTTATTAGTCTATCTTTTCATCTCCCTCAACACTCTCTCCCTAGTCATTTTATCTGCGCATACAATTAAAATCACCCAACTAGGCCTATGTCATTCAAATTTATACTACATTTAATCAATTATAAGATGTTTATTTTCCACATTTTAACATCTTTGAAATGAAAGTGGGTCTCAAAGTGGATGGTATACCCTAGTGGTGGCTGTATTTTTCTCTTTCTTAGTGGCATATAAAATAATGGTGCGATTTTAAATTGGTGGTATCTCAGATACAGTGAAATAAAGTCTTTCCTTGAAAAATCAGACCCATATATCTAGTCACTGTTTCCACTTGAATGCTTGAAATAAGCATTCAGTGGTCATTGTGGTGACCATTTCCGGGGGCAACGTTTGTATTGAAATCTATGTGAATGGCACCTTCTGGAATTATGGAACATGGTAGCCTTGGCAAAAGTACTTCAAATTCAACACATTCAAAACTGAACTCAAGATCTCCACTCTCTCCCCAATCTCCCTGCCCCCCTGAAATCTACTTCTCTTCTTATGTTCCCTGTCTCAGTATTCTTTACCATTGCCCACCCAGTTATGCACAAGCCAGAATCCTAAATATCAAATGTATATTTCCCTCTCCACATTCTTTAAAATCCGATTATCAAGTTCTGTTGATTTTCCAGACCTGCCCACTTCTTTGTATTTCCTCCAATATCACCCTGGTCCAAGAGACCAACACTGTCCCAGATTCTATAAGAATTCTATAAGTTAGAAGTAACTGCTCTGAGGACATCCATTCTTGCCCCATTTCCCATCTATTCTCCATCTGATGGCATAATCTTTTCAAAACAAGTATGACAATGTCATAACCAGGTTTGAAACACTTTGATGTATACCCATTGCTGCATTGCTGGTAACCCCCTAGACTGGGTCTTCTAGAAAGTTCCACATTTTCTGATCCCCTCCCATGGCTCAAGTTCATGTGCACATATTGCTTCCACATTCCCTATGTTCCAGTACAGTGGATCTCTTTCAGGTCCCTAAGGACACCAAGCTCCTTTTTGCCACAGACATAGTTTTCTCTGCCTGGAATGCTCTCAATATTCTTCTCTCACCTTATCTAGTTGACCGTCTCCAGCCTTCAGATGGCTGCCTCAATATTGTTCCTTCTGGGAGTCTTTCTCTGACCTAAACAAAATCAGCTCAGTTCATCACATGCTTTACTTTTAACATTTTAAATTTTTATATTTATATTTTATTAAATATTTTATATTTATTATTTATGGTTATTTAAATAAGGTTTGCTAAACTCTCAGCTCCATGACAGCAGGGACAATGCCTGTTTTCTTATTTTCGTAGCCCCAGCTTTTGGCAGAGTTCCTGGGACAGAGTAGGTGCTCAAGAAAGACTTTTTAAATGAATATTTGCCAAGACAGGATAGAATCAGATGATGTCTAAAGTCTCCCTTTCCCATGTGGGTGATTCTAAGATACAGATTTTTATGTAACATTATTTATTATGTTTACTGAGTGTTTTAGGCTTTCAGGTCTACATTATTCTCTCTAAAATTAGTTTACTTACCCAACTTTTTTTTTTTTTTTTGGCTGCACAGCATGGCTTGTGGGATCTTAGCTCCCCAACCAGGGACTGAACCCGGGTCACCACGGTGAAAGCGCCAAGGCCTAACTACTGGACCGTCAGGGAATTCCCCTTTTCCACCTTTATTTAATGTTGTATGTTTATTTTTATTTAAGTGGTGTTTGATTTTTTTAAGTTTTTCATTTCTGCATTACTGTTAAATCATTTTTAATTAATTCCATTTGCTTGCCATTGGTCTCTCCTAGATTGCTATGTTTTTTCTTTTTAAATGAATATTTTGCCTTTAATTCTATAATAATTAAGGTGATCTTCTGTGTCAAAAATTTAATATTTTGGTGATGACTAGCAAGTGTTACTCTGCTATTTCTACACCCCTAGGTCTTTATTTCAATTAGTATAATATGCTCATTAAATTAAGACATCTATTATGGTGCCAGCATTCACATAACAGACAGAAAAATGTCTCATAAGGGTCAATTGGAATCATTTCATTAAATTAATATCATAGCCTTTTATAAGAGTGTCTCAGTAGATATTGTTATTAACAGAGATAGGATATAAATTGAAATGAGGTTTTTATGCATTACATGCTCTGAGTATATTTTCAATTGACAAATCTGTGTAGAAGGCAGCTGAGCTGTCAAAACATACTTTATTCATGTATCTATAGAGCCATTTACCAATTTGCACAGTACCAAGGATCATGCCTGTTTACCTGGTTCAGTGTACAACAAGGCATAGGAACAAGTTTACGACAGCTTGAAAAATATTATTTTACCTGAATATCTGAAATGTTCTCTACACCTCTTGGGTCAAGTTATCCCTGAATAAAAGGTCTCTATTTTGCCTTTCAGGAATGTTCAAACTCTATACAATTCAGCCCCTGCCCAAGGCAACTGGTCCCACTCCTACACTGACCAACACAGTGTGTCCTTCACTGGTTCACTCACTGGCCAAGCTTTAATAACAGAATTAAAACTAATCAATGGTTGTTAGTACCAATTGTACTGTAGCTTTGGCCTTATTTTCTTCCTAAATGTGTGGTCTTGAACAAGCCACATGCCCTCTTATCCGTTGTTCTCCTAACTTTAAAATCTACCCAGACTCAATTAGTCTTTAAGAACATTTAATATACGAATACAATAAGAATTTTATAAAGTAAAGGCATTACACGAGTAGAAGACTTCACTTGTGTTGTGAACAACCTGCCTTTTCAGGCACTAGCTATTTGAGCTCTTACTACCATTTATCTGCGCACCTAAATGTTACCCCCAATTCATTAGTTTTCCCTAGAGCACTACTCTGGTCATGTCATTCACCAATGCATAGCTTTCAATGATGCACTGTGACCTAACAGATGCATGAAAAATCCTTCAATCTAACATCCACATTCCTACCACACCCCATTCACGTGTATTTTGAAGCTGACAAACTTGATGCAATGGGTACAGATAATCGTTAGCGCTAAGTGGGGAGAGACTTGAGATTCATTCACAACTGGTCATTGTCTTAATAAATATTTATTTCTCCATTTTGATGGCTTTTGCTCATCTTTTTCTGGCTACATTCCCAGTAAGTAGGACCTAGAAAGATGTCCAGAGGATCTTGTGAAAGATTATCAGAGAGTGGAGAAAAAAGCAATACTTTGTGTGAGGGTTTTTTTATTCCTATCACCATGGTATAGTCTTATTATATAATCTAAGAAATACTCATGTAAAACTTATTAAGCTAAGACAATGGAGTTTTACTTTGTATTTGGCAACCAAAGAAACTAACTTAAATGACCGGTGAGAAGAGAAAAGGTGAGCTTTAGAACCTCCTGAGGTCATAGGCTAAGAGGTGGACAGTGCCTCAGCATGATGCACTTAGGAAAGTGTCCTGAGTTCTCATTTGAGGACCAAAACCAGGAGGAGGAACCCATATTCTGCCAGGTAGGAACCCCTAAGCTACAAATGGCAGAATGTGCCTCTACCTAGGCTGGGAGATCCTTGTACTCACCTGTAGCACAGGGAGGAAGCAATCACTAAGCAAACAGGTGATAGTCATCAGTAACATTTTCATCATTTGATGTTCCTAGTGCTAAATGACTATTGATGGCCATTTAGCATAAGTTGTTCATTAACACAGACACAGACCCTCACAAGCCATCAACTTCACCCCTCCTAGAAATAAAAATGTCTTTATTCATTCATCCTCCCACAAAATGTATTAAAGACATGTCAAATACTAGTCTATGTGGGAAGATATGGTCATAAGTAAGGCATGCTCTTGAAAAGAAGATATATTCCACCTCTCCATATGAATGAAATCCTGAAGTAATATATACATTCATAATGAGTTCTTCATCCAAAAATAAGAACTCCAAATTTTCATACTAATTAGCAGTGACTAAGTCATTTTACACTTTTACACTTGATTCTTTGACAAATATTATAAAATGTAGAGCTAAAAATAACTGTACATGGGTGAAATGTAGACAATAACCAGGAGTTTTTAAAGGAGGAGCAGGAACTAGGGACTTTCCATGAAACTGTCGATACAGGTGGTCACATGGTATATGATTCCATTTATATAATGTTTTGAAATGACAAAATGATAGAGATGGAAAACAAATTAGTGGTTCTCAGGGGTTAGAGAGGGGAGTGGGGTATGGGTACTATAAAGGGATGACATAAAGGAGATCTTTGTGGTGATGGACTAGTTCTGTATCTTAGTTGCAATGGTTTTTATATGAATCTACATGTGTGATAAAATGGCATTGCACTGTATCCACATACTGTACCAATGTCAGATTCCCTGGTTTGATATTGTTTTGCAGTTACATAAGATGTAACCATTGAGGAAACTGGCTGAAGGGTACACAGGATCTCTCTGTAGTACCTTTGTAACTTTCTGTGAATTTATAATTATTTCAAAATTAAAAGTTAAAAAAAGAAAAGAAAGGGAGCAAATGCAAGGGACTTGCCATGAAACTGTCAGTTAAAATATTTGAATAGAAACAAAATCTGCTTTCAATTGTGACCAGAGGTGGCTTTTAAAGTTTTAGGCACATGAGTAGTATGTCTATCTCTTCAACACTGACCAGGAAAGTATAATTGCATCCACAAAGGATCTCCCAGTCAACTAGTTGGTGTTATATTCTTGTGATTTGATAAAATGCGACCATAAATCGTGTTTAGAAGAAAAAACAAAAAACTTGAAGCCAGCCACCTAACATCTATCTGAAGATTACATGGCCTCTAATTTCTATCACGCAGTTTCTGGTTATTACCTTAGGTAAAATGAGAACTATCTCAATTGAAAATTCAAAAACTTTTCCTCAGAAATTGTTAAAAGTGATATCATTAGAATCATACAAATTAAAATCAACACAAGAAGTTTAAGATATACAGTAATTTTTCATGTTAATGGACTAAAGTACCTCTTGAGACTTTCTTGTCATCAATGTCTATGGCTCTATTATTTCTGTTGAGGTAAAATTATCTATGTAAAGTCATTACCGAGGTCTCCTGTGTATAAGGATAATGAAAGTGCTTCCATACTTTGCAAATGCATTATGTTCTGAAAGAATATTAACATTTTATTTTACATAACTTCTTAATGGGAACATTTCTAAAACACTAAAATAATTACTCAACAAAACTTTCTACTCATAATTGCAACAAATTTTATAAAATATAGATTTGGGGCAGTATTACTGTCTATTGCGTTTTGCTTTGTTAAGATACTAGGAATTCTGATTCACTTAAATGTTTATCGAGATTGTGTATGCAATGTATGTATATCTATGAGTTAAAGATCAAGAGGGCATGATGATAAAATGCATCATTGGATAAAATGTCTAGTCCATTCCACAAAATCCTTACACCTGCAATATTTCAACCTAAAATAATCATATAACTGGTCCTATTCTGTAGTTTGCTAACACAATTCTGGACTACAGGATGTGTTCTGTGGAACCATTTTTTTACAAGCCATGCCTCTTCAAACCCAACCTCTAATAGTTTCCATGAGTGAAAATTCAGAACTACAGCAAGAAAATAAATGCAGCATCTCTAGTAGTTTAATTATTTCAGGCATGTAGGTGTGACGAGCCAGTAGGAGAATAGTAGAAGGCTACATTTTGGCCTCAAAATACACGTGAATGGGGTGTGGTAGGAATGTGGATTGTTAGACTGAAGGATTTTTAATGCATTTGTTAGATCACAGTGCATCATTGAAAGCTATGTATTGGTGAATGATATGACCAGAGTAGTGCTCTAGGGAAAGCTAATGAATTGGGGGTAACATTTAGGTGCGCAGCTAAATGGTAGTAAGAGCTCAAATAGCTAGTGCCTGAAAAGGCAGGTTGTTCACAACACAAGTGAAGTCTTCTACTTGTATAATGCCTTTACTTTATAAAATGCTTATTGTATTGTATTTTGAGGTTAAAAAAATAATAATACTATACTTCCTCACCATGTCATTCTGGTATCTATTGCTCTTGTAGGCTAGAATCGTACAAAAGTGAAAGTGTTAGTTGATTACAAGAATTAGCATTCCCCTAAACCCGACAACATTCTTCTTGAGTACAGCAAAATTTGTGCATAAAACTTGACAATATCTTTAAGAACCACTTGAAACATAATAGAATAGAAATATATTCAGGAAATATTTCAGGTTTTGTCTCATTGTATTTAAACTCTCTAAAAATAGGAACTTCCTATATATAGCACAGGCAGAAGGTCTTCATACTCCAAAACATTTTATTGGAACATCCCACACATAGTACTAGTTCATAAAATTATTTTTAAATAAATGTTACATTGATGAATGTCATTAAATGATACACATTTTTTAAATGTCCCATTAGTGGAGTAATGGATAAATAAAATGTGGCATACTGTATGATAGGTTTATTCAAGGCAATTTAAAAAATAAAATATCTGTAGCGTCATGGATGTAGCTGGAGAAAGCTTATTTCAGAATTTATTAAAATATGCTATCATTTGTATAAAATTTTAAACCATATCAAAATAATATTTTATACTGCTCAAGAATGCTATATTTGTGTAAAACAATGAAAATAAACTATAAGAACATACATTAAATTTATGATAAAAGTATTTCTTTGGAGAAAAGGAAGAAAGAATAAATTAGGAATGGGGGTTTAAGGACACTTTGGATTCAGATGTTGAATTTATTTTAGTGATTTCAAACACGTAGCAATTTTTTTTTTTTTTAATTAAGATTCATATCCTTCGGGACTTCCCTGGCGGTCCATAGTAAAGATTCCGCCTTCCAATGCAGGTAATGAGGGTTCCGATCCCTGGTCAGGAAAAGAAGATCCCACTTGCCCGGTGGCAAATAAGCCCCCGCGTCACAACTACTGAGCTCGCGCGTGCCTCAACTAGAGCCTGCGTGCTGCAAACTACAGAGCCCTCGTGCCACACCCCAGGCGCCCTGGAGCCTGCGAGCCACAACTAGAGAACAGAAAATCCACACGCCACAACTAGAGAGAAGCCCGCGCACCACAACAAAAGGTCCCGCATGCCTCAAGGAAGATCCCGAGTGCCTCAACTAAGACCCGACGCAGCCAAAAATAAAAATTAAATAAATAAATAAATAAATAAATAAATAAATAATCTTAAAAAAAAAGATTCACGTCCTTCATAAAAATGACAATTATCTCTTAGCAAGTTTCTTCTTCTCCTGCACCCTTGCATTTCATCTTATACTTTTTTAAGAACTGTTCATTGAGTACTATAAACCAAAAGAAAAAAAAGGTATTTTGTAAACTATACAGACAAATAAAAGATATATCTGTTTTATCTTTAGAAATATATAAATAGTTTTAAATATATAAAGATATATCTTTAGACTGCTCTTAGTTTGTGTTTTTCACGGGAAGACAATGACTAATCTGATGAGTATGAAAAGAATTTTCTTAGTATAGTTATTTCTAACATTCTTTTCTTGCTCTTAAAAGAGGTGAGATTAGAATACATGGAATCCCACCACTAAACCTCTACAAGTCAAAAGTGAATATGTAATTCAGTAGGAGAGAAACCAGTCAGTCACCTTGCCCATCTCTCATCCCCAAGGAAGATCCAAGGTTAACCTCAGGATGTAGTACAACTCATTGCCCCAGTCAGCTGGTACCATGAGTGGAGGTCACTGCACTCCCTAAATAAGAGACTAGAGTCCCAGCAGGTATTTCATTTCCACACCTCCTATACCACGAGTGACTTAGGAGGACCACAGCTGTCCTGGTTAAATCAGTGCTCGCATGGAAACCACTCGAATCTTGGTTTTATATGCTGTACCATCCTTTCATAGGGATCTGTTAGGTCTCCCCTCTCAAAGGTTATCTTCCATTCCAGAGTTAACCCTAGACCCTGAGTCTAGACTGAACTGTGAGTCCCCATTATCTGTTCCACCAATGTCTTCATAATAATCCCTGTCTGCCTGGCCTACACAATTAGAGAACATTACAAAATTCTTAATCAGTTTTCAAGATCTTGAACAAAAACCCATGGGATGAAGTGAGAGAGTGGCATGGACTTATATATACTACCAAATGTAAAATAGATAGCTAGTGGGAAGCAGCCGCAGGGAGATCAGCTCGGTGCTTTATGACCAAATAGAGAGGGTGGGAGGGAGACACAAGAGGGAAGAGATATGGGGACATATGTATATGTATAGCTGATTCACTTTGTTATAAAGCAGAAACTAACACACCATTGTAAAGCAATTATATTCCAATAAAGATGTTAAAAAAATAAAATAAATAAAATATGATATCTTTCTTAAAAAAAAAAAAATTTCATCCATACAACTAATGTGTCATACATACTTTACCGTATTCTTAACCTCTGAAAATTTGTTGTGTTTTAAAACATGTAGAACTCTCTAAGAAAATTATTTTAGCAAAATATTGTACACATTTTTGCAAAACACTGCACACATTTATGACATCTGAATAGTGACTGACTAGTAAGCAAGAGCTAGGGTAGAGCCCACCCAGCTAGTCCTACCCCAACACTCCCAAGTGCCCTGTTTGTTGCTCTGTCTATGCTGAATCTAGCCCTGGGTATAACCCCATTCTGTAGTCTGACTCTAGTATCTCCACTTTCTATCCTATGTCTTGTAGTTTTATACAGAGAGATGTTCTAGGTACATATCTTCTGATATAAAAATGCACTGTTAATCTCTGGTTGAATGTTAAAATAAAATGAGAGTGACAGCTACTTATATGATCATTTTTATAAAATGTACTTATGTATTTTAAAATATACTACTCTCCTTCATTATACCAATGGCATTCGGTTGCCCTCAATGCAAGGGACAAGGGTCTCTGTAACCACAAGGCTGCTTGACTACATATCTCTATTCCTTGCCCAGGGAAGATGTAGATCACAAGAGTCAACTAGACATCCACAATCTGTTGTCCCAAAAGGCATGACTGAGGAAGGTAAACAAGAAAGGAAGAGCACACAAACACCATCAACCACCCCCAGTTTTTAGAACTTTGGCCACAGGTAGATTAGGCAAGTTTCAGAAAGGTGTGTAAAAGCTCCCAGTTCAAACATTTGCCTGTATCTCAGGGCCACGAAGGCTATTCTAGTGGCTCATAAGTCTTCTTGCCTTTTAAGAGAATTCCATAAACATACAGCATCCCTAGAAAAATATTACACTAACTCTAAATCCTTGTCACTAAGGCAGACACAGAAAGGCACCACTCAGATCCCCCATCACGAAAGGACTCCCTGTCCAGCTGTGAGGATTGTAGCTGACTGACCCTCTCCAGCTGTTAGCAGTTTCACAATCCACCTCAGCATGTGAGACCAGGTCACACTTTTCTCAGTGTATAGTGGCTGTGGCCACTCATCAATTTGATGGTAGTCAAGGTCATGTTTTTCTCAGGACACTTCAGACAATGACCCAGCAAGGCAGGGCTGCAAAGAACTTCATCATTTCGACCCAGGACAGGACTTCTCTAAGGGGCAAGCTTTGTTCTGGGATTCCCTGGCAGGCTGCAGAGATCTGCTCAACCTCATCTCAACATCTGAGCTCAACATCTGCTCAACCCTGCTTCCTCCCCCTTTTTTTCACAGACACTTCTCCCAGTAAACATTTTGTACTCCAAACTCTACCTCAGCTTCAGGAGAATGAACCCTGCAACAGACGAAGACCTGTCAGGTGGGATTTATGACAATGTCATAAAGCTAAGAAAAGACCACACTGGGCTGCCTCATAAAACCTGGTGGAGGTTGGGGGGGTGGGGGACGTGCAGGGGTGGTGGTGGAGAAGGACAGGCCATAGTGTTTCTAGCATTGTCAGGAACAGAAGAAGAATGCAAACTAGAATTTATCGAATTCCTACTATATGGCAGGAACTTTACAAATGTTATTGTCATTCAGTCTTTATGACCATTTTTTGAAAAAGGTATTCTATCTATATTTGACAGATCAAACTTTTCACAGATGTTTATTCACACCTTCCTGAGTGACATGTCTGAATCATGAAGTTACCTGCCCTCAAATGTGCAGATATTACACAGGCAAAGTAGAATATGATGAGGGACATGAAGTGTAGAGAAAAGTGTTACCTCTCTGACCCAAGAATTAAGAGTAGGTTTCCAAGAGGAATTAATATCTGAGCTGACTCATGAAGCTTAACCAGATGAAAACATGTGGCCAGGGTAGTTTAAGATGAGGCACTCTATGTAAAAATGAGAGGAGAACCCAAAATTTAACTCCCAGATTCCTTGTGAAATGTGAAGCAAGGATTTAGACTCAGCCGTGACTCTGAAAATCTTGTTTAGTCCACTTCCATCAAAGTTCAGGACTGAAAATGGCAGTAGAGGATATAAAATTGTCCACCCTTCCCAGGTGTGTCGAGAGCCAACTTGATTCTCCAAGGCATGGTCCCCTTGCCCTGTTGTTCCCATTAGGTACAAAAATCAAATCCAAGCAAACAGCTGACAACAGTAACACAGACAGAGTTATGAAGGCCTTTTCCAGCTGCCAAAGCTCCTCTGATGGCTGGTTGAGTTGACAGCAAAAATTCATTCTGAGCTAGAAAATCACTGATCGTGAAGACTTCTGGAAGGTGATGTCTAACCTCAGCTATTCCATTACTCACACAAAATGTTGACCTACCCATGTATGGGAGGCAGCAAAGAAATACTTTGATTAATGATTGAGTACTCTTTTAATACAATGTTATAGTCCTCACGCTTTTAACAATTATTACGTTTGCTGTTCTGAAATGATAATTTTATTTTTAAAATTTTTCTATCGAAGTATAGTTAATTTACAATGTTGTGATAGTTTCAGGTATACAACAAAGTGATTCAGCTATATACATATTCCTTTTTAGACTCTTTTCCATTATAGGTTATTATAAGATATTGAATACAGTCTGCTGTGCTAAACAGTAGGTCCTTGTTGTTTATCTATCTTATATATAGTAGTGTGTATCTGTTAATCCCAAATTCCTAATTTATCCCTACCCCTCTTCCCCTTTGGTAAGCATAAGTTAGTTTTCTGTCTGTGAGTCTATTTCTGTTTTGTAAATAAGTTCATTTGTATCACATTTTTAGATTCTACGCATAAGTGATATATGATATTTGTCTCTCTTTGTCTGACTTACTTCACTTCTAGTATGATAATCTCTAGGTCCACCCACATTGCTGCAAATGGCACTATTTCATTCTTTTTTATGGCTGAGTAATATTCCATTGTATATATACCACATCTTCTTTATCCATTCATCTGTTGATGGACATTTAGGTTGCTTCCATGTCTTGGCTATTGTAAATAGTGCTGCTATGCACATTGGGGTGCATGTATCTTTTCAAATTAGAGTTTTCATCTTTCCCAGATGTATGCCCAGGACTGGAATTGCTGAAATGCTTAAGAATTTTTTAAGGATTTTTTTTAAGGATTGCTTAAATCTCATAGAATAAACTATGCTTTGCCTTGCCAGAATAATGGAAATAGTTTCATAATTCAGTGTTTAGCTAATGCAAATTACCTCCTCAAGACTCACCCCAAATTTTTCAGAGAGAAATCGAAACAACTTTTATTAGGGAATATCAATATGCAACTAGAATATAAAATTAAGGAACTAAACAATAAAGTGCCCTTCAGTGCAATCACTGTCTTCAGCAGTTGATGGATTCTATTAGCAGAGTCATTTTGTCACTGGCTTCTAGGTGGAGCATGATTAATCATGACTCCTGCAAGATGCTAATTCATCATTAACTGAGTAAATACATATTTTTATATCTTTCATTTTGATACATAAATCAAACAGCAAAAAAAAATATTTTACTTAGTTGGCAATGAGAGATTTCTTCTATAGAACTAGATGCCTATGTTGGCCAAGAAAGAATCCAGGTATCATATCAGGGTCATAGCACAGGACTAGATATTGGAGGTAAGAAGGAGAGACCACAACCTGACTGAGGTTCTGATAGAAAATGTGCCAGAGCTTCCAGGATCCATAAAGGTTGACTCTGAACTCAGAGTGGGGACTTGTGTGAACTAGGAGCTATTATGGGATGTGGGCTTTGATGTGATGGGCATCAAAATGATAGATGGGCATTGATGTGATGCAATTTCATGTGATGTAGCATATGTAGAAGGGCCTGACTTGGTGGTGGGCCCAGAAGTGGTGGACCAGAAGTTATGAGCCGAACTAGACTCAAAGGGTCAGCTATACTGCCACCAACAACTGTGGGTGGGCTCTGTCTAGAGGATCAACTATGACAGTGGTTCTTCAACACATGTTGGAATAAATAAGTCTGCTTGTTAAAGTGCAGCTTTCCTGACCCCAGAAACTCTGATTCAATAAAACATGGATGGAGCTCAGAAATCTGCATTTTTAAAACTTGCCACATGATTCTGTTGTAGGTTTCTAATGAGAAACCATGGTCTAGGTGGAACTATGAAACAAAAAAGATAAAGAAATTATCTTATACCTGGCAGAATGAACCACGGTATATATAATGCAATATAATAGACATTAATGGCACAAAGAGAAAGACAGAATTTTACCACCTTCTCTCACTCTGGCAGCACTATAAGTAAGTAAAAGTGCCCAATTTTGTTGCCTCCAATTTGCAGAGGCCATAAAGAAATTGAGAAAGAGAAAAAACACTTCACATTTTTTTAATTCAAAAAATTTCAGCTCACTTTAACATACCAATTGAATATATAAAAGGTTTTGTAGTGGAAAGGATATTGGACACTGAAGGAAAAAAAATGGATTCAAATCTTAGTTCCATTTCTCATCATATTGACATGTTACTAACAGCTCAGCATTTCAGTTTCCTTCACTAAAAACACTTAGGATAATAATAATACCTGTGGAGAATGATGGTTGTGAGAATTAAATGAGGAGTTTATGCAAGCTCTAAGCCTGGTATCCGGTACATAGAAGAAACTGTGATTTGGGTTGATGAATAAATGAATAAACAAACAAACATTTTGGATGGATGAGAAGCTCTTATGAAATTAAATGAATGCTGAAAATGTTGACAGACAATGTGTTAGCTCTCAAGTTAGCGACAAACATAAGGAATTCTTTACTTTTAGTTACAATTTATTTCTTTTTTCCAATGTGTTTTTACCCACTAGGAACACAAGTGTAATCATTCTTTATTTTTATTCTGCTTTGCTTTGATTTCCTACACAGCCTTGGTGTAAATCATTCAAAATACCATTTAAACCATAGACCAGCAGAGCCTAGTGGTCTTTGGGTTCACTGCTGTTGAGTCAGATGGGAAAACTAATTATTCATTTGGCTTTCATTTTGTATACCCTTCCCACCTTCTTCAGGACTTTTATTAATTTCCAGACATGGTCTGTGAGTAGTTCCACAGACGTTCAAAATTACGTGGGGCTGTCTTCCATGTTAACTCTTCAAATGGCTTCATTTATAGGCACAGCTATCTCATCTTGATTTCACTGGGAGTGAGGCAGAAGTGGCATTTCCCTGCTCACAGCCCATTTATTCTCAGACACGTGTTGCAGCATACATTAAGTTCAACTTCTGCGGAGTTGTTATTGAGGTATAGAACCATGCACACTTGGATGGCATCATGCCCTCCAAATGGGATGAAGAATAAAGCAGACAAAAGGACAGGCAGAGGAAAAGGTAAATTTCCAATCTGTGACATCAATTTCATGCCATGGAAACCCCCAAGCTTCCCCCAGGAAAAGAAGACACACTGTAACTTGGAGGTAGACAGCAATTTTCTATTTATAAATAATTTCACTCTTGTCACTTGATTTTCTAAGCATATTTATTATTATATACCTTATTTTAAACAGGAGGCACTAGCCTCTGATGGTCTAGTGGTTAAGATTTTGTGCTCTCACCACCGGGGCCCTGGTTCAATTCCTGGGCAGGGAACTAAGAGCTCGGTTCAAGCCACTGCACACTGATGTCACTCTGAGATCACTCCCGTGAATATACATCTGTATAAATATTCCAATTCTCCACACAATTGATAACATTATAACAGGAGCTTGGGATGAACACATTCACACTACTATATATAAGATAGATAACCAACAAGGACCTACTATATAGCACAGGAAACTCTACTCAACATTCTGTGATAACCTATATGAGAAAAGAGTCTAAAAAAGAATGAATATATGTATATGTATTACTGAATCGCTTTGCTGTCCACCTGAAACTAACACAACATTGTAAACAACTATACTCCAATAAATTTTTAAAAAATAAAAGGCAAGTATCTCAATACATATTGTTAGGCAGTGGCCCACCTGAAATTTATTCAATGGAAGAAATCTACAAATGTGGGTGTTATGACAGAGGACATGCATAATACATACATTTAATTTATATAAATTCCTTTATATAAATACTTCACATTAAAATACTGCTATTAGGGCTTCCCTGGTGGTGCAGTGGTTGAGAGTCCGCCTGCCGATGAAGGGGACACAGGTTCGTGTCCCGGTCCGGGAAGATCCCACATGCCGCGGAGCGGCTGGGCCTGTGAGCCATGGCCGCTGAGCCTGCACGTCCGGAGCCTGTGCTCCGCGACGGGAGAGGGCACAACAGTGAGAGGCCCTCGTAACACAAAATAAATAAATAAATAAATAAAATTAAAAAATAAAATAAAATACTGCTATTAAAATTTAAAAATAAAAAAAATAATAATAAAGAGGAGGAAATGGAAGCACAACAGGGTTAAATAAATTACCCAAAGTCACACAGTTGGCAAGCTGCATAGCCGGGATGGACATCACTTTCTTTGTCTTAGTCCATCTGGGCTGCTATAACAAAATACCATAGGTTGGGTAGTTTATAAATAAGAGAAATGTATTTATGACAATTCAGAAGGCTGGGAAGTCTAAAATAAAGGCATCAGCATAGTTGCTTTATGATGAGGGTTCCCTTCCTGGGTCATAGCTGATGCCTTTTCACACACGGCAAAAAGAGGAGCTCGCTCTTTGAGACTGTTTTATAAGGACATGAATCTCATTCCTGAGGACTGAACCCTCATGATCTAAGCACTTCCCAGAGGCCCCACCTCCTCATTCCATCACACTGGGCATTTGGACTTCAACATATGAACTTTGGGGTGACACAAATATTCTGACCATAGCATTTTTCTAACACCAAATCCCAGATTCCCTCCAAAATGACAATATTTCTCCATATTGAGACTTGACTCTGGGCTTAGCAGAGTCCTTAAAAGGGAAGAAAGTGAGACATGTAAGGCAAATGCAGTTTTCCAGAATCAACCTGCATAAGTTGATTCAAGTAAACGCCCCTCGTCGCGTTCCGCTCAGAGACACTCTGTGGGTGTAAACTTATTCATTTATTGCCAGTCACTAACCACAGGAGAGTCACTTTTTCAGATGGTCACCGTCTCCTCCTTACTTCAGTTTAGCCGCAGACGCCTGTCAGCTGCCAAGTCAGGCAATGCTGTGGACCGTGGACCACTCTGAACATTCTTTAGCCCTATTTGGTTGAATAACCTTTGGACTTGAATGTTCTGAACTTGATTAGGTTGCAGTTAACTCCTTGATCAGGAGATGTTGCACATAATTGCGATTTTACTTAGTACAGAATAGCATTTGTTCTAAGTAAACTTAGGATAATCTCCAGTTCAAAGTATTCTGCAGACAAAATGCCCACAAACACAAGCTTCCCCCACCAACTCAAAAAAAAAAAGAAAAGGCTACAATAGACTCATTTTTATCTTGTACTCATTTATGTAAGCTGTACTTCTATGACTAACGTAGGAAAGTGTCCAAGTGAAGGATTGCATTCTCAGGTGACTCTCAGAGGACCTTGTTTACCTTGTTTTATTGTGGTCTAGCAAGGCCCTCATATAAAGCCACAGGCTTCTCTGCCTTCAGCTGAGAATCCCTTACTGAACGTTTGATTACCTGCCTTAGATACATTTTCCAGGCTCAGGAAATTGCTAAACACGCCAGGTGCTCTGAGCTGGAGCAGAAGATCAAGCGTTTGGGGATCAGAGTGAAACTCCCCGCAGCACATGGCGAAATACAGCTAATATTTGGAGCCAAGGAAACACCTCCTTCTCTTCATCTCACATCATCATCTATGCCTGGAGTGGAGGATGAGTTTTTGGTCCTCTCACTTCCCATCTCTCTCCCCACCCACTTCTGCTCCTTGACCCACCCCTTATTAACTCCTCCACAAGAGAGGAAATGGAGATGGTTAGGGGCACATTGTACCTAAAAGAGACTCCATGAAAACTCTCTGCTTTTCCCTCCTCCCTTCTGAATTTTCATAGTAAGCAGACCCAGGTGAGGCCTGACTTTCCAGAATCAATTCTCTCTCCCACTCTCTCTCCCTTCCCTCTCTTTCTTTCTCTCTCTCTTTCCCTCATTCTCTCCTTTCTTTCCACGGAGCACACAGTTGAATAGTATTAGATTCATGAAAAAAGAAGGAGTCTTTCCTTTGGTTTAACCGATGAGCCTGTACTGAGAGAGATTAATAAATTCACACTTTGCCATAATGAGATGCACTCTACTTCTTTTCTGGCTATTAAACCTTGAGTTTGTCATTCCTCTCGTCAGGCATCCTACAGGGAGAAGTTCTGGATCCAGAGCTGTATCCACTCATTCTTCGGGCCCCAATACCTTCAAAATATACACCACACTTCTAAACTTCAGCATAATTATACATCATTCTACTCAATCAATCAATCACTGGATCAGCTGCTAATGATGAAATCCCAAAATGAAGGAAACTAAATGTGTAATGGGAGTTTGTTGGAGAAAATTGAAAGTCAGATCACCTATGACCTGATAACAGCCTTTTAATTTCAATATTTTACTTAATGAAATTAGACCCACCATGATGGTTATTACTTCTGTCATCCCATCTCTAACGGTAACACCACCCCATCAAAATTAGCTCATCAGATGATTCAGCTATGCCTAGCCTGTTCCCCTGAGAGGAGATCCTGAGACAAAGTTGGCAGTACAACACTTTATTTGGGAAGCGATTCTCCTAGGGAGTAGGAATGAAGGATGATGGAAGTAAAACAGGGAAAGATGGAAATTCAATAAAGACTGCTTTATCAAGTTGGTGCTTGATCTCCCAGGACTTTCTGAGGACTCATGAAATATGACTTAGAACTGCCTGCCCGGGACAGTCAGATAAAAGCAGAGAGCATTTATCAATTGGCTGGCATCCTCTATTGGGCAAGAGTGTCCCTAGGGCATGATCTCCCCCAGCACCCAGCTTGCACATACGCAAGAACTGAGCAGGTTCCCCAAGATGATGTCAATGCCAAGGCAGCACAGAAGCCCTTGGTAGCAAGTTAGAAGAATGTAGTAAAACACAAGGTAGAAACTCTGTCTGGTGGCATCTGTGCAGAGTTAGTCAAGTCCTGCATAGGGCTGGTGGTCACAGAAGTAGATGGAGTAAAAGAAGGTATTATGCCCGTGCTCACTTCGGCAGCACATATACTAAAATTGGAACGATACAGAGAAGATTAGCACGGCCCCTGAGCAAGGATGACATGCAAATTCATGAAGCATTCCACATTTGGGGGAGGAGATATGGGGATATACGTTTATGTATAGCTGATTCACTTTGTTATAAAGCAGAAACTGACACACCACTGTAAAGCAATTATACTCCAAAAAAAGATGTTTAAAAAATAAATAAAGATAAGGAAAGGGAGGCAAAGATAGTAAATGATGCAGCTAGGCTTGAATTCAAATATACTAGCCCCTGATATATGTTCTTAGACTCCAAGCTACAATGTCTCTCAGCTATGATGATAAATAATTGTATGTGTGTTGTGATTAGGGAAATCTATTCTTTGTCAACTTTCAGGATATTGTATTTGAATAAGCCTTAAGGCTTCTTTGAAGAGGATCCAACAATGAATGGGGGAGAGGGATAATCCTGAGCAGAAACATAAGCAAAAGTGCAGATGTGTGCAGATGTGTTATGTGTTTTAAAATAATAGAACCTAAGTTTTATATGGTATCTTGGACCCAAGTCATGGAAGGTCTAAAATTCTAGACTGAAAATATGAGCTTTATTTGGTCAACAATAGGGAATATTGATGGCTTCCAAGCAGGTCAATGATGTAAGTCTAGGAATTTCTATTACTGTGTTTATGACATCATGGCACTTAGCCAAAAAGTAAATCAATAGGGCATTTCATTAAAAATTTGTTAAGTAATTCATTGGTTTAAAAAAAAAAAAAAAAGGAAGGTAATTATGCCCAATACAGTCTCCCTCTAACATTACGGTTCATGACATGCCTTCCTTTAAGTCCAAAATATTATAGTCCCCTTCAAGTTATGACCAGCCACAGTGCCTGCAAGGACCTAACACAACAGACTGATGGAGCTATCTCTGCTGTTGCAGTCGGCCTGAAGTCATAACTGATACCACCATCAATCT
This sequence comes from Globicephala melas, assembly GCF_963455315.2. Classification (NCBI taxonomy): domain Eukaryota; kingdom Metazoa; phylum Chordata; class Mammalia; order Artiodactyla; family Delphinidae; genus Globicephala; species Globicephala melas. The sequence continues at coordinate 19,209,414 of NC_083317.1, read as the reverse complement.
GTATCATCATTTTTCTATTTCTCTCAACCTTGGGCAGCATATTGGCAGCTCTAGATTGTTCTTCTGGTCGAATGACCTAGACTTTCATCACTTAGAAACCTGAGCTTTTATTTTTCTTGTCCTAGTTGGGCCAATGTTGCTCAATTGCCTATTTATAGCTGTCACTGACCACAGAATCACTGAAAGACACTTCAGTGTATTCCCAAATCTCAGAGCTACTTCTCCTCCATCCCACTAGGTAGCAGTATCTCCTTGTGATAATCAGACTCAAGTTCCCCACCAGTATAGAACTTGTATCTTGTCTTACTGGTCCTCTCACATGAGGATCCAACAGTGACTGGGGTAGTATAGCTTCATTCAGTGGAACCCTTACTGTATCCTCAATAGGTGTGTTATATACATAAGAACCACACTTCATATTCAGGAAGAACCTAAGATTGTGAGGACAACTCTGGTCCCCAAGTGAGTCTCTGGGAATGATGTTTAAAAGAGCCAATCCTACTTCTACCCTTCGGTTCCCAGACCCTTGTTTTCTAGCCACTAGCAAAAGAGCATCATATATTAACCATTTTCCTCTGAAAGTAGAGTCTAAGACAAAAGCTCATATACCATCTCCAGAAATTTTTTATCTTCCCACACTGAAACTCCATACCCATTAAACAATAACTCCTCATTACTCCCTCCCCAAAACACTCATAGACACTCTTCTAATTTCTATCTTTATGAATATGGCTATTCTATGTCCTCATATAAGTGGAATCAAACAATATTTGTCCTTTTGTTTCTGGCTTCAATTCAACATAGTATTAGAAGTTCTAGCCACAGCTATTAAGCAAGACAAAGAAATAAAAATCATCCAAATTGGAAAGGAAGAAGTAAATTCAATCTCTGTTCACAGATGACACATAGACAACCCTAAAAATTCCACACAAAAATTCCACAGTGGTGATGTTGCACAGCATTGAGAATGCACTTAATGCCACAGAATCGACCAATTAAAATGATTTAGATGGTATATGTAAGGAACGGCACCAAAAACGGAGGAGAGCTTAAACAAGCTTTATTTGGGAACACTCCCGGGCAAGGTTCACTGGTCGGAGAGAAAGGGGCCAGAGAAGTCGCGCCCAGGTGTGGGCATGAACAAAATTTATAGGGGTGGACGCAGGGGAGGTGCTTGCTGTGTGAAGCAGCCCTTTTTCGGTAATCTCTTGGGTGCTGTGGCAATGTAAGGTGTCGGTTGCATCAGCCTCAGAGCCATTGCTTCCGCCCCTCGGGGAGTGGGAAGACCGGGGCCGAGTGGTTTGGCAATGTCAGGTGTCGGTTGCATCAGCCACTTTGGCGGGGGTTCCGTCTGGCTCCCTGGGCCCTTCCCCGGGCCTGCTGGCCTTACATCCCGACTTCTTCGGTGTAATGGGGCGACGTTTGGTCTCTGGCTACTTCCTGCTGTACGGGGGCGCCGGAAGGGAATCAGGCGGCAGCGGGGGATTCTGTGGGTAGTAAGGCATATGGGTGGAGGAGCATCTGATTCACCGCCACCCAAGAGACTTCTTGTATACGGCTGCGGAGAAACCTGAGGAAACAGGGGGCAAGCATGAATAGGATGCAGATAAGGATTAAGGGGCCTAGGATTGGTGTCAGCCAGGTATAGAGGGTGGACCGCCACCAATTGGGGATGGGGGAGGTGGATTGTCGCTGCCTGCGTTGGAGTTCTTCTTTTAAGCGTCGGAGAGCATCTACATTGTCTTCAACAACCCCTGTCTCGTTGATGTAGTAGCAACATTCTTCCTGTAGGAAGAGGCAGGTACCTCCTTTGTCAGCTGTCAGAAGGTCCAGAGTGCGTTGATTTTGGAGGGCATCTCGGGCTACAGAGGTGATCTGGCGCTGGAGGGAGGTGATAGAGGCAGCAGAGGCCTCGATGGCTAGCTGGAGTTTCTGTTCTAGGTCGCGGGATGTTGAGACACTGTGTGTTAGGGCTCCTCCCCCGATGCCCGCAGCGATGAGAGAGGAGGCGAGGGAAATGCCTGCGACCATAGGGAGAAAGGTGGCCCTTTTCTGTCGGCTAGAGAGTTGTGTGGTAAGTGAGAGAAATTCGGCTTGGTCATATAATGTGAGTTGTGGAACAAGGGTGATGGGGATACATGGGAAGGGGGAGGAAGAGTTGACTTCTTTTGTAAGGGCACCATTACACCAAAAGAACAAGCCTGGTGGGGCCCCCATTGTCATAGTTACAGGGAGGGATGAATTGCAAGGGAGTGCATCATTAGTTAAGTTTGGGCGGCTGCCATAGCAAATTGTGAGGTTCTTTTTTTCTAAATCAAGAAATATGGGGACTCTTAAAGGGGGAAAAGGTAAGTTCTGGGAGGGAGAGGTAAGGGGTCCTTGGGGGGTTTCTTTAGCAGCTAAATATAGGGGTTTAGCAAGAAGAGCAAAGTTAGGGATCCAGTGTCGGAAAAATCCTATTAGGCCCAGAAAGGAGAGAATCTGGTCAGCTGTCTCTGGAGGTTGGAGGTCGCGGATGGCCTGGGTGCAGTCGGCTGTCAGGTTTTTTGTTGTGGGGGTAAGGTGAATCCCCAGGTAGGTTACTGAGGGTGTAGATAGTTGGACCTTGGTTGGAGAGACCCGATAGCCGCGAGAGCTGAGATAATTGAGGAGGTCAGCAGTGTGTTGTTTTGAGAGGCTGAGAGATGGGCTACAGAGGAGGAGGTCATCCACGTATTGGAGGACTATACTGGGAGTGAGAGGGCAGGAAGCGAGGTCCCACGCCAGAGACTGGCCAAAGAGGTGGGGGCTGTCGCGGAAGCCCTGGGGAAGAACCATCCAGGTGAGCTGGCGGGAAGCCTGGGTATCTGGATCTGTCCAGGTGAAAGCAAAAAGGAAGTAGGAATCAGGGTGTAGGGGGATAGAAAAGAAGGTGTCCTTGAGATCTAGGACCGTAAAATGGGTGGTGGATGGGGGGATATGGGAGAGCAAAGTTTGGCACAACTGGGTGGAGGGGAATTATCGCCTCACTGATTAGTCGGAGGTCCTGGACCAGGCGGTAATCTCCTGAGGCCTTGCGGACAGGCGGGATGGGGGTGTTGCAGGGAGAGCCAGTGGGGATGAGGAGCCCCTGGTCTAAGAGTCTGGTGATAATAGGTCATAAGCCCCTTAGATGAGTTTCAGAAATGGGTAATTGGGGTCTGGATGGAAACTTGGAGGGGTCTTTAAGATGGATTAGGACAGGGGGGTGGTGTGTCGCTATTATGGCTTTTGATGTATCCCAGACCTGGGGGTCTATCCGGTTGGGAGAGATGGGAGGAGGAAGAGAGGAGGGAGAGGGCTCCGCTGCCAGACCGAGGAGGGGGAGCAGGAGTTGAGAGGAGGAGGCCTTAGGATCAAGTCTGGCAAGTTGGAGAGAGGCCCCTAATTGGAAGAGAACATCACGACCTAGCAGAGGAACCGGGCAGGATTGTATGACTAAGAAAGAATGAGTGAAAGGGAGCCTCTTGATTTAACATGAGAGGGGGCCGGTCTGGAGCGGGAAGGACGGCTTACCGTCGATGCCCATAACAGAGATCTGGGAAGGAAAAACTGGCCCGGAATATGTAGGCAAGACTGAATAGGTAGCCCCCGTGTCCACCAGGAATGAGATGGACTTACCCGCTAGCTGTTACCCTGGGCTCGGTGAGGGTGATGGGGGTCTTCGAGTCCGGGTGTTGTCAGTCTTCAGCCAATCCCAGGAGTTCGAGTGGTAGAGCCGCTGGGTCAGTTCACCCTCTGCGTGGAGGCGCTGAGGGAGGGCCTGCCGTAGGGCAGTCACTCTTCCAATGGCCTGTTAGCCCGCAGCCAGGGCAGGGCTTGGAAGGAGGCCGGGGATTGGGACATTGGCGAGCCCAGTGCCCCTCTTTTCCGCACTTGAAACAGGCCCCTGGTGGGGTTGCCTTTGGGGGGGTCCCGAGGATGCTGTCCATGGGAGACGGCTGGCCGCAGGGCGGCTACGATGGCTTGGGTTTGGAGGGCCACCTTCTGGTGTATCCAAGCCTGTCGGCTGGATTCTGCCAAATCCTCACGGGCATTATAGACTTTAAAGGCCATTTTTACCAGGTCTTGATGGGAGTCTGGGGGCCGTACTCTGCCCACTTAAGTTTTTTTTTTTTTTTTTTCTGATATCAGGGGCTGATTGGGTGATAAAGTGGGTGGCCAAGACCGTTGCGTCTGCGGGGGTGTCAGGGTCCAACTGGTTGTAGAGAGTTAGGGCCTCTGTAAGGCAGTTGAGAAAAACGGCTGGATTTTCACTGGGCTCTTGGGTTATCTCTTTTAGTTTTCTGAAGTTGACAATCTTGTGGGAGGCAGCCTGCCTACCAGCCAAGAGGCATTGGATCATTAGATCGCGTCTGTGGCGACCATCTTGGCCGTCCTGATAACTCCAGCCCCGATCGGTGCCAGGAACAGCAGTGGCTCTGACGGGCATAGAGTTATCAGTGAGGTGGACCTGATCTGCGTGGTTTCGGGCAGCAGTTTGAATTCCTTCCCTCTCGTCGGGGGTCAGAGTAGAAGATAGGATCACAAAGATGTCGTGCCAGGTTAGATAGTAAGCTTGAGAGAGGTAGCGAAATTCTTTGATGTAGCGGGAGGAGTCGGCAGAAAAGGAGCTTAATCGCTTTTCTATTTGAGAGAGATCTTGAAGGGAAAAGGGAACATGAACTCTAACTAATCCTTCTGCTCCGGCCACCTCTCTTAAGGGACAGAGAAGGTTTGGGTCCTGGGATTCGTGGCAGTGAGAGCGGGTGTGTGAGCTGACTGGCGAGGAGAGGGGCGAGGAGAGAGAAGTGAGGTAAGGGGAAGTCAAGGGGGAGGTTGCCAGGGGGAGCGGGGGAGCAGTGGAGGGCGATGGAGTGGGCTCGGGAGGGAGAGGGGCCGGTCCAGGGTAGGGTGGGGGTTGGAGAGGAGCTCTGGAGGGGGGAGAGGTGAGAGATTCGGGTGCGTCGGTTAGTGGAGAGGGGTCATAGTCAAAGGAAATTAGGGGCTTGGATGTAGAAGATGTCTGTTTGGCAAGAAGGATCTGGAAGGTGGAACAATTGACGCAAAGGGAAAGACGGGAGCGTAAATACCAGAAGGCCTGGACGTAGGGGACCTCGGACCATTTACCTGTTCTGCGGCAGTAGTTATCTAAATCGCAGAGGATGTTGAAATCGAAAGTCCCTTCAGGAGGCCATTTAGATTGATTGTCTAGAGGGTACTGTGGCCAGGCCTCGGTGGAATAGAATATGAGCCGCCTGTGGCGGAGGTCTTGAGAAAAGCCGAGTTTTGTAAAGTTGGCCAGGAGACACCCCAGGGGTGCCTTAGGATCTGGTTTGGATTCTGAAGTCCCCATGACCTCCGGTTTGTCCCCGGGTGAACAGAGAAAGAGAGACGTCTCTGGTCTCAGTCTCTGGTCACGGCGGTTCGGAGAGCAGTCAGGCGGTTGGGACGTCTCCACAATCGCCCGAGGCTTGGAGGGAAGACGGAGGAGTCCCTGACGCGGCCACGGTTAAGGACCCGGAGTCCGGTGGGTAGGGACCCCGGGGGTCAAGGGGAACGAAGGAGGGACTTACCCCGCTTCTGCCGGATTGGGTGGGTGAGCAGAGGTCCCCGGTCGGGAGGGGTGGCCCCGCGGTAATTTGTGGGGCTGGGTACCCCTCCTGGGTTTCGGCACCAAATGTAAGGAACGGCACCAAAAACGGAGGAGAACATAAACAAGCTTTATTTGGGAACGCTCCCGGGCGAGGTTCACTGGTCCGAGAGAAAGGGGCCAGAGAAGTCGCGCCCGGGTGTGGGCGCGAACAAAATTTATAGGGGTGGACGCAGGGGAGGTGCTTGCTGTGTGACGCAGCACTTTTTTGGTAATCTCTCGGGTGTTGTGGCGATGTCAGGTGTCGGTTGCATCAGCCTCAGAGCCATTGGCTCCGCCCCTCGGGGAGCCGGAAGACTGGGGCCGAGTGGTGTGACATTGCGTCAGGTGTCTGTTGCATCAGCCACTTTGGCGGGGGTTCCGTCTGGCTCCCTGGGCCCTTCCCCGGACCTGTTGGCCTTACAGTATATTTTACCACAATAACAAAAAAAAAAAAAAAAGAAAAGAAAACTGCTTTTGATTTTCTTTGTTGTTGGGAATTGAGAAAAATTCCAGACCAGTAGCCACTGCCAATGTCAGAAGTTGGGAGAGTCACACTGGGGCCACCTGCTGTGTTTGGGGAAACCATTACCACTTGATAAAATAATGGCTATGTGAGTGTAGGGAAGGGAAAGAGTATTTTAACTCAGAGAGTCAGGAGAAACATCATGGAGGTATCTCATGATAGAGACCTTGAGGACAGGAAGAATTTCCACACTGGAAGTTGGGGAGATTATTACAGACTTTTCAACTCCAGAAGCAAAGACATTGGCTCTTCTGCCTTGGGAATATTGAAATCTTTGTTCAATCACATTTAGAACATATTCTGAGTACACTGCTAAGGTAATTTCCATTTTCATGATTGCTAACTAGCCGAGAAGAGGGAGAAGACAGTAATTACAGGAAATAGTTGACATTTATGAAGAAAGAGGTACCCAGTGAAATGCAGGGTCTCCTCTCCCCCATTCAAGTTCTTCTGAAAATACTTCTCCCTGCTTCTGAAGGTCATCAAATAGATTTTAAAAACCTAGAATTTTCCAGACCATCAGGCTGTTGGAATAAAATTAAATATACATTTGAATTCCTCTCAAGGTTTTCAATTCTTAGAATTAAAGGTATTTATTACAAAATTACTTAAAATTAAATCTATATATCAAATGTAAATATATATCATCTACTTCATATAGATCAGCCGTCCCCAGCCTTTTTGGCACCAGGGACCGGTTCCGTGGAAGACAGTTTTTCCATAGACGGTGGCGGGGGCGGGGTGGGTGGGTGGGGAGTGTTCAGTTGGTAATGTGAGCAATGGGGAGAAGCGTCCCGGGGGTTGGGGGCCCCTGATATAGATGGCCCTTTCATCAGCAGCACAAACTCCCTATGTTTCCCCCCAGTGCCTATTTTTTTCAGACCTTTTCTTCAATGTTTCTATTTCTTCCTTGTGGCCAAATGAAAGAGGAATCTGATGCCTTTTCGGTGTTCAAATGTTGGGTTGCTAAGCATCCTTGTAGCATCTTTGCCAGGGGCTTTGTCCAAAGCACATGCCTTTATGCCTGCCTCCTTTTTATAAGCAACCTCATTCTTTCACAGTATAGAAATGAAGAATCTATATAACCTCATCAGATTTCCTACATGGGCCCAGTTAGAAAGCATAGCCTCAGAGTTAGTCTCTTCACTGTCTGCAGACAAATACGGTGAGAGGCAGCCTGTGCTGTGATTTTGTCAGCTCTTTAGTAAATTACATGTGAGGGTAAAGAGGATAAAGGATAAAGAGGATGATCCTTGCCTGCTGATAAAACACATTCTTTATTCTCCTTTCTCTACAATGTTGAATACACCGTAGGGCATAAGTTATTATATACTTTATACAGTAAATGAATAATTACAACTCATGAAGCCAAAAAACGCACTTCAAAGAATATCATGTTTCCTAAGAGGAAGTGGAGAGATTCAGAACAGTGAACACAGGTTTCCAACTCTGAAGTCTTTTTACAGCGTGATGTTTTTTAACATCTGAACTAGATTATGATTCTGCCAGCTACATGTGTATTTTAGCCTTCTATCTTGCATTAAAGCACAAGTAATAATTGCCATTACAAAAAATTGGAATCGAGGAAGGAATTTTTTTATTTACTTTATTTACCTAGTTTTGTATGTATAAAGCACTTGCTTGTGTCATCACTGACTCTCCACAGCAACCTTATAGAATAGGCATCATTACCCCACTTTAATAGCAGAAGGTGAGAAGTACTAAGAAACTTGCTCAAGGTCAATCTCCGAAGAAGTGGAACCCAGATTTATACAAGATCTATGTGAACCAATAGCCTTGACTCTTCAAAGTCCAGGACACAGTTCTCATGAGAATTCAGTGTATAAAACTACCATTAGAGCTTTCAATTTTACGAAAACAAAAATTAAAATTTCCCTTAAGAATAAATTTAGCATATACAATATATGTTAATAATGTCTATAAAACCTGTGCCTCAAAACTTGCTTATTAAACACGAAGAAAAGTTTTTTATGGTTATTTGACCTCCTAATATTTAGTGTTATTCAGTTAACACATTTTGCTTCCATTGAAAACCAAAAAAATTATAATAGCATTAATTCAGAATCAATTCAGTTCACTAACATAATACTCTAGGTATTTTTCTTCTCGATAAGAAAAGACATTCTTAATATTGCAATCTATTTAGAATGTTAGCATCAATCTTTTTAAGGAACTTAATCTTATATATTTCAAGCCAACAAGCCAAGAAAAAAAAAAAAAGAAAATTAAACGGAGGAATAGGGAAGGTGAAATAAGGAAGCCACCGAGAAGCTTACAAGAATGGAGTTCTTCTGCCACCTGGTGGCTCTTTTGTATTATAACCAGACCTACTTTATTCAAGGCTTGGGGGTGTTTTGTTTAAGACATGTTTTAATGTATTTTTATTTCCAAAAGATAGGTTCACTCAGTGGTTTCCAAACCTGGATGCCCAAGAGGGTTACCAGAAAACACATTCGTGGGATCCATCCCTTGATATTTTGATCTTGTATTTGAGGGAGAGGCCTCGGATAGTTTTGCAATTACCCCAGTTGATGATACACAATTGATTTTAGATTGGATGTGACAGAGCTTGTAAGCTTTTCCTACACAACCAGTACCCTCTTCTTTCTGGGCTCACAGCTAAACTCCACTTAGTGCCTCTCTTTAGCGGGGTATGGCCACGTGACTGAGCTCTGGCAAATGGAATCTGGCCGCCTCCATCTTTGTTGACTGTGGTTGCGTTGTTTTCATTGTCTTCAACTCGGATATGGTGGCTAATTTGGGCATTGGTAGCAAGCTCTTTTTTGAAACTTTTTCTTCTGTTTGGTTTAGTTAGATTTTTCTCCCTTTATTCTCCTCCTACCAAACAAATGAACATCATCAAAAGATCTCCCTCCACTCCAGCCAACCTAGCCTCTCTGCTTCTCCAACACATCAAATACGACCCCACTTAGGGCCTTGGACCACCTAGTGTTTCTGGCTGGAACAGTCTTTCCTCAGGTACCCACATGGGACCTGCCCCACCTCCTTTAGGCTTTGTTCAAACATATGTTTATCACAGACCCTCCTATTTATAAATGCAACTCCCTACCAGCAAACTGCTTATTCTTCTCACCATGCTTTATTTCTTCCATAGGAATTATAACATTCAACATACTACACAATTTTAATACTTATTATGCTTATTGTCTTTTTTACCCTATAATACAAATCCAATGCAGGGATTTTTGTTTTCTTCAGTGCTGTGTGCTCAGAAACAAAAATAGTACCTGGCACATTGTAGATGCTCAAAAAAGTATTTGTCCAGTGATGGAATGAAAGAAAGAGTAAACTGATGAATTATGACCCACGCTGTTGGTAAATAAATACATGGAACAATACTCAGCCTTGCAAGTATTCAAACATACAAATGTTAAAAAGATATTTTTGTAAGTAAGATTTTTTTGTATTCATTAGCCAATTTTTATGACCTTTAAATATAATTCGTAAACCAAGTGAAAGTGTAATGAATTGCATACACATTTTAGGTAAATTGATGCAGTTATTTTTAAAATCAACTTACATGTACTCATAAAGACTTTACAACATTTGAGCCAGTTTTAGAATTGTGCCACAACAAAATAATGTTTTAAATACATATATTTTACTTAGCCATTTAGTCAGCATTGCTAATAATGTTGAAGAACTGAAAGAAACTAAATGTTTAATAATAAGAAAATAATGAATTAAATTATGTTAATTCTATGCAGCAGACTATTTTCCTGCCATTATAATCATAAGAACTATGCTTCAATATTGAAAATTGTTTATGGAAAATGATGTATTATAATAAAATGTTTTTTTGAATTTTATTTTATTTATTTATACAGCAGGTTCTCCGATGTGCGGGCCTCTCACTGTTGTGGCCTCTCCCGTTGTGGAGAACAGGCTCCAGACGCGCAGGCTCAGCGGCCATGGCTCAGGGCCCAGCAGCTCCACGGCATGTGGGATCCTCCCGGACCGGGGCACAAACCCGTGTCTCCTGCATCGGCAGGCGGACTCTCAACCACTGCGCCACCAGGGAAGCCCAGCAGGTTCTTATTAGTCATCCATTTTATACACATCGGTGTATACATGTCAATCCCAGTCTCCCAGTTCATCACACCACCAACCCCACCACCTGCTGCTTTCCCCCCTTGGTGTCCATACGTTTGCTCTCTACATCTGTCTCAATTTCTGCCCTACAAACCAGTTCATCTGTACCATTTTCCATTTAAATCTGTAATTACACAGGTTTTATATATTTGTGGGGAAGAACTCTAAGGAACGTGCAAAAATTAGAAGAATTTTTGCATATAATGGGTGATGAGATTAAATCTTATTTTTAATCTCCCTTTCCCAAATGTTCCAATTTATTGTCACAATTTTTACAGTTCTCTAGTATTGGAAAGGCAAAGAAACTGTCTTGTTTCTAAATGTTTTACCCTCACCTGATGTGAATTTATTCTAGGTTCCAAAAAGTGATTATTACTTGCTTTTATTGTATTCATCAATACCAACTTACATCTCTGTGGAAATGTCTTTAGTGAGAATCTGTAAACCAGATTTACTTGCATGAAAGTGAGCAATTTGTCCAATAAATTCAGGCTGAATTTAACATCAGTTCAAGAACTAAAGTGCTCTTTCCATTTTCTCCTGTGTCTGTTCTACCTACAGACCTACATGAGCCCACGTTCTAGTTGCTTGGTTTGTATAGACATGTGTTCATCTTCCTGTGCATTTGAATAAGTAGGACTGTCTATAATTTTCCTGTTTTCACTCATTAATGTCCATTAGTTCATAGCACACTCCCCAGGAATTCATGGAGGGGAGGGGTTTTCAGACAAAGGAATTCAGGGCATGCACCCCCTCAAAAATTGGTTTTTCCCCCCGATAACTGAACTAAACCTCAGCCTTCACTAAACCCTGAGATTGCTCTCTCCTTGCTTGATTGACCCTCCCTACCAGCTCTCAACCCAGCTCCGTCCTTACCTTCTGTTACCTGTGACCTGATATATTGTTGAAATTCAGTCTTCCTCCCACGTGCCTTGCTTAGCAAGGATTTTGGCAGTGGTCTAGCTGCCCCCACTGGTCATGGAGAGGGACAGCTGCTCTCCATTTCAGAGTCTTCCATTTGCATGACCCTCTCTCCATCCCCATTAAGTACCACAACCCAAGAATTAACTTTTGGGATCATAACATTACTCCTTGGGGTGAAACAAAGTCAAACCAGGCAATCTTTGATTATTATCCTTGTAAAGCTAAAGAGTCATATGACCAAAACAAAACAAAACTAAGAAGAAAACACCCTCCCCACGGGTCCTCTTACTCCAAAGCCCATTTCACACCACTGGCAGGCTTGTCACAGGATGTACTTTGGTCAAAGAAATGTCAAAGTGGTATGTTCCACTTCCAATAGTAGTTATTAGAGCCATCACATGGTTCGTCCATTGCTTTCTATTTCCTCTGATGAAAGACTAACAATGCCCTAGACAGGGGCTGCTTCTTCAGCCAAAGTCCAGGAATGAAGCAGAGCAAGTATCCTGCGATGGAGTTTAGAAACTAACAAAAATTGTAAACCCTTATTGTTAGAGACCACTAAGATTTTTAGGAGCCATTTGTTACCCCAGCATAACCCAGCTAATGCTGCCTGATACAACTTGTGTCCTCCTATGATACAGTGGGCTAGCTGTGTGACCTTGGGCAAATGACCTAATCTCACTGTGCCTCATCTATAACATTAAGATAATACCTATTTTGTGAGGTTATTGTGATAAATAAATGAGTGAAAACTTATAAATGCATAAATGACTATCTATTACATAATATATGCTTAATAAGTGTTTGTTACTGCTACTTAGTAATTATTATTATTATTACTATTATTATTCCACAACAGACATATGTTTTGTCCTAATTCTATATATAGATTCCATAGTTTCCGGCACAGTGTCTGACTCATATGGTGCCCCACCTAGACCTATCCTCCAAGGATAGGTGAATGGCTGATAATGAATCAGCCATTTCCCTTTTTTTAGTCCCCTCAAAGAACTACTTCCATTGATTTTCTGTTTTTGTGTTGTTGTTGTTGTTTTGGCCACACCATGCAGCATGTGGGATCTTAGTTCCCCCACCAGGCATTGAACCCCCGCACCCTGCACTGGAAGCATGGAGTCTTAATCACTGTATCATCAGGGAGGTCCCCCATTGGTTTTCTTTTACCATCATTTTTTTCCTCTTTTCCTTTAAACTAGCAAAGAATTTAAAACATAAATTTAAACAGTATCCAAATACCTTCAAAACATTCAGCTCACCTTTACTTGGTACCCTGAGTTTTGCACTTTCATAGACTTCAATCTGTTCTATGCCTTAAATGGAACTCCAAATCATTCATTTTATGTAGCAAATTTTCTGTTTAAAGGACATCCTAGGGCACAGTTTGTTCGATTTGAACAATGAAATGATCATAGCTATGGAGCCAGAGCCTCAAGGAAAACTCTTTTTAGAAACCATTCTTTCCTGCTGCCATGTTCTCAAGGATGAGGAATAACGTTCTCTTCTCTTTTTCCTAAGTGAGACATTTATACAAAAGACAACCTTTGTTTCTTAGAAATCCTATAATTTTTGTGTCCTTAGTTTCTTTACATCTTTCTATTTTCCTACACAAAGCATCTTTAATCATCTGTGACATTGATTTTCATTGCAACCCATTTTCCTGGATTCTAGAAACAAGACACATGCTTTAAATTACCATTTTTCACTGCTTTAAATGATCATTTTTCACACACAAAAAAAAATAGATAAATAAAATAGAAAGTTCTTTCTCAAAGTGAAAATGATTCTTTTCTGTTTGGCTTGGTAGATGCTTAAGAGCTTTTGGATTGTTCTTTTTCCCTGAATTTCTAACTGGCCACCTGGACTTCAGCTTCTCCCTCAACCCAATCCTGTATTTTGTTGCCAAAAATCATCTTAAAATTTAAATTTGATCATTTCACTTTCTGGGGGAAGTACCTCTGCAATAGAATAAAGGCCAAATTATTTCGTGTGATCTTCTTCCCTAGACCCTCCTCCCTAAAGCTCCCTCTTCCTCTCGTTCCTGTGATGTAGCTCCTTCTTCATCTTCTGTTTACTCTCTAACTCCTTCTTAGCCACCTTTTTCTTCTAGACCTATGAATGTGGGCATTTCCATAATTATGTCCTCAACCCTCCACATTTCCTTTTCTATATCCTCCCCACAGAGATCACAACACTTCCCAAGTTGTCACCAATAATGACCCATAAACATTATCTACAGCAGTGTTGTCTGAGAGAAAGATAATATAAGCCATAAATACAAGCCACATATGTAATGTTAAATTTTCTAGTAGCCACATTTAAAAAGAAGCAGAGGAAGTTAATTGTAATAACATATTTTATTTAACCCAGTATATCCAAAATATTATTTCAACATGTAATCAATGATTTAAAAGTAAGATATTTATCTTTTTTTTTTTTCCTTTGGGTTTGCTTTTTGGACTGTCTTTGAAACAAAAGTGTGCTTTCCACTTAAAACACATCTCAGGATTAACCATATTTCTTTAAAATCCTCAGTGGCCACACGTCGCCAATGGCTACCATATTAGACAGTGCAGATCTAATGCAATAAACACATTACCAAAATGTGCCTTTAATGATCTGCTCAACATCTCCTTATATGCCTTACCAGCACTTGAGATTGACCAGGTCTAAACAAAATACATTTTCCCCATACACTACCTAGTGCCTCACATATGCACCAGCTCACCATCCTGACTTGCTATCAATGTCTCCAACAATGCCTCAGTACTTAAGTTCTATAACCACCCTAATGTTGAGCAAGCAGAAGGAATCTCTCAGGTCATCCAGTTCTACTCCAGGATTTTCCTCTACAAGTTCTTAACTTTTGGCTACCACACATGTGAACCTCCTGAGATTGTAGGTAAAAGGTGTGTATGTGGGTCTTTCTGGGGATAATATCCTTAGCTTTAGAGCTCAAAAGAGTTTAAACACCAAGAACTAGGGTCAGCTGTGCTTCTTCTCTCTTCTGTAATAGCCACACCCAATCTACTACCAAATCTTGCACATTCAACCTTCCATATCTCTCTAAGGCAAACCTATTTCTCCTTTCCCACTGCCACTTACTTAGAGCATACCCATATCTCTTGGATTGCTTCAGCTTCAAGAGCAAGAGACCCTTCCAGGGAGCAATGGGGCTAATCTGTCATTAGTAGAAGGGCAGCTGGAGCTTGATCACACGTGAACACCCATGACAGGATCAGGCAGAGATGATTAGGAAAAATCAAAACAACATCAGTGGGAAGATGACCTGTGACCACACTATACCAGATGGCACCAGAGCCATTTGAATATGTTGTGCCTGAGACACCAGTAGGGTTCCCATCTTGTGGGACTTAGTACTCTAAGAAGAGGCTGGCTGTGGTCCTTAGTGGGGGACCCTCAGCATTTCTATGCTCAGGTATGTAGAGCAGACATGCAGCCAGCACTGGTCTCCCTTAACTGTGCTTGCACCCATGCCAGCAGATTTGTTCTCATTTGTACAAGATGGTTCCTGGTATCCTCTGGTTGGATTGGGGATGCAGTTTAAGGGTGCGTCTTCCAAGTCTGAGTAGAGAGCACTTCCTTTCAGAGTCTAAAGATTCCTCCCTGCCTTTTCCAGGGCTGGTAACAGTTTTCTGGAAGTTGGACTTTGGGCTAAAGCCTTGACAACTGACGGCCCCTTCCCTGGGTTCCTCTCGCCATTGCATCCTGCAGACCTTTGCCTGATTAAACATCCTTTTTTAAAGATACAGTGTCACTCCCCTTCTTAATTATTCTTATGGGTGCCCCTCAACCAAGAAATAAAATCAAAACTCCCTAGCACTGAATTAAAGACTTCTCTGGCATCTGCCCACAAAACTACCTATCTTTCACATTTCTCTACCCATAACTAACACCCAGAAGGGGGATAGATATCAGAGCTTTCGATCCTTCTGCTGACCATTTGCATCATATTTCCAAAGGGACAATTTCAAAGCTGCATACAATAAATAGCATTAGATAAGACTCTCCCATGTAGGTGCATCGATACATGTTAATGAAGATAATAGTTTGGCCATATATAATTTAAAGCACTTACGTTGTCAGAACGTCTCACACCGTAGGAGTCGTGGCTCACATTTATAAGCTCATTCACAGCTCCCTTCATCAGAGCCCCTACCCACTCCACACAAACTGAGCAGGCAGGAGATAAGTCGTCACTGCTAATGTCAGACCCTGAAACTGAAAAGTGCCCCCGGATTGCTACAAAAGAGACCAAAGTGCCCTCAAGACACTATTTTAGCCTTGATGCAAATTCCTATATGAACATTCTACCATCTTCTCATGTCTACAAAGAGCTAAGCTGCCTGGAAAACACTGGTGTTTTCACAAGACAAAGGCATGGTGGGACCCGCTACTGTGGGTCCCTCAAGCAAGGGCTGGTGACCATGAGATCAAACCCTTCAGCTGCTCACTGTCAAATCCCCTCTGTTTCACACCAGCCTATAACCAAAAGCATTAGATCTCTCTCTCCCTCACACTGCGTGCTAACCAGAGTCCAAGGTGCTGTCACGTCATTTATGTCTTGATCTCTACTCACTGGTAGAACCAGAATCAAATCTGAGAAAAGACTGAGGATGTTTAGTTGCTCAGGTTATTCATCAACTACCTACCTGGGAAAAGGAAGCTCCACGCTGGAAGACATAATACTCCGTCTCCACACCTCCTCAGAAAGAAAATATCCAAAGCCACCAGAATTTAGTCCTTGCCAATAACCCACTTCTCAGCATGTCTCGTTCAATGATAAGGATTCAGGGAGTTCATGAGCATAAATGGGAAGTTGCTGATTTCTACACAAAATCTCTTGTGAATCAGTTTAAAAATAGTATTTGATAATTAGACCGGGACATATTTATTTTAAAACAAATTTATTTAAGACAAATGTGTTGGACTTCCCTGGTGGCACAGTGGTTAAGAATCCGCCTGCCAATGCAGAGGACACGGGTTCGAGCCCTGGTCCAGGAAGGTCCCACATGCCATGGAGCAGCTAAGCCCATGTGTCACAACTACTGAGTCTGTGTGCCACAACTGCTGAAGCCCACGTGCCTAGAGCCCATGCTCCGAAACAAGAGAAGCCACCACAATAAGACGGCGCACTGCAACAAAGAGCAGCCCCTGCTCACCGCAACTAGAGAAAGCCTGCATGCAGCAACGAAGACACAACACAGCCAAATACACACACACACACACACACACACACACACACAAAGTACGTTCATTCAAATTTGGGATAAATATGATGAATTAAATGGTAATTCAACATGAAATATCTCAGTAATGTAACAAAAATTCTTCTACAGCACACATTACTATTATACCTTGAAGGTCTTCTTTAAAATTCTATAAAATGAAATAAAGGATCAGGAAAGAAAGTGAGGGAAAGAGGCAGGAAGAGAGGGAAGGCAAGGAAAGAAGGAGGGAAGAAGAGTAAGAAAAAACTCACACCTTTAATCACATGTTAATAACAAAAAGAATGTTTCATTAATCATTTAGAAAATTAGATCAATTATTCATAACTTGGGACTGTTCTTGTGTAATCGAAATACTAGATGATTTTGTCTGCATTGATCATGGCCAGTGAAAAGCTACTAAAATTATTCTTTCTGTAAGCTTTTGTTAATAAATCTAGGGAAAGTGCAGGGTTACTTGGAAAATTAAATAAAAGCTTTCAAACTAAAGTATTCTAATTTTGAAGTTCATCACATCTGCGATTCTTCCCAAACACAGAAGTTGGAATCTTTGGTTCGCTGACGTCCTTCCAGGCATGCTCTCTGATGCATTTTTGTGGTTCTCTGGATTCTTGTATTCCAGAGGACAGCCTTGAGTTTTTCATCTGTTTGCTGATACAACATAAACACAAGTCATTCATTCTGTCTTGTTTCTTAACAACAGGAAATGCATCTGATATGTGCCTTGCCCTCAGTAGGTACTCAAAACTCTTCATTACATGAAAAATAACCATTGTCTGTGTTTTGAAATATTCCTCATGAACTATAGATAAGACAGAGTGTATAAAAACAAAAATAAAACTAGTAGGAAGTACATAAAAGGACTAAAATAATACAAGCTGCCATTCCTTGCTGTAAATCTTTGTACATTTTCAGAGAATCGATATTTGCAGGGATTTGGAGAAAAGTCAAAATGAGACAAAATTTTCCAGTTTCTTTTGAGTGTCACAGAGAGGGATGTCTGGAAGCAGACCTGGAGATGGAATTTGGGTGCAAAATGTTTATTAGGGAAAAAAGCCTGAAACAGGAAAAGAGAAGAAGCAGGACTGTGTGGAAGAAGTCCCTCCAGGAGGCAAGCTTCTCAAATATGGTCCATATGCCTTGTTTACTCAACAAACAATATATTAGAAATACTTTGGAGGCATTGTTTTTCTGTTTTTTTCGTTTTATTTTTTAGCATCTTTATTGGAGTATAATTGCTTTACAGTGGTGTGTTAGTTTCTGCTTTATAACAAAGTGGCTCAGCTATATGTATACATATATCACCATATCTCCTCCCTCTTGCATCTCCCTCCCTCCCACCCTCCCTATCCCACCCCTCTAGGTGGTCACAAAGTACCAAGCTGATCTCCCTGTGCTATGCGGCTGCTTCCCACTAGCTTTTTAGTTTATGTTTGGTAGTGTATATATGTCCATGCCACTCTCTCACTTCGTCCCAGCTTACTGGGAGGGGGAAGGGCATTGTTTTGTTTTGTTTTTTTTAAGTTTTGATAGATCCTTAAAATGTTCTATCTTATTCAGCTTTCAAAAGTAAACTTTCTTATATGTTGACAATGAACCACCACTGGTAGAGAAATAGGCCAAAATGTTAACATGGGTGATGGTTTTGTTTTCTGCTTCTATATATATTTTTTTCATCTACCAAATTATCTAAAGTGAACACATACAACTCAAGAGAGTTATAACTATATGACAAAAGCCAACACTAAAAGAGATGGGACAAGTGTATATGGAGCAAGAGGGTGAGGGAGTTTGGATTTAAAAGAAAAAAACTAACAATTAGCAATGGTTTACTTTGGTTCATCAGAACAGTAAATAATTTTGTTTTCTTTTTACTTTTCCAATTTTCCTGTAGTGAGAAATTATTCTCTTTATTAAAGGAGTAGGGGAGTGAAGGAAGTCCTCCAAACCCATTAAATTTTCAAAATAATATTTAAAATATAAAATAGGAAACCTGGGGACTTCCCTGGTGGTGCAGTGGTTAAGAATCTGCCTGCCAGCGCAGGGGACATGGGTTCGAGCCCTGGTCCGGGAAGATCCCACATGCCGTGGAGCAACTAAGCCTGTGCTCCACAACTATTGAGCCTGTGCTCTAGAGCCCACGAGCTGCAACTACTGAGCCCACGTGCCACATCTACTGAAGCTACACGCCTAGAGCCTGTGCTTCACAACAAGAGAAGCCACTTTAATGAGAAGGTCACGCACCACAATGAAGAGTAACCCCCGCTCACTGAAACTAGAGAAAGCCCAAGCGCAGCAACAAAGACCCAACACAGACAAAAATAAATAAATAAAAAATGAATAAATTTATTAAGTAAATTTATTAAGTAAATAAAATAACTTCTCTAGGTGGAGAAGTTACCCTTGGGTAGCTGAGACACAAACTTATATGAGCTGAGAGAAGGGTTAAACAGTTGAGCGGGTTTAGGCCTCTCTGAGATTCAAGTTGCAGTGGGGGCAGTACAGGTCTCCAAGGGGGAGAATAAACAGCACAATTTGGAATGAGAACGAGGATTCCAGGTCATTGACTAGCCAGATATTCTTTCAGGGATTCTTTCAGGGTTTTTCAAAATGAAAATGCCTTTCTCTACTGGAGTACATTTGAAAGAGAGAGCATCAACCCATCTTTCTTCCATGCAGAGGTGCTTTCCAAGCATATCATATGAAAATTATAGCAAGTGGCATCTGATTCAAAGTCCTGTGAACACCCCTCTCCCCTGTGAGTCATTCAGGCGTTCATCACGCCCACAGACCCTCCACTCACACCCTCATCCCCCCACCATCAACAGGGCTTGTGAATGTGTGATTAGAGTTCTGCTGTATCCTCCCCTCATCCACTGAGACGATATCTCTCAGAAACCACACTCTTGACTCCAGGCAGAGCCTGTGCCACCGCCTTTAGCCACAAGGACTCAGAGGCTGTTCTTGATGATCACAGAATTAGTCAACAGAAACTTGACTGCGTTGGGGAAGTTTTCCAGACCTCAGCTCATCTCTCTATTCCAGACAGCTAATGCGAGAACTCAGTTAAACCTATGTAAGTATTGTGGGAAAATCAAAAGGAAAATTATAAATGTTATAGAAGGTACAAGCCCGATGCCACTTCAAATGCCAAAAATATCAAACCTTTCCAGTCAATGCAAGTACTTGGTTCTATTCTACTTCATTCAAATCAAGCAGTCTGCCTAAAGAGCTCATCTGGCCATGAATACATTCTACATTATAATACAGAGATAGAGATTAAATGGATTCTTTTGTGTGTGTGTGTGTGTGTGTGGCATGTGGGATCTTAGTTCCCCAACCAGGGCTCAAACCCGTGCCCCCTGCAGTGGAAGCTTTTAGTCTTAACCACTGGACCTTCATGGAAGTGACTAAATGGATTCTTTTCAGGACTTTAGAAACCTGCAACTCATTAATTACCTCTATAATATATACCTATTTCAGAAAATTATTATGTCTAAAAATCTCCACTGGAAGAACTTCCAATCTATGTTGTTACTTATATTTGAATTTTCTGATTGTTGATTCAATGTCACCTTTTGATAGTCTTACTTAAAATTGTGTTCCAGTAAAAAAAAAAAAAAAAAACTTTCCTTTAAGTTTCTGAATTTAAGTTTAATCGTCTTCTAATTACATAAAAATGTTCTGAAAAGCATTTTAATTTAATATCTGATTTCCTGCAATTGATTTATTTTTCTATACAAATTGAGTCTTAACTAATTTCAGGAATAACGATCCATTTGTAATGTAGCCCTTAAAGTTCAGCTATCGTGATTAGATGCCTGCCTTGTGGAGAGATGGAATTTATTTATGAGGGAAGTCTAGTAGTCAAGTCTGCACGATTTCTAATAATTAAAATGGAAAAGTGCATTAGTTAAGGTGTTAACAGGACTAAGGCATAAGGAGAAAGAAGCATTCTTTAGTGAAATTTAGGAAGACTTATTCTAGAAGAATAGAATTTGTGTCTTCTTGTGGGATTTTGAATAGTAGATATCGGGAAAAGAGGTCACTGGAAAAAGGATAATGAAAACACTTGCACTTGGAGACTGGATGTGGGTGGTGTAGGTGGCGCTTTATGAGAGTTGAGTTTATTCCAGGAAGTGAACGTTTTCTGGTAGAGGAGGGATAGAGAACAGAGCCTGGCACATAGTAAAAGTACCACAGACATGTTAATTATTATTAACAGGAAGAATGTATTAGGCAGCCGTAAGACCTCACTCTAAGTAACACCACATACATTATAGTTAACTATTCTAGCTGTATTTAAGGCCAAGCTTGAAGCAAAGGATTTTTTTTAAATGATTTATTTGGGTATGGTTCATTACCTATGTAAACACAGAGCAAATTTAATTTTTAACAATCTTTTTTCCCCTAATTTAAATATGTTACTGTTCATGGGGTGAAGGCCACTCAAAGCACAAATGAAAGAACGTATGCGTTGACACAAATTCTCATATAAGTCACAATTCAGTTGAAGTCACAGTTATTTCATCTTACCCCTGGCTTGAAACAAAAGCCTATGTGGGGACTTGAATTTCACAGTGAGAGCAGAAGACCCAGAGGACCTGAGTGTAGGAGACAGAGAGTTGGAGCAAGCAAGCAGGTTAGGCCAAGGATTCGCTCTTAAAAGTAACCTCGGATTAAATTTGGTTATATGCAATGTGACTATAAAAGAGTGAGAACGATTTGCAATTAGAATCAGGGTGCATGAAGTTCACTTTATGTTCACACTTCTGTGTATGATATTAAATATATTTATTGCTCTTTCTCTCTATGAAAGGGCAAGGGATCTCTTTTTTTATGAACCTGCTTAAAAATATATAAAAATTCAAGACAGCTTTCTTGGTGTGAGAGTTGTTTTATGGGAATTGAATACAGATGATCACTCCAGTGGAAATTCTGCACACAAGCAAGTTTGAAATATCTATCAAGGACATATGGAATGTGAAACAAATGTTATTTTCTATATGATCATCCTAAAAAACATTGATAAATTTAAGAAAATTGAAATAACATTTGTTCTTTCCTAGGGCTGGATAATATTTGAATATTTTGATATCAGTTAAAAAGATAAATTTTAGGAGGATTGTAAAGGAGGATGCTGGGCAATAACTTCTAGGAGCACTTAGAATTTTGAAGGAAACTTAAAATAAATCCTGGATCTGAGAGAAATGACAGACTCTCCAAAGAGGAATTATCAAGTTCTGGAAAACTAAAGTTCCAAGGACAAGTTTTGATTTATGATATGATTTTTCATTAAGTTTAACATTTTATTATTTCAACAGTAAAAACAGTGTAGTGGTTCGTTTTATGTTTCAACTATATCACCCTGACTTTAAGCACAATTGTGTGATAAGAACTGTAGTTAGCCACTCTGTGACGTTCTGGCCCAAACGTAGCAATGGTTTTGATCATCAGATGCTACTGTAGACATCAAACAACTGACACCTGTTGATTGATGTTCCAGGTAAAGCAGTTTGAAAGTCTGCATCTCCTGGAATTTTCTAATGCTTCTGATGAAAACCTGACATCTGGGATTCCTGGTGTGTTGTCCTCGGTAAATGCGGCCTAACTACAGGACTAACATCAGACACAGTCAGAGGCAGAATTCAAGAGGACTCCTTTGTCTTTTTTGTTATTGTTGTTGTTGTGTTGTTGTTTTTATTGTGGTAAAAGTCACATAATATAAAACGTACTATTTTAGCCATATTTACTCTCACCATCATCCATCTCCCGAATTTTTCACCTTCCTAAACTGAAACTCTGTCCCCATTAAACACTAACTACCCCTTTCCCCCCTCCATTCCGCCTCCCTCAGCCCCTGGCATCTACCAGTGTACTTTCTGACTCTATGAATTTGACTATTCTAGATACCTCGTGTAGGTTATACATCATGTGTCTGAGCCAGGAAGGAAACAGAAAATGAAATTCTAACATTTTAAAATATTTGTCTGCTTGAATTACTTCACTCATTCCAAACTGTGGTGTGCTGGCAATCACACCACTCTATAACTGATCTGCTCCAGAAAGAAAACCAGACCTTCACATATCCCTGGCGTGACTCTGTGTGCTGCACACACACACACATGCACATTCACTGCACAACCCTTTCATTATTTCATTGTCTGAGTGTGGACTCTCCAACTGGGACACTTGCAGGAATGTCAGGCAGTTACTGACTTTTGAGTCTTTGTTAGCAAAGTACAATGAAAAAAGCCACAGTTTCCTGCCCCTGGCACTTCACCATATGATGCTGGTGCAGGACCCAACCATGAAATGCCAGATGGCCCAGAGACATCAATTGTTCAAGAATAACATCACACACACTTTGAAAAGCAGTATGGTTTAACAACGGCTCTGCTGCTAGCACGGATGATGAGTATCTTATAGCCGCACTCACTCTTGTTCTTGTACAACTAGTATAGATCATGAGCTTCTTTAGAAACAATCCCGAAGGGCTGTACTACTCTTAACTATGAATTCCTCTATGTAACACTGGAAGTTTATATCCAAAATCTAGAACAAAATATTTATTTGGACACTTAGAAAAGCAATATCGTATACTCATGCCATGAACCATCACCTTGCCAATCTCCAAATATATTGTGCTATGTATGAAAATATTGATTTTAGAACATCAAATCCTATAAATATCTCTGGGGAATGATAAACTATCTTGAAGTCAGTGTGGAGAGGATATCGATGAGAGAAACTGCCTGGACAATAAAAGCAATTACAAACCCTATAACACTCCTTAGATTAGAAAATCTGCTTTCAAATGGAACTCATTCTGATATTTTGTCAATTCTGCATAGCACAGATCAGGGATTTATTTCCATGAAGGCATTGACTAAAACTGGAAATCTACAAGCCTGTTAATTGTTTTTATATGAATAAAATTTTAAGTAAGTGAAAATAGAATATGCTACACTTCTTAGCACAAAACTGCCAAAACTAATTTTATGCCCTTGGGAATTGACCAAGAATCCTTGGGCAAAAATCAATATTGACTTTTCAAGACTCTTCCAAGAGAAGAAAATCTGGATTGTGGTAATCTCCCTTGTGAAAAGGGCCATGAGACCCATCGAAGCCATCTTAAAATGTTGCCACTATAATCTCAGAATTGTGACTGCCAGAACTCACATTTCTGCCAACTAATCGGACTTTTCATCAGTTGAGTTAAAGGAATTTGTCCAGAATTTTTTTCCCAAACAATGTGGATGAGGAATGCAGATGAATAAACACGTGCTGAAGTGCATGGCTGTAGAAGACTGATCAAACTGAAGTAACCAATGTAGGACTTTATCAATTTACTATTTATAATTTATGTAGCAAATTGTAAGGCAATGTGATGCACTGTCATTATCACAGGAGGTTGAAATATAAATGGATTTTTCCTTAAAGTTCTCTCTTTCCCTTTCCCACCTGCTCACCCAACTCAGGCAAATAGTCTATTCTAGTTATTTCCTGAGGATGTGGGTGTGACAAGGTGGGGTGGAAAACAGAAACTTCCTATAAGCTTTTGGTTTATATTTTCCAAAATCTTAAACCCATAAAAGAGTTATTTTAGGAGCAAAACTGACTCTGAGGGAAGCCATCAAGATTTATATATAGAGAGATTTTCCCTGAAGATTGGAAAAACATTCTACGAGGCTGGGGGAGAGCAAAGAAAGCCAAAGAATGGTGGTTTAAAGAAAGGTAATTACTGACTCTGCTTTCTATACTGGAACTTCAGTGAGAGGGCAAGACCCTGATATGGTTTAGGAGACAGAGAACAAATGTGGATATTTGCTCCTTTTCTTAGATCATAAACCCATAGATGCGATAAAGCCACAGATTAAGCATTAAGGCAAATGAAGCCATAGATATGTCCCAGGGAAACTTCCTTACCAGGGAATAGCATGGAAGCAATAGAATAATGCCTCAAATCTCAAGCCTGGCATGAAAGCAGCAGAGAGAGCCCCTGGACTTGAAGCCCTGGGTAAACAAGAATGAGAGCTGTCTTGACAGTTTCCTGCATGTATCAGTGAGGAAAGACCAAATGGAACCTTGGGTTGATTGGCAAATATCTGTGTGAACAGATCACTCTCAGACAAGATGGGTCCTACAATACCTTGAAATTACATAAATCTCCCTGGAACTTAGAAACAAGTCAGAGAAAAGAGAGACAATTTTAGTGTTTGATGTCCTGGGGAATGGAAAATTCAAAGAAGAATCTGGTTGATATGTAGAAGAATAAAGTTATGTTTCTTACACATCTGGTATATTTTGGACTGAGATTTGTGTCCGTATAACAGATAATATGATTAACAATCAGATAATATGATTAGGTTTTTGGAAGCTAATCCATGAATGACAGTTTATGAATTAGCTTCCAAATACCTAATATCCCAGATTTTCTTAATATCATGAACACAGTGAAATGTTGCTGCGTGAATTATAGACCCAGCTAATTTGTCATCATCTGCCTTCACATATGTTCTTTTAGCTTCACATATTTGTTCACAATATGCATTTCTCGTTTCTTCCTTCTCCCCAGTTATTTTTTTTAGTGAACACCTACTATGTGCAAAGCATGATAGAGTAATAGTCACTCTGTCCTTCAAGTACCATGTTCTATTAAATTTTTATATGAACTCTTATTTATTGTATATTGACCATAGTAGAAGCTTTACAAAAACTGTCTCTTCTTCACAAACACATACAAAAAAATTGAGTTCAGCATCATGATGCCCTTTTTACAAACAGAAATCAGAGGCTTGGAAAGGCTATATAACTTGCCCAAAGTCAAATTGATTGAAAGCTTCCAAATCTTTTCAACATTTTTTTTTTCTGGCTGTGCAGCATGCAGGATCTTAATTCCCTGACCAGGGATCAAACCCACACCCCCTACAGTGGAAGTGCAGAGTCTTAACCACTGGACCACCAAGGAAGTCCCAAATATTTTCTGCTTCTAAAGCTCCAGCCCAAGTTGATCTCCAGGCTTGCTACCACCTTTCGAATGTACGATCACCTCAGTATATACTACCTAATTTTCTTTTTTCTTTTTTTTCTCTTTCATCAAACAACTAAGTTCTTTATCACAGGATGTCTTATCCTAGACGTTACTTAGATGTTAAATTTGTCTACCCAACCAAGCTGGAAACAAAGGACATAGACAAAGCATTCCTTGGGGAAAACTCTTCCCCATATTTCTTACTTTACCTAGATAGTAATGCCCTTCCAGCATTATTTAAACTTGCCAATTTCCTCTCCAAAAACATTGACACTTCTTTATTCCTCTTTTCCTCTAGATACTTACCCTATCTCTTTTCTTTCCTCTACAGCTAAGATTCTTGAATGTCTGCATTCTCTGTATTCACTAGAGAAACCCACTGCACTCACCTCACTGCACTCACCCACTACACTCACCTCTTATTCACCTCCTATTCACTCCAAAACCCACTGCAACCTGATTTCGTTTCCCACTAAGCCACTAAGGGCTGTTTGCAGTGTGACCAATGAATTCCTTATTGCTAAATCCATTGAACACTTCTGGGTCTTTACCTAATTGGCCATGTGTCACAAAAATATAGCTAAGTAGAAAGAAGCAAGATTGTCTGCCTTGAGCACTTCTTTAAAGAATTAAAACTTTAAAGCCTTTATTTTTGAGACAGTATGTTCACATAACAGGGACAGTTGTTAAAACCACGTGTACATAAGTAGAGGAAACAGTATGGAAGCTAGGTAGCCTGACACAGAAAGGAGAGAGTCAAAGGTTTGCTCTTTTCTGAACAACTGAGTTCCTTGTGGTGGCAACCACCCAGGACCTTCTCCACTGATATGAGAACTTGGAATACTCTTCTGAAACACTCTCTTCCCTTTGACTTTGGGACATCTCTCAACCCCACATCTTCCCCATGTATCATTTCACCATGTATCATTTTCATTACCTGGATCTTTGTATCCTGACTAATTTCTACTTATACTTCAAATCCTCCCTTACACATCTCTTCATCATAGAAGGCTTCCATGATTCTTCAGGATTAATTAAATTTGCCTTGCTTTAAACAACTTTACAGCCTCTTCCAGAACATTCATCACAGCTGTAATCACTCATTGAATATCTGCATTTGCTAACTGTGATCTTCAGAAGGACAGATGGCCATGTTCACTGACTTAGCCCCAGGGCCCAACAGAGTGTCTGGCACACCATAAGTGCTTGATAACTATTCTCTGAATTAAACTGAATGGAAGTTTTCTTAAAACGACTTTTCCCATCATATTTTAGTAGATGTTGTTATAGGGGGCACTAAAAGAAGGCGGTTATTACAATGATAAACGGTCTAGAAGAGCTAGCCAAAATGGACTGCTGAAGAACCTGAGAATATTTAACGTTCAGAAGAAAAAAAAACATTTATAAGCCCATGTTATGGAAGAGAGCCTAAAAGTGCTCCCTAGGAGGAAACTGGAACATGGAGAAACAGTTCAGCTCAGAATGAGGAAAGACTTTCCAACCATTGCAGCTAACAAAAAAAAAATAGCCTGTATAAAAGTGACAGCAGTTCTCTGCCCCTGCTCTTGTTCAATCAGACGTGATCTCGAGGAGGAAGTTCTTCATTGGACAGGTAGTTGCAGGGTGTGAAACTTGAAGATCTTTCCACACTCTCAGGTTTCCTTTGTAAGTGAAGGAAAAGAAAAAATTGATACATCAACCCTCTTCCCCTTAAGCCATCCTAAGTTTAAAGGAGGAAATTTGCATAAAAAAGAAAAGTTGGACATAAACGCTTCAGAAAAGAACTGTGTTTAACACACACTGTTGTTATAATTTTCTTCCTCCAGGTATATTGGACTTGTTCTAATGTCATTTTCATGTTTGATTTGTTTTTAGTTGATGTTTGTTTGGTTGATTGGTTGGTTTATTTGTTTTTTAGTGACTACAAATGTATTATCCTTGCAAAAAACATTACCCTTTCTTCAGAATTTTGTAGCTGAAGTTTGTGGTTCAACTAGGAACAAATGTTCAACAAACATGAAAATGATGATTGCTTATTGTTGGTTTTTAACCTAATTATTCAAAAATTCAATAAATGCTTTTATAGATGCTCAAAATTTCTAGTCAGTACATATCCCTTGAGACATGGCTGGTAGCAAGAAGTAGCTTGTCAGAAATGGTTTAGAGAGGGGAAATTATTTTTGAAAGAAAATCATGAAGTCATAATATTAGTTTAATTGATATTAAGGTTCTGGGGTTAAACACACTTTCTGCATTAGCAACCATTCTCTTTCACATTCTTCCTGTCTGACTTTTTAAAATCTCAATGCCAGGAAAAAAACAGTAATGGCAAGTATTGAGACATTTGACATTTAAAATATACAAGTAGTTTTTTAACAAGACAGAGACAGTTTGTAAGCTAAATTTTTTTCATTTATTCTATTATTCTCAACATTATTTAGTCTTTCTCTACTATTCAGCAATATAGCACATGCACAATGGTTTTCTTACAAAGAAAATCAAAGCTTTTTATTTCTAGAAAATAGTTGTTTATAATATTCAAGTAAACCCATTTAAAAATGAAATCACTAAATGATAACTTTAAATTTGACTCGAACAAATATTAGAGAATGTCAAATCATAACATAACTGAGGTTATTTTTATCCCTTTTGGTACTCATTCTTATCCCTTTTGGTACTCATTCTCCAAGCTATAGAGAATTTTATTCAAATTTTCAACAAAGTGCAGAGATAGACTAGACACTGGGAAGGACCTAGAGGAAGTACATGAAAAGATACATACATGACGATATAAGGGCAGAGTGGGGAATTCATGAAATAGCAGCCTGGGCTGGAAAAAGCACACCTATTATGTAGCCATATAATCCTCTGAGTGGCTTGGTATTAAGACTACAGCAGGTAACCAGACAGTGAGAGTCTGGGGAGAGCCGACTGAGCCTTGAAAACTCAAAGGTTGGCTAGATAGGTCAGTGCTGAGCAAAGCCTGGAAGCTAGTCTATCTTAAAAGATGTCAGAGACTTTCTACTTCTGGAAAAATGGACTAGATATAATTTTCCCTATTCCTTCTGCTAACTACAGTGGAAAAGTGGTGGTGGGTTGGGCGGACGTCATATAAGAAGATGAAGATAAAGGTGAAGAGAAGAAAGTAAACTGGCTAGGGGCCTCAGGACCCATGGAAAGACACAACAGTGAGCTCTCTAGGTTTGGATTTTTTTTCTGGGTTTTCTTTGCCTTGTGTATTCCAGACTTCTGTCTGGAGAAGCTAGCAACCCAGAAACACAAATGGGCACCAGAAAAAAAAAACTCCCAAAGAAAAGCTTGCTCCCCTTATCCAAAAGGAGCATCCCAGCAAGACAGAAATTCTTCAGAAAATACCATTCTACTCTAGCTAAATATCTCAGAAAAAAATGTATCTCCCCCCCCATCCTGCTCCCACCAGCAAAGGCAAAGTGTCTACTTAGACTTCCACCCTTGTCAGGGTGGAAGGCAAGGAATGAGGCACCCACCCTTCCACCAAAGTTGTGTCAGAGAATCTGCACTTGGGAGCAGATTTTCATGTTAGGCCCCACCCCCACCCCAACCCCATCCTGGTAGTGTCAGTGGGGAGGGTGGACTTCCAAACCCACCTTTATCTCTCCCCACTATGTGTGTCAGAGGAAGCCTAGAGGAAAGTCAGGACGTTCATCACTACCTATAGGTAAGAAGGATACCCTCGTACCCATGGTGTTGAAAGAGGTCACGTGGGGAGCAGTAACAAGGCACTCTGACCCCTCCAAACCAGGGTAGTATCATCGGAGGCTTAGCAAAAATCCAGAACTCCCACCCACACCTAGCAGTGTTGAGGAGCAACTTCCTTACATGTGTCTGTGGGGAACTTGGACTTCTACTCCCAGCTGGTAGTAACAAGGCAGGGCCCCCCTGCAACTACCAGAGTAGAGTCAGAGGAGGCCTGCTGTAACAGAAGCTTTAAATAAACACCAGAGTCTCATAACAGAATACCCAAAACATCCAGGTTTTCACCAAAAATCACTCATCCTACTAGGAACCAAGAAAATCTCAACATTTTCTTGTGTCATTATTCCCCAAGTGGCAGCACACTGCCTACTAAAATAGCTGTAAGAAATCCTGACTTTCTTACACTCTTTAATTACCAAAGCCAGTCAGATTTTCCTTTACTCATGCAATTTCCATCACCTCAAAAGAGAATATTCACTCTCGAAAGAGGCAAAGTTCATCAAAGTTTTTGGGGTTTTGGGGGTTGGGGGAGATTGTTTGTTTACAAATAAACATTAACCTAAAAAAAAAGAAATCTCAACATGAATGAGAAAAGATAATAAACAAACATCAACACCAAGAAGACACAGAGGTTAGAAATATCTGACAATGATGTGAAAGCAGGAATCATAGGACTGCTTCAACAAGCAATTATGAACATACTTGAAACAAATAAAAGCATAGAAAGTCTCAGCAAAGATATAAAAAATATAAAGAAGAATCAAATGGAAATTTTAGAATTGAAAAATATAATAACAAAAAAGTAATGGATAGTCTCAACAGCAGAATAGAGAAGATAGAAGAAAGAATCAGTGAACTTGAAGATAGAACAATAGAAATTTCCCAGTCTGAAAACAGAGAGCAGATAGACTGAGGGGAAAAATGAGCAGAACCTCAGGGACCTGTGGAACCATAACAAGATCTCTAACTTATGTGTTGTTGGAGTCTTAGAAAGGAAGGAGAAAGAGAATGGGGCTGAAATGTATTCAGAGAAAGAATCTAAAGATCTGAATAACACTCCTTTAAGTTAGCACCATCAATTCCCTGCTTCTCCTACCTCACTTATCCCTGGAAGCTAGAGTCTGGCTTGCTAAATTTTAGAAGGATCATATTGGCTTCATGATACGGCACCAGAGGGCAGTCAATGTAGCATCCCAGGCCCAATTCAAAGATAGATAGATAGATAGATAGATAGATAGATAGATAGATAGATAGATAGATAGATATATGTTGTATAACTCAAAAACTCCTTTTCTGACCCTAATAATTTTCAAGTTCACTATCAGTTCCAGTCCCTTCCCATGATATGTACCTGAGAACCCTCCAGAGACAAAAAAGTAGGGCTGTCAAGGGGACCACACCCCAAATTTGGCAGTAGGAGCTGTATTAGGTCAAGAGGGAGGGGCAGATGGGGTAAATCTGACCCTTGGATTTTCTATTCTGGGGATGGGTAAAGAAGTCTGCATTTGCCCTACTTCCTTTAACAAAAGCCCCTGGTCAAGGAGCTATGAGTAGCACTTTGACCTTGAGACAACCTAAGAATTTTATCTTTAAACAGTTCAAGAAAAGCTGTGAGTTTTCAGTTTCTATCAATTCTTGGATTGCTAAATATGCATTGAAAACTGGAATTTTGTTTGAGGGGATATATTATTGGGACTTTAAAAGACGATGTCTGGGGCAGAGTCTGGAATGAGGAGGTTGACAAAGAGGGAGCTAAATTGTTCCATTTAACAAATTATCAGTAAATTCCACATGCAATAATAACATTTTTTAAATTTTTTTCGTTAAAATGAGGTCGAGGTGAATTTGGGGACTTGGAGTAAAGAGGAGGGGAAAAAAGACTGTAGAGTGAGAGAGAAGACCCACAAAAACATCAGCAGGCCAGGAGCCAAAAAAAAGGACAAAAAGTAAGAATCTCGTAGAGGAGAAATGGCTGATGAACTTGAGGCAAAGTGATTCACTTATGCGAATTTAGGTTCTTTGCTGATTTGTGCTTTAATTCCTCACCACTATCACCAAGACTTCACATAAAAATCTCCATAGCAGCTCTGGGCTGGTGAAACTCAAAGGAACAGAGGACAGGTGACTGTTCTCTTCACCTGTCTTTGAATGAACTAGTGTGGGCAGGACACAGGTACAGCAAGATGATAGATACAGAGTTGAAGAAAGTTAGATAGGAAATGGATATTGGGAGCTTGGGAGGCATGGCAAATGGAAGAATAAATGAGCCAAGGGCATCTTGTACCCATTCTCCTTCACTCTCTTACCTGGGAAATAAAAGGAAGGGAATTAGACTGATTATATCATTTACTGCATTTGTGTAGGAGGGTCTCAGTTATTGTATTTGTATTTGAAAGAGCAGAGAACTCCAGACAGCTGAAGGTCTTGGGAATACTTAGCTCACACATTCTTCTTCTTGAGGATTCTTGAAATCTTGTTGCTTATGGTCCCTGCCATTGAAAATTATAAAGGCTTCCAAGTACAGCTGGGTGAGTTTGTTCCTTAGGCAACTACATGGGTTTGTGTGTGTTTACTGGCCAGAGTTCACTGTCAACAAATGAGACAAATAGCAAAATGACATAAATATTACATAGCAAATAGAGGAAAGATGTTGTAAGACAAAAAATATCAGTCAGGTTGTCCTTGGCTGGACCTACCCGTAAATAAGGAAGTGCATGCAGGCTGTTAGGGAAATCATATTGGGTGTTATATGGAAACCTGGAGCAGAAAAGTACTGGCCACATTAGGTTACTAATAGTCTAAGACTTCTGCTACTTGGCTGGTGTCTTGGTTTGGGTTTCCCTGACAGAATAGTCTAAGATGAGGACTTGGACTTGGGTATTTCTTTGAAATGAGATCCCAGGAAGCAGGAATGAGGGAGCAAAAGAATGAGAAAAGAAAAAGAAAAGGGAATATAAGGCTTCATTATCATAAAGGAGGGTTAGATTCTGCCAGGACCACTGAAAAGAGAAACAAAGGCCTCTTTGAGGTCTCAGAATCATCCCCTAAAGGCCAAGAGGCAGAAGCATTTCTCCAGCAGCTTCCCATCATCTTTGGTTAAGAGTTGCTCCCAGGGACATAAAGTCCTGCTACTTCCAGTCTGAACTTTCCTGAGCCAATTCCCAGGAAAACAGGACACATCTGCCAGCAGGAGATGAGTCTGAACTCCCAGGGACTGTCCAGCAAAGCTGTGGCTGAAATCAGAGGTGGGCTAAGAAGAAGAGATGCAGGGTACCAAAAGCATCTGCCAAAACTCAGTGCCCAAAGCACACACCCAAGTTCATGTCATGTTCTTCTTTTCAGTTCCCACAACAAACTTGTTCATAGCAGCCTAACAGTAGAATTCAGTCTTCCTGTTCCCCCAAAAATGAAGCTTTTCCTCTTCATCACGCCTCCTCCCCCAAACTCAACCTTCTGCAAATCAATCAGTCTACTTATTCAATTAAATTGTTAGTAACTGACATGAGTCAAAACCATGTAAGCAGCACCCATCCAGAAGACTACCTTATGAGACTTGTGTGTGCACTGATGTTGTGCACAATCTGGGTATGTCAATGGAGACTGTGTATAATACTAATCTTAGTGCAGTATCTATAAAAGGTATTCCATAAATTATTAAAATAAATAAATAAATAAATTGTTAGTGATTGGGATTGAAAGATGAATAATATCTGTCACTGCCCTCATGAACTGTATGAGAAAAATACATGAAGAGATCATTTCTAATAACATTGTGAAGGCAATGAAATAGTACAAACATGGGCACAAAACACTAAACAAGGACAGAGATGGAGCCTTTAGCCCAGGCTGGGGAGTTGGACTGTGATCAGTGACATCCCCCTGAAGGGTGTCATGAAAGAGCTTTAAAAAG
This sequence comes from Globicephala melas, assembly GCF_963455315.2. NCBI lineage: Eukaryota > Metazoa > Chordata > Mammalia > Artiodactyla > Delphinidae > Globicephala > Globicephala melas. The sequence continues at coordinate 19,176,258 of NC_083317.1, read as the reverse complement.
GCCACGAGAAAAATCCACATTCTGTGCATTTCTGTTTTCCTTATTTATTCCTTCCAACTTTTATATCCAATGATAGTGCCTTAGGCTTTGCCTTCATAACAGTTTTTTATGTGTAAGAACTTTTTCATGCTCATCCCATGAAGACAGGCTATTTCTGTCTTTTTCACTTCTCTACCCTCAGTACAAACCCATTAAGACTCTCAATATCTGGTGAATGATTTAAAGAATAAGTGAATGAGTGATATTTATAATCTCTTTAAATTATATAATCTACAAGAGTTTTAGGAGTATTCCATAGTAGACCAGACACCAACTCATCAAGGAAGGGCAAGCATGGAACCCAGGAGGTCTAATACTGTATCTCAAGGAATCTGCTTATTTACATTCCCTGAAACAACAGGTAATTAATGTTCCAGGAAAATTTATTTTCATAATCTAGAAAGTATACATTTTAAGTGGTTTATTAGAATTATTTGGATATTTATAAATATTAAGGGTTCATCTCAAGCTTCATCTCTATATAAAAATAAGTGGAAATATGGGAGACCAGTTGCTCCTCTCCAAGGTATGAACCTCTTCTCTAATATGTATCTGGGGCCTCTGGTGCCTACATGTTTTCTGGGGTGGGAGGTGGGTATGCCCACCTAATCAGCATTCTATCTGCAGTGCTCATGGTGTTGGCTGTTGATTGAACCTGGCCTTGGCCAGAATGTCAGCAGTGCAGTAGCTTGTCTGGGTTTCCAATTCAACAACAGTAATAAAACTAGGTGCTTTGTTTTCACTTTTAATTTTGTAAAATTTGGTAAAGTTTAACTTTTATGTGTGAATGACATTTTAATTTGAATACCAACAAATATTTGATATACTTTTCCAGAGGAATAATCCTTGGACAGTTTTTAAATCATTTTTTGTAGAATTGGTGGTCAATTGGTTCAGGTACATCTATATACTGAAGAGGGCTGAGGTTAGTTATGACTTATAGCAGAAAGTTGCAAAGTAGTATATAAGTTTAGGAAAGCAGCTTATTTTTATGGAGCAAATCAAAGCTAACCAGTCCCTCTAGAATATTTAATTTGAAAATTTCATTCTTTCCACAAACACTTATTGAGTACCTACTATGAGCCAAATATTGCTCTATATGTTAATCCCAAATATCAAGGAACTCAAAATCAAACGTCCTATTTATACTAAAATATATTGGAAAGCATTTTAAAGCCTCAAAATTCATGCTAGGCCTATAAATATACTGGGATCCACCAGAAATCAGTCGGTATAAAAGAAATTTTTTATTTCAAGATTTGAACAAGCAGAGAAGAAGAGTCCTGAATGAGTTTATTAATACGTTACAGAGCTATGTATCAGAAATTGGGTCAGTTTCTTGCCCTAATAGGTAAGCTTTAAAAAATTAGAAAAAGATTTATTCTAGGAAATTGATTTTCTTATATGAAAAATATTACTAGATATTTCAATATGAAAAGAATGCTTTCAAATTTTGAATGTGTCTCTTTATAGGCTCACTTTAGACACTCTTTTTTTAAACATCTTTATTGGATTATAATTGATTTACAATGGTGTGTTAGATTCTGCTTTATAATAAAGTGAATCAGCTATACATATACATATATATCCATATCTTCTCCCTCTTGTGTCTCCCTCCCACCCTCTTTATCCCACCTCTCTAGGTGGTCACAAAGCACTGAGCTGATCTCCCTGTGCAATGCAACTGCTTCCCACTAGCTATCTGTTTTATATTTCATAGTGTATGTATGTCCATGCCACTCTCTCACTTTGTCCCAGCTTACCCTTTGTCCTCCCTGTGTCTTCAAGTCCATTCTCTACATCTGCATCTTTATTCCTGTCCTGTCCCTAGGTTCTTCATAAGCTTTTTTTAAATATTTTTTAGATTCCATATATATGTGTTAGCATATATTATTTGCTTTTCTCTTTCTGACTTACTTCACTCTGTAGGACAGACTAGGTCCATCCACCTCACTACAAATAAATTTGTTTCTTTTTATGGCTGAGTAATATTCCATTGTACATATGTGCCACATTTTCTTTATCCATTCATCTGTTGATGGACACTTAGGTTGCTTCCATGTCCTGGCTATTGTAAATAGAGCTGCAATGAACATTGTTGTACATGACTCTTTTTGAATTATGGTTTTCTCAGGGTATATTCCAGGTAGTGGGATTGCTGGGTCTTATGGCAGTTCTATTTTTAGTTTTCTAAGGAACCTCCATACTGTTCTCCATAGTGGCTGTAACAATTTACATTCCTACCAACAGTGCCAGAGGCTGCCCTTTTCTCCACACCCTCTCCACCATTTAATGTTTGTAGATTTTTTGATGATGGCCATTCTGACCGGTGTGAGGTGATACCTCATTGTAGTTTTGACTTGCATTTCTCTAATGATTAGTGATGTTGAACACCCTTTCATGTGTTTGTTGGCAATCTGTATATCTTTGGAGAAATCTCTATTTAGGACTTCTGCCCATTTTTCTATTGGGTTGTTTGTTTTTTTGATATTGAGCTGCATATATATTTTGGATATTAATCCTTTGTCATTTGCTTCATTTGCGAATATTTTCTCCCATTCTGAGGGTTGTCTTTTGGTCTTGTTTCTGGTTTCCTTTGCTGTGCAAAAGCTTTTAAGTTTCATTAGGTCCCATTTGTTTATTTTTGTTTTATTTTCATTTCTATAAGAGGTGGGTGAAAAAGGATCTTGCTGTGATTTATGTCACAGAGTGTTCTGCCTATGTTTTCCTCTAAGGATTTTGTAGGGTCTGACCATACATTTAGGTCTTTAATCCATTTTGAGTTTATTTTTGTGTATGGTGTTAGAGAGTGTTCTATTTCATTCTTTTACATGTAGCTGTCCAGTTTTCCCTGCACCGCTTATTGAAGAGGCTGTCTTTTCTCCATTGTATATACTTGCATCCTTTATCAAAAATAAGGTGACCATATGTGTGTGGGTTTATCTCTGGGCTTTCTATCCTATTCCATGGATCTACATTTCTGTTTTTGTGCCAGTACCATACTGTCTTGGTTATTGTAGCTTTGTAGTAGAGTCTGAAGTCTGGGAGCCTAATTCTTCCAGCTCAGTTTTTCTTTCTGAAGATTGCTTTGGCTATTCAGAGTCTTTTGTTTTTCCATACAAATTGTGAAATTTTTTGTTCTACTTCTGTGATAAGTGCCATTGGTAGATTGATAGGGATTGCATTGAATCTATAGATTGCTTTGGGTAGTATAGTCATTTTCACAATGTTGATTCTTCCAATCCAAGAGCATGGTATATCTCTCCATCTGTTTGTATCATCTTTAATTTCTTTCATCAGTGTCTTATAGTATTCTGCATACAGGTCTTTTGTCTCCTTAGGTAGGTTTATTCCTAGGTATTTTATTCTTTTTGTTGCAATGGTAAATGGGAGTGTTTCCTTAATTTCTCTTTCACATTTTTCATCACTAGTGGACAGGAATGCAAGAGATTTCTGTGCATTAATTTTGTATCCTGCCACTTTACCAAATTCATTGATTAGCCCTAGTAGTTTTCTGGTAGCCTCTTTAGGATTCTCTATGTATAGGATCATGTCATCTGCAAACAGTGACAGCTTTACTGCTTCTTTTCCAATTTGGATTCCTTTTATTTCTTTTTCTTCTCTGATTGCTGTGGCTAAAACTTCCAAAACTATGTTGAATAATAGTGGTGAGAGTGGGCAACCTTGTCTTGTTCCTGATCTTAGAGAAAATGGTTTCAGTTTTTCACCTTTGAAAAGAATGTTGGCTGTGGCGTTGTCATATATGGCCTTTATTATTTTGAGGTAAGTTCCCTGTATGCCTACTTTCCAGAGGGTATTTATCATAAATGGGTGTTGAATTTTGTGAAAAGCTTTTTCTGCACCTATTGAGATGATCATATGGTTTTTATCCTTCAATTTGTTAATATGGTTTATCACATTGATTGATTGACATATATTGAAGAATCCTTGCATTCCCAGGATAAACCCCACTTGACCATGTTGTATGATCCTTTTAACGTGCTGTTGGATTCTGTTTGCTAGTATTTTGTTGAGGATTTTTGCATCTATGTTCATCAGTGATATTGGCCTGTAGTTTTCTTTCTTTGTGACATCTTTGTCTGGTTTTGGTATCAGGGTGATGGTGGCCTTGTAGAATGAGTTGGGGAGTGTTCCTCACTCGGCTATATTATGGAAGAGTTTGAGAAGGGTAGGTGTGAACTCTTCTCTAAATGTTTGATAGAATTCGCCTGTGAAGCCATCTGGTCCTGGGCTTTTGTTTGTTGGAAGATTTTTAATCACAGTTTCAATATCAGTGCTTGTAATTGGTCTGTTCATATTTTCTATTTCTGCCTGGTTCAATCTCTAAACATTGTGCATTTCTAAGAATTTCTCCAGTTCTTCCAGGTTGTCCATTTTATTGGCATAGAGTTGCTTGTAGTAATCTCTCATGATCCTTTGTATTTCTGCAGTGTCAGTTGTTACATCTCCTTTTTCATTTCTACTTCCTCTGATTTAAGTTTTCTCCTCTTTTCTTGATGGGTCTGGCTAGCCGTTTATCAGTTTTGTTTATCTTCTCAAAGAACCAGCTTTTAGTTTTATTGATTTTAGCTATAATGTCCTTCCTTTCTTTTTCATTTATTTCTGATCTTATATTTATGATTTCTTTCCTTCTGCTAACTTTGGGGAATTTTTGTCTTCTTTCTCTAATTGCTTTAGATGTAAGTTTTGATTGTTTATTTGAGATGTTTCTTGTTTCTTGAGGTAGGATTGTACTGCTATAAACTTGCCTCTTAGGACTGCTTTTGCTGCATCCCATAGGTATTGGGTTGTCGTGTTTTCATTGTCATTTGTTTCTAAGTATTTTTTTTAATTTTCTCTTTGATTTCTTCAGTGATCTCTTGGTTATTAAGTAGTCTACTGCTTAGCCTCCATGTGTTTGTATTTTTTACAGATTTTTTTCCTGTAATTGATATCTACTCTCATAGCATTGTGGTCAGAAAAGATACTTGATACAAATTCAATTTTCTTAAATTTACCAAAGGTTGATTTGTGACCCAAGATATGATCTATCCTGGAGAATATTCCATGAGCACTTGAGAAGAAAGTGTATTCTGTTGTTTTTGGATGGAATGTCCTATAAATATCAATTAAGTCCATCTTGTTTAATGTATCATTTAAAGCTTGTGTTTCCTTATTTATTTTCATTTCGGATGATCTATCAATTGGTGGAAGTGGGGTGTTAAAGTCTCCTCTTATGATTGTGTTACTGTTGATTTCTCCTTTTATGGCTAACATTTGCCTTATGTATTGAAGTGTTCCTACGTTGAGTGCATAAATATGTACAACTGTTATGTCTTCTTTTGGACTGATCCCTTGATCATTATGTAGTGTCCTTCTTTGTCTCTTGTAACAGTGTTTATTTTAAAGTCTATTTTGTCTGATATGAGAATTGCTACTCCAGCTTTCTTTGATTTCCACTTACATGGAATATCTTTTTCCATCCTCTCACTTTCAGTCTGTATGTGTCCCTCGGTCTGAAGTGGGTCTCTCGTACACAACATATATACAGATCTTGTTTTTGTATCCTTTCCACCAGTCTATGTCTTTTGGTGGGAGTAGTTAATCCATTTACATTTAAGGTACCGGTCGATATGTATGTTCCTCTTACCATTTTCTTAATTCTTTTGGGTTTGTTATTGTAGTTGTTTTCCTTCTCTTGTGTTTCCTGCCTAGGGAAGTTCCTTTAGCATTTGTTGTAAAGCTGGTTTGTCACACTGAAATCTCTTAGCTTTTGCTTGTCTGTAAAGGTTTTAATTTCTCTGTTGAATCTGAATGAGATCCTTGCTGAGCAGAGAAACCTTGGTTGTAGGTTTTTCTCTTTCATCACTTTAAATATGTCCTGCCACTCCCTTCTGGCATGCAGATTTTCTGCTGAAAGATCAGCTGTCAACCTTCTGGGGATTCCCTTGTATGTTATTTGTTGTTTTTCCCTTGCTGCTTTTTTTTTTTTTTGTATTTAAGTTTTGATAGTTTGATTAGTATGTGTCTTGGTGTGTTTCCCCTTGGATTTATCCTGTATGGTACTCTCTGCACTTCCTGGACTTGATTGACTATTTCCTTTCCCATATTAAGGAAGTATTCAACTACAATCTCTTCAAATATTTTCTCATTCCCTTTATCTTTCTCTTCTTCTTCTGGGACACCTATAATTCGAATGTTGGTGCATTTAACGTCCCAGAGGTCTCTGAGACTGTCCTCAATTCTTTTCATTCTTTTTTCTTTATTCTGCTCTATGGTAGTTATTTCCACTATTTTATCTTTTAGGTCACTTATCCGTTCTTCTGCCTCAGTTATTCTGCTATTGATTCCTTCTAGAGAATTTTTAAATTCATTTATTGTGTTGTTCATCATTGTTTGTTTGCTCTTTAGTTCTTCTAAGTTCTTGTTCAACACTTCATGTATTTTCTCTATTTTATTTGCAAGATTTTGGATCATCTTTACTATCATTATTCTGAATTATTTTTCAGGTAGACTGCCTATTTCTTCTTCATTTGTTTGGTCTGGTGAGTTTTTACCTTGCTCCTTCATCTGCTGTGCTTTTCTCTGTCTTCTCATTTTGCTTAACTTACCGTGTTTGGGGTCTCCATTTCACAGGCTGCAGGTTCATAGTTCCCATTGTTTTTGGTGTCTTCCCCCAGTAGCTAAAGCTGGTTCAGTGGGTTGTGTAGGCTTCCTAGTGGATGGGACTGGTGCCTGTGTTCTGGTGGATGAGTCTGGATCTTGTCTTTCTGGTGGGCCAGACTGGGTCTGGTGGTGTGTTTTGGGGTGTCTGTGACTTTATTATGATTTTAAGAAGCCTCTCTGCTAATGGGTGGGGTTGTGTTCCTGTCTTGCTATTTGTTTGGCATAGGGTGTCGAGCACTGTAACTTGCTGGTCATTGAGTGGAGCTGGGTCTTAGCGTTGAGATGGAGGTCTCTGGGAGAGCCTTTGCTGTTTGATATTATGTGGATCCAGGAGGTCTCTCATGGACCAATGTCCTGAACTTGGTTCTCCCCCCTCTGAGGCACAGGCCTGACACATGCCTGGAGCACCAAGATCCTGTCAGCCTCAAGGCTCAGAAGGAAAGGGAGAAAGAAAGAAAGAAAGAAAGAAAGAAAGAAAGAAAGAAAGAAAGAAAGAAAGAAAGAAAGAAAGAAAGAAAGAAAGAAAGAAAGAAAGAAAGAAAGAAAGAAAGAAAGAAAGAAAGAAAGAAAGAAAGAAAGAAAGAGAAAGAAAGGAAGAAAGAAAGAAAGAAAAAGAAAGAAAGAAAGAAAGAAAGAAAGAGAAAGAAAGAAAGAAAGAAAGAAAGAAAGAAAGAAAGAAAGAAAGAAAGAAGAGAGCAACCAAACCAAAAAATATATCCACCAATGATAACAAGCACTAAAACCTATACTTAAAAAAAAAAAAAAAAAAAACGGACAGAAAGAACCCTGGGACAAATGGTAAAAGCAAAGCTATACAGACAAAATCACACAAAGAAGCATGTACATACAAACTCACAAAAAGAGAAAAAGGAAAAAATATATATATTTATTTATTTAAATAAAAGGAAGAGAGCAACCAAATCAATAAACAAATCTACCAGTGATAATAAACTCTAAATACTAAGCTAAGATAAACATAAAACCAGAAACAAATTAGGTGCAGAAAGCAAACCCCAAGTCTACAGTTACTCCCAAAGTCCAACGCCTCAATTTTGTGATGATTTGTTGTCTATTCAGGTATTCTACAGATGCAGGGTAAAGGAGCAGCTGATTAGGGGGCTCTGGCTCACTCAGGCCGGGTGGAGGGAGGAGTATGGAATGTGGGGCGAGCCTGCAGAGGCAGAGGCCAGTGTGACATTGCAACAGCCTCAGGTGTGCCGTGTGTTCTCCCGGGAAAGTTGTCCCTGGATCACAGGACGCTGGCAGTGGCAGGCTGCACAGCCTCCCAGTAGGGGAAGTGTGGATAGTGACCTGTGCTTGCACACAGGCTTCTTGGTGGCTGCAGCAACAGCTTTAGCATTTCATGCCCATCTCTGGTGTCTGCGCTGATAGCCGTGGCTTGTGCCAGTTTCTGGAGCTCGTTTAGGCGGTGCTCTGAATCCCCTCTCCTCACGCACCCTGAAACGATGGTCTCTTGCCTCTCAGGCAGTTCCAGACTTTTTCCCGGACTCTCTCCCGGCTAGCTGTAGTGCACTAGCCCCCTTTGGGCTGTATTCACACAGCCAACCCCTGTCCTCTCCCTGGGATCTGATCTCCGAAGCCCGAGTCTCAGCTCCCAGCTCCCACCTGCCCCGGTGGGTGAGCAGACAAGCCTCTCATGCTGGTGAGTGCTGGTCAGCACCGATCCTCTGTGCAGGAATCTCTCTGCTTTGCCCTCTGCACCCCTGTTGCTGCATTCTCCTCTGTGGCTCTGAAGCTTCTCCTCCCCCGCCCACCTCCCATCTCCACCCGCGAAGGGGCTTCCTAGTGTGTGGAAACCTTTCCTCATTCACAGCTCCCTCCCCAAGGTGCAGGTCCCGTCCTTATTCTTTTGTCTGTTTATTCTTTTTTCTTTTGCCCTACCCAGGTACGTGGGGAGTTTCTTGCCTTTTTGGAAGTCTGAGGTCTTTTGCCAGCATTCAGTAGGTGTTCTGTAGGAGTTGTTCCACATGTAGATGTATTTCTGATGTATTTGTGGGGAGGAAGGTGATCTCCATGTCTTACTCCTCTGCCATCTTAAAGGTCTCTGGTCTCTGTTTTTCATTCTTTTATGGCAAAATGCTTGAATAGATTTAATTTACAGTACTTTAAAACTTTTTAAAGGATGATTCTGGTCTAATTCATTGCCCTAATAATTATAATAATATAATACAAATAATTATATTAATTTTACCTAATCCTTCTTATCAACAGTATGATCATCTTGACAGTTATATGAAGGAAAACAGAAAAATCACATCCAAATTATAAATTGAGGTAAAATTTTGGACCAGAACCTATTCATGTACCTTAGGAAATAAAGGCATAACTATAGAATTTTTAAATTACTATGTACAGGGCTTCCCTGGTGGTGCAGTGGTTAAGAATCCACCTGCCAATGCAGGGGACATGGGTTTGAGCCCTGGTCCAGGAAGATCACACATGCCACAGAGCAACTAAGCCTGTGTGCAACAACTATTGACCCTGCACTCTAGAGCCCGTGAGCCACAACTACCGAGCCCACAAGCCACAACTACTTAAGCCCGTGCACCTAGAGCCCATGCTCTGCAATAAGAGAAGCTGCCACAATGAGATGCCTGTGCACCGCAATGAAGATTAGCCCCCACCCACTGCAACAAGAGAAAGCCCACACACAGCAATGAAGACCCAATGCAGCCAAAAGAAATTAAAAAAAAAATTACTAAGGAAAATATCCTATCTAACCAATCTCTTTCTCCCTAGTATTCCCTTATAGCCATGTTTTTCTACTTTGCATTATTTTAGACCAAAGTCTATACTTTAAGTATAGATGTGTACTTTTTATTTACCACTCTTCTTTCTCCTCCTTCAAACACCTCTTCTGTCTCCCTGTCTGTCTCTGTCTCTTTCTCTCTGTCCCTCTCTTTCTTTTGTTCTTTCTTACATACCTACACCCACACACACACAATCTTCTTGAGTCTTATAATCAATGACCCATGAAACATTTGTTCATGGTCGCTCCCTTTTTTACTTTTCAGAAAAGGAATATGACAGTACCTGTTTCTATATAGGAAAATCAGTGGAAATTTGAAGTAAATTTCTAGATGTTTGTCCATAGTATAAAATTTGTTTAAGTATTAAAGTGTTATACTCTTAATTACTCAAATTTTACCTTCATTGTACTTATACAGAGGGACACACATGAATCAGAAGCAATATTTGTAGTCTTTCTCCTCAGTTATATTGAACATACATTTTATCATGGAGCTACCAGAGGAAAAAAAAAGTATTCTCCAAGATGTTGACCCAAAATCAAATTCTTTTTTCCAGAGAACTGTTTCGTATTTGTTCCTAAGGTAATAAGAGTTTATCATGTACAAATGACATACAGAAAAAAGAATATGTAATTGCCAGGAAGAACTAAAATTTTTTTCAAAACTTTTCTGGGTTCTTTCATTTCTACTTATAAAGTCACTGAAGTGACAAGACATCAAATAAGGAAATTCCCCTCTGATTGTAACTTATACTGGGTCAGAGATGCCTAGAAGAGTAGATATGGCCTGGGACAAACCGTAAGAGGTTATCAGTAATACAGTAGTAAATTTCCACCCTATGTAAAAAATATCCTTCAGGACTGACAAATCCCTATGGGAGTAACTTGAACTTTATGTGTCATATGAAAACACTATGCAAATTCACTTCTCTCTGCCTTTTCTATCCCTAGCATAATAGAATCAATCTAGTTCCAACTAAGTTATTTTCCTCTATATTTTCATAAACCTAACTGTAAAAAGGAGGGTCCATCCTGTTGTTTTTGTGGGTATATTTATGTATAAACTTCTAAAATTTTTATATAAGGAAAAGGATTATATCTTTGAAGTTATGCAGAGTGTAACAGTAAAAAGGAGGGAGAAAGAAAGGAGACAGGATATGAAGAAAAGTACACCTGGAATAAAAATCTCTTCTTGAAAAGATCTGTAAAAATTTCTTCTTGAAAAGATCTGTAAAAATCTCAGCTACCACTTAAACATGTATCACAAATCATTAAGTGTAGTCTTAACAACAGACTCCACACCCACACAGCTGGAACTCACAGTGGTCATCGTCCCCTTCTCGAGGGGAACTGAGCCATTTAATATAGGTTTCTGACTTTCCAAGGTCTACTTCTTAATCTTTAATTCCTTGCTGTTTTCAGCAGGGTAGGGACAACAAATTAAATATGAGGGGTTCAAAAAGCCAGGAACACATTTTCCCAATACTGTAGCCTCCATGGTTCCCATAATCTCCAGCATATAAAACCTACAAATGGCTCCCATCTTGGAATAAGGCCTGGGTGAGTATGAATGAGAAGAACTGCTTATAGGTAAGGGCTGTAACTTCATCACACACTTTGCTGGTGGCACCCATCATTAATAATTTTTTTAAAAATTTTTAAATGTTGCTTATTTATTCCTTTTTCAACATCCACATTAAAACTGGCTCTTCTGTAGTCTTCTCAAAACATTCTTTTTTTAATTAGAGTATAGATGATTTACAATGTTGTATTCGTTTCAGGTGTACATCAATGTGAATCTGTTATATATATACATATTGGGATTGACATATACACACTACTATATATAAAACAGATAATTAATAAGGACCTACTGTATAGCACAGGGAACTCTACTCAGTACTCTGCAATGGGCTATATGGGAAAAGAATCTAAAAAAGAGTGGATATATGTATATGTATTAGTACTTTTTTATAGTTGGTATTTAACACATATCTGTTTGATAGAATAAAAGAGTGAATGAATAAAATCACAATAGCAATATATCAAATAAAGCTGATATCTGGGGCTGAAAATATGGCATCTTGGAGACGTATTTCCTTCAGATAGACTAAAATAAAATACTGGTGCTATCAAACTGTCTCAGTTGTAATTCACCCACATTTGGCCCTTACCTCTCAGCTGGCAAAATTCCTGTAAGACTTTATTAGCTTTTTTACTTTTCCCTTTTTCTGATTTCAAATTTTTCTCATTATTAAGCAATTCATTGTATTTTTGGATTGAAATTCCCCTTTGGATTGTGATAGAAAAAATTGAGGTGCAAAAATAAAAGTCATTTGCAAGGGCACTACAGTGACTCAGCTGCTGAAAAGACTTCAAACTGAGCTTTCAATATTCTGACATATAGCCCCAAATAGTATCATAATTATTGTTTGATCACCACCAGAAGCTTTCCAAGTGACCTCGTCCAGAATAGAATCTTAGTCATTTCTCAACCAGACAACACACAAACAAGTCTATGTACTTTCTGAGACTAATCTAGGTATACTAGGTAGGAATAAGAGAAATAGTTCTTTCTTTCAACTCAGTGAAAAATTGCTCCCTTTTTGTGTGGATTTGTATCAAGGAGCTTATTGCATTTATATATTTTTTTTTCTTACTGAATTTACAATTTATTTGAGATTTAGTTTGAATTTTTTCAAAGAAAATAACCTGAAAGTTTAGGAAAGCTTTCTCAGCACCATACAAAATAAAGTATTTCTTCAACATAGAATTTGCTACCCATGGATTTTTTCTAATTAACTGCACAAATCAGATTTTAATGAGAGTAATTATATTCAACATTAATTGCCTTCTCCAAATTATGAATCATAAAATGTTTGCTAAATATCCAATTTTAATATTCCAGAAAAAAAAATTGTATTCATTTCTTAACCAGGGTTATGGAGAAACATATTAAATGGATTATGTTCCAAAGCCAAATAATTAACAAAAAAGAGGAAAAATAATTTGTGTAGTATATTTGTTTTATATGACCCCCAATATTTAATACATTTAAATCTCATATTCCTATTATGTCTCTTAATATTATTAAATAAACTTAGCTTGACAATAAACACAAGTTCCCAAATAAGTATTACACCACTCTAGGGTGTAAAACTATTTCTTCTCCAATGTTTACCTATATTTTGTTTTTCATCTACAGCATTGACATTTTTTTTTGATGGACATAGTAATTAATTATCGAGTATTTAAGTTTCACAGAAGAAATATTAATTTGAGTGCTGTCCTCAAAGTGCAAATAAGCTGCTCGAGAACAGTGTTTTCAGAGTTCAAAGCAGATTCTAACCTGAATGTTACAGTACAAAAGAAATATAGAAAAGGGAGTTGTCCTTATTGGCTAGAAAGTAGTAAAACCCAAGAAAGAGATGAAAGTAAAAGCTGAAAAATGAGAAGATAGCAGGGGTTCAAGGTATTCAGAAATATGAAGGTTGAGTACAAGTTAAAAACTCAGAACACATGAAGATGTGATACTTTTCGTCATCAAAGTTATGATGAAAACTGTAAGTAAATAAAACTCTGAAGAAATTAGTGTATAAAAGAAAAAAGAAAGTTAAAGACTAATCCTTGAGAAACTCCACTGACTGGAATGTAGGGGGAAAAGAAGTGCCAGTGGGGAAAAAATTGGGGATGTTGTAGTGACACAGAAAAGGGTAAGAGAGTTTTTCAAGAAGGCAGTTCTCAATAGAATCACATGCAACTGAATAGCCCAAGAGGTTGAGAATTTTAAAAGGCCATTGATTTTCACTAGAAATATGTCACCAATGACATTCCCATAAGCAGTTTCAGGAGGCTAAGATTCCATGTCAAAGTTTATGAACAAAACAGATAATGGAAAAATGAGAGTGAGTGTAGACTATTTCTTGAAAGAGTTGGTCATAAAAAGGAAGAAAATAAATTCAAAGTTCATTCAATAGGCATTAGGTTCCAAAGAAAAGCATTAATTTGTTTAAAGTAATTGACCACTAGGCATGACTAATAGCAAGAAAGATTTTTAAAAAGAAAGAAACAAAAAGAGAGATTGAGTACCCTAAGGAGAATGGGTTATGGTGAGGTATGGGAGCAATGCATGAAAATCTCCATTCAAGGATGGGTTCCAACACAGAGAAGAAAAATTAACTTTAGAGATTAAAGTAGAAATAATAGTGGTTAACATTTACTGAGCAGTGGTTATGTGCAAAGAGCTCTACATTATCTCCTTAAATACTTATAAAAACCTTGTCATCATTCCTGTTTCACCTAGGAGGAAATTGGAACTAAAAGAAGTTAAGTAACTGCCTAAGATCACCCAGAAAGTACGAGGCATTATCTACACACAAGCTTACCTGACTTCAAGCTTAACCTTGAAAATTCTTATTTCTGATTAATTGCCTGGTGTCACAATGTGTAAAAGCACAATTCTCATTCAGTGTGATTAGTAGAAGTTATATTCTTAAAACTAATCTACAAACACATAATTTGGACACCCACAACTTCTGATACTGAAAATACAGACTCTTCATCCAATGTTTGCTGCATAGATTATACTCAGAGAGGCTCTGAAGGTGGAGAAGAATAAATCCTTATTCTTGCAGCAGTCTCCTTCTAAGGAGAAGTCCCTTGATCTCTGTTAGTGGGGTGCACACATAGAGAAATTATGTGAGGCTGATTTCAGTAATCTTACTTCAAGGAGCCAGAAGAAATATTTTTCTACCATGCTACCTCTTTATGGATATTGGAGCAGTGTGCAAACCCTAAGTTGACACCTCCCTCCCCAGCCATCTCTAATCATACAAAGCCTTATCTCAGTGAAGAAAGTGAGCATCAAAATTTGTCATTAAACTAAAGAGAATGTTATCTCAATCTTCCCCCTATTGCTAAATTCAAAGGATGCTTTTCAATCTTTTCCCACTTCTCTGTAGAATTTGAAGCAGTTCCATACATACTCTTTTTGGAAGTTCTCACCTCCCTTTGCTCTATTGACTATAGTCAACCCTGGATTATTTTCCACCCACCTTCTCTTCGTTTTTCACAGGCTCCTCTTCCTCTGCTCATCCTTTAAATGTTGGAGCTTCCTCTACTCATCCTCTTCTTTCTCTTTCTTCACACTATCCCTAAAACATCTCATTCCCTCTAAGGACTTGAATTACCAAGTCCTTTATGCTGATGAGTTCTAGAAGCATATCTTTAGCTTGGACCTCTCTGCTGAGCTCCAGATCCATTGGTACAATTCTAAACCTCCCCCTCTGTGTGTCCTGTAGAAGTACTCCATCATTTTCCTAATAACCTATTCCTCTTATGTAGCCACTCCTTTGATAAAACAGTCAGCCAATACAGAAAACTAGCAATCATCTTTGAGGTCTTCTTCTTTTTCATCTCCTCTTTACATTCAATCTAATCACCAAATTTAGTAAATCCTATTCTCAACATCTCTCAAATCTTCTCTTCCTCTTCATCCACAGCATAAATATCATATTTGGGGACTCATCTCTTCTTGCATAAATTACTTTTTAATAGCAAAATATGTCTGGGTGTCAACTGCAGAAAAATAATATGTCATTTCCAATATGTGCACATGCCCTTCCCAATGTCTGAAATACGGTTTTCTTCCATCACTATTGACTGATTCTTACTTATCAGCATGATCACTTTCTCCAGGGTACCATGTCTTATTGCATCAATCAAGTTTGTTTGTCTCCCCCATATTCTCTTAGTGTCTGTGCTTTCCTCCATCATAATTTGCTTGATTGATTACTAACAGGTTTACTACTATTATTCGAATTTCAGTCCCTCTGTTACCAAACACGGTTCTTTTTGCCTGATGCACTTCAAGCCAAAATGCTGAGACACAGAAATCTTCAGTAAAGAGAGGGTTTATTTGAAAAGTAGCCAAGCATGGAGACAGGAGAAAAACCTCAAATCCACTTCCCTGAAGGCAAGGACTTGTGGTATTTATGGCTTAAAGAGTAAAGAAGCAGGGTGGGGAGCATGGGGAGCGTAGATACAGGTGATTGGAAAAAGGTGCCATAGTGATCATCCTGTGCAGGTATAACTAGGCTACAGGCCTCTGCACATTCAAAAGGTCACCAAGCAGACACTTGCACATGCCCAGTTGAAGGGTCACTGGTCCCATGCAGTCTTAAACAGCTCAGCTCGAACTAGACAGAACTGTCTCTTGAAAACTATTTATGGTTTAAGCAAACATCTTATTGTTTAGGCTATGTGCAACGTGGAGGACATGCAAGTCTTTTGTGGCAGCAATTAAAATGACCTTGACTAGTAAAGGCAGATTACAGGAGAAATGGATTTAATTAATGATTATCCATGGTTTCACCTTGAAGGCAAAAAAATAAATAAAAAAAGGTATTTGGAAGCAGTAGGTATATTAGTTTAGAGCACCAGATTAAGAATAAAATAAACTTGGATTTGAATCCTGAAACTTCCACTTAATAGTTATGTGTATATATGTAGAAGGGAGCAGGCAGGCTTACCTCTCTAAACTCCAGCCTCTGTATCTGTAAAATATATTTCAATAATATCTTCTTTTTAGGGTTTCTTTTAAGATTAAACTGAAATAGTACATAGGCTTTGACACAATGCCTTAAATATGATAGAGTGACATCATTTTACCCATTTTGCCCAACTGGTAACTGGTACATAGTAGATATTTAAAGGATATAAACATTTGCTATGGATGCCCCCTTGTTGACAGCAGTGGTCAGTGAACTCCTGAAGCAATGGCAAGCAGACAGAGAACTAGTGGAGCCTTCAGAATATTGACACACTTTTACTGATCCTAGAATGCCTGAATGATTGCGGACATTGATGAAAGGCTATACAAAGTCTCAAGCTCGGCTTTAAGGAAAACACTTTCATGAAGGTCTGCACTTTTATCTCATAATAAAAAGTTCCCTCCAATCTCAGTCCCTCTCTAATCACCATAAAATCTACATCCCATTGTATGCAACATATTGCTTGTCAGAAATAAGAAACATAATTCCTCATATCCAATCTTTACTCCCAGTTCAGAGATATTGTCTTTGGGGCTCTAAACCAGAAATGTTATCTTCTTAAAAGCTCTTGATGTGGGGCTTGCCTGGTGGTGCAGTGGTTAAGAATCCGCCTGCCAATGCAGGGGACACGGGTTCAAGCCCTGGTCCGGGAGGATCCCACATGCTGCGGAACGACTAGTCCCGTGAACCACAACTACTGAGCCCGTGTGCCAAAACTGCTGAAGCCCGCATGCCTACAGCCTGTGCTCCGCAACGGGAGAGGCCACCGCAATGGGAAGCCTGTGCACCACAGCAAAGGAGTAGTCCCCGCTCGCCGCAACTAGAGAGGGCCCGCGCACAGCGACAGAGACCCCAAAGCAGCCAAAATTAAATAAAATAAAATAAATAAGTAAATTTATAAAAAAAAAAAAAAAGCTCTTGATGTGAACTCTACACTCATCATTTACCCTTGGGAAAGTTCCAAAATCACCCTATATCTTACTGATATCTGGTACCAGGGATAAAACATAAAATAGATGAAGATATCTGTTCTAAATTACTGAAAAAACATTTCAAAAGGAACTGTAGGTCAACCCCAGATCTTCTTATCCATAGATAAGGCCAGATATTAGAGAGCTATGAAGAACTCATGTTCTGCAATAAAGAAAATAAAGATGATTCTTCTTTTTTTAACTTTTAAAATTTTTATTTTATTTTGGAGTATAGTTGATTTACAATGTTGTGTCAGTTTCAGGTGTACAGCAAAGTGACTTAGTTATACATACACATATATATACTGAAAAGAAAGATGAGTCTTCTGATTTCAGATCTTTAACCTTTGAGTTCAGCTCGATCTTTGTTTGAATAACCCCCTCTGAAGGCTAATTAAAAGGTTTGTGAAATAAATGAAATACATTTATAATATTCTCCAGTGTGTTTCTCTATGCTGTAGAAAACAATTTTTCTAAAAACACTTGTTCATACAGCTACAGGGATGAAACTTTCTCATAAGGAATGAGACCTAAGGACTAGCCCAATTGATATTATTGCTGTATCACTAAATCTTGAAGTATGGTCAGAGGTGATCTCTTTGGTTGTGCATAAACTTCAAGAGCTCAGACTAATCTCTTCTGAAGGAAAGAGGGAAAATCCAACTGAATGACTTCTAAAATCCTCTGGATTGGAATTAAATGATGCTTGCTTGTACACTTAGGCTGAATGTCTAAGATAAAACCCCATCTAATAACATGCATTTCATACCTCATTGAAGCAACATCTTCCTTGGCTTGGCTACTGTTTCTTCACAATCTATTTGGGCAACATGAAATAAATTTCCATTCTGAAACCTAAGTTTCCCAAGAGGAAGAATAATTCATTTTTTTCAATAGTTGGTCTTCATATTTATCTTTATAGTTTATCAAAGAAAAGGAAAAAAACCTCACATATGTCATCCCATTTAATTCTTGTCTTGGTCAGTGACTGTTTGGTGAGGGAAAGCATTTTCTTCAACAAGGGCAAATAAAAGGAGTTTTATTAGAAGGCTACAAAAGGAAATTTTCATGGATATTCATAGGTAAGATATAAAGTATAGCAGGGCCTCTTAGAAAGAGATTAGGAACTGGAAATTCAGTAACTGAAAACATCTCTCCTGGTCAACATGATTTCTCATCTCCTTCTCTCTAACAGACTTTACCTCCTGGTCCCCAGTCTAATCCACCACACTCATTGTTTTCATTCAGCATGAGTATGCCATGGTTCATATCAAAATTTGCAGGAAGATACTGCTTCAGGTCATTTTCTCTAAAAGGAAATTATAAGTACAGTAGATCTTTGGAGTTTCATGAGCTCCTCCATTATTCATGGGGCCCCATTACCCTTGGTCAAATAGCAATTCCCTCTAACTAGTCCACAGCATCCAGATGGAAAATAGGTGCATATATGGTAATGTGGAAGGAAAAAAGAATCAACATTCTAGTCAGCAAAGTCAATCAAAGTTGGCCTCTTTTTATTGGGTTGTTAAGTAAAATTTTCCTGGATCTCAGAGAAGAAATAGGGGAATATCTCTTTATGAGGGAATTGAACCATAAGAAAATGCTGTTTTGTGGTCAAAAAGACTCAAACATCATCAATTTTATGTGGTCCAACTTAATAAAAAATGTATAACCAGACAAATCATTCTGATTATTGCTATTAGAGATGGTAAAATTTTGTCAATGTATTTATTTATGTACTTGAGTTAAACCATCCTGCTTTTCACCTCAATGGATTTGTTTTTCTTGAAGAATATCTGGAATAATCTTTCTATTCATTAATAAAGATTTTTTTCTCAGTTTTATGAGTCTATATTTTTCTTCCACTTAATCAAAAATATCCAGAGGTCCTGGTTATGGGACCATCAGAGGTGATTTTCTCTTAATCACATTTCATTAAAAATTTGTCAGTTTATTCTTCCAAAACAAAACAAAAAAAATGCATGTTCATAGAAAACAAACTTATGGTTACCAAAGGGGAAAGAGGTGGGTGAGGGAGGGATAAATTAGGAGTTTGGAGTTAACTGATACACACTACTGTATATAAAATAGATTTTAAAAGGACCTACTGAATAGCACAGGGAATTACATTAAATATCTTGTAATAACATAAAATGGAAAAGAATCTGAAAAAGTATACATATATAAATATATAGAGAATATATATATATATATAACTGAATCACTTTGCTGTAACAAACCTGAACAGTTATACTTCAAATAAACAAATAAATAAAACTGTTCTCCCCAAAAAAGTTAATTAATAAACAAATGAAAATCAAAAAATGCATGTGCATAAATAAGTACAGTCCCTGAGAGCCTAGATGTCCAGTATAATCACTAACAAAAGAAGAGGAGATGGGCATAGTCATGTGGTTCTTTTTCCCCAAGCTTAAGAAACAGGGAGGTCTAAAATAAAGTATGGAAGAGTAAAAACAGCATGATCTGATTTCAGTTCCAAGTTCTTCCAGCTACCAGTTTTCCAATCTTGGGTGTGTCAGTAAACCAGCTGAACCTCTCTGGCTGCACATGGAAACTGTGGAATGAAAGTAGCTACAAGGGAGAGTTGATGTGAGCACTGATTGAAACCATACACTTATTTGTCCTTCTCTGTTAGAGCAGAGATACAATAGGAGGGGAATAAAGACACAAGCCCTTTTGGACTTCTGAGTGCTTATATTCCAGTGGAGGACACAGATAATAATCAAAGGATCATATGAACAAAGGTAATGAATAATTAAGGTAAATTCTCTGAAGGAGAATAATACTCTGAGAACATAGGGAAGGGGGGTGCAGGTGGAGGAATAGGTCCTATGGCCAAAAGGCGCATGATTGGAACAAGGTAATGGCAAAAGATCTGTGTGGCCAAATGACGAGAAGCCTGATGTGAAATGGGGCTGCAGTTGTAGTTAGGGTCCAGAAATTACAACCTTAATTTATCCAATGAACATGAGAAATTATTAAATATTTTTAGAAGAGTAATTATATGATGAGATTTGAAATTCAAAAATACCAGCCTGGCTACAGTGTGGATAAGAAATTAGAAGGGGGTCAAAAAGAGTGCAAAGATTAATCCAGTTATCCAGTGAGAAACAATGGCAGCCTTGGATTCAGAGGAATAGAACTAAGTCTTGATGTTGTGTTGGATTAGGAGAATAATAATGAGAGGGATAAGGTATAACTCATAAGTTTCTGGCTTTGTAAGATACAAGTTGGAAACACTGAAAATGAACAAGGTGTATGTGATGGAGAGAGGCAGACATTTTAAGACTTGAATATGAGATGTCTCTGAGATGTAGAGTGGAGGGAATCCGGTACGCATTTGATTATTCAGATCCGGAGCTCAGTGGAAAAGTTTGGACTATAGCTACAAATTTGTGAGTCATGTGCAGTATATGTGGTAACCAAGGTCTTGCATGAGTATGTATGGAATTTTCTAGGAAGAGAGATTAAAATGAGAAGAATAGAGAGATAAGGATTGAACTTGAGCCAGAAGAGGACGAATTGTGCAAAGGAGCCAAAGTTGGAGCACACAGGAGACTGGAGAAAACCAAGCAACAATCATGCTAAAAATCCAGTGTTTTGAAAAGAAGGCCATGGTCAGCACTGCTGAGTGCTGCTGAGGTCAGGTAGAATCAGAACAAAAAGGAGTGCCAAGAACAGTGTCAAGTGCATTCGCCAAATGATACAAGAAGTCAACTCAAGTTGGTTGAACTCTAAGTCACAGAATATATTAATTGAGACCCAGCTGCTGATTTCCTGTGGTAAGACAGAAAGTGAAGACCAGAGAAGAAGGTCTGATGTTCCCTTCACTGGAAATTCATCCTGTTTCAATAAGCCCTTCAGGATCTGTCCAGCTCCCCATCCATCCAGATTCTGCTCAAGCACAACCTTCTTTAAGTAATATTTACTGAAATGCACTGTCTCAGACACTGTTCTAAATACTTTAATGTATAAAATCATTTAAACTACATAACAACCCCATGCAGGAGGATTAGTTACTACCCCTATTTTACAGATAAGGAAAACAAGGCACAGAGAGAGTAAATTTCTTGCTCTAGTCCACCCATCCAGTGAAGTGACAGAGCAGAGATTCAACCCAAGCATTCTGGTTCCAGGGTTTGCACTTTAACCATCATACCATCCCTGCAAAATCTTCCTTAACAGCCCCAAATAGATGTCAATGTCTTTCTTTTATGCTCACATGGCATTTTGTGCATATATCTTCTATGAAACTTGCTATCTACTTTCATAAATGTCTAGAGCAGTAGAATCCAATAGAAATCTGATATGAGTGACAAATGTGAGCCACATACAAAATTTTTGATTTTCTAGTAATCACATTTTAAAAAGAAAAAAGGAAATAATTTTAATCGTATATTTTATTGAGCCCAAGTGTGATGGTTAATTTTCTGTGTCAGTGTGGCTAGGCTATGGCATCCAGTTGTTTGCTCAAACACTGATTCAGATATTGCTGTGAAAATATTTTTTAGACATGATTAACATTTTAATCAATAGATTTTAAGTAAAGCAAATTACTCTCTATAATGTGGGTGGGCCTCATCCAATCAGTTGAAGGCCTTAAAAGCAAGGACTGAGATTTCCCAAAGAAGAAGGAATTCAACCTCAAGATTGCAACATAGAAACCCTACCTGTATTAGTTTCTTAGGCCTGTCTTAACAAAATACCACAGACTAGGTGGCTTAAATAATAAAAACTTATTTTTTCACAGTTCTGGAGGCTGGAAGTCCAAGATCAAGGTTGGCAGTTTAATTTTTCCTGAGGCCTCTCTCCTTGGCTTTCAGAGAGGCTTTTTCTCACTGTGTATACACATGGCCATTTCTCTGAGTTCATGCATTCCTCGTGACTCCTCCTCTTCTTATAAAGACACAAGTCATATTAGATTAGGGCCCCACCCTTATGACCTCATTTAACCTTCATTATCGCTTAAAGGCCATATCTTCAAATATAGTTGCACTGTGGGTTAATGCTTCTACATATGAATTGTTGGGAGAGGGAAAAGAGGTGGAAACAATTCAGTCCATAACACTACCTGAGTTTCCAGCCTGCCTGGCCTGCCCTGCAGATCACAGACTCAAGACTGCAATAGCAATTTTTACCTGAATCTCCAGACTGCCAGCCTACTCTGTAGATTTCAGTCCTACCAGCCCCTACAAACACATGAGCCAATTCCTTAAAATAAATCCCTTTCTCTCTCTCCTCTCTGTCTGTCTGTTTCTTTCTCTATCTCTGTTTCTCTCTGTCAGATAGATAGATAGATGAAAGATAGATGATGATGATGATAGATAGATAGATAGATAGATAGATAGATAGATAGATAGATAGATAGATGATAGACAGATGGACAGATAAGTACTATGGGATCTGTTTCTCTGGAAAACCATGACAAATACATCAGTATATCCATAAATTATCAATTCTACAAGTAATCAGTATAAAAATTATTAATAAGATATTTTACATTGTTTTTCATACTAAGTTTCTGAAATATGATTTGCAGTCTATGTTTATAGTACATCTCAGTTTGGACTGGCCACAATTTTTTTTAATGTAATTTCTTTCTTTTAACATCTTTATTGGAGTATAATTGCTTTACAATGGTGTGTTAGTTTCTGAGTTATAACAAAGTGAATCAGCTATACATATACAAATGTTCCCATATCTCTTCCCTCTTGTGTCTCCCTCTCTCCCACCCTCCATATCCCACCCCTCTAGGTGGTCACAAAGCACGGAGCGGATCTCCCTGTGCTATGCGGCTGCTTCCCACTAGCTATATATTTTAAGTTTGGTAGTGTATATATGTCCATGCCACTCTCTCACTTTGTCACAGCTTACCCTTCCCCCACCCCATATCCTCAGGTCCATTCTCTAGTAGGTCTGTGTCTTTATTCCCATCTTGTCCCTAGGTTCTTCATGACCTTTTTTTTTTTTTCAGATTCTATATATATGTGTTAGCATATGGTATTTTTTTTTTTCTCTTTCTGACATACTTCACTCTGTATGACAGACTCTAGGTCCATCCACCTCACTACAAATAATTCAATTTTGTTTCTTTATATGGCTGAGTAATATTCCATTGTATATATGTGTCACATCTTCTTTATCCATTCATCTGATGATGGACACTTAGGTTGCTTCCATGTCCTGGCTATTGTAAATAGAGCTGCAATGAACATTGTGGTACATGAGTCTTTTTGAATTATGGTTTTCTCAGGGTATATGCCCAGAAGTGGGATTGCTGGGTCGTATGTTAGTTCTATTTGTAGTTTTTTAAGGAACCTCCATACTGTTCTCCATAGTGGCTGTATCAATTTACAGTCCCACCAGCAGTGCAAGAGTGTTCCCTTTTCTCCACACCCTCTCCAGCATTTATTGTTTCTAGATTTGTTGATGATGGCCATTCTGACCAGTGTGAGATGATATCTCATTGTAGTTTTGATTTGCATTTCTCTAATGATTAATGATGTTGAGCATTCTTTCATGTGTTTGTTGCCAAGCTTTATATCTTCTTTGGAGAAATTTCTATTTAGATCTTCTGCCCATTTTTGGATTGGGTTGCTTGTTTTTTTGATATTGAGCTGCATGAGCTGCTTGTAAATTTTGGACATTAATCCTTTGTCAGTTGCTTCATTTGCAAATATTTTCTCCCATTCTGAGGGTTGTCTTTTGGTCTTGTTTCTGGTTTCCTTTGCTGTGCAAAAGCTTTTAAGTTTCATTAGGTCCCATTTGTTTATTTTTGTTCTTATTTCCATTTCTCTAGGAGGTGGATCAAAAAGGATTTTGCTGTGATTTGTGCCATAGAGTGTTCTGCCTATGTTTTCCTCTAAGAGTTTGATAGTGTCTGGCCTTACATTTAGGTCTTTAATCCATTTTGAGTTTATTTTTGTGTATGGTGTTAGGAAGTGTTCTAATTTCATTCTTTTACATGTAGCTGTCCAGTTTTCCCAGCACCACTTACTGAATAGGCAGTCTCTTCTCCACTGTATATTCTTGCCTCCTTTATCAAAGATAAGGTGACCATATGTGCCTGGGTTTATCTCTGGGATTTCTATCCTGTTCCATTGATCTTTATTTCTGTTTTTGTGGACTGGCCACATTTCAAGTGCCTAATAGCCACATGTATCTAGTGGCTATCATATCACACAATGTGGCAGAAAGTGTGTGAAGGTATAAACCCCATTTGAACTCCACTCTTTCACTGAGGCTTAGTGAATGCTAGTCTTAATTTCCACTGTCCTAACTGGAGGACCTCTCTGAGAATAGGTGTCCTCATACATGACAGAGGGATAATAGTACCTATTTTAGAGAGTTGTTGGGAAGATCCACTGTAAAGTCTTTAATAGTGTCTGGTAAAGCGTAGAAGCTCCATAAACACCAGGCACTTTCTTTTTCCTCTTAGCCTTCATATCTCTTTTCCTATCCTCCCTCTTTAAGGAAAGGGTCTGTGTTTGTTTCATATTTGTTTCTCCAGTCTGGTATATTGGTATGTGCCCAATAAATGCTTGTGGAATTAATGCATGTTCTTTTGTTACCATCGTGGAGTATGTCAACTGTTGATTTATATTTTCCTTTAATACGTGAGTCTTAAAAATAATTTTGTAGGGCTTGCAAGTTGTGGAACTGTTGACATTGTAGTGGAGAGATGAGTCAAGTTTGAGGGAAGAACCTATTAAGCTAAAGCAAATGTGGCAGCATCACAAATAAAACCAACCAGGTGAGATGTACCACAGATACCTCTGACATAAGAGGACACCAAACTTTTAAGTTCATTACTGTATATAATTTTCCATTACTGAGTATAGATTTGACAAGTGTTAATGAGATGGGATATATTCTCATTAAAGAAAAAAATAAGAAACATATTCACACTGAGTCACAGAAAAATCTAGTGTAGGTGAAAACATTTTTCCCCTGCCAGTGAGTACATTAAGGACCTAATTCATTTGCAACAGTAAAATGTTCTTGTGATTGCCATTTCAGGAAGACCCCTGATGTATTTAGTCAGGGTTCTCTAGAGAAACAGAACAAATAGGAGGTATATAGATGGGGAAAGAGATTTATTTATAAGGAACAAGCTCACATGATTATTAAGGCTGACAAGTCCCAAGATCTTCAATCGGCCAGCTGGAGACTCACTAGAACTGATGATGTAGTTCCAGTCTGAATACCAGCAGGCAGACCCAGGAAGAGCCGATGTTTCAATTAGAGTCTGAAAGATGCAAAAAAACTGATGCCTCAGCTCAAAGGCAGCCAGGGCAGAAGGAGTTTTCTCTCATGCAGGAAGGAGGTTAAACCTTTTGTTCATTCCAGGCCTTCAACTGATTGGATAAGACCCATCCACATTGCAGAGGACTGTCTGCTTTACTCAGTCTACCAATTCAAATGTCAGTCTCATCAGTAAACAGCCTCACTGACATCATCATCATCATCATCAATAATGTTTGACCAAATATCTGTGTACCCCATGACCCAGTTAAGTTGACACATGAAATTAACCATCATACCTGACAAGGTACCATATATCGGAGCTTAATATGTCAATAAAGCAAGGATGCTGAATGCTCTCTTTTTTCTCTCTGCTCTGCTTCTTCTCAGTACACTATTTTCTTTCCCTCTTCCTCATGTAAGTGGTGCATCACTATATCCATGCATTTTACCAGATACTCTTTCATATGGTCCCCATAAGAAATGAGGAGAGCCCATCAAATTGGCGACACCCTTGGGGAAGCCATTGCAGCTCAATCTGTTGTTCAACTTTGTCTATTTGAAAATTCAGTTTCCTCAGTGTCCCAGACTTGGTCAGACTTGGGAATTGTAACTTATTCAAGCTACATTCAAGAGGGTTCTGTACAAACCAGGAAAAAATATCTCTTATTAATTATAATGAGAGATATAACTGCCAAAGGGTCCTCTAGCCAAAGCATTCCTTCCTTGTAAAGTTATATCAGAAATCAAATTATAATAAAAATATTACTTAGTGAATATGAATTCAGAGTAAGTGAGGGTTGATATAAACAAGATGTTTAATGGCATCAAGCAAAGAATAATGCTACAATTTCAACAATCAGCACTAGAAAGGACAAATCGCAGGAACAAATGTCTCTAGAATTCTCTGCCAAAGTGTACTTCATAGGTTCTTTGTTTTCTTCTTTCATATGCCAGGCTGACAAACTCCCTTTCTTTTTAACTTATTATTTCTTTAAAAAAATATTTAACAGGTTATAAATCAAGTCTTAATTGTTTATAAGCTATTCTGTCTCATTAAGATAACTTCCAATTTCTGCTCTTAATTTTCTTAAGTTTTCAAAGAGAAGCTCACTCTTTGACATTCTTTTCAGTAATATCCATTTAATCTTTATAACAATTTTGTTGTGATAATTTATTGCTGATTAATCTTTTGCTATCCTAAAATGTAATGGATTAAAGCAAGAGCCTTTTTTTTTTTTTTTTTTTTTACTATCACCGCTATTCTCAGCATATTCTCAATGTTATTTTCAGCTCAGGTTATTGGTATAACTGGCATTGGGATGTTTTAATATTTTTAAATGATGTTTGGGGGCTTCCAGACAATTTTTGGAAGGAGTAACTTTTCTATTTCCTACTAAACAGTCTTCTAAACATTTTTCACTCCTTACCACTTATACAGTCATATCCCTCCTGTGTTCTGACCTCTTAGAAATACAAAGAGTGACTGACTAACTGGTCTGTTAGATTACCCCATTTTAAGATGTTAATTATGGTTTAAAATAGAAGGGTACATTCTCTCTTAGATAAGATCATTCTTCAATGCCTTAAACTAAAGGAGCTGGTAGATATGAAGTACAAAAATTAAAGCAGTGTAGATAGAAAAATATTTTTGGTCTGAGAAGGAGACATTTGATTTTGAGGAATTCATTCATTCATAGGAAAACACATATTGACCCACAAGACATAATTCTTTGGTAGGAACTGTCCTTTGGTAACAGACAGCCCAGAAGATAAATTTATACTTAATAAAAGATATTTTAAATCACATTAGTCTTTAGAAAGGGTTTATAATCTTTGGGAAAATTCTCATTCTACAAATAATGTTAAATGAAGAATCACAAGGCATTGAGGCATCTAGTTTTCGACCTCATAGCTTATGATACCCTTAAAGTAGCATCGCTATGTTAAGGATCTCATAAGAGAAGGATCTTATAAGAGAAGGATCTCATTAGATTCCTGATACTCCTTGGTTACTAGAATGCTGAGACCTCAGAACACATTTTTTTTCTTGTGGTTTTCCACAGAAAACCATGAAGTTCAAGAAGTTGCTTTTAACTTGCTGTGTTTATTTACTCAACAAATATTTGTTGAATGTTGCTATGTGCCAGAAACTGGCAAAGGTACAAAAGACACTGCAATGAACAGGCATGACACCTGCCCTAAGGAAACTTGAAGTATGAATAAAGGCTCTCAAGCCTGGAATTATGTTGGAAATTTCCATATGGTTCTTTTTTCTTTCTTGCTCATTCATTCTTTCTCTAACTAGCTAGCATCATTTCTACCATAGTGTAATTGTTAAGAGAACAAATTCTAGAGGTAAAAGGCTATGATTCATAAACCAGTTCCATGAATAAAAAGAGTTTTAAAAGATTTATTGATAGATAGATGATAGATAGATAGATGCCAGAAGGAATCATAAGCAATGCTCCCATGCAAAGCAGAACTCTGACAATCGTCACTGTTAACGCCAAGATTCACTTTCTAAGAGCAATTTTTTGGTCACAACTACATTGTTTTTTCCTTAAGAAATGGTTTTCACAATATTCTTAGACAATAAACCTTAAATATTTTGTAAATTATTATATTCAACCATATTTTTCTTCTCCCTAGTGAACTGTTTGCCAGTGAAACACAGTTTCACTTTCACTATTTCAAAATGATAGTATAAAAACAGAAGTGAAAGTATGAATCATAATATAATCAGGAGTTCATGGTGAGCTATCCATTTATAACTCAGAAACCACGGGGTATTTCCAAACTGATGTCATTCATAGAAAGAATGCCATGTGTTGTGGGAGAATAAGAAAAATTACCTAGGCTAACTGGGGGCTTTAGAATGCATGTGGGATAGTCCCAGCTAATTTCTTTTTTTAATTTTATCACAAAGATCAAGCTGTATTTCAAATACTTAAATTGACGCTCACCTTGGAAATTACACGCCGGATTCTGGGTTATACTTTTTAATTCTGAAAACTTAGATGATGTACACTGAGATTTTACTTCAGAAGGCATAATACCAGTATAAATGCTTTTTTTTTAAGTTGAAGTGTAGTTGACTTACAATGTTGTGTTAATTTCTGGTGTACAGCAAAGTGAATATATCTATATTCCTTTTCATATTCTTTTCCATTATAGGTTATTACAAGATATTGAATATAGTTCTCTGTGTTCCAGTATAAATGCTTTTTATAATTCAATGTTTTATTTTCTTTAAAAAGCTGTATAAATACTAAAATTACTGTGAAATTTCTTGTAGTTGTTTTACTTATAGGACAAAATTGTAATCTCTGCTCAAATAGTTAAAATTGATTTTGTTTTTGTTTTAGCAGGGGAGAAATAAATATAAATTTTATTTTTTCCAACTAAACAATTAAAATAGTATATTTCTTTTCTCTCCACTGTGTTGAGTTTTTTAAGAACTTAAAGAAGACTACAGTGTATGTTAAATAAATTAGTGACATTACAGAGAGGAAACATTATCCAGAAAATGCTTTCCTCTGGATTGTCTACATTTGGTTGGATAATACTTTGGCTGTGTTAGTTCTGCCATATTTGCTGCTATGTTTGCTGGTTAGTTTGTTGTTTTGACCCAGACCCTGATATCCAGTTATGAGTCTAGGCCCGCTGTATCCTTTTTCAATCAGTTGAATGTCCCTGGTTTCCCATTAGTTAATGTTCATGATATGGGGGATTCCACAGAGGTCATCCCACTCACTAACCCAGGTAACACCACTAGTTCACTGTTTGGTTTATGAGGCTCATCCATGAGCCCAGTGGTTTACCCACAATGCTCAGTCCTGCTGCCTGCTATGAACTGTTTTGCTACCCTCGATCTTTCAGTGTGGCTGCAGGTGAATCTGCCAATAGGATGGGTTGACCTCATGTGATTGAGGAACAAATTTTAAAATGTATCAGAATATTGAATTCCTCCTCATTCCATACACAAATAGGAAGAAAAAATGGATTAAATACTTAAAGGTAACCCTCAAAAGTTTTAGAAGAAAATGTAGGAGACAATCTCATAACATTGAAGTAAGGAAAGATGTCTTAAAAATTAAAAATGTTCATCAATTGTAACACATGTATGACTCTGGTGGGGCTATTGATAATGGAGGAGGCTGTGCATGTATGGGGCAGGGAGTATATGGGATTTCTGGGTACCTTCTGCTCAATTTTACTGTGAAGATAAAATTGCTCTGAAACAAAATCTTTTAAGAATAAAAAAACAAACCATTAAGTACAAACTAAAATATGAATAAATTTGATATCAGAAACATTTTAAATATCATACTTTAGATGTCATAAACAAAGTTTGAAAGGCAAGCTAGAGACAGAGAAAATACTTACAAGGCATTTGAGAAATAACTGCCATCTAGAATATATAAAAATATCCTATAAATAAGAAAAAGACAAAAAGCCCAGTAAAGAAATGAATATAAAACTTCAGTTCACAGACAAGCTCTATAGGACCAATAAAGATATGAAAAAAAAAAGTTGTAACTTACTAATAATAGAAGCATGCAAATTAAAACAAGATACCATTTCATGTCGTCACACTGGAAAAACTTCAAAAGTTTGTTGATGACAAGTAGTGGTAAGGAAGTCGTGGAAATGGGAAATTTCAAATTCTTAATTACCCATGATTAATGAGCAGTGAAGTTTTACAATAGGGAGTATAGTTTAAATTTAAGAAGAAAAAGATTAAGAGATTGAGAGAGCAGATTGGTATAACGCTAAAAACTTTTTGCAATATCTAGCAAAGTTTGAAGGTTAGGACCCAGAAAGTCAACTTCTAAAATATAAATTCCAAAAACATCTAGTACAGGGACACAAGGATAATTCATTGCAACATTTTTTGTAATACCAAAATGTCTGCCATGGGGGAAATGGATCCTCTTAGTTTCATTTGTTTCAATACCAAGCATCCATTTTCTGCATGGAGTCTCACTACTCCCTTCTTAACATAGTTGGAAATGAGGCACTGACCATATCTCCTTGCTCCTACAGACTCCTCCCTTCATCTCCTCCCTACACTTCCCTATTCCTATGGGAAGCACTTTCTAGCTTGGAAAATTCCACCCCCCCCCCATCATATCTCTGGCCCAGACACTTACTTGGTCGAGGTTCATATTCTTCTTTTCTGCCTTTTCTGGAAATCTTGTCTGATTTCTCCTTCAAATTTCGGTCACTGGCAATTAATAGCCAGAAACAATATCCTGCCTCACACTTCCCCATGATCTGCTTAAATGAGGAGGAACAGAAAGATGAAAAGATATATACAGGGAGAAGAAAAAGTATGGATTAATAACTTCAAATATTATCCTACTATATTCTTATCCTAGCAAATCTTTGGCAGTCAAACCCACACACAAATTGGGGCCTAGCTCTGTGGGTGAGATGAGGAGGGAAGCATGGATATGGGGCAAAGTTCTTGACTCATCTGGAAGTTTTGACTCATACCTGGAGTAGATGTACCTTCATCCACCAATTACCTTATGCTGCCCTCATCCTCCCCACCCTAGGAGCTTGAGCTTGTCACTGGTAAGGGCAGAACATCTCCTGAGGCAAGGTATTACTGGGTGGTTGCACATAGCTGTGAAAAGAGCTGCACTGGGCAACCTAAAGACAACTGTACAAGGGAGAGGGGCTGTCAGTAAGTGCAAGCAATTTGGGTGGTCCAGCCATTCTCTTCCTTCTCAGGCAACATCCTTCTCCAAACCTCTGTGCTTAAAAAGTAAGAGGAAGCCCCCTGCTCCCATTTACAGAGGAGATAATGAGGTTGACTGACATATTGGTGTCCAGCCCTCTTCTCACCCAACATCCAACACCAGGAGAGTGTTCTACCTCTTTTCTTCTACTCTCTGTGTCTTCCCTTTTTTAATATAATGAATAAATGAATGAATGACAAGTAAATAATTCCCCATATCTCCCATAGTTAACACATGTGAAGAATTGGATATATACTTGTCCCATTTTTTCTTTTGTTAATCACATAATTTGGGTTTTTTTTGGGGGGGGGATGTTTGTTTTACATTTCAAATTGAAAGCAGTCACTGCTTATTAACTGACTAGATTACAAAACGAATCAAGGTAGACACCTTAGTTCATCCTTCTAATAAGCCTGTTGATTTGATCTTTTCTGTTGCCAGCATCTCTACCTTCTACAAAATAGATGATCTTCATCATCTTCATTCTACCTCATGGAAAAGATCATTTGAAGGGCCAGCGGAAGTTGTTTGTTTCTTGAAAGCATTGTTCAACAGTATAGATCTCGTGAATCAGATCTTCCATGCAGATGATTCCAAATTTAACAAGAGAGCCAGTAATCAATGTGTTGTCTGTCAGGGCAATTTATGTGCAATATGTGGTTCCACAATCCTCAGCATGTTAACTGAAGCCTTGTTGATCTTCACAAAGGTACCACTGAAGATATGACAATGATGAAGAAGCTGCAACACTTTTCAGACCTTTGGAGTCACACCATGGATACTGATCCTGATGATAAATGCCAGTAATGGGTTCTGCAGGTACATGGAAGTTGCCAGCTTATCTTGCCATCCTAACCATTCTTGTGTCAGTTCTGTACATCTGCCCATATTCCTTGTGATTGGGCTTACCTTTTCATATATAAGATTTGTCCTTGCCTTTCAAAACATCTTTTGGGCAAAATTCTTTCTCAGGTGCCTGATCTTGAGCTCTGTGAAATTCCTTCACTTTTTTTAGGAGTTTCAGCAGGAACCATCTTTTCTTCTCTTCTGCACCCTTCATGGTTCCAGCTGGAAAAAAGGACTACATAACCTATTTTTAGGTTTGGTTTTTTTAAAGGTTGATATTATTCACTTTACTTTGAATTTGCTTTATTTAATCTCACTGTATATTGTGAACAATCATCCCATTTGGGACATTAATATATCCCAATACATCATTTTACAGTGTGTGTGCGCATGTGTGTGTGCCTGTGCGTGCACACACATATGCCATGATTTATTCAATTCCCTACTCATGAACATTCAAATTGTTTATGGTTTTTTGACACTACAAACCATACTACAAACAGCATTATGTCCACATAGTCCTTTATCAGGTGTAAATTTTTTAATGTAAGGTAGACTTCAAGAACTTGAATTGCTATATAATGTATAGTAACTTTAATTCAAATAATTGGTGCCAGGATAGTTGAGGAATCCTACCACCGAAGTAAGGGAACGTTCACATCCCTGAGTATTTGCCAGCAATGGTTGTTATTGCTTGTTTAAAATATTTGCAAATCCAACAGGTGAAAAAATGATTTCTCATTATTGTTCCAATTCAGCATCCCAGGCTAGGGGCCAAGATGTAAATACCAAGCACAGAGAATTCTGCCTGAGAACCTGAAATTCTTAATTGTACCCATTGGTAGCTCTGTCTCCACCTGATCCTGGTAGAGACCTGCATTCCTCCTTACAGAGGTCTGAGAAAGTTGGAAATAGCCAGTGTTTTCCTTAATAGTGTTTTCTTTCAGCTCAAGAGGATTATGTCAACTGTTATTACAAGGAAAGGCTATCGACATACCAGTTTAAAAAGGAAAAGGTGTGTCCACTGGCTAAAATAAATAAAAGGGCAAAACACATAGAAAGAGTTTTAAACCCCGACACTTACAATAGTACTGAGGAAGCTGGTAGGACAAAGCCAGGCTTAATGCTTGCAAACTCAGGGTACTCCTGACCTTTTACAGCCTCACTTGGGAAACTAACCATAGAACAGCCTTGAAAAGGTCTGATAGTGGCATCAATATTAAACAGGGTTTCAAAAGTGTATTAACTGTGGTCTTTTGGCCACTCTTGATACCAACAATTTCAGAACTATTTGTGACCAATGAAAGGGTTACCAAGCATAAGTTACATAATACACTGATGTATGGACACACATAATTTCATTTTACATCAAAACAGAAATTGACACAATTGCAAAACTTTAACGCCTGCTTAATTTTATTTCAAAAATCTGTGAGAAAATATTCTTCAGAAGTGCCAAGTGATTCAACTCCAATTAAAAACAGTCTTATCAAGAATAGTATGGAGGTTCCTTAAAAAATTAAAAAGTGAGTTAGCATATGATCCAGCAGTCCCACTCCTGGGCATATATCCAGACAAAACTCGAATTTGAAAAGATACCTGCACCTCAATATTCATAGCAGCACTATTTACAGTAGCCAAGACTTGGAAGCAACCTAAGTGTCCATCGACGGATGAATGGATATAGAAGATGTGGAACAAATATACAATGGAATATTACTCAGCCACAAAAAGAATGAAATGATGCCATTTGTGGCAAAATGGATGGATCTAGAGATTATCATACTATGAGAAGTAAATCAGAAAAAGACAAATATCATGATATGACCTATATGTAGAACCTCAAAAATGATACAAATGAACTTATTTACAATACAGAAATAGTCTCACAGACATAGAAAACAAACTTATGGTTACCAAAGGGGAAAGGAGAGGGAAGGGATAAATTAGGAATCTGGGATTAACAGATTCACACTACTATATATAAAATAGGTAACCAACAAGGACCTACTGACTAGCAGAAGGAACTGTATTCAATGTATTCTTGTAATAACCTATAATGGAAAAGAGTCTGAAAAAGAACTAAATCACTTTGCTGTACACCCAAAACATTGTAAATCAACTATCCCTCAATTTAAAAAAAACAGTCCTATACGTTGGTGCAGAAATGAATTAACTTTTCAAGGATGTGACAATCATCTAAGCATTCTAAATCATACTGATATATATCAAAGAAGAGAAAAGATTGAAGAGAAATGATGCCACAAGGATAGCCTTGGCCACAGTCACTGAAACAAGCAAAAATTCTGGCACAAGATCCTAAGGCAGCTCAGAAATAAAATGCTCTACCTAAAACATAATATAGGTTTCTTGTGGCTCAATGGACAATACATGCTATATCAGAGGTCAGAGCAGAAAAAAATGGACTTCTACTATGTAAATATATATGTATATATATATATATATATATATCATGAATTAAGATATACTGATGGGAACTACAGTATAGAGAGAAATTTTTTGATGAATTAGCATGTGCACATTTCTATTTGCTTCGCACATGGTATTATGATGTTTGTGGGTATACACGTCAATCTCACCCATTAGACTGTAAGCTTCTAGGCAGAAGACTCTTTTTTCATCTTTATAACACTCCAGGTCTAGCACAGTGTCAGGTACAGAGTACATGCTCTGTAGATGTTGCTTGTAGAAACTGAAACATTGTGCAGGATACTAAACCACTGGGACTATGGACTGAATTGTGTCCCCCGCAAATTCATATGTTGAAGCCCTAACCCCCATTGTGATTGCATTTGGAGATGGGGCTTTTAGGAGGTAATTAAGGTTAAATTAATTCATACAAGTAGAGTCGTGATCCAATAGGATTGGCGGCTTTATAAGAAGAGGAAAATAGAGAGATTGCTCTAAATAAACACACCAAGGAAAGTTATGTGAGCACACATCTACAAGCCCTCTTGCCAAAACAGAGCTGACCCACATTTTGATCTTGGACTTCTAGTTTCCAAACTGTGCAAAAATAAATTTCTGTTGTTTAAGCCACCCACTCTATTGCATTTTGTTCAGACAACCAATAACCCAAACTTCTGACGTTTTTCATTGATTTTATGACAATAAAGAAAACCAAAGAAAAATGGCTTTTTAAGTCGTTGTAACTATATCCAAGAAAGAATTTTAGCACAATATTTGACATGCATGAATTTAACCCAAAAGCTTGAGAATACTTTGTAACAAAGTATAGAAGAGAAGATAAATTAAAATATGAGTTAGTGTAAAGTAAACACAAAAAGATTTTGTTCTATATGGGAACTTTTATTCAGTCTGCATCTCATTTGACAGAAGACTCTTTGATTAAGTTTGATTAACCTTGAGGAAGTTTGAAAATCATTTTGACCTAATGCAAATGCTCCATTCTTTTCTTAGATTTCATCAAGAATTGGTAACCAATTGCATAAATGTTACTTTTAAAATATAACCCGAATGCATTTTCTAAATCGGAGAAAGGAAACCATTCAGCCTATTTTAGAAAGCATAAGATCTACAGAAAAAGAAATATTTATTTCTCATATTTGTCTCATGATATTACATGTATTTATGTAAAGTTGATCATCAGAAATTTGCAAATCAAAATTAGTAAGATAACAATGTGCAACTTCACCCTCATTATGGACTCCTTGAATGAAAGTTGCCTTTATGAAGTGAAGAGATTAACTGAGAAATTTGACACATGCTTTACACATTTACCATTCTTGTGCTCAATAACATACTAATGTAGATTTAGAAATCCAGATCTAGTTTTTGTTTTTGTTTTTGTTTTTTTTTTTGGTAAGCAAAATAATATCTTTATTTTTTTGTTGTTTTATTTTTTTAACGTCTTTATTGGAGTATAATAGCTTTACAATGGTGTGTTAGTTTCTGCTTTATAACAAAGTGAATCAATTATACATATACATATGTCCCCATATCTCTTCCCTCTTGCGTCTCCCTCCCTCACACCATCCCTATCCCACCACTCTAGGTAGTTTACTTTCACACTTTAGCAACTTTTAAAGCAGTAAATGGAAGGATGTTCTAAGCCATGATCACAAGGATGCTTGACGTCTTCATAACAATGCAAGCAATTGAAGGACAGTGGTTTGGTTCTTCTGAAGATAACATTTCCTTTGGTTTGCTTTGCTTTTTTTTCCTTCAAAATTTGGATCTGCCTCAGTCAGTTGATGGCCTGAATACACTGCTTATTTCTAAGCTAACATATTTGTCATCACCATCTCTCCAACAACTTTAAGAATGGTCACAGTAGTATGTGAACTGTTGCAAACTAAAGCTCAAAAATGTATTCTCTTATATTTTCTATGCCTTTTTATTGAGAATTATGAGCCTCATGAATTGAATTTGTTATTTTTTCCTTTGGCAAAAACTTTGAAAGTAAAATTCTGAGTTTTATTTTTCATTATATCATTTTACTCTAAAATATATGTTCGAATAAATCTTCCATGCTGTGTAGTATTGCACCATGCAGAGAACATTTGTAACTAGGTCAACATACACAGTTTCTAGGCATCACCAAGGAAATCACTTTGTTCTACCCATATTACAATATTACCAGAGTAACAGGACGAAAATGACTCATGGGGTTCTTTGTTGGGGTAGTCGGTGCTGCAAGTGGTGCTAAGTTGAGTGCTCAGAAGACTGATGCAATTGTGGATGTCTCTTTGAGAGGGCATAAGTGACTCTCTTCCAAAACACAAAAGCATCAACTAGGACAGTGTGTTGGACCGAGAGAAAAGAAAATGTGGAAAGCATAGAATAAAAGACCTAAGTCCTCTCTTCCTCCCTGAGAATGCACACGCAGGCTGATTATCTTCCATGAGTCTTAGAAGAAGCACAGGAGAAGCTGGTCCCCACAACACCTTGTCCTGCATGATCTAGAAGAATAAAGGAATTATCAGTTGATGCCTTTCAGGGCTAGAGCCACCAGTGTTAGAATAACAGGAGGACATCTGGAAGAGGCACATGGATGTGAAAAGGAAGACTCTTCCTCTCTGCTCTCTGCTTCATATACAAGCTATCGATGCAGTGACAACATTGTTTTATTTATTTAGTCAGTACAGATTATTGCTTCCTGTGGATGAGGTGCTAGAAAAGGATACAACCTGAACAAGCATGTAGGACTCCTGTCCCTACACTATCTAATAAGGAGCTAGATTCCACGCTCACTTGCCTTTTTTCCTGCATCCTTTGCCAGTTCTTCCTTATCTCCTGATGTCTAGATTCTGGAGTGCTCCAGAATTCAGTCCTTGATTGCTTCTCTTTCATCTACACTTTTCCTGTAGTTGATCTCATCCAGTCTCAGGGCTGTAAGTACTATCCACACACTAATGACTCCTAAATTTACATCCCCAATCGGAATCTCTCCTCTGAATTCCAAATGACTGCCCAACAAATCCACTTGGAAGGCAGTTCAAACAAAATGACTAAAACCCAACTCCTGATAACTACCTATCATCCCCTCTCCCCCAAACTCCAGACCTGTCCCTCTCCAGTCTTTTCCATCATATATAGTGGCAACACCATCCTTTTAGTTATCAACCAAACACTCCAGGCATCCTCCTTGATGTCTTTCCTTCTTTTAAACTCTACACAAAATTTGTCAGTAAATTCAATTTGCTCTATCTTCAGAACATATCCAGAATCTGGTTGTTTATCACACATCAACCCAGTCCAAGACACAATTATTTTTGCCTGTATTATTACAGTCACCCCTTAACTGCCTTCCCTGTTTTTTATGTTTGTCCAGATTCAGCATATTCTCCAAACTGCAGAGATAGAGATTCTATTAAAATATAATCTAATTCCTCTACTCACAAATTTCAATGTCTCCCCAGGTCACTCAGAATAAAAGTTAAATGTCCTTACCGTGATATATGGGGACCTATGTGATCTGATCCACATTTCTTCTCTGACTACATCTCCCCCTACTCTTTCATCCCACCTTAACTCAATTGGCTTCATCACTATTCTTTCAACAAAACAGCAAGACCCTTGTTCAGGGAGGGCTTTGTGCTTAATGTTCCCTCTGCCTGAAATGCTTTTTCACCCAATAATCCAAATGATCTCAAGAAGCCATGGAGTGCACAGTTAAAAGTTTAAAATTTGCATTTCTTTTAAAATGGGAGAACGCAGATTGACATATACACACTACTATATGTAAAATAGATAACTAATAAATACCTCTGGTATAGCACAGGAAATTCTACTCAATACTCTGTAATGGCCTATATGGGAAAAGAATTTTAAAAACAGTGGATATATGTGTATGTATAACTGAATCACTTTGCTGGACACCTGAAAATAACACAACATTGTAAATCAACTATACTCAAAAAATAAAAATAAAATAAAATAAAATGTTAGAATGCAGACTACACATTATTTTGTACTGACCTCAAGCCCAATTTGGTTATATTAGCAAGATCCTCATATACAAATACTTTATAGACACTTTAATTCTTGCTCTAAGTATTTTTGTCCACTCAGAGAAGCCTAATTATATCCATCAACACCATATACTTGACACTCATTTTTGCCAGATCCCAATTTTAACATAAACTATGGTTTAACATAAATCATAGTTAATAGAGCCTGACTAATGGCATTAATTGTTCCACAAATGCCATAGCTGAACTTGAAAATTTGAACAAGAAAGGATAATTTTCTTGCCTTTAAAATTCTGTAAAGATGGCAGATTTGTTCACATATTTTTCTCTAATACTTTACAAACCCTGATGATAAAAAAGTATGAAAAGGAATAAAGTCATTACAGAGAAGCTAATGTGGTAAGGAAATGGTTGGGAGGGTGTTTTGCCAACAAACAAGAAATATTAACATATTTCTGAAAGATCAAAAATGAATGGGACTGGGTTGATAAATAAAACAAGCCAGGAAAGTCTTGAATAAACTGCTCAGTAACTACAAAGTGAAAAGCCAGTCATATGGATAAGACATCTTATATCATGCTTTTCCCAAGATAGTCTTTAATCCTAAAAACACTTTGTTAAGTGAAAGAAGTCACAACCTATCATATGATTCCATTCATATGAAGTGTCCAGAATACTAAAACATAGGCACAGAAAATAAACTAGTGCTTGTCAGGGACTGGGGGAGGGAGGAAATGGGGAGTGAATGCTAATGGGTATGGCTTTCTTTTGGGGGTGATGAAAATGTTCTGAAATTGGATAGTGGTGATAGGTGCACAATTCTGTGAATATACTAAAAACCACTTAACTGTATACTTATGAGGGTGAATTTTATGGCATGTGAATTATAGCTCAATAAAGTTTTTATTTAAATAAATGTAAAGGTTAATAAATATTGAAAGCATTTATATAAATAACTATTAAACAGCAAGTAATGGTAAGACAGACACACACCAAAAAATCCTCATCAGGATTCAGGAAAAAGGATCATCACTTTCAACTGGGATTATTATGGGGTCCTATGAAATATATAGCAATAAAGTTGAACACCGAGAGATGGATGGTATTGGGAGTTTTGTTTAATGAGAAGACAAGGTAAGAAAAGTAAACACCAATGAGGGAGGAAAATGTATAAGCAAAGACCCAAAGGTGGGAAATGGAGAAGAGGAAAAATTGTAAAAATTCCATGGAGTTATAAATGAAGTGTAGATGAGGACAAGTTAATTATTCATCTATTATTCTTTAGACCAGGGTTTTTCAACCTCAGTACAATTGACATTTGGAGCCAGATCATTTTTTTCTATAGGGAGCTGTCCTGTGCACTGTAGGATATTTAACAGCACTCTAGGCACCCCCTGCCCTAGTTATGACAGTCAAATATGGCTGCAAATATTGCCAAATGATCCCGAGCTGGGGTTGGGGGTGGGGTGAGGTAAGCAGAACCAGCTGAGAACTGCTGCTTTAACAAAAGAGAGTCATTGATGATTTGAACCGGAGGATGACATTATAAAAACTAAATTGAAGAAAGATTAAACTGGCAAGACTTCAAAAGCTAACCTGGTAGAGTAGGTGGGAGAGAAAAGCTAACATATTTTTGCAATGTTCCTAGTCAAAGGTAATAGGGTTCTGAAATATAAAAGAGCTCATGGAATCGGAAGTGAGCGATTAAATGATATTTAATTTGTGGAGAGAGAGAGAGACACTCATTATGGGTATACACTCAGACAGGCTTATTAACATTGGATGTTTTGACAAGAGACAGGAACAATGGGGATCAAAGGTGACCTTGATATGTTGAGCCTAAATGACAAGGTAGTAGTTGTACTAAAAATGGGAAACGGTGATAGAAACAGATTTAGAAGGGAAGACAAGAAGTTCAGTTCTTTGAATTGCTATACAGAATGTGCTAGAAGGATATCCAGACAGAAATGTCAAGCCAGAAATTGGAAAATTGAGACTGAACTTTGGAGGAAAATTCAGGAGTATAAATGTGGATTTGGAAGCCGTTTACACAGAAAGTAAAGTTGAAGCCATGGAATTATATTGTCCAGGAGGAGAGCTCAAAACACAGAGAAAAGGAAGCAACAAGGAATAGATGTTCCTTGGACTCCCATATCTAAATGGATACCACACGTGAAAAAAGTAAAGAGAGTAGTTGGAGGAGTAGCATAAGAACAAGATAAGAACATGTCTGAAGCGACACAAAGGAGAGATTTCGGCAAAGAAAGGATGGGTAGGTGGATTGGTTAGTGGTGTCAATTAATACTGAAGGTTAAAGAATATGACAACTGAAAAAATGGCTGGATTCAGGGAATAGTAAGTTGTTGGGGGTTGTGAAGAATGCTGTGTAAATCTGATGGGGACAGAAAACAAATTAGAACAAATTTAAAACCACATCACTGCTGATGAAGTGGATATTTAAGAAATTCATTGGTAAAGGCAAAAAAGAAATAGAGAGATTTGGTTTCTCAGACAGAAGTGAATCATATTTGTAAGTGATGGTGAAATTAAATGAGTGATTGAAAATGTAAGAAGGCTCGATAGAGGCAAAAAAAAAGTGATACTTAATGGAGCATAGTTCCAGAGGAGATGAGAAAGTTTGGAATTAAAAGCACAAGTGTTCAACATATACACACTACTATATATATAATAGATAACTAATAAAGAACTACTGTAGAGCACAGGGAACTCTTCTCAATACTCTGTAATGACCTATATAGGAAAAGAATCTTAAAAAAAGTGGATATATGTATATGTATAACCAATTCACTTTGCTGTACAGCAGAGACTAACAAAACATTGTAAATCAACTATACTCCAGTAATTTTTTTTTTAAAAAAGCACAAGTGTTTGTTGTAAAAGAGGAATGTATCACTCTCTAAAATGGGGGAAAAAAGGAATAAGATAATACAGTTTTGTAACATGATAAATTTGAGGATGATTCTCTAAACAATATTTTATATGTAGTTCAATCTAAAAAATATTTACATAGAGAAGAGATTTTTAAATGAAACAGTTGGTCATGATTTTTGTCTTCACTGTAACACTTGGAAAGAGGAATCCCTTCCACCAATCTCGGAGCCAGGTGTCCGCAGACTGAAGCCAGATTTTTATGGTGTACTTTATTACTTTGTTCCAACCAAATTCCCAGAACATCAGCACATGCTCAGTTAAATATGATATGAAAGCACATTGCAAATACAAAAATGTTATTTTTGGATTATACATGGATTTTTGTCTATTTATACCTCCATGCTGCCCAATGATGGTAACTAATCATGTTATTATAGTAAAATATCTTCTATTACAACTTACCCTGCAAATACCCAAGGCTTGGCATAGAGAGAAAAGAGAGGGGAAAAAAAAAAGCAGAAATGTGCAATCTGGGTTTC
Source organism: Globicephala melas (assembly GCF_963455315.2). Lineage (NCBI taxonomy): Eukaryota > Metazoa > Chordata > Mammalia > Artiodactyla > Delphinidae > Globicephala > Globicephala melas. The sequence goes on along the minus strand of NC_083317.1, from coordinate 19,134,514 downwards.
ATTTCTTAAATTCTCTGAGAAAAGCTGACTATTTCTCCCATTCCCTTTCATTCAGCTTTCCCTTATATACCGGCACAAGAATAAAATAAGAGAATCCTATATTGTGAGACAATTAATACAAAATATCAATGAATCATAATGGTAATTATGTAAATTAGGCAAGACTTTAATACCCCCAACTAAATGAGAGGAAAGCACTAGTATCCTTTTTGCTTCGTTAGATTATTAACTGTTTGTTCTTTAATTTGTATTATATGAAACTACTACAATTCCCCCCAAAATGAAGCTTAATTAGTCTTCACAAATAAAGATATTTTCCTCCAACAAAAGATACATCAAAACAAAAATTCAGAGTGTGAACAAATAGATGTATCAAGATTGGTAAAATACTGAGCATTGTTGAAGTTGGGTGATGGGTACATGGATTTCTCTTGACTCTTCACTCTATTTTTGAGTATGTTTGAATATGTTCATTTATAAGTAAATAATATAAGTAATAATTCTTATTACAGATGTTTGTGAACACTCTCCCTTAGTTACAAAAGACAAAAACATCATGTTCCTGCTCTAGAATTAAGGAATGCAGCAGGCAAGCCAAATAGTGGAGGCCTTGTATGGTGTGGTAGGCAGAATGGGCCCCCAAATATCCACACCCTAAGCCTTGGAACCAATAAATATTTTACCTAATGTGATGGTTATTTTCATGTGTCACCTTGACTGGTCATGGAGTGCCCAGATTAAACATTATTTCTCTGTCTATGAGAGTATTCCTGGATGAGATTAGCATTTGAATAGATGAACTCAGTAAAGTACAATAGATTCCCCTCCCCAATATGGGTAGGCATCAGCTAATCCATTGAGGACTGGGATAAAACAAAAGGCAAAGGAGAAAACTGATTAAAAATCTTCCAACAAACAAAAGCCCAGGACCAGATGGTTACACAGGCGACTTCTAACAAACATTTAGAGAAGAGCTAACACCTATCCTTCTGAACCTCTTCCAAAATATAGCAGAGGGAACAACACTCCCAAACTCATTCTACAAGGCCACCATCACCCTGATACCAAAACCAGACAAAGATGTCACAAAGAAATAAAACTACAGGCCAATATCACTGGTGAACATAAAGGCAAAAATCCTCAACAAAATACTAGAAAACAGAATCCAACAGCACATTAAAAGGATCATACACCATTATCAAGTGGGCTTTATTCCAGGAAGGATTCTTCAATATATGCAATATATGCAAATCAATCAACGTGATACACCATATTAACAAATTGAAGGAGAAAAACCATATGATCATCTCAATAGATGCAGAGAAAGCTTTCGACAAAATTCAACACGCATTTATGATAAAAATCCTGCAGAAACTAGGCATAGAGGGAACTTTCCTCAACATAATAAAGGCCATATATGACAAACCCACAGCCAACATCGTCCTCAATGGTAAAAAACTGAAACCATTTCCACTAAGACCAGGAACAAGACAAGGTTGCCCACTCTCACCACTATTATTCAACATAGTTTTGGAAGTTTTAGTCTCAGCAATCAGAGAAGAAAAAGAAATAAAAGGAATCCAAATCAGAAAAGAAGAAGTAAAGCTGTCACTGTTTGCAGATGACATGATATTATACATACAGAATCCTAAAGATATAACCGGAAAACTACTAGAGCTAATCAATGAATCTGGTAAAGTAGCAAGATACAAAATTAATGCACAGAAATTTCTGGTATTCCTATACACTAGTGATGAAAAATCTGAAAGTGAAATTAAGAAAATGCTCCCATTTACCATTGCAACAAAAAGAATAAAATATCTAGCAATAAACCTACCTAAGGAGACAAAAGACCTGTATGCAGAAAATTATAAGACACTGATGAAAGAAATTAAAGATGATACAAACAGATGGAGAGATATACCATGTTCTTGAATTGGAAGAATCAACATTGTGAAAATGACTCTACTACCTAAAGCAATCTACACATTCAATGCAATCCATATCAAACTACCACTGGCATTTTTCACAGAACTAGAACAAAAAATTTCATAATTTGTATGGAAACACAAAAGACCCCGAATTCCCAAAGCAAGTTGAGAACAAAAAATGGAGCTGGAAGAATCAGGCTCCCTAACTTCAGACTATACTACAAAGCTAGAAATATAGATCAATGGCACAGGATAGAAAGCCCAGAGATAAACCCAGGCACATATGGTCACCTTATCTTTGATAAAGGAGGCAAGAATATACAGTGGAGAAGAGACAGCCTATTCAGTAAGTGGTGCTGGGAAAACTGGACAGTTACATGTAAAAGTATGAGATTAGAACACTCCCTAATACCATACACAAAAATGAACTCAAAATGGATTAAAGACCTAAATGTAAGGCCAGACACTATCAAACTCTTAGAGGAAAACATAGGCAGAACACTCTATGGCACAAATCACAGCAAAATCCTTTTTGACCCACCTCCTAGAGAAATGGAAATAAGAACAAAAATAAACAAATGGGACCTAATGAAACTTAAAAGCTTTTGCACAGCAAAGGAAACCAGAAACAAGACCAAAAGACAACCCTCAGAATGGGAGAAAATATTTGCAAATGAAGCAACTGACAAAGGATTAATCTCCAAAATTTACAAGCAGCTCATGCAGCTCAATAACAAAAAAACAAACAACCCAATCCAAAAATGCGCAGAAGATCTAAATAAAAATTTCTCCAAAGAAGATATAAAGCTTGCCAACAAACACATGAAAGAATGCTCAACATCATTAATCATTAGAGAAATGCAAATCAAAACTACAATGAGATATCATCTCACACCAGTCAGAATGGCCATCATCAACAAATCTAGAAACAATAAATGCTGGAGAGGGTGTGGAGAAAAGGGAACACTCTTGCACTGTTGGTGGGACTGTAAATTGATACAGCCACTATGGAGAACAGTATGGAGGTTCCTTAAAAAACTACAAATAGAACTACCATACAACCCAGCAATCCCACTTCTGGGCATATACCCTGAGAAAACCATAATTCAAAAAGAGTCATGTACCAAAATGTTCATTTAGCTCTATTTACAATAGCCAGGACATGGAAGCAACCTAAGTATCCATCATCGGATGAATGGATAAAGAAGATGTGGCACATATATACAATGGAATATTACTCAGCCATAAAAGGAAATGAAATAGAGTTATTTGTAGTGAGGTGAATGAACCTAGAGTCTGTCATACAGAGTGAAGTAAGTCAGGAAGAGAAAAACAAATACCGTATGCTAACACATATGTATGGAATTTAAGAAAAAAATAAAAGGTCATGAAGAACCTAGGGGTAAGATGGGAATAAAGACACAGACCTACTAGAGAATGGACCTGAGGATATGGGGAGGGGGAAGGGTAAGCTGTGACAAAGTGAGAGAGTGGCATGGACATATATATACTACCGAACGTAAAATAGATAGCTAGTGGGAAGCAGTCGCATAGCACAGGAGATCAGCTCCGTGCTTTGTGACCACCTAGAGGGGTGGGATAGGGAGGGTGGGAGGGAGGGAGACATAAGAGGGAGGAGATATGGGCACATATGTATATGTATAACTGATTCACTTTGTTATGAAGCAGAAACTAACACACCATTGTAAAGCAATTATACTCCGATAAAGATGTTAAAAAGAAAAAGAAATTGCATTAGAGTCACTGTATGATTTTTCCAAGAAAAAATTAATGATGCTAATTATAACACCAATAATATAGTTTATAATTATTCCATGCCTCTTATACCTAATCATTGAGTAAAATAGTAAGTTAATTTAGAGACAAGATTATTAAAACTGGTAATTCAGCATGCAGAGAGGACAAGATAAATTACAATCTTATTTTCTTTAAGACCCTTCAATTTCTTAGTGTGTTATTATTCTTATTTCATTATCAACAATTGCCATTAACATCGTCACACACACAAAAAAAAAAAGGCAAAGGAGGAATTTGCTCCTTTTTTCTGCCTCACTGATTGATGCAGTAGGACTAGGATTTATAACAACAGCTTCCCTTGTTCTAAGGACTTTGACTTAGATAGACAGACAGGTGATAGATAGATCTATATATATGCACAGATACAGATATAGATTTATATCTCCTGTTGTTTGTTTCTCTGGAGAATACTGACTAATACACCTTACATGGCAAAAGGGGCTTTGCAAGTATAATTAAGTTTACAGACCTAAAACAGGGATATTATCCTGGCTTGTCCTATGCAAGTGAGTCCAATCTAATGACATGAGTCCATAAGAGCAGAGAACTTTCTGGAGGCAGAAGAGATGCAGCAGAATTCAGAGAGATTCAAAGCATGAAGAGGACTTAACAGGATGTCACTGCCTTGAAGATGGAGGGTCAACATGATGAGGAATTCAGGTGGATTTAAGAAGCTGAGAGAGGCTCCTGGCTGATAGCCAGCAAGGAAACAGAGACCTCAGCCCTAAAGCCCAAATAACTGAATTCTATCAACAGCCTGGACGAGCTTGGAAACAGACTCGCCTGCAGAGTCTCCAAATAAGAGTCCAGCTTGCCAACAACTTGATCTCAGCCTGCGAAACCCAGGTCAGAGGAACCAGCTGAGCTCACCAGACTCCTGACCTACAGAACTGTGGGATCATAAATTAGTGTTGTGTTAAGTGGCTAAATCTGCAATAATTTTAAGGTTGTAATAGGTAACAAATACATCCTACTTAACATAAAAAAGACCCAATAGCTAACAACATTTTAAAAGACATTCCTTGTACAAATAAAGAGAAATAATTTTAATTTAATGTTTTACTAGTTATGTTAGGAAAATGTATAAAAAGAAATTGTGGTTGAGAAGGGCGTTGCGTCATGTGTGATGAGCTCCTGATGGTCATATAAATTGGTCCAAAGTTTTGGGAAAGTAATTGGTGATATGTTTAAGAAGTCAGGATAACATGTTTGACCTTTGACCTAAAATTCCACATCTATTTTTTAGGAAATAATTCCAGTAGTATTTCTTAACTTTGATACAGTAATTCTACCTCTTTATACTAAGAAAATAATTTTAGATGTATTTTATAAGAAAATAAATATAAAATATGAAGAAAAATTAACCTATAAAGATTATGGTCATGTGGATATTATAGCATGTAATAGAAAAATTTGTAATAATATAAAGATCCAACAAAAGGGATTGGTTAAGTTAGGGTACACCCACATAATGAAAGGCTGTAAATTCCGTTAAAGTCATGTGGTAATATGTACTTATTGACATGTAAACATATTTTAAGGGAAAAAAATAAGGTAACAAAAATAGCAATACATTAAAGTATCTGAAAGTATATGCACCAATATTATGTTCTTTCTGCTGGTCTGCATCTTTTGATTTTTTCTTTTATGATTACAGGTTTGGTAATAAACTAACAAAAGAAATTTAATTTTTAATAAGGTTTACATTTCTATGCTCGTATATCAATTTCCAGAAAGTTATCTACTCAGTACAAAAAGGATTATATATATTTCAAGACAAAAGACAAACTATTTCTTCTTTATTTAGAGCAAAAAATTAAGACAAAGAATGTCCTCCCATTTCTCAGATGATTACAGCTGTTATATAAGAAAATTTATCACTAGTTTTATCATATCCAAAATAACCTCTACTATCATTACAGCCTTTCCTTCTGTTTAAAATATGCACCAAATTTCATTGGTCAGACTCATTCATCTAAATCCAAAGTTTACACAGTTTAAGAGCTTTCATTGAACTTAGACTAAAATAAGAAATGCTCTCCTGCACCGAATCCCCATCTCTTCCTGCACCATCACAAAAACTGTATCTGAAAGTTTTGTGCCCAAATATTGGCTGGAGGACAAAACATGATTCTATTGATTCTGAATATATCAAAGATTGTGGTAAAATTTGGGTTTCAAGAGAGAAAGGAACTGAAAAATTAGTTTTTGGAGATAAGTACCTATCTGAGACAAAACTGAAATACACATTTAAGGAGATTTCTCTCAATTTCAACCTTCAATTCTTGTATTGACTGGTCTAGGATGACATTTGAAATCAAAAGATGATATTTGTAATATGGTGTGTATTGTTGCTAAGTCCCTAATTTCTATTAAAGCATGGGAAGCAAAAATTGGGGTTGATTCTTAAATTTTTTTTTTAAGTCCATTTCTGTTTAGCCCAGTAGTATGCTGGAGAGTTGATTATGCACTTGTTCAAGTTGATGCCTTGAAACCAGTAAATTCTACAAATCAGGATTTTCTTTCTTTTTTTTCTTGGAGATCCGGGTAAGGTAGCAAGCATCACAGTTTATGCAGTCACTTGGACCCTTGGCTTTTAGTCTCCATAGTAGCTTTGGTCACCTGAGAATCACGGATGTCAGCAACATCTATTGCATCCCACTGAATTTGTAGTACCAAGGGGGCTGCAAAGACAGTACTCCTTGGCTAGTACTTCTAGACCCTGCTTAGGATGCAAAGATATATCAGGTGGATGAAGGATCACTTAACCACAGAAACCAGTGGTGCGGAACATGTATGCAGGAGTATACTTCAGTACTAGTACAAACTAGTACAAACTTATTTGGATACACCAGGGTCTGTCAATCTTTATTTCTAATTGGACCAAATTCTTAATATTATCTTATTAAGTAACATTGAAAGCAGTGTTATGGGTGGACTGGAAAACAGGCAAACAGGAGGCAAATAAAAAGTAACAGCATTGTCAGAGATGTCTTTATTCACTTGATCCTAAGCCAATTCAACATGTGGCCAATGTGCAATTCTTCCAAAAATAATATATATTTCTCAGATTTCCTCATTTCCTTCTTCATCCCTCCTATTCTTTAATGCTTGGGCATTTTAAACTGTTATGTGTTATCCATCAATTTAATATTACATTTGGGAATTACCTATGGATTTTATACAAATGGGATGCTCCTCTCTATTGCAAGCTAGCAATTGTTCAACATAAATATACACCAGAGTGAAAAGGGAGAGAAGCATTAGATTTTTTGTGTGTATGATCACAGATTTTTCTGGTGCAGAATTTCAAGTATAAGGAACCAAGTAAAGCATTTCTGTAAATAGAAACAGATTTATTAATCCAACATGTTTATAGAGCAAATAGTATACATGAGACAATGCTTATTGCTGTACTGAGTCAAAACATGGAAGGTAGTTCCAACCCTGAAGGAGATGAATAGATGATATTTTTATTTATTTATTTTGGGCTGTGTTGGGCCTTCGTTGCTGCCTGCAGGCTTCAGTAGTTGTGTCATGTGGGCTCAGTAGTTGTGGCACATGGGTTTAGTTGTTCCGTGGCATGTGGGATCTTCCCAGACCGGGGCTCGAACCCGTGTCCCCTGCATTGGCAGGCGGGTTCTTAACCACTGCACCACCAGGGAAGTCCTAGATGATACTTCATGTTGACCATGTATAAGACAAGCAAAATAGAAGTGAAGGCAAAAAAAAAAAAAGCAAACAAACAAAAAATACCTTTACAGAAGAAGTCAGATTTAAACTAGACCTAGGAGGATGGGGAGGTTTTTCATATAGTAGTTTTGAGTCACAGGTGCCTGTATTAACATAATAACACATCTGATGAATATTGTTCACATCAATATATACCCAATATTAACATGCAAACAACCTGGTCCACTAATAAATAACCAATTATGTATCATTCCTTTCTCACCCTTATTTAGAGCAGTAATTCTCTAGCTGAGCATGAATCAGAATCTCTTGAAAAGCTTGTTGGAACACAAATTTCTGCTCCTCCCACAATGCTTCTCATTTAGTGAGTTTGGGGTAGGACCCAAGCACTTTGGTTCCCAGGTGATGCTGATATTGCTGGTCCAACAACCACAATTTGGGAGCAATTCATTTAAAGCACCTGCGCTGGTGCTTTATAGCACCTAGAATGGAACCCTGGCTTGAAAACATGCTAGCTGATCTTCAGAAAAGTCTCAACCTCTCAGGATATCATTTTACCATTTATAAAGGTAATAACAATACCTATCTTGTAAGCCAGTTCTGAGAATTAAATTGATTTATGCATATAATCCAGAGCTTGATATAATAAGTAGCCTGAACTGATATTACTACTCCCCTTAGTAGTAATCATTCCCCGATGATTACTACTAGGGGAAGCTAGTGGGTGAGGGTATGCCAAGTGTTATGGACTAAATATTTGTGCCCCCCCCACCAAATTTATATTAAGGCCCTAAAGCCCAATGTGATGGTTATTTGGAGGTGGGGTCTCTGGGAGGTAATTAGGTTTAGATGATATCATGAGGGTGGTGTCCTCATGATGGGATTCGTGCCCTTATAATAAGGGGAAGAGACACCAGGGCTCTCTTTCTCCCCCATCCCTCTCCTTCACTTCTCCCCATCTCCCCTCTCCTTACTAGCACACACTAAGGAAAGGCCATGTGAGCACCCAGCTAGAAGGTGGTTGTCTACAAGCCAGGAAGCAGGTCCTCACCAGACCCTGAATCTGCCAGCAACTTGATCTTGGACTTCCCAGCCTCATTAACTGTGAGAAATAAATTTCTGTCATTTATGGGATTGTTACAGCAGCCTGAGTAGACTAAGACACCAAGGAAACAGTGTGAGATATGGTACAGAGATGGAAATGGATCATTTGTGTTCAGAAAATGGCAAGCAGTTAAGACAAGCTAGGATGGAACATTAATGTTGGGGAAAAGAGAAAAATATCAGAGGACCTGAATGAGGATTGAGAACCTTGGAATTCCTTGAGTGCCTCTTTCTTCCTAATTGTCTAATGTTTCTGGCAGTTATTGGCCTCTATTTTCACTTGAAATGCCCACTATTTCTAGAAGGGCAACAGGAGTACTCAAATAACTAACCAGCAATCATAAGTGGAGATGACTTTAGCTGCTCATTCAGAGCATGTCCTAAATATAATTGAGCAAAGAAGAGCTCAATATTCCCAAGGCAGAAGAGGAGTGAAATTTCTACATCCAAGAACTCAATTAATATTCCAAGAGGACACTCACAATGCCGCTTTTAAGAGAACTTTATTATAAAGATGCACTTAAACATCCTTTTCATTAACCTCAGACTGCAAGCTGCTTATCCTTTTGCTTTCAAATTGACCTCTAGTGATTTGCAGTTCTTTTGGAAATGTCTTTATTTTAGCAGATAGATCTACTCTTCCAGCTCTTTTTGCTTTGTGTTGTTATGATTAATTGCTTTATGCTCAGCAATCCTTAGCATGTGTGTGACTCCTCATGGTCACAAGAAGACCATGCCTGGGTTCTAGGCAGAAGAAAAGAAGTAGAAAATCAAAGAGCCTGATTCTGCCTGCCTTTTTAGAGGCTGTCTGGGAAACCCTACCAGGAACATTGGCTTTTATATCATTGGTCCACAACCAGACCTCAGGGCTTCAATGCCACCACAAACAAATTTGTGTTCTGTTGGTAATAAAGAAAATATAAGAATGAAACTGTGGGCAACAAAGAGTACCTGCTGCCCCTGGACTCTCTTCTCAAGTTTATACTTTTGACAAACCTAATACAATCATTGACACTGCAATGTGCTTCCTGTTGCTTTGTGCAGGACACTAAAAATAGGGATGAGATTCCGGGATAATCATGGCATTCACAGAGCACTTGCTATGTATCAAGTCCCAGACTAAATACCTTACATACATTATCAGATAAACAAGTATTCCATAATGCTTGGTATATCTTAGATCTTATGTCCTATATCTTATTATATCCCATATTTAAGTGTTATATGTAATACCTGTTCTATGATCAACCCAGTTAGGGTAGATACATTCCCCAAAGTCATCTTTCATGTCTTGTTCCAGGTTAGAGTTGGCCAAAAGGGGAACATGTAAGAGATTCTGGTGCAGAGTGAAAATGATAAAACTTGTTCTTTGAAAGTCCTTTTGAAGTCAGAGGCAAGGTTGCCCTGCAGATCTCAGCTTGACCTCACTGTCATCTGCTCCACATTACATATCTTCTTCCCAATCGCTGGCCCTGCTGACCAATAGCAGCCCCAGGGCCACTGATATTTGGCTGAAACTCACACAGGTGGTAGATACACAGAGGAAAGCTTTCCGTAGACTTCTCTACAGCTTCTCATTCAAGGTGCCATGGTGGCTGGACACATCTTTTCAGCATTCCCCCTTGCATGTTATTATTTGTCCACCAGAATTTCAGGAAGGCTAGTTAGTAATTGTAACTCTCATCTTCCATTTTCCCCTTCTCTTCACTTACTTAGCTTCTTGCACAATTAATAAGATCTAGTTCCTGTAATAGACCCCTTATCTCATAGCTCTCGTCATGGCTCTGCTTTACTGACTGAGTGCTGACTGCTATAATCCAAACAGTGATGTCTTTCCAAGCCTGCTATAAAAATGAATCAACTTGATAGAAGTTAGATAAACAAAGAAAAAAATGTTTGAGTATTCCACCGTAAAAAGAACTTGAGTACTGAATTTTTAGTTCTCATATAACTTAAACTATTCCTTGATACTTGTATAATTTTCATTGCGTTTAGTCATGCACCATTTGTTTTTATCTTCCTCTAGTCTTTCCTCACTCAAATACGTCTTCCACCCCACTGCCAGACTAACTGTCATTGGACAGCTCTAATTAGGTCAGTCTGTTTGTTAAATCCTTTGGTGGTTGTAGACTGCCTAATGAATAGAATTCAACTTATTTTGTGGCAAAGAATGGTTCTTCCCAAAGGTCCTGATATTCCTTTAGAGCAACAACTCTTACTACTGCCACCAAAACACTCTATTCTCCTCTGACACCAAGCCCATCCCTCTTTTTACATCTGACTTTTTCCCACAGGTGTGCCTTCACATATAACCTACCATCAGCCTAGTCCTTCCTCTGTTCTCTGGCTGGTGAAATTCTATTCGTCCTTCAAGGTCCAGCCCAAATACAAACTCCTCTGTGATGTCTTCCCAGCCCTGCTAGGTTAATAGATATCTCCTTTGTGTGCCTATGTGTGACAATGTCCCATAACTTATTTTTATCTGTGGGCTTCACTCTATTTTGAGCAGCTGGTAGTACCGCTAACTAGCAAAATTCCTGACACATAGTAGGCATACAATAAGTATTGGTTTAATTAATTAATCTTCTCAGACATTCTGAGAAAATATTTCTTTTTCTTAGCAGGGTTACTTTGGCTATTTATAGGTCATTCAGATACATGATAGAAGTGTTTCAGATATAAATTTGAGATTTTGAATATGTAAAATGCATTAGAAGTTTAAGGAAACAGTATGAAAATACAAATATATATGCTGTGTGAACATATATATGCTTTATATAAAACTGAGCTTGATTATACTTAATCCATAATTTAAAACTTTCTCACAAAGAAAACTCTGGGCCCGGAAGAATTATTACTAACATTTAAGGAAGAAATAATATCAAACTCACACAAATGTTCTCAGAGATTAAGGAAAGGAAGAATGTCTCCCAACATATTTTATGAAGTTGGTATAATAATGATACAGTGAAAAAAAGAAAAGCATAGGCCAGTATCTCTCATGAATATAGATACAAAAATCCTTAATAAAATATTAGCAAAGAGAGTCAAATAATATACAAAAAAGAGGAAGTGGCGTTTATCCCAGGAATACAAGGCGGTTTTAACATTTGAACACCAATCAATATCATTTAACACATTAACAGAATAAAGGGGGAAAAGCAATTGTACCAAAGGATAGTGAAAAGGCACTTGATTAAAGAAATACTTGGTCATGATAAAAACTGACAGCAAAAAAGAATTAAAGGGAAATTCCTTAATCAGATCAATAGAAGTCCCTTAATCTGATAATCTGATAAAACTGCACCTACAAATCACCTACAGCTACCATTATTAGTTTCATTCAACATTGTGTAGAAATTCTAAAAAGTGCAATAAAGTAAAAGGGTGGAGGAGTGGGTATAAAGATTGGAATGAAAGCAGTAAAACTGTCACTATTTGTAGATGACATGGTAGTATACATAGAAAATTCAAAGGATCTATATTACAAACCATCCGAATTAGTAGCAGAAACTCTGGATACCAGAATAATATGTAAAGATCAGTTATGTTTCTATACACTAGCAACAATTAGAAAATGCATTTTTTACAATTTATAATAGCATCAGAAATAAAATATCTAGGAATAAATCTAATGAAAGTTAAACAAGCCCTCTAAAATGAAAACTATAAAACATTGCTGAGAGATTTTTTAAAGACCTAAATAAATGGACAGATATCCCACAAGTATGGATTAGGAGAGTTAATATTATTAAAATTTTAATTAGCCACAAATTGACTTGTAGATTCAACATGATCCCAATCAAAACCCCAGTATGGTTTATTGTGGAAATAGACAGGTAATTCTAACACTTATATAGGTAGTTAAAGGACCTAGCATAGCCAAGACAATAATGAAGAAGAATGAAGTTGAAAATTTTATATAATTCAATTTCACGACTTACTATCAAGCTACAGTAATTAACACTAGGTTTTGGGTATTAATATGAGAATAGATAAATAGACCAATGAAACAGAAATGCAGTGGATTGAGTGGTGGCCCCAAAAGGATATGTCCAGAACCTGTGAAAATGATCTCATTTGGAAAAATAGATCTGATTACATCATAGATGTAATTAAATTAAGGTAGGCCCTAAATCCAATAACAGGCATCCTAATAAGAGAAAAGCAGAGGGAGATTTGAGACTCAGACACCCTGGGGAGAAGGCAGCAATTAGAGTCACGTAGCTGTATGCCAAGAAATATATGGAGCCACCGGAAGCTGGAAGAAGCAAGGAAGGATTCTCCCCTGTAGCCTCTGGAGGAGCTTGATCCTGCCAACACTTGATTTCAGAATTCTGGCCTCCCCAACTAAGAGGGAATACATTTCTTTCGTCTTGAGCCACCAGTTTGTGTTATTGTATTAGTGCCACTGCAGGAAACTAATAGGAGAAGAAACAGAAGAGACTCCAAATACAGACCTACCTTTACAGAGTAACTTGAACAACAACACTGCAATGCAATTCAGTTAAGAAAAAAAGGTCTTTTCAATAAAGGGTTTGGGGGTCAATTGAATATTCATGAGGAAAAAAAAACCTTATCTCACACCATACACAAACTTAATATAGGTCATAGACTGAAACATGAAAGCTAAAATAGTCAAGCTTCTGGATGAGAACATAAGAGAATATATGTTTATATCCTTAGGACAGCCAGAGATTTAAGGAAAAAAACCACTAACCAGTAAAAGAAATATATTATTAAATATGATGTGGTATTATTAAATATTATTAAATATGAGTAATAGCCCCCTAAAGATGTCCACATCCTAGTCCACAGAACCTGTGAATATGTTAGATTACGTTGTAAAAGGGAATGAAGTTTGAGATGGAATTAAGTTTGCTGGCTTTGAAGATGGAAGATGGGAACACAAGCCAAGAACTACAGAAGCTACTTTCCTAGAAGGTGGAAAAAGCTAGGAAAGGGATTCTTTCCTAGAGCCCCCAGAAAGGAACACCACCCCTCTGACACCTTGATTTTAGCCCAGTGGGACCTGTCAGACTTCTGATGTACAGGACTATATGATAAGAAGTGTGTTGTTTTAGCCATGAAGTCTGTGGTCATTTGTTCCAGCAGCCATGGAAAACAAATGCATCTGACTTCATTACAATTAAGAACACCCATTTATGGGACGACCATTAAAGATTGAAAAGGCAAGAGACAGACTGGGAGGAGAGATTTATTACACATATATCCCACAATAGAATTGTATCCAGAATATAAAAGTAACTCCCCCAAATCTATAATAAAACGACAGATAACCCAACTTTAAAAATGGGCAAAAGACTTGGAAAGGGACTTCACAAAAGAAGAATCGAAATGGGCAATAAAAATTAAAAAGAGGACCAGTATCATTATTTGTCAGGGGAAGACAAATCATAACCATATGAGACAACCCTACATACCCACAGACTGTTTAAAATTTAAAAAGACGACAATGTAAGGCATTGGCAAGGACATCGAGCAAATGGAAAGTTTAAACATTGCTGGTAGAGTGTAAATTGGAGCAACCACTTTGGAAAAGAGTTTAGTAGAATCTACTAAAGCTAGACATAACTATTCACCAATCATACTTCTACACTAATCCTAATTAGAATATTCAAAGCAGCTTTATTTAAAATAACCAAAAATTGGAAATAATCCAAATGTCCCAAATAAGGAAATGGATAAATAAATTGTGATTATACAATGGAATACTACATTGGAATAAAAAGAACAAATACACACTCAGGGCATGGGTGCATCTCATAACCATTATGTTGAGTGAAGGAAGCCAGACACAAAAGTGTATATATAACATGATTCCATGTGTATGAAGTTCAATAATGGATCTACTAGATAATCATAGAAGTCAAAATAGTGGATTTTTCTGAAGAAGGGTTGGTTATTGTCTGAGAAGATACATGAGGGAAATTTATGGGATTGTTTGAAATATTCTATATCTGATCTGGATAATTTAAACACTCAATGAGACTTACAGTTAAGATACTATTTTACACACTTTACTCCATGTGTGCTATAGTTTAATTTAAAGAAACAAAAAGTGAAGTAAAATAAAATATTATATCCAGATTGCTGGAATGTAGGAGATAGGGATTTCCAAGCATGTAAATGCACAGGCATGTAATAGCTAGAACATAATATACAATCATGTTTAATTTCCCTAAAGTTCCTAAACCAACAGAATAAGAGGAGAAATTAGTCTAGTTTTGATCAAAAACATAGTCAAGTCTTTGAATTCTTTATTGTGTAAGCCATCAGGTCCTGGCATAGCTAGATTTTCAAGGAGATTTCTATAGAACACAGAAAACGTGAGAAGCCCAGGTACACTGTCTATTACTGGCTGGGACTTCGAACTCCAAAAGTTGCTTAGCACCACCTAAACAGCCACCTAATTTTGACCACCTGTGACCCACAGGTAATAGAGATACAGGCATACCTCAGAGATATTGCAGGTTTGGTGCCAGACCACTGCAACAGAATGAGTATCACAATAAAGCAAGTCCCATGAATTTTTTGATTTCCTGGTGCAAATGAAAGTTATGTTTACACTATACAGTAGTCTATTAAGTATGCAATAGTATTATGTCTAAAAAAAGCAATGTACATACTTTAATCAAAAAATACTGCTGAAAAATACTAACAGTCATCTGAGCCTTCAATGAGTCATAATCGTTTTGTTGGTGGAGGGTCTTGCTTTAATGTTAATGGCCACTGACTGATCAGGGTGGAGGTTGTGGAAGTTTGGGGTGGCGGTGGCGATTTCTTAAAACAAGACAATGAAGTTTGCTGCGTCAATTGACTCTTCTTTTCATGAATGATTTTTCTGTGGCATTCAATGCTGTTTGACAGCATTTTACCAACAGTAGAACTTTCTGAATGGGAGTCAATCCTCTCAAACCCTGCCTCTGCTTTATCAACTAAGTTTATGTAATATTCTAAACCCTTTGTTGTCATTTCAACAATCTTCACAGCATCTTTACTGGGAGTAGATTCCATCTCAGAAAAACATTTTATTTGCTCATCCATTAGAAGCAGCTCCTCAACTGTTTGTGTTTTACCATGAGATTGCAGCAATTCAGTCACATCTTCAGGTTCAACATCTTCTACTTTAATCCTCTTGCTATTTCCACCACATCTGTGTTATTTACTTCACTAAAGTCTTGAATCCCTCAAAGTCATCCATGAGAGCTGGAATCAACTTCCTCAAAACTCCTGTTAATTTTTACATTTTGACCTCTTCGTATGTATCATGAATGTTCTTAATGGCATCTAGAATGGTGAGTCCTTTTTCAATTTACTTTTCCCAGATCCATCAGAGGAATCACTATAGAATCACTATATATAGCAGCTATAGCCTTAAGAAATGTATTTCTTAAATAATAAGACTCGAATGTCCAAATGACTTATCCAGGTTTGTTGTTCCAGTTATAGAGCATGGGCAGAGTAGAGTGAGCATAATGCTTAAGGACCCTAGGATTTTTGGAATGGTAAATGAGCACTGGCTTCAACTTCAAGTCACCAGCTCCATTAGCCCCTAACAAGAGAGTCAGCCTGTCCTTTGAAGCCAGGCATTGACATCTCCTCTCTAGCTATGAAAGTCACAAATAGATAGTATCTTCTCCCGATATATGGCTGTTCTGTCTACACTGAAAATCTGTTGTTTAGTGTAACCACTTTTGTTAATTATCTTAGCTAGATCTTGTAGATAACTGCTGCAGCACTTGCTGCTTCACCTTGAACTTAGATCTTATAGAGATGGTTTCTTTCCTTAAACCTCATGAACCAACTCTGCTAGCTTCAAACTTTTCTTCTGCAACTTCCTCACCTCTTTCAGCCTTCAAAGACTGAAGAGAGTTAGGGCCTTGCTCTGGATTAAGCTTTAGCTTAAGGGAATGTTGTGGCTGGTTTGATCTTCTGTCCAGACCACTAAAATTTTCTCCATATCAGCAATAAGTTTGTTTCACTTTCTTATAATTTGTGTGTTCGCTGGAGTAGAACTTTTAATTTCCTTCAAGAACTTTTTTTTTTTGCATTCACAACTTGGTTAACTGTTCGGCAGAAGAGGCCTATCTTTCAGCTTATCTCAGCTTTTGACATGCCTTCCTCACTAAGCTTAATCATTTCTAGCTTTTGATTTAAAATGAGGGATGGGGACTTCCCTGGTGGTCCAGTGGTAAAGAATCTGCCTTCCAATGCACGGGATGCGGGTTCCATCCCTGGCTGGGGAACTAAGATCTCACATGCCGTGGGGCAACTAAGCCTGTGTGCCACAACTACTGAGTTCAAGCACCTCAACCAGAGAGTCCACGTGCCACAGACTACAGAGCCCAAGTGCTCTGGAACCCACACACCACAACTAGAGGGAAGGCTGTGAGCTGCAACTAAGAGCCCACATGCTGCAACAAAGACCTGAAACAGCCAAATAAATAAATAAATATTTAAAAATGAATAAATAAATAAAATGAGGGATGTGTGACTCTTTATTTCACTTGAACACTTTGAGGCCATTGCAAGGTTATTAATTGGCCTAATTTCAATATCCTTGTACCTCAGGGAATAGGGAGGCCCAAGGAGAGGGAGAGAGATGGGGGAATAGCTGGTCGATGGAGCAGTCATAACACATACAACATTTATCATTTATAAGTTCTCCATCTTATATGGGCAGTTTGCAGTGTCCCAGAACAATGACAATAGGAACATCAATGATCACAGATCACCATAATAAATATAATAATAATGAAAAAGTTTGAAATATTTCAAGAAGTACCAAAATGTGATACAAAGACATGAAATGAGAAAATGCTGTTGGAAAAAATGGTACCAATAGACTTGCTAAGTGCAGGGTTGCCAGAAACCTTCAATCTGTGAAAAATACAATTATTTGCTAAGTGCAATAAAACAAGGTATGTGTGTATACCAACGCATCCTCCTCCTTTTTCTACCCTGGACTCCAGAATGTTTCCTCCTTGGCTTTCTAAGGCTCAGGATTCCTCTGAAGTGGAAGGTGGTCCAAAGCCAGATATCTCACGTGAAAATTAAAAATCTCTAAAAGAGGCCATGTAAAACAAAAAGGGAAATGATCCAATTTGGAAGTAGGAGAGAGTGATAGAGATCAAAATTAAAAGAAAAGTCCATAATGAAGGTAAACGTTCATTCCTTTATTGCTATTTTCTCTTCTTCTTCATCTCCCAAGCCCAGTTATGTGACCTTGTCCCATGTCCTGAATCTCACACCTTTCTCCTTAGAGATGGATGGGGGGGTGGCAGAACACCCCCAGAGGTGTTCAATTTCCTCTAGAGGTGAGAACATTTGACCAACACGAGCTATTTTTTAAAGTGCCTCAGAAAAGCAAGCTATCAAGCTATAGAGTGAACATCTCAACTCACACCCCGCTTTTACAACCCTTCTTATTTTAAATAAGATCCAAAAGTATTGACCAAAGTTATATAAAGTTGCTTAAAAAGCAAGCCATATTCCATATCTCCAAGCCCCAACCTACCTTTTCCCACCTTAACTCTCCTTATACTCCTTATACACTTCCTAAGTTCCAATCACAGAATGCTCTCAATAAACCAAGTGCAACCCTGAGGCTCAAAATAAATTTGCTGAAAACACAAATGACTATGCACATTCCCTCAGAGTGGCTAGAATCACCCCACATTATTGTCTTCTCCCATCCCCACCTTTAGAAATGTGGCTTCTTCCTCAAGGTGCACACATTGACATCTTTTCCGTGAAGTATCTCCTGATCCCCTGAGTTAAAATTCTCTCTTGTCCTTGTGCTGCCATAAAAAAAATTGTTTGTAATACTATTATAAACCTTGCCATATCTTTCTTTATGGTCCATGCTCATGCCATCTCTTCTGATAAGGAAAATCAGCCCTCCCCATCACAATCAACAGAAACTGATTTTATGTGTTCAAAAGTTAGCTCAACCTACAGACAATATCTTACATGCTTCACTTCCTAAATGTCATAATTCTCCGTGTTCTCTGGAACAAATATGGCGGCTCTGTTTTTTGTTTTGGTTTTTAAATAGACCTGAAAATCTTTCCATAGATGTATTTTGCATTGTTTACTACAACTACTTTTCTTTCCAAAATATAAATTTGAATCTCTTCATATATATGTTGGACCTCCATTACATTTGCTCCACCCTTTTTTCAAAATATATACTTGAATCTCTTTTCAAATGTATAATAGAAGGTTATAAGTTCATTTCTTTGTGACTACCAGGGCCTCCCTCACCTTTGGAGCCAAAAACAATGCCCAGAAAGATTAGGGGAATCTTGGATTTTATTCGTTTATAAAAGAGAACTAAAGTAAAATGGTCCCTGGCCTCCAGCTGGCAGTCAATCCTCCTCATTTCTCCTTGTGTGCAGATTTTTAAGTAAATGTTGAGTCTATGGGCTTATTTTCACAATAATGTGATGTTGCTGACAGGATCTGGAGCAACACAGACCCTGATGATGGTGGAGTGACCTATGGGGTGAGAACTAAGTGAGCATATAAGACCTCTTGCTGCCCTGCTTCCATTGTCTCCTCCTTATCTTCCCTCTACTGCCAAGGGATTCCAGCCAAAGTTCTATCTCTGAGATGCTTTCAATTCAGAATGGCTTTTGTCCTTTCAGATAGGGATTGTGGAGCAAACCCATCTGTTTGTCTAAGCTCTGTGTCACCCCTTTTCACTTCTTAAAAAAAATAAATAAATAAAAGTAAAAGATAAAAAGAAGAAGAAAGGAAAGAAAAACGGAAAGGAAGTTGAAAATTTAGAACGATTTTTTTTAACATCTTTATTGGAGTATAATTGCTTTACAGTGGTGTGTTGGTTTCTGCTTTATAACAAAGTGAATCAGTTATACATATACATATGTTCCCATATCTCTTCCCTCTTGCGTCTCCCTCCCTCCCACCCTCCCTACCCACCCCTCTAGGTGGTCACACAGCACCGAGCTGATCTCCCTGTGCTATGCAGCTGCTTCCCACTAGCTATCTATTTTACATTTGGTAGTGTATATATGTCCATGCCACTCTCTCACTTTGTCACAGCTTATCCTTCCCCCTCCCCATATCCTCAGGTCCATTCTCTAGTAGGTCTGTGTCTTTATTCCCATCTTGTCCCTAGGTTCTTCATAACCTTTTTATTTTTTTCTCTTAGATTCCATATATATGTGTTAGCATATGGTATTTGTTTTTCTCTTTCTGACTTACTTCACTCTGTATGACAGACTCTAAGTCCATCCACCTCACTACAAATAACTCTATTTCATTTCTTTTTATGGATGAGTAATATTCCATTGTATATATGTGCCACATCTTCTTTATCCACTCATCGGTTGAAGGACACTTAGGTTGTTTCCATGTCCTGGCTATTGTAAATAGAGCTGCAATGAACATTTTGGTAGATGACTCTTTTTGAATTACGGTTTTCTCAGGGCATATGCCCAGTAGTGGGATTGCTGGGTCATATGGTAGTTCTATTTGTAGCTTTTTAAGGAACCTCCATACTGTTCTCCACAGTGGCTGTATCAATTTACATTCCCACCAACAGTGTAAGAGGGTTCCCTTTTCTCCACACCCTCTCCAGCATTTATTGTTTCTAGATTTGTTGATGATGGCCATTCTGACCGGTGTGAGATGATATCTCATTGTAGTTTTGATTTGCATTTCTCTAATGATTAATGATGTTGAGCATTCTTTCATGTGTTTGTTGGCAATCTGTATAACTTCTTTGGAGAAATTTCTATTTAGATCTTCTGCGCATTTTTGGATTGGGTTGTTTGTTTTTTTGTTATTGAGCTGCATGAGCTGCTTGTAAATTTTGGAGATTAATCCTTTGTCAGTTGCTTCATTTGCAAATATTTTCTCCCATTCTGAGGGTTGTCTTTTGGTCTTGTTTCTGGTTTCCTTTGCTGTGCAAAAGCTTTTAGGTTTCATTAGGTCCCATTTGTTTATTTTTGTTTTTATTTCCATTTCTCTAGGAGGTGGGTCAAAAAGGATCTTTCTGTGATTTATGTCATAGAGTGTTTGGCCTATGTTTTCCTCTAAGAGTTTGATAGTGTCTGGCCTTACATTTAGGTTTTTAATCCATTTTGAGTTTATTTTGTTTTTAACACTTGAAAGTCTTGAGCCTATTTATAGTCATACTAATAGAGAAGCTCCAATAGCAAGAGAGCATTTAAAGAAACAGCAAAGAGAGGAAATCAGCCTTGGAGAACCTACAAAGACCCAGAATTCAAAGACATCTCCCTCTGTGCCCCCATTTTTATATCTGTATTGGCAGTCTCCTTAAGAGCAGGGAGACTCCCTGTCTTGCTAATTAAAATAATACCAGTACTTACAGGACTGGGAGCACACAGTAAGTGTTCAAAGGAGAGGAGGGAAGAGAGGAAGAGAGAAAAAGAGAGAAGGAGGGAGAGCGGGATGAAAGTGTTATTTTTGCCCTCATTCTACATCACAAGCAAAATTTTCCATTTGAGTAACAACCACAATGTACCCTACATCAAGAGATTGGTCTTAGATAACCATTATAGAGATCATAAATATCTTTTTCCATATCATAACTCTTACATTTATACTGACTTTTGTTTTGTTTTGCTTTTAGCTGTGTTGGGCCTTCGTTGCTGTGTGCAAGCTTTCTCTAGTGGCAGCAAGCGGGGGCTACTCTTCCTTGCGGTGCACGGGATTTTCATTGCAGTGGCTTTTCTTGCTGTGGAGCATGGGCTCTAGATGTACGGGCTTCAGTAGCTGCAGCACATGGGCTCAGTAGTGGCAACTCGCGGGCTCTAGGTTGCAGGCTCAGTAGTTGTGGCACACGGGTTTAGTTGCTCTGCAGCATGTGGGATCTTCCCAGACACAGGGCTCGAACCCATGTCCCCTGCATTAGCAGGTGGATTCTTAACCACTGCACCACCAGGGAAGTCCCTGTATTGACTTTTAACCAACCTCAATACCATTCATCTCTATTTCATATTTTCCCCCATATAATCTTTACTTCTTTGAACATTTCAGCAGGCTTGGTAATATTTACTGATAGTATTTCTAGGGTAGCCTCAATATATTATTGGGCCTCTCAGATAGCCTCTTAAAAAGTCTTCCCTTCTCACCTTAATGTTGACAGGAAAAGGTGAAAGAATGTTCACCAATTCTTCCCATTATGTATAGACCCTTCTTTAGTAGTCCTTGGACTTAACAGAAAAACTTAGTTTTCAGCACCTCTTGAGTGCATGCTATTATAGCTTGGGAATGTATGTATTTAGAAAATACAGCTTAGGACTTCCCTGGTGGCGCAGCGGTTAAGAATCCGCCTGCCGGGCTTCCCTGGTGGTGCAGTGGTTGAGAGTCCGCCTGCCGATGCAGGGTACATGGGTTCGTGCCCCGATCCGGGAAGATCCCACATGCCGCGGAGCGGCTGGGCCCGTGAGCTATGGCCGCTGAGCCTGCGCGTCTGGAGCCTGTGCTCCGCAACGGGAGAGGCCACAACAGGGAGAGGCCGCATACCGCAAAAAAAAAAAAAAAAAAAAAAAAGAATCCGCCTGCAATACAGGGAACACGGGTTCGAGTCCTGGTCCGGGAAGATCCCACATGCCACCGAGCAACTAAGCCCGTGAGCCACAACTACTGAAGCCCGTGCGCCTAGAGCCCGTGCTCCGCAATAAGAGAAGCCACCGCAAAGAGAAGCCCACGCACCACAACCAAGAGTAGCCCCCACTCTCAGCAACTAGAGAAAGGCAGCACGCAGCCACGAAGACCCAACACAGCCAAAAATAAATAGATAATTAAAAAAAAAAAAAGAAAGAAAATACAACTTAAAAGGATACTGACTGGAAAAATTCTTCTTTGAGACATAAAAATTACATCAATTATCTGGAACATAATTAGTATAGCTTAATTATTACTTGTTGTCTGCAGGGCAAAAAAAAATATGCTTCCTCCTAGTTTATAATTTTAAATTTAGTGAGTGCCAGGGATAAACACCTTTATACGTACAGTCTTCACGCAGTGTAAAATTAAAATTTAAAACCATTTGAACAGAAAGAGGTTTGGACCTCAGTATGGCAATTATCTGAAACAGTCTAAAACCTTAAGGTCAGTTTTTCAGAGTTCGACCATGTCAACTCATAAATTTGTTTTTGATGTGGTCTTGAATCAGCACAGGAAGATTTTGAATAACAACATGGACCAAGACTTATCCTGAAGCGCATAAATCACTTTTGACATATATGTTCATAACAACAGCCTTCAGAAGAAAAGGGAACAGTGAAAGTTCTAAGAAACTGGGCAAGGATACTTCCTAACGTTCAGTGGTTTGGATGAGTTGCTAAATTCTAAGTTGTAAAAGTGTATGTAGTTTGCATGAAAAAAATAAATAATTTTATTCACTATGCAGACAAAAAGTCCCTTTGAACATGCTCTATTTGGGGGTAATTTTGTGACTCAAAGAGTTCTTCATATTTCCCCAGGGATGCTTTAATCATTTTACCCTTTAAAGACCTCAAAAAATCCGGTTATGTGTCATAAATGTACATGTGTACCAGAGACATTCAGAACATATATTTCCTGTTAAATAATTAGGAGTGGGAGAGCAGGTCTTTGTGAGCTAAAGGATAGCTTTCCCATATAGTTGAAAATAGACCCTTAAAACTCAATATTTCACAATAACTCCTCAGTATTCATTAAGGGATCAATGTCCAAACCAAAGTATTCTTGTTCTGAGAGATTTTCTACATTGCACAGTTCAGCCAGAGGACACATTTTGGTGCAATATCTGAGGTCTAGGGAAATTTAATAGAAAAATATATTTAAAAAAAAAAAAGCCCAAATCTTCACAAAAAAGCCAAGCCAGGAAATGTTTGGATTTAGACACAGTGACTTTAACCCAAAGTGGTATTTTTTGGAGAGTGAAAGTAATTTGTGTGTCCTCTTAAACCAGAATTAGCTACAACATCCTATATCTGTCATTACTGGATAGGGCAACAATATTTTTCTTCTGTACTTGCCATTATTTGTTCTGATACTTCCTTTGCTCATTCTCCATATTTCAGGGAAATTGATAAATCTCTCCATTATCAAAACTTTCAATTATTTCAATTAATTTAAATGTGTTTTTAGTTTGGAATCATAAATTTATGTAAAATAGCATTCGTCCATCTTAATCTTTATTCCTTGTGCTTGCTGCTACTTATAATATTTCCAGTCTGAATGGTTTGCCTTCTTTCTGTCAACAATTATATTATGCTAACTTCCATGAGTGGAGGGATGGCCTCTACCTTGTTGGTTTATATCTCTTTTTCCTACTGAGGGTCTGAAAGTCCTTTGGGGCTGTTAGAATTTTTCTAAGCCACAGCTGCTTCTGACCTCACACAATTCCTGAGGTTCATCTCCCTCATTCCACTTCTCCAAGAGTGTGGAGAAGTGTCTACATCCTGTTCATTTTTCTATTAAAATGTAAATATATCCAAGAGCCTCTTAGATGTGCCTCATTTCTTGTTCGAGATTTATAGTTATTGTTTAGAAAGGTTCTTCTAATTCCTCTTAAACCACGTGTCTATGTACTAGGATCCCTGCTATGGAATTGCCCACATTTTTGTATTAGTTGTATTTGAAATTTGTTTCATGAAAAACCAGAATGACACTTCTGAGTGCCTGGAGTTGCACTCCCTTGATTGTTTTGATTTCCAAGAACAGGCTATTCACATACTGTTACTTCTACGCAGAATGTCCTTCCTCCCCTTCTTTTCTGGCCAACTCTCTGTCATCCCCGAAGAGAACCTACTTAGTAATCACTTTTTCTCTGAAGCCTCCCTGTCCCCCTTTTCTGTTTTTCTCCAGCATTTTACATCTGCCTCTATTAACAATTAGCACATTTCTCTGAAACTAGTGACCTAGACTGAGTTCTTGCAGCAAACTCTTAACCTCAAAGTCCCCAGTGCTTATACATTGTATTCATTCATCCATTTATTTACTCATTGAATCATGCATTTTAAAATACTTTTCAAGGGACTTCCCTGGTGGTGCAGTGGTTAAGAATCTGTCTGCCAATGCAGGGGACACAGGTTCGAGCCCTGGTCCAGGAAGATCCCACATGCTTTGGAGCAACTAAGCCCATGAGCCACAACTACTGAGCCTGCAAGCCACAACTACTGAGCCCACATGCCACAACTACTGCAGTCTGCGTGCTTAGAGCCTGTGCTCCACAACAAAGAGAAGAGAAGTCCCCGCTCCGGCAACTAGAGAAAGCCCATGCACAGCAACGAAGACTCAATACAGCCAAAAAATAAATAAATAAATTTATTTTTTAAAAATACTTTTCAAGTGCCTACTGTATGCCAGCAAGTATTTTTGTTTCCAAAGATCACCAGTGAATGATACAAATAAGATTTCTGTTCTCTGGAAGCCTTTATTTTAGTAGGAAGAAGCCTGACAATGAGCAAGTAAACAAATAAATGAACAAGATAATTTCAGTTGTTAATTGGTGTCCACAAAATATATAAAACAGGCCAGTATAGTGTGACGGAAAGGGTACTATAGATAGGGTGGTGAGACCAAAACTTTCTGGGTGATGATATTTGAGCTGAAGTCCAAATGGTGTGAAAAAACATCAAGAAGATCTGGTCAGAGAAATGCAAACCAAAACCACAATGAGTTATCACCTCATACCTGTTAGAATGGCTATTATCAATAAACAAGAGACAAGTGTTGGCAAGGCTGTGGAGAAAAGACAATTTTTGTGTACTGCTGGTGGGAATGTAAATTGGTGCAACCTCTATGGAAAACAGTACGGAGGTTGCGCAAAAAATTAAAAATAGAACTACCATAAAATCCAGCAATTCTACTTCTGAATATTTATTCAAAGAAATGAAATCACTATCTCAAAGAGATATCTGCCTCCCCATGTTCACTGCAGCATCATTTACAATAGCGAAGATGTGGAAACAACCTCAGTGTCCACCAAGCGATAAATGGTTAAAGAAAATGTGGTGCATTTACATACAATGGAATATTATTCAGCCATAAAAAGAAGGAAATTCTGCCTCTTGCAGCAACATGGATGAAGCTTGAGGGCATTATGCTAAGTGAAAGAAGTCAGACAGATAAAGACAAATACTATATGTTCTCACTTATATGAGGAATCTAAAAAAGTGAACTCAAAGAAACAGAATAAAATGGTAGTTGCTAGGCCCTGAAGTGGGGAAAATGGGAGATGTTGATCAAAGGATACAAACTTCCAGCTATAAGATGAAGAAGTTCTGGAGATGTAATGTACAGCATGATGACTATAAGTAACAATACTGTATTATATACTTGCAAGTTGTTAGGAAGAGTAGATCTTAAATGTTACCACCACACATAAAAATATGGTAATAATATGAAAGGATGGAAGTGTTAACTAACTTTATCCTTGTCATCATTTTACAATACATGCATGTATCAAGTCATCATATTGTACATCTTAAACTTACATATGTTTTGTGTCAGTAATATCTCAATAAATCTGGGGGGAAAATATTCTGAAATAATTTTTTCAAAAAAGAAGAAGCTATGGACACAGACCTTACAGACCTTATAGCAGGTGCATGCCCAAGGAGCAGAAAGAGGCCTAAGTGGGTGGATCTTAGCAAGTAAGAAAGAAAGAGAGGGGACTCCCCTGGTGGTCCAGTGGTTAAGACTCCATGATTCCACTGCAGGGGCCACGGGTTCCATCCCTAGTCAGGGAACTAAAATCCCACATGCTGCTCTGTGCGGCCAGGAAAACAAAAAAAAGAGACAGAGACAGAGGTAGGCAGAGGACAGATCAGGTAAAACCTTGAAAGCCATGGTTAGGAATTTGGATTTTGTTCTACTGCTACTGCAAATCACTACCGGGCTTTAAAAATAGTGATACAATCTACCTTGCATCTAAAAACACAGTTGTTCCATAATTGTTGAATAAATGAATACATTACGATCCCTTCATTTCCATATCATCAGCAAATTCTTTGTGTTAATTTTTAAATCTTGAATTGAGGCTTCAATATTGGAAGAAGCTGGAGAAGAACATTGGTGCCCTAGTCTTGGCTGCTGGCATTCTTCCTCCCAGAGTCTGCCCTCACTTCATTGTCTTGATCTCCAAGAATGGCTTTTTCACACAGAATAAGCCAGAATGTCCTTTCTCCCCTTCTTCTCCTGACTAACTCTTGGTCATCTCCCAAAGAGGCCTATTGAGTAATCGACATCTGAATGTTGACTACATCCTCTAGTTAGTGGATGACAATTATCGGTCTATATTGACTGAATAGAGCTAACATTGCAAAACTTCTACACAAGAAGGATTTGGGATCTTTCTTCTCTTTCTCTCCCTCTCTCTCATACTCCTTCCCCTACCCCAGCAAGGTGGCAGTCTTAGTTGACTTTCCTTTGGATTTGTTCTACCAAAGTTTAGATTGGGGCACGTGAATGGGCAAGAGAATAGGGCAGGGATTTGATTGTTGTCCCACATCTAAGTCATAATCTTCAATCCAACTTTTATGAGTAAAAAAATTGATTATTTTAGTATCATTTGCCTTACTCTTGTATCTACCCTAAACCTGGTTCTGAATTCAGAGCAAAGTAAAAGTGTTTCTGAAATTCCAGCAAGATATAGTGTGATATGGCTGGCCAACACTAAATTGGAAGTTTGTGAACCAGCTGGACTTGGGATCCAGATGCAACATTAGTGCTAACTTTCTGTGGAACTGTAGGCCAGTCTCTCAAAACCAATAACTAACTCTATGGCAGGCACTCATTACGCATTACATAGGTTATGCCATTAATCTTCAAAACAATCTGAGATGGATACAATTATCGTCTCATTTTACACATGAGAACTTGGGCAGAGTAAGTCATAGTTGCAACTTGAACCCAGACAGCTTGATTCAAGAGCCTAACTCAGTGTCTACAAGTTACCATTTTATTCATCTATAAAGTGCAAGGGTTGGATCAGACAATCCCTAAGACATATTTCAAGCCTAAATTTCTCTGACACATTCCCATTGCCTCATCTACCTTCCTAAAGATGAAATGTCCATCTTCAATGCTTTGATTTTCACAAATTAGCCCCATTTCTCTGTCATTTTCTTGTGGAAGGTGGGGATCCTCCTTCACAATGGTATTTATTTCTGTGAGTTGTTTGTGGAAGAAGACACACTATTTAGCAATAGTTACAATTGTAACTGTAACTTAAAATGAATGTAAAGCTAATTTGATCAGGTCAACAAACCTGACCTTTGTATTTTCCCCAACATTTATCATTTCAACACTGTCTTTTGTCAGAACCTGATGACTCTAAAATTCAAATCCTATATCTTGACATTTTCTATATCTCCAACTATTCTCTCTCCATATCCTCTTTCTCTTCCAAGCTGTAACCTTCAGCTGGAAATATTTATTAATGCCCCACAAGCAGTTTGCCACCCAGACTTTAAAATCACCAGATGCACACTGCACCTTACTTCTTACCATGTTGTTTGTTTCCATGTGAGATACATACTGACCGTATCCAACTGTGGTTATTTGGAACCATAATCACACACTTCTTACCAACTGCTCTTATTTAAAATGACTCATCCTGTTCCCCACTCAACTGTTTGTTACACAGGGAGTGAGTTAATGAGTCTTGGCAAACTCTTCATCCTAACTCAGATGTACCCCCTGAAAAATCAGCACTTCTCCTAAATGGCCACGTTATGTCTTCCAGGGTAGTCCATGGCCCTCAGCTCACAGCCACCATCACACACTCTTGTCTTCCTGGAAACTGCAACAGAATCCTCCCATGGTTTAGTGTCCATTGGTCCTTTTCTTTTTCTGTGAGTTATAGAGTGCATCTTATTTTTTGAAGGTAAGGTTCACACAACATGAGATGAACCAGAGAACTATGGCTAGCTCTACTGAGTTCTGATTGTTTTGCCCTATTATTTCTGTTTTGCCAAATTTTCTCACTCTTTACATTAGTTTATAATACATGCTAATAACTTAGGCTCTTCTTCTTGGCTTCCTCCTGACTAAACCATTATGCTGCACTGTCTTTATTGTACATAATGTTTAATAAAAATAGCTAACATGGGCTTCCCTGGTGGCGCAGTGGTTGAGAGTCTGCCTGCTGATGCAGGGGACATGGGTTCGTGCCCCGGTCTGGGAAGAGCCCACATGCCGCGGAGCGGCTGGGCCCGTGAGCCATGACTGCTGAGCCTGCGCATCCAGAGCCTGTGCTCCGCAACGGGAGAGGCCACAACAGTGAGAGGCCCGCGTACCAGAAAAAAAAAAAATAGCTAACATATGCTCATAGTATGCTCAGCTAACATTTAAGACAGCACTATTCACAAGCACCCCAAACTGGAAACTAACCAAATGCCTTTTAACAGTAGGATGGGTAAAAAAATTGTGGTATATTTCCACAATGTAATACAATAAGAAGACACACACTTAACTACATGCAATAATGTAATGCAATAAGGAAGGGAAGAGGAAGGAAAGAAGGGAGGAATGAAGGAAGGAAGGAACAAATGAACTATAACTACACCCATAATAATAATATGGGTGAATCTCACAAACGTAATTTGAGTGAAAGAAGCCTGACAGAAACAAATAAAACTATATGCTTCCATTTATATAAGGAACAAAATCAGGTGAAAGCAAATTGATGCTCCTATAAGTCGAGATTCCTGGGAACTGAGGGGATAGTGCCTGGAAGGGGGCAAAAGGGGTCTCTGGGTACTGATCATATTCTGTGATTACATGGGAGTGTTCAACTGGTAAAAATTCAATGAGTTCTACCCTTTAGAATATATGCCCTTTCTTTATGTAGACTTCACTTTTTTAAAAGTTTAATAAAGTAAACGAAAGAAGACATAAAAGTTGAAAACAAACTGAAAAGAAACTAATAGATATCCTTTATTAAGTACTTGGTTTTGTTCTAGTTGATGTTTATGTCTTTTTTACATGCTAACTCATTGCATCTATAGTAATGGAGCCAAATCTGGGATTCTAATGCAGACAGTCTGAGTGCTGATTTAAATCTGGGCTTTGTATTTTCTAGGTGTTTTTGTTGTTTTTTCATCTTTTGTTTTTACTTCTTTAATCCTCAGCTTTCTCATTTACAAAATAAAGGCAATAATAGTGGTTACTTTGTAGGTTTGTGGTAAGTGTTAAATGAGCAAATCTTTGTAATGTACTTAACACGATGCCTAACATGTGGTAAGTGCTCAATATATCTTTACTAAATGATAGTTTCTGGTTTATCTTGCCTAGAAATACTCAACTTTTGTAAACTCAAGCATTGTGAGATAGTCCACAAGACCATTCACCTTCAAATATTAGAAAATAAAAAGAGAGTAGCATGTCATGCCCTGCACAGGAATGAATGAGTGAAGGAAGGAAGGGAGGAAGGGAAGAGGAAGGAAAGAAGGGAGGAATGAAGGAAGGAAGGAACAAATGAACTAGAGAAGGATGCCATCCTAGCATGTGAAGATGGTGATTTAATAACAGTAAGAATGGGAGCAGACAGATGGAAAACCATCAAGATACATCATTATCAGATCTTCTTAAAGAAAAATTAAGGTAAAGGAGTAAGCACAGTTGTGCTTTTCTCTGAATCCTGACATTCATTACAATTTTGTATTGTACATGCATGGCAGACAGGATGTATAGTGGTGAGACTGCTGACTCAGAGACAGAGTACACTCAGGACTTCCCTGGTGGGGACGTGGGTTCGTTACCTGATCGGGGAACTAAGATCCCACATGCCACAGGGCAACTAAGCCCGCGCACCACAACTACTGAGCTCGTGCGCCTCAAGGAGAGAGCCTGCAGGCCGCAAACTACAGAGCCCACGTGCCCTGGAGCACACGCGCCACAGCTAGAGAGAGAAAACCCGCATGCCGCAACTAGAGAGAAGCCCGCACGCCACAACAAAAGATCCCACGTGCCACAACTAAGACCTGATGCAGCCAAAAACATAACAAATTAATTAGTTAATTAATTAATTAACTACAAAAGAAAAAAAGAGGCAGAGCACCCAGATTTAAGTCATGGCTACTTGTAACATCTGGGAAAACAACTTCTCCTTTCCTCAGTTTCCTAACCTGTATGATAAGGATAACACTAATACTATCCACCTCATAGTTTGAGGTTTAAAACAGTTAATATTTGTAAATAACTTGGAATCATTGGCATACAGAAAGCACCAATAACCACTTATGAAATACATTAAATATATTAAATGTTCAAGATTTACTCTGGGAAAAATTGTAAAGGCAAACTTTTCTTCTATCCTTTCTTGATTTTCTTTGCAATACTTCTAACCTTGCTCACTCCATGTCCCTAGCACACACAGGCTAGCCCCTGGTAACTCAAAGCCCTCCCCGGAAAGTACTCACCCTGACCTGCCTCCTCTCCATCCTGGATTTCTCCTTGGAATCTTTATAAAATTTACTTGTGCTATGTTTCATTCCACTCAATCTGAAAAAAAAAATGTAATCCTTTCTAAGAGATCATAATGGGTACATTTTTCTCAGATGACATTTCTGATTTTAACAGAGCTTCCTGAAATCTGCTTCATAACCACATGAAGTGACACAAATAGTACAAACTTCCAGCCCTATTTCTTGCCAACTGGCAGATATTTTCAATCAGAAAAATCTTGTCATTCTTGATAACAACAAATATATGACTACTTATTATAACCCTGATTATTTCAGAGCTGTAAATTGCAAAATAAAAAATTAATTTTCTCTTGTCTACCCTTTTACATTCAACTAAGGCGAAAAAAGGTGGAGAACTAAGAGAAGGAATATGTTCTGATTCTTCTGTTGAGTTTTAATTTCCCCAGGAAATTAAATTCGAGCTGATTTGTGCAACTTGTTCTCTTTCATGTTAAAAGACTCGACATATATACACTACCGAATGTAAAATAGATAGCTAGTGGGAAGCAGCCGCATAGCACAGGGAGATCAGCTCGGTGCTTTGTGACCACCTAGAGGGGTGGGTTAGGGAGGGTGGGAGGTAGACGTAAGAGGGAGGGGATATGGGGATATATGTATGCATATGGCTGATTCATTTTGTTGTACAACAGAAAGTAACACAGTATTGTGAAGCAATTATACTCCAATAAAGATTTTTTAAATAAATGAATAAATAAATAAAAGACTCTATATTTCCCAATATTCTGGAAGCCTAAGAGATAGTCCCTCCTTCAACCTCACCCTGAATTTCCCTGATTGATTCCAGGAGCAACCAAATGGCACATATGCATGTCCACACATGTGTACATAATCACATGAACACATATTCTGCATTACCATCCCTATTCCAGCGTTACAGTAAATTTCCCCAAATGAAAAAAAAAAAATCTAATTCTGATGACCCAGAATGCACAACCAGGACCTCAGTGGTACCGGGGAATCTTAAAATAATTTAGTTAAAAACAGAGACCTGTTTGAGTTGCAGAAGCTCAGGTTTTATTTAACTGCACAATGCATCCCAGAAGTAAGGCAATAACCCAAGCTCAGTTCAGAAGACCAACCACCCACGTCATATGCTATTGCAAACTTCAGGATGGCTCACTTAATCTGCACTTGTATTTTAGTCCAAAATGGCATTGAGAGTGTTATCAGTAGTCAAAAGAGATCTCTGACTTTAGGAAAAGATTGAGTGGCAGTTAACCCCAGAGGTCCAAACACCTGATCCTTCTCTTTCTCCATAGATATCTGGCCTGGCAGGCATTCATTATAATATGAACCCATCAGAGTTTGAAATCCCCATATGGGTCAGGGTGTTCTAGACATTTCCTGGCACTAGAGATACTCTCCAAAAAGTAAGCATCAATATAACAAGATAGAACCGATACCAACTTTTCCTAGACAACAGACACCAGTCATCAGCAGGGAAAGAATGTAAATTCTCACCATGATATAATCACAGAAAATGACTTGTAAATGTTCCGAACATTGGTTTAAAACATGTATCTCATGAGGCAAACCTGCACTAACCGATGACTCAGAAAGTACCAGATATAAATAATTACCCATGCACAGAAAGCACTTCCAAGGAAACTGAATCAGATCAAGAAGGAAGGATGGTTCAGGACATCCAGTACAAAACTTTCTCCTTCATTTAATCTCTGGGCAGAAAAAAGCTGTTTGTAATGCTTTTAAAACTCCTTCAGTGTTTTGGATTTCTTATGTATAGCTTACAAGTGAGTATTCTATAATACCCACCATTCCAATAATCTGAATCCTTAAAGTCCCAGTGTAGCCATCTACCCTAAGGTATCCTCCCTGGGTGAGAGCCATATGCTATCAAGATCACATGACCTGGTCCAGCCCCCGACACTGACTCAGCCAGCCCCCTAATTCCCTCCTGGCAGAAGTCCACAGCCAGTCTCAGCCCCATTCATTCTTCCACTAACCACAGCACTTTCCACCCATTCGCACTCTAATCCGAATACAGCCTCACCCTCTTGTGGACCTCTGCCATATGAAGAAAAGTGCAAGGTAAGACTTTGGCTGCGATACTCGAGTTTAAAACAAAATAGGTTGAGGGCTTCCCTGGTGGCGTAGTGGTTGAGAGTCCACCTGCCGATTCAGGGGACGCGGGTTCGTGCCCCGGTCCAGGAAGATCCCACATGCCGCAGAGCGGCTGGGCCCGTGAGCCATGGCCACTGAGCCTGCGCGTCCGGAGCCTGTGTTCCACAACGAGAGAGGCCACAACAGTGAGAGGCCCGCGTATCACAAAAAAAAAAAAAATTGGTTGAACATTTGCATACCATAGCTTAAGGCATCATTGCCCTTGACCTGGGTGAGGTCCCAGCCCTGGGCCCTGTGTTCTAGAAGGCTCACTCTAGCCCCCCCTTCTCGCCATGCCCCTCCCAAGGCAAAGAGTTTATGGAGGTAAACTTGCTCATGTGGAACTTTTGCCTCCCCTTATAGACCAGGCTCTGCGTACCTGGGACACTGGAATTCCCCAGCCAGACATCACTGAGCCTGCTACCGAGGCCACAGTGGAACTCTTCACCGGAAGTGTCACCTGCAAGCAGATGGCACTGGCCTTTTGCTCCTCCCAGACCAGAGGAGGGGCTGAGGGGCTGCTGTATTTAGGGACTATGGACACAGCTTTGAAGTGCAGCCTGGATTGTCCACACACGCATAGTGAGGCTCCCCTCAGCACAAGGGAGTGCTAGTCGCGGCGGAGGAAAGAGGAGTTGGGGCCAGCTCTCCCCAGAATGCCACGCTTTAGCACAGAATTCTGAGAAGTCTGAGAATCATAAATTTGCACCTGGCCTCCCAAGTCAACATAAAGGTAGATTTGCCAAGGAAAGAGGACAGTACAAATTTTATTTAACAGATTCTCACTTGAGTTATAATTTTTTAATATTTAGACATATAACTATATGGCCTCAATTAGCACTCTTGTTCTGGAGACAAAATTAGGGACAGACCTGATGAAAGATACATTTGCGTAAAGTTTCATCATCTTCAGAAACTAACTTCTGCAAGGAATATACTCCTAAGAATCCTCAAGTCACAAATTAAACTCTTTAAGATTGTCCTTGGACCAGCACCATTGCTCTTCAAAGTCATGTGGTACCCAGTAAGCACCATTCCCATCAATTCTGAGGCGTGATGTACTGCAGGCAATCTCCAGGACACAGTCCTGAGTCAGTCACCTTCTCTGCTAGCCCTCCCCTTGGATCACATTTCTAAAAATCAACTGGTGTCATGTGCTATGAAAACCAAAATTAGTTTCCATAGTGCTGTGCATCACCTAAACATAGAGACAACAGGAATAAAATTAACAATCACACCCACTCTCCAGTCTGTTTGCTCCCATTAAGAAGCATTATGACAAATATCTTGATATCTCTTATATGTGGAAACTAAAAAAAAAAAAAAAAAAGGTACAAATGAACTTATTTACAAAACAGACATAGAGTTACAGATGTAGAAAACAAACTTATGGTTGCCAGGGGGGAAAGGGGGAAAGAAGGAATAAATTGGGAGATGGGGATTGATATAAACACACTACTATATATAATAGATAGCTAATAAGAACCTACTGTATAGCACAGGGAACTCTACTCAATACTCTGTAATGACCTATATGGGAAAAGAATCTAAAAAAGAGTGGATACATGTATATGTATAACTGATTCACTTTGTTGTGCAGCAGAAACTAACACAACATTGTAAATCAACTATACTCCAATAAAAATTAATTTAAAAAACACTGTAAATCAACTATACCCCCAATAATTTTTTTAAATCATTATGTTACTAACAATCCTAAAAATAATTAACAATTTATTATGAAAATCAAGGTAATGAGTAAGGGAGAAATACTGGATAAACCAAAAAGTCTAGCTGGGTTCAACCTGGAAAGGACAGAGAAAAACGAGGGATGGAAGGTGTGGATTGGAAAGGAAGCAGGGGGGAGATGAGAGAAACAATTTGAGAGACAGAACTGGAGTGGGGCAGGTCTGGGCAGAGTTGGGAGTCAGAGAGGAGAGAGATTCAGGAGCAGCGACCATGTGTGAAGGATATTGAGAAAGACAGCCTGTTAGAGGATTAAAGACAGCCTGTTAGAGGATTAAAGACAGCCACAAACGTTGTCACTACACCTAGCAAGAGAGAGACTCTTCTTCGATCCCTTTGAATCTGTGACTTGCTTTGGCCAATAGAATGTGACAGAAGTGACACTGTGTAACTTCCAAAGCTGAACCTGAAAAGATCTGCACTGGCCTCTTACACACACCCAAATGACCTTCCAAATGACCGCAACACCAGCCAACAGCATGAGAACAGAACTACTGCCCAGCCAACATCATCAACCCAGTTATTGATGTTCAAACACTAAATCTAGGAGAAAAAGATTTTTAAGATATTTAACTGGATGTTATGGATGTATGCTCTCTCTGTTCTCAAGAGATTGCATTAAAAAGAATTAATTTGCTTTTCAGTTATCTCTAGATGTCAGCTGAGTGTCGAGATGGAACGAGACATATATGCCTTAATGGTCTACACAATATAATGTCAGTCAGGAGCTCTGAATAGTTAGCACAAAAATCGTGTTTTCCATACCCATGCAAAAAGTACTGAATTTCCATGCTAATCACTCAAAAAAAAATGGCAAAAGTACAACATGAAAAAAATCTCTAATGATCCATAAAATTTGTAGTAACTACAAATAGTCAAAACTTCATGGTTATCTCCATACTCCTCTCCAAAGAACACTATCCATCAACTGTTTTATTGTAAAGGATGTAGAAACTAAGGACCCCCACTTGGTATACTATTTTGAACAGGACCCCCACTTGGTATACTATTTTGAACAGAACACCCAGCCCTCAGCATCTAGACCCACGCCAATATTATAGTCTGTTAAAGAAACCTGGACTCTTCAGCATATGGGTCCTTAATGCCACTGATCCTCACACTTTAGTATATTTGAGAAAGGTTTCAAGCACTCAAGGGGCCATGCCATTCAATTTAGGCAACCATCACACACTGTGGGATTCTTGTCCCTCCATCCAATCCTTTTGGCCGCTTGGAAATGACCACATCTGCTGTGAGTCAGTGTTACTTAACAACAGTGTGCAAAGCTGCCAAGTTTGGATCAGTGAAGTTGTTATTTTCTCTGGGTAATTCAGATCTTTGGCTTATTTGCATCCTGGACTGCCACACCCACACATTTAAAGATATTTAACTGTAGTCATAGCAGAGCTAGATAAGCACTTAGCCATGTCTGCTTTCAAATAGGGGTTTTGAGATCATAACTGATTCAGTGTATTTGCCCACCCATCAGATAAACTACTTGACAGTATCATTGAAAACAGTTTCTCTTCTCCATAAGCAGATTGGCCAGCATCCCAAACCCCAGTAGTTCTGCATCGTGTAACCAGAGTTGCTACCTTCTGCTTCCTGAGACAAACTCCAAGACCCACAGGAATCAACTAGAGTCCTGGAAGATCCAGACACTGCCCCATGTGCAGATTCCTGCAAAAATAAACTGAGTCCCTGCCTTAGTCAGTACCAGGAAATCA
The DNA here is from genome assembly GCF_963455315.2 of Globicephala melas. Taxonomy (NCBI): domain Eukaryota; kingdom Metazoa; phylum Chordata; class Mammalia; order Artiodactyla; family Delphinidae; genus Globicephala; species Globicephala melas. The sequence goes on along the minus strand of NC_083317.1, from coordinate 19,097,875 downwards.
CCAGCAATAGCTAGATCATATGTCATCCAACCACAAGACCAAACTGTCTCTTCAGATGTTAGAAACACCTCAATCCACAAAGTAGGAATTAGCTAGAACCTTAGACCCAGTGTCTGAACAAGGGAGACTAGTAATTTGGCTCCCCTTCAAATCAATGTTCTTTGGATATTTGTTCAACTGTCCTTTAGCAGAAATACGGAGGTACTAATTTTCCATTCTCACAAATCATCTACAACTCTCTTCTTTATTTTTTTATTATTCCAGTGAGAAAATTTATTGAGAAACATATGAAGCCATTTAATATGTAAATAAGCAAACCACATATTTCTGGTAAACTGCACTATAGTGTACCTTAATTGGGCAATACATTGAAAGCCATCATCCATGTGGTCCAATATGAATAGTGTGTCAATCAAGGAAACAAAGTCCAGTGACTAAAGTTACTCATTTGTCACCTTCTGTATCAGTTAGGATTGCAATTGATTGAGCAGCTTAATTACCCTACACTGGCTTTTATAAATTAACTTAACGAAGTTAAGAATGGCTTAAATTATTAACGTGTGCTGGTTAATCTCAATCTCCCCACTTACCTTCACAAATCTCTGCCCTGTTCCATGTCCCAGGAGGCTGACCTCCATAAACAGCATCCCCCAAGCTCTTCTGCCCTCTGGCTTAAGTGGGAAGAGAAAGGATAGCATATTTATTTACCATAATCTCCACCCCCACCCCTTTACTTGCATAGCTATAGTTTTGGCAGAGTTACTTTTCTTTGTAGTCGCAGACTATATGAGGCAGCATCTCTTCTGATTCAAGTTGTTTCTAGCTCCAGTGAAAACTATTCCCTCCCTTGACCCATCCCCACCATTTCTAGTGGTGTTGCACCATCTCTTGTTAGTTCCTATGATGGTTAATTTTATGTATCAACTTGACTAGGCCACAGGGTTCCCAGAGATTTTGTCAAAAATTATTCTGAGTTTGTCTATGGAGGTGTCTTGGGATGAGCTTAACTTACATGGTAGACTGAGTAAAGCAGATTGTCCTCCCTAATGTGGGTGGGCCTTATCCAATTAGTTGAAGGCCTGAAGAGTACAGAAAGGCTGGCTCTCCCCCAAGTAAGAGAGAATTGTCCTGCCTGGTGGCCTGTGAACTAGGACATCAGTTCTTGGCTCTATTGCAGCCTGCTGGCCTTCAGACTCAACCTGTGATCTTGGCTCTGCATATCATGGACTTGCCAACCTCCATAATCACATAAGCCAATTGAGAGAGAGAGAGAGGGAAAGAGAGGGAGAGAGAGAAAGAAGATGTTCAATTTTTAGTTGTTTAAGGAAGCTCCATACTGTTCTCCATAGTGGCTGTATTAATTTACATTCCTACCAGCACTGCAGGAGGGTTTGCTTTTCTCCACACCCTCTCCAGCATTTGCTGTTTATAGATTTTCTGATGATACCCATTCTAACTGGTGTGAAGTGATACCTCATTGTAGTTTTAATTTGTGTTTCTCTAATAATTAGTGATGTTGAGCATCCTTTCATGTGTTTGTTGGCAATCTGTATATCTTCTTTGGAGAAATGTCTATTTAGGTCTTCTGCCCATTTTTGGATTGGGTTGTTTGTTTTTTTGATATTGAGCTGCATGAGTTGCTTGTATATTTTGGAGATTAATCCTTTGTCAGTTGCTTCGTTGGCAAATATTTTTCTCCCATTCTGAGGGTTGTCCTTTTGTCTTGTTTGTAGTTTCCTTTGCTGTGCAAAAGTTTTTAAATTTCATTAGGTCCCAGTTGGGTTTTTTTGTTTTTATTTCCATTTCTCTAGGAGGTGGGTCAAAAAGGATCTTGCTGTGATTTATGTCATAGAGTGTTCTGCCTATGCTTTCCTCTAAGAGTTTTATAGTGTCTGGCCTGACATTTATGTCTTTGATGCATTTTAAGTTTATTTTTGTGTATGGTGTTAGGGAGTGTTCTAATTACATTCTTTTACATGTAGCTGTCCAGTTTTCCCAGCACCACTTACTGAAGAGGCTTTCTTTTCTCCATTGTATATTCTTTCCTCCTTTGTCAAAGACAAGGTGACCGTGGGTTTATCTCTGGGCTTTCTATCCTATTCCATGGATCTATATCTCTGTTTTTGTGCCAGTACCATATTGTCTTGATTACTGTAGCTTTGTAGTATAGTCTGAAATCCAGGAGCCTGATTCCTCCAGCTCCGTTTTTTCTTTCTCAAGATTGCTTTGGCTATTTGGGGTCTTTTGTGTTTCCATACAAATTGTGAAATTTTTTGTTCTAGTTCTGTGAAAAATGCCATGGGTAGTTTCATAGGGATTGCACTGAATCTGTAGATTGCTTTGGGTATTATAGTCATTTTCACAATGTTGATTCTTCCAATCCAAGAACATGATATATCTCTCCATCTGTTTGTATCACCTTTAATTTCTTTCATCAGTGTCTCATACTTTTCTGCATTCAGGTCTTTTGTCTCCTTAGGTAGGTTTATTCCTAAGTATTTTATTCTTTTTTGTGTGATATTTTATTCTTTTTGTTGCAGTGGTAAATGGGAATGTTTCCTTAATTTCTCTTTCAAATTTTTCATCATTAATGTATAGGAATTCAAGAGATTTCTGTGCATTAATTTTGTATCCTGCTACTTTACTAAATTCATTGATTAGCTCTAGTAGTTGTCTGGTACCATCTTTAGGATTCTCTATGTATAGTATGATGTCCAATCATGTTTTTCTCTTTCATCACTTTAAATATGTCCTGTCACTCCCTTCTGACTTGCAGAGTTTCTGCTGAAAGATCAGCTGTTAACCTTATGGGGATTCCCTTGTATGTTATTTGTTGTTTTTCCCTTGTAGTTTTTAATATTTTTTCTTTGTACTTAATTTTTGATAGTTTGATTAATATGTGTCTTGGCATGTTTCTCCTTGGAATTATCCTGTATGGGACTCTCTGTGCTTCCAGACTTGATTGACTATTTCCTTTCCCATATTAGGGAAGTTTTCAACTATAATCTCTTCAAATACCTTCTCAGTCCCTTTCTTTTTCTCTTCTTCTTCTGGGACCCCTGTAATTCGAATGTTGGTGCATTTAATGTTGTCCCAGAGGTCTCTGAGACTGTCCTCAATTCTTTTCATTCTTTTTTCTTTATTCTGCTCTATGGTAGTTATTTCCACTATTTTATTTTCCAGGTCACTTATTCATTCTTCTGTCTCAGTTATTCTGCTACTGATTCCTTCTAGAGAATTTTTAATTTCATTTATTGTGTTGTTCATCATTCTTTGTTTGCTCTTTAGTTCTTCTAGGTCCTTGTTAAACGTTTCTTGTATTTTCTCCATTCTATTTCCAAGATTTTGGATCATCTTTACTATCATTACTCTGAATTCTTTTTCAGGTAGACTTCCTATCTCCTTTCATTTGTTTGGTTTGATGGGTTTTTACCTTGATCCTTCATCTGCTGTGTGTTTCCCTGTCTTCTCATTTTGCTTAACTTACTGTGTTTGGGGTCTCCTTTTTGCGGGCTGCAGGTTCATAGTTCCCATTGTTTTTGGTGTCTGCCCCCAAAGGGTAAGGTTGGTTCAGTGGGTTGTGTAGGCTTCCTGGTGGAGGGGACTGGTGCTTGTCTTCTGGTGGATGAGGCTGGATCTTGTCTTTCTGGTGGGCAGGACTGCATCCGGTGGTGTGTTTTGGGGTGTCTGTGACCTTATCATGATTTTAGTCAGCCTCTCTGCTAATGGGTGGAGTTGTGCTCCTGTCTTGCTACTTCTTTGGCTTAGGGTGTCCAGCACTGTAGCTTGCTGGTCGGTGAGTGGAGCTGGGTCTTAGCGTTGAGATGGACATCTCTGGGAGACCTTTCGTCACTTGATATTACATGGAGCCGGGAGGTCTCTGGTGGACCAATGTCCTGAATTCAGCTCTCCCACGTCAGAGGCTCAGGCCTGACACCCAGCCAGAGCACCAAGACACTGTCAGCCAAACAGCTCAGAAGAAAAGGGAGAGAAAAAAAGAAAGAAAGAAAGAAAGAATAAAATAAAATAAAAATGTTATTAAAATAAAAAATTATTAAATTTTTTTAAAATTTAAAAGTAATAATAATTTTTAAAAAATCAGACAGAACCCTAGGACAAATGGTAAAAGCAAAGCTATACAGACAAAATCACATAAAGAAGCATACACATACACACTCACAAAAAAAGGAAAAGGAAAAATATATATGTATGTATATATATATTTTAAGAAAAGGAAGAGAGCAACCAAAACAATAAACAAATCTACCAATCATAGTAAACTCTAAATACTAAACTAAGATAAACATAAAACCAGAAACAAATTAGGTGCAGAAAGCAAACCCCAAGTCTACAGTTGCTCCCAAAGTCCACCTCCTCAATTTGGGATGATTCGTTGTCTATTCAGGTATTCCACAGATGCAGGGCACATCAAGTTGATTGTGGAGATTTAATCCACTGCTCCTGAGGCTGCTGGGAGAGATTTCCCTTTCTCTTCCTTGTTCGCACAGCTCCTGGGGTTCAGCTTTAGATTGAACCTCGGCATGTAGGTCGCCTGAGGGTGTCTGTTCTTCCCTCAGACAGGACGGGGTTAAAGGAGCAGCTGATTCGGGGGCTCTGGCTCACTCAGGCCGAGGGGAGGGAGGGGTACGGATGCTGGGCAAACCTGCGGCGGCAGAGGCCAGCGTGATGTTGCACCAGCCTGAGACGCGCCGTGTGTTCTCCCCGGAAAGTTGTCCCTGGATCATGGGACCCTGGCAGTGGCGGGCTGCACAGGCTACCGGGAGGGGCAGTGTGGAGAGTGACCTGTGCTCACACAGGCTTCTTGGTGGCGGCAGCAGCAGCCTTAGCGTCCCATGCCCGTCTCTGGGGTCTACGCTGATAGCCGCGGCTCACGCCCGTCTCTGGAGTTCGTTTAGGCAGCGCTCTTAATCCCCTCTCCTTTCGCACCCCAAAAGAATGGTCTCTTGCCTCTTTTTCAGCTCCAGACCTTTTCCTGTGGCGCACTAGCCCCCTTCAGGCTGTGTTCACGCCGTCAACCCCAGTCCTCTCCCTGCGATCCGACCCCCGAAGCCCGAGCCTTAGCTCCCAGCCCCCGCCTGCCCCAGCAGTTGAGCAGACAAGTCTCTTGGGCTGGTGAATGCTGGTTGGCACTGATCCTCTCTGTGCGGGAATCTCTCCGCTTTTCCCTCCGCACCCCTGTTGCTGTGCTCTCCTCCATGGCTCTGAATCTCCCCGCACCCGACACCCCCTTGTCTCCGCCAGTGAAGGGCCTTCCTAGTGTGTGGAAACCTTTCCTCCTTCACGGCTCCCTCCCACCGGTGCAGGTCCCGTCCCTATTCTTTTGTCTCTGTTTATTCTTTTTTCTTTTGCCCTACCCAGGTACCTGGGGAGCTTCTTGCCTTTTGGGAGGTCTGAGGTCTTCTGCCAGTGTTCAGTAGGTGTTCTGTAGGAGTTGTTCCACGTGTAGATGTATGTCTGATGTTTCTGTGGAGAGGAAGGTGATCTCCACATCTTACTCCTCCACCATCTTGAAGCTCTTTAGTTTCTTAAAAAACTAAAAATAGAGTTACCTTATGATCCTGCAATCCTGCTCCTGGGCATTTATCCGGAAAAGATGAAAACTCTAATTCGAAAAGATACATGCACCCCAATGTTTATAGCAGCACTATTTACAATAGTAAGACATGGAAGACAGATGAATGGATGAGGAAGATGCTATATATATATATATATATATATATATATATATATATATATATATATATATTTATATAACTACTATACAATCCAACAACTCCACTACTGCATATTTATCCAGTGAAAACAAAAACACTAATCTGAAAGATATATGCACCCAAATGTTCATTGCATCACAGTTTACAATAGCCAAGAAATGGAAGCAATATAAGTTGCTTCCAAAAGATGAATGGATAAAGAATATGTGCTATATATATATACAATGGAATATTACTCAGCCATAAAAAAGAATGAAATAATGCCATTTGCAGCAACATGGATGAACCTAAAGATTATCATACTAAGTGAAGTAAGTTAGACAGAGAAAGACAAATATCATATGATATCACTTATGTATGGAATCTAAAAAATATGATAGAGGGCTTCCATGGTGACGCAGTGGTTAAGAATCTGCCTGCCAATGCAGGGGACATGGGTTCAATCCCTGGTCTGGGAAGATCCCATGTGCCATGGAGCAACTAATCCTATGCACCACAACTCCTGAGCCCACGCACCACAACTACTGAGACTGTGTGCCTAGAGCCCATGCTCCGCAACAAGAGAAGCCACTGCAATGAGAAGCCCATGCACCACAACGAAGGGTAGCCCCCGCTCACCACAACTAGAGAAAGCCTGCACTCAGCAATGAAGACACAATGCAGCCAAAAATTAATTATTTAATTTAAAAATTATACAAATGAACTTATTTAAAAAACAGAAATAGACTCACAGAAGTAAAAAACAAACTTATGGTTACCAAAGGGGATAGGAGGGTGGGAAGAGGGGGACCAACTGGGGATAAGAAGAGATAAATCAGGAGTTTGGGATTAACATATACCCACTGCTATACATAAAATAGGTAAACAACAAGGACCTACTGTATAGCACAGGAAATTAAACTCAATATTATGTAATAACCTATAATGGAAAAGAATTTGAAAAAGAATATATATATGATACACATGTATAACTGAATCACTTTGCTGTACACTTGAAACTAATACAACATTGTAAATTAACTATAATTATAAAAAATAAAAAAACAAATAAATAAAAAGAGTATTTTAACCAGAACACCCCAATTCTGCTTGCATTAGGCACAAAGGATGAAAAGACATCTCTCTCCTATTGCTGTCATTGTTTTTGTTGTCTTGCTTCAGGTTTGTCTAGTAACTGACCCTTTCAATGAACTGTGGAATGTATATACTGGAATTTCTTTTTTTAATTCATAATTTTCTGCTTTAATATGTTTTGTACTGTCCTACTTTATATATTTATGATAATATGTCTTGAACTAATTTTAGCTAAGAGTTCTGAAGTTAAGCTAAGGATTGGGATTAATTGATGAATAGCAGGCTCAATTCTCCCTGTATGTCAAGAGCTGGCCAGCACAGTTACACCGCTATTGTAGGAGGCAGCTCTCTGGTTTTATCTTATTGGTTAGAGAAATGGCCTGACCAGTGCAGATAATTTAACACAAATAGGAAGCTTCTAATACAGTCGTATGGCCTTGCTGACTATGCAGTAACCAGAAGAGCACGCCTACAGATAAAGTAACCAATTCACCTGGGTTTGCCCAAGACTTTCTCAAGCTTAGCCTTGAAGTCCCACGTTCCAAAAATCCCTCTTTCGTGGGAAAACTGAAAGAGTTGGTCATCCTAGAGCCAGTGCTGTCTTTGGCCTTGGGTGAGGCCACCCAAAGTGGAGGCAAAAAACAGAGGCTTCAGGAAAAGATAGACATATTCCAACTCTGCCTCCTGCACTTTCATTGCCACCCAGGACAAGCTATTTAAACCGAGACCCTATTTTCTTTACCTGTAATATGAGGGTAATAGCCCCATGACTTTTTTGAGAATTTAATGAGAAGTCATGAAATGTTCCTAGAAAAGTGTCTGGCATAAACTAGTTGGCCAGCAAATAGTAGGTGTTATTACTATATTCCAGAAATTCTAAAATAAAATAGTAACTATAGCAACTGCATCTAGACAGGTGGGTTTTAGTTTTTGTGGTTTTTTTGAAGGGGATTATCTATGACCATGATTATTTCAATTTTTTAAAAGTCAATTCATTTGACAGGATTTATTTGTCAAAAACATGTTGACTCATGCCAATTACTGTAAGATCAAGCCCTTTCAAACTCATTTATGAGTAACATCCAAATCATCTCTTCTAAAATAAATATTTAAGTTAACAGTATAATTGCCTGCTACTCACAGAAGCATTATCCTTTCAGTAAAATTTTAGGAAGAAAGAGGTACGTAGAAACAAAATTATCCAAAATGTCTAATTATCTCACTTAAGCTATGATGTTCTACACTAACATAGGTTTTTATATAACAAAGCTTTGTTTTATACTAAGTACATTTTTGAATGTTAACTAGAAAAAAACTAATGTATAATCTTATGCTTTAAATTATTTAAATTGACAAATTCTTTAAATAGGTTTCCCAGAATAAGATCCATTAAATTTTATGATTTTGATTTTTGTATTAAAATTAAATAATTCATTTTTTACCAATGATTACTTTTGTGTCCTCTGTTGTTCTCTCAGTACCAAATACAATTTTCTACACTTGAATTTTTAATAGCAAAAATAGGAGGCATTTAGATTAATTAATTTTAAAATCCAATCTCTGATTATCCATCTTGTACTATATAAGGGTTTTAATTCATAATCCCAAGTATGGATGGAACAGTGATGCACTGGAATCTATTTTATCTACTTAAGAAGTCTTTTCTCTTCCACTGAGTACTACATTTAATAAGAATTTTCAAACCTTACTCAATATTTTTATTACTAAAATTATTTTTCTACTTTATTTTTAAGAACAATTTTACATTTGAGCCCATAAATTCTTCAGTTTATGATGATACAATTCAAGCTAGGCAGTTAAAAGATTCTAAGAAGGAAACTTGAATTGCTCAGAGAAAGTGTGAAATCCCATGTGTTACTAAAACTCAAAGGACTGTCTCGATCAAAATTTTCTGTATACGTGGCAAGTGTATAATTCATTTTAAAAATTCCCCACCCACATTGTTCTCTGAAGCGTGTCTCAAAGTCCCATTCCTTAGCATAGAAGACACGTTGGTTTCTTTTTCTCAACATGTGCTTTTTTAAAGTCAAACATATAACATTCAGTCTTGGGACATTACAGGAAATGTGATTTAGATTCTTCTCATTACTGCAACATAAGACACAGGCACACATAAAAAATCCCCTCTCCTTACTGCTGGTGTTTCTCTTAAACATCAGTTCTTTATTTTTTTAAATTTTTTTATTGAAGTATAGTTGATTTATAATATCTTGTAAGTTTCAGATGTACAGCACAGCAATTCAGTGTTTTATATACATATGTGTATATATATATATATATATATATATTCTTTTTCAGATGCTTTTGCCTTATAGGTTATTACATAATTGAGTATAGTTCCCTGTGCTATACTGTAGGTCCCTGTTGGTTATATATTTTATACAAAGTCGTGTGTATATGTTAATCCCAGCCTCCTAATTTATCCCTCTCCCCACACCCCCTTTTGCCTTTGGCAACCATAAGTTTGTTTTCTGTGTCCGTGAGTCTCTTTCAAACATCAGCTAAGTAAAATTCTGTCAATATTTTAAGAAATGAAGAACTTCCTTTTGCATTCATTTTTTATATATTTCATATCATGTCTTATTAGTTCTCTGTTCCCAGATTTCTGATAACTCTAGGACCTATGAGATGAGTCCAGGTGATACATTCAGTGACCATGTTAAGCATTTTCAGCCCAGGGCCCAGAAAGTTTGAGTATGTTTCAAATTGGGTAGAGAAGGTTCTGAATAAATGTCTTTTTCTTCCTATTAACACTTGTCAAAAAGCACAGTGGGTCTGTCAGATAAGAAAATATTTACTAATCAGATTTGTTGCCAATGTTACAAGCAAATTACAGAAATGGCTTATTGGGAACTTCAGGAGCAATAAGAATTGCTCAAGTGACTTATTCACTCAAGTGCTTTTAAACCATATTGGATTACTGCGCTGCAATTCCATCCACTAAATTGAACCACCCAAGGAAAACGAAATTCACCTGAATGCCCAGGAGAGCTCATCATAAATTGGTGGTTCAGTTTTGAGCCTTAGGAGAAAAGCTAAAATGAATAATACAGATTGCTCTAACTATTCTCCAATACCATCAGGATTTCAAACTTTCATTAAATCAAACATACATCACCACCACCAAACAGAATTCATTTACTGGAGGGACAAAAGTACGTGGGTAGGTTTCTGAGGTCATGTTGAGACATATATTTTCATTATTTTCATATCTCTTTTCTAAATTGCTATTTACTGGCAAAATGAACTGAAAGTCCACTAAAGACTTTCTATTCTTCCACCTGATTTGGTTATGAAACTTGGCCTTAATCTTAGAGGTAGATAATTCAGCCTGAGGGTAATCAAAGAAACTAAACCAGGTCTACTTTTTTCACCTAGGACTTGTTATGGTATGTATATTGTTCCCGCTGATAGCTTGACCTGTTTTTTAAAAATGGAAAAATTTTAAAAACCATGAAAGTACGTGTTATTTTCTCATTTTTCCTCATTGATCACTTTTCATTGAAATATTGTATATTTTAGCGAACCTTGAAACTGGTTTATTGTAGTAATAAAATATCAACATTCTAGGTAGGTTTAGTTTCTGTCCACAACAAATGTAAGGTTTAGAAACTTAATTTGTAAGAATAGACATTGCTTTGCCTGTTGAATAAAGACAAAAGAAAAATGAGTATTATCTGTAATTAAAATAGAACATAACCAAATTGTTCAAATTGCCATTTTAGAAAATTGGTATCATCGATGTACCTTTAGGTCATCTTCCCCATTTATTGTAAATCCAGATTTCTAATAGAATGGAATAAAATACTTAAACCATATAACAAAATATTCCCAAATCACTGAAAAATTCTTCAGCTGTGAATTCAATAGGTTTCTGTGATTTGTTGTGAAATTTTCACCTAATCTTCATGTTTGTTAAGTGTAAACTAAAAGCTTCCTCATGGTTTTCACATGATTAATGGCTTATTTGACTGGTACTTTTTCTTAAAAAAAAATTGTTTTCTCTACTAACCTTTCCTCTAAGTGCAAATAAAAATAATCTCCTTGATTCTAAGTACTTTGCAAACCTTGTAAAAATTTAAAATAATGTCACTGCTTCTCATACTCTCTGGCTCTGTAAGTCCTTCCTCATAAGCCATTTCTAACACTGTTCTTACTGTGGTAAAGCTAATTGAAAAATAAAGTGATGAATGAGCTTGCATTGAAATTTTAAGAACAGCAGCTATTACCGTATAACACCAAGCAGAAGGGCAGTAGCTGTCCTTTCTCACAGCTGGAAACCATAGGAGGGCTTATTATCATCACTTGCTATGATTAACTCTCTACCTTTTTAACCATGTAACTCACAATATTAGGAAGAATAGAATAGCTTGCTTGTCCAAAGACAAAGTATAAGATGTGCCTTGAACTCAAAAATGTAGTTGATAACAGAGGATGGAAAAAAACAGCCAGAAAATGTCAGGCCTGGGAGTCAGCTAGGCAGGTAGGGATGGGAGATGAGTGAGGTGTAAAAAGGATGTGGTCCATGCCGCGGAGCGGCTAGGCCAGTGAGCCATGGCCGCTGAGCCTGAGCGTCCGGAGCCTGTGCTCCGCAACGGGAGAGGCCACAACAGTGAGAGGCCCACGTACTGCAAAAAAAAAAAAAAAATGATGTGGTCAGGGGGAGGGGGCCACAGGCAAGAGATCAACTCCTCTAGGGAGAGGAGTGCCTAGAGGGAAAAAAATAAAGAAATCAGACTTTTATGCCACGCACTAAGAAAAGACAAGAAGCAGAGTCCAAGGAATCATGTGGTAGACAGAATAATGGCCCCAGCAAAGATGTCCACATTCTAATTCCTAGAACTTGTGACTATGTTATGTCACATGGCAAAGGGAATTAAGGTCACAGGTGGAATTAAGGTTGCTATTCAGCTGACCTTAAAATAGGGAGATTTCCTGGATTATCTGTGTAGACCCAGTGTCATCACAAGGGTTCCTAAAAATGGAAGAGGGAAACAGAAGGGAATCAGAAAAAGAGATATGACAAGGCAAGCAGGGTCAAAGAGGTGTTATGCTGTTGGCTTTGAAGATATAAAGGGGTCCCTCAAGCCAAGGAATGTGGGCAGCCTCTAGAAGCTGGGAAAAGCAAGGAAACAGATTCTCCCTATAACCTCAAGGAAGGAATGCAGGCTTACCAATACCTTGATATTAGCCTAGTGATCAGCATCATACTCTGACCTATAGAACTGTAAGATAATAAATTTGTGTTGTTTTAAGCCACTAAGTTTGTGGTAACTTGCTGGCAGTGGTAGAAAACTAACATGGATCTGTGCCCAACTAAAGGGAACGAACAGGCTATTCAATCAGTGTTTGTTGAAAAAAATGGAGAAATGAGTGAATAGAGGAATATGAGGCAGTTGGCAACCACATTCTGGGGTCCATCAAAGATAAGGGAGTCATCAGCCACAGAACGTGATAATAACAATTGATCTATAGACTCAGCATCAATTTCCCTGAACTTTCCCATCCTATGGAGTGTGGATAAAACATGCCTAGTGAAGAATATGTGTTAAAAGTCAGGCTTAAACAAATACATAAAGACATACTCAACATTACTAATCATCAGGGAGATGTATATCAAAATCACAAAAAGCTATGACCTCACACCTGTTAGAAAGGCTATCATCAAAAAGACAAGAAATAGGGCTTCCCTGGTGGCACAGTGGTTGAGAGTCTGCCTGCCAATGCAGGGGACACGGGTTCGTGCCCTGGTCTGGGAGGATCCCACATGCCGCGGAGCAACTAGGCCCATGAGCCACAACTACTGAGCCTGCGCCGTCTGGAGCCTGTGCTCAGCAAGAAGAGAGGCCGCGATAGTGAGAGGCCCACGCACAGGCCTCCACTTGCCACAACTGGAGAAAGCCCTCGCACAGAAACGAAGACCCAACACAGCCATAAATAAATAAATAAATAATTTTTTTAAAGAAAGACAAGTAATAACAAGTTTGGCAAGGATGGGGAGGAAAGGGGACCCTTGGGCACTGTCAGTGGGAATGTAAATTGGTACAACCACCATGGAAAACAGTATGGAGGTTCCTCAAAAAATTAAAAGTAGAACTACCATATGATCCAGCACTTCCATTTCTGAGTATATATCTGAAGAAAATGAAATAACTCTCTTGAAGAGATATCTACACTTCTGTGTTCATTACAGCTTTATTTACAATAGCCAATACATGGAAACAACCTAAGTGTCTATCAGTGAATGAATGGATAAAGAAAAATAATAATAAATATATATATATATATAATATATATATCCAAAGGAATATTATTCATCTGTAAAGAAGAAAGAAGTCCTGATATTTGTAATAACATGGATGAATGAAACTTGAGGGCATTATGCTAAGTGAAATAAGTCAAACAGAGAAAGAAAATATGGTGCGATCTTACTTATATGTGGGCTCTTCTATGTTTCTCATAGAAACAGAGAACAGATTGGTGGTTGCCACAGGTGGAGGGTGGTAGGTAGGGGAAATGGATGAAGCTGGTCAAAGGGTATAAACTTCCAGTTATAACATGTATAAGTCCTGGGGATGCAATGTACAGCATGCTGACCATAGTTAACAACACTGTATTGTATATTTGAAAGTTGCTAGGAGAGTAGATTTTGAAATTTCTCACCACAAAAGAACAATTGTAACTATATGAGGTGATGGATGTGTTAACTAAGCTTTCTGTGGTGATCATTTTGCAACGTATACATAAAAAATCACTACACTGTATACCTTAAACTTACACAATGTTATATGTCACTTATATCTCAATAAAGTTGGAAAAAGTAAAATCAGGCTTATCTCCCAGTTTCCCAGGTTATTGTGGCAGTTGATCAAGACTGACAAAATGGTATTACCTTACAGCTGCTGACCTTTGTCCAGCAATTAGCCCAACCCCACTCCACTCCCTTCCTCCCACCATGAAAAACACCTGCCAGTCAGATCACCTTACCATGCTCTCTGTCTCCTAGGTCTTTAAGCTTGCTGCTGCCTCTGCCTGGCAGGCTCTTATTACATACTCCCATAGATGCTCACATCCTCTACTTCATGACATTTGTTTAGTGACTGGTATTTTCCAGTACACCCTAAATCAGGAACACCAGTACAGCCCAATAGTACAGAAGAGTGCCTGGGTCAACCATATTTGCATCAATACGAATCTACCCTTGCTGATTTAATTGGACCAAACTTGCTCTCCTGGGCTGTCACAAATGCTTGTAAAAGGCAGGGATAATATCCATCTTGCTCATCATTCACTCCTCAACATCTAGTACTGACACAAGATGGGTTCCCAGCAAATTTTTGTGGAATGAAAACACTAAAAGACCAAAACAATAAAATCTTGGTCTTTTTGAGAAATTCATTCTTGGATTCCAATTTTGATTCCTGACACCAAGGTGAATGTTTGGGGCTACTACTGATATTCTCTTCAAAGTTAAAGTGATAACTGCCTTTTATACTTTTCTTTTCCAGCAGGAAGAATAAAAAATATTTTATAATTTCTACTTTCAGCTTTAATATATGAATAACATGAAAGTCTATTATGTCTAGTGTGTGTACATATAAATATACACATACCCTGTATTAGTCAGTGTTCTGGTGAAAGAGGACCAATAGGAGACAGATGATAGATAGATAGATGGATAGATAGATAGATAGACATAGATAGACATAGATAGATAGATAGATAGATAGATAGACATAGATAGACATAGATAGATAGATAGACATAGATAGACATAGATAGATAGATAGATAGATAGATAGATGATAGATAGATAGATAGATTAGATAGATAGATGATAGATAGATAGACATAGATAGACATAGATAGATAGATAGACATAGATAGACATAGATAGATAGATAGATAGATGATAGATAGATAGACATAGATAGACATAGATAGATAGACATAGATAGACATAGATAGATAGATAGATAGATGATAGATAGATAGACATAGATAGACATAGATAGATAGATAGCTGATAGATAGATAGATGATAGATAGATGATAGATTAGATAGATAGATGATAGATAGATAGATGATAGATAGGTAGATAGATGATAGATAGATAGATAGATGATAGATAGATAGATGATAGATAGATAGATAGATGATAGATAAATAGATGATAGACAGATAATAGATGATAGATAGATAGATAGATAAATAGATGATAGATGATAGATAGATAGGTAGATGATAGATAGATAGATGATAGATTAGATAGACAGTAGATAGATGATAGATACATTAGATAGATAGATAAATAGTAGATAGATGATAGATAGATGAATAGATGATAGATAGATGATAGATAGGTAGATGATAGATTAGATAGATAGTAGATAGATAGATGATAGATAGATAGATAGGTGATAGACAGATGATAGATAGATGATAGATAGTAGATAGATAGATAGATGATAGATAGATATATAGATTGATAGATGATAGATAGATTGATAGATGATAGATAGATAGATAAATAGATAGATAGATGATAGATAGATAGATAGACATAGATAGAGGCTTATTGTAAGGCATTGGTGCACATTATGGACTATGGAAGCTGAGAAGTCCCACAGTCTGTCTGCAGGCTGGAGACCCAGGAAAGCCAGTAGTGTAGTTCCAGTCTGAGTCCAAAGGCCTGAGGACCAGGAGAGCCAATGATGTAAGTCCCAGTTCAAGGGCATAAGATCCATGTCTCAGTTCATGCAGTCAGGCAGAGACAGCAAGTTATCCCTTACCCCAACTTTTATTCTACTCAGGCCCTCAACAGATTGGATGATGTCCATCCAAATTGAGAAGGGAAATCTGCTTAACTCAATCTATGAATTCAAATGCTAATCTCTTCTGGAAACACCGCACAGACACACCCAGAAATCATGTTTAACCAAATATCTGGGTACTCACTGGCCCAGTCAAGCTGACACATAAAACTGACTATCACACACATATATATATAATTTATTTTATTTTCAAATAGCCTTTATTTTCACTAATGTGTTCTGATTCTAGACTCATGGAATGCTCCTTCACTCTCATATCTGATGATTTGATGAGCAAGAGATTTCTGGATTCAGATGGCTAAATGAAGCTATACTGATTCTCTCTCTTCCAATACACCATGATTTAGAGCACATATATTCAAAATTAACAAAATAAGTTCACCAATATAACTCCCCCAAAAGAGCAGAGTCTAAATATGTATTCTTTCCAAGAAAGGTACCCAAGAAGAACCTGAAGCAGAATCAGGTAGCAGAGCAGAGTGAACCCCACCCCTACCCCTCCCATCCTGCTCACAGACCAGTCTAGTCATCAAAATTTTGACATTTCTGGGGCTTCCCTGGTGGCACAGTGGTTGAGAGTCCGCCTGCCGATGCAGGGGACGCAGGTTCGTACCCCGGTCCGGGAAGATCCCACATGCCGCAGAGCGGCTGAGCCCGTGAGCCATGGCCGCTGAGCCCACGCGTCCGGAGCCTGTGCTCCGCAACGGGAGAGGCCACAACAGTGAGAGGCCCGCGTACCGCAAAAAAAAAAAAAAAAAAAAAAAAAATTGTGACATTTCTAACTAATATATCCATGTGTTCATTTTCTATAGCTTCCATAACAAATTACCACAAGTTTAGCCACTTAACACCACACTAATTTATGATCCCACCGTTCCGTAGGTCAGGAGTCTGGTGAGCTCAGCTGGTTCCTCTGGCCCGGGTTTCACAGGCTGAGATCAAGTTTTTGGCAAGCTGGACTCTTATCTGGAGGCTCTGAGGGAGCGTCGGTTTCCAAGCTCGTCCAGGCTGTTGACAGAATTCAGTTATTTGGGCTGCAGGGCTGAGGTCTCTGTTTCCTTGCTGGCTGTTAGCCAGGAGCCTCTCTCAGCCTGAATTCCTCATCATGTTGTTCCCACAACTGCAAACCAGCAACTTCCTGTTAAGTCCTCCTCATGCTTTGAATCTCTCTGAATTCTCTTTCTACCTCATCCCTTCTGCCTCCAGCTGGAGAAAGTTCTCTGCTTTTAAGGGTTTATGTGATTAGCTTCGGTCCTCTTGGATAATCCAAAATAATTTCCCTATTTTACGGTCAGTAACTTTAATTGCATCTGCAAAGTCCCATTTGCTACGTAACATAACCTATTCACAGGTTCCAGGGATTAGGGTATAGACATCTTTAGGGGAGGGAAGGGACCTTATGCCAACCACACCCCACATCTCAAAGAAGCTAAATGCAGAGGGTTAGAGGTCTCATCTTTCCCCTCTTCTGACTCTAGAATACTATATAGGATTTGTAGAAATTAGTAAAAAAAAAAATTGTCAGGAGACAAGATCCAGAGTTACACCAAACCGGGGGAGGGGTTGTGGCAGAGGGCAGAGATCCCACCTGAAATGCAAAGATATTCTCCCCCAGGGATGGAATACAACCCCCAGTTGGGTAGAGTGGGTCCTAGAGTGGCTCCACCGGTTTACACAATCTTGGAAGAGACAGCAGAGCTCATGTCTTCCAAAAATGATGGCACACCCCCTTCTTCGGAAGCTGAGCTCTTCCTCTCAGTCACCACTGTGCTATGGTGCTACAAAAAGTAGATGGACCACCAAAAATTCAGCACTCAAACTGTGAATCAGTGGAGTAAGGAAATGTGTCAAAGGTATGGTGGAAAGGGAGGTATGAATCTGCCCACACTCTCAGACTAAATGAAATTTCTGGGCAGAGCCACGCAAGCATGAGTAAGCTAGAAAAAGGAATGGCGTGGCATGCATGCAAGCTACATGGAGAAAGGAAGGAAGACAGCAAGGAAGGGAGGGAGGACAGAAAGGGGTGAGAGAGAGAAAGAAAAAAATATACACAACCAAGAGAAAAAAATTCCCAAGTGCTTCAAACTATTTAGAACATTAACAAAAATGCTCAAAAAATTTTTTTAAAAGAATGACATGAGAGCATTGCAGGTTTAATTAAACAATTTGAGGACCTAAACAGCATTATCAAAGACCTAATGGATGAATTTTTAAAAACAGGAAACATAATACGCATGGCTACAGGCTGAATAATTGTCATGGAGGAAAGACAGAGCTAGTCAGAAGGAAGACAGATGAAAGAGATTAAAGCAATCTGAGAAAAACTGAAAATGATGGAATCTAGGTAAAGATAACCTGTCATAATTGATGTCTGGAGCAGAAAACCCTCCAAATAATGTTGGGACAACCCTTTTAATGGAAAAAGACTATTCAGGGACACTTGTTAAAGATGGTCATGCAGACTTTATTTGGGACCATCGTAACAGGTATATGGACCACTGCAATGGAACTTTACAGCAGGAGAAAGAGATTAGGCTCAACTCTGATTACAGCACAGGCAGGTGGGAATTTATAGCCAGGGGAAAGGGTGAGGGTCAATGGACAGAAAATTACTAAGAGGAAACATCAGGGGTAAGGGGGATTCTGGCTAAACTGACCTGACAAGATCCTTTGCCGAAGACAGGCCAGGATGAGAAAACATCACCTGCGGGATGGGGAGGGTGAGGGTGAGGAACCTGATCAGAGATCGAAGGTGATCAGACATCAGATATGCAGGGTTCTTGTCAAACTGACTTAGCAAAGTTCTTCCTAAAACTAGATTTTACAAGGAAGGGTGCAGATGGGCCTAGGAGGAGATTCAGGAACCTGACTGAAGTTTGCTCAAGCAAAGAATCTCCTGCTCGTCTTTCTACTGAGAGGAGGAAAGCTCTACTCAGTTCCCTAAGAGGAAAAAATATGAAACAACAATTTCACCTTGAGTCTGTTCTTTCATTCTGTTTTCCCCAAGGACAGATTGATTTACCTGACGGGTGAATTTGGAATAAAGGACTGGAAAGGGGGATCTGTGCCTTTTGGCCCTTGCTTCTGACCTTCCTGTTTGTGGAGAGGTACAGCCAGCTCTGCATCTCAGGGCAAGTTAGAGGGCTGACTGAGGGGCATGAAACACGGTGAGCAAATCTGTCTAATTCAGGAGGAATATCATAAACCCACTTGGCCTCAGCTCTCAACGTATACTTTCCAGCTTTATTATAATAAGGATAACATCTTAAACTCTATTAATCTGTCTCCTGGGTCTTATTTCTTTCTTGCTTTCAGACTTGAGAGGGAAAGAAATGGGTAATATTCACCAGTCCTCCTAAATTCAACAAAATATTTTTATTAAAAATACTCAAAGAGGGCTTCCCTGGTGGCGCAGTGGTTGACAGTCCGTCTGCCAATGCAGGGGACACAGGTTCGAGCCCTGGTCTGGGAGGAGCAGCTGGGCCCATGCGCCACAACTGCTGAGCCTGCACTCTAAAGCTTGCAAGCCACAACTACTGAGCCCACGTGCCACAACTGCTGAGGCCCGCGTGCCTGGAGCCCATGTTCTGCAGTGGGTGGGGGGCCCACGATGAGAGGCCCGTGTACTGCAGCGAGGGATGGCCCCCCTCACCGCAGCTGGAGAGAGCCCACGCATAGCAACGAAGACCCAATGCAGCCATAAATAAATAAATAAATAAATAAATAAATAAATATTCAAAGATATAATATAGAAAAATCTTTCAAAAGTGAAGAAAGAACTTGACTATGTCAAGTAAAAGAGTATATGTGTTTCAGGTACATCTGTTGCAGACTATGACTCACTCATAACTCACTCATGTCCTTTTTAATTGATTGACTTCAAGGATAAATCAAAAAATATTCATATACTCCCAAAGAAAAGGCAAATCTCTCTGAAAAGGGCATAGAAATGAGTCTGGCCAAGATTTCCTGAAGGCAACTATCCAGAGTCCTAGAGGAGGAAGGGCACACTCCAAGATATTGTTTAACAGAAGAGGCGAAAATCAAAAGCTTTTGATTTATTTCCTTCTTACAGCTTTTTATTTAGTCCTTTGACATTATCCTTACAAAGCCTTTCTTTGTAAGATTATTCTTGATTATATAAATATTGGCTCATATTGTTTCACAAAATCTCTATGCTTTCCTTTTCTATTTAAACAGTTAATCCAACTAGAATTTATTTTAGTTATTATGGAAGCAAGGGATGGAACTTAATCTTTTTCTAAATTTTTAGCAACTGTCCCAAAATAATTTTTAAATGATTTATTCTATCTTATATTGCTTTGAAATATCAAATTAAGGAAGATAGTAGAAATCTATTGAGAAGTAGATAGTCCAGGTTCACTATGCTAAATTCTCTTCAATAAATCATTAACACACACAAACACTTCTATTTCTGGACTTCCTACTCTGTTTCTTTAGATTGACCAAGTATTCTTGGACCAGAAATACTCTATTTTTATTAACATAGCTTTATAATATATTTTAATGCCAAGAAGCTTAAATTCTATTCCTTAGTGCCTTCTCTCCTCCCCCGCACACACACATATTACTCTTCTATTTAAAATTTTCTTTAGCTTTTCTCTCTTATTAAATTTTCACAATGAGATTTAGGTGCATGAAATTGAATTAATCATAATTCTTGGTCAATCATAGTTGTTGGAATAGATCTATATTACTTTATCTATTTAGCATTTATTCATTTATTATTTAATAATAAAATGGATACCCATTAATCTATCACCCAGCCCAAGAACAGGAACATTAACTTACATCTACTTATGTACACCCCATCCTATTCCCCTGCCTCTCCTTTGCACACACACATCTGGAGGTAACCACTATCCTCAGTTTTGTGTATATTATTTCCTTACGTTTTTTTTTGGGGGGGGGGGCTGCGTTGGGTCTTCGTTGCTGTGTGCGGGCTTTCTCTAGTTGCGGTGAGCGGGGGCTACTCTTCGTTGCCGCGCACAGGCTTCTCATTGCAGTGGCTTCTCTTGTGGAACACACGCTCTAGGGGTACAGGCTTCAGTAGTTGTGGCTCGCAAGCTCTAGAGTACAGGCTCAGTAGTTGTGGCGCACGGGCTCAGCTGCTCCTCGGCATGTGGGATCCTCCCGGACCAGGGCTCAAACCTGTGTCCCCTGCATTGGCAGGCGGATTCTTAGCCACTGCACCACCAGGGAAGCCCCTATTTCCTTACTTTGTAAAACAATTTTTACATATCAGCATGTTTAACCAAACACTTTATTTTACTTGCTTTTTAACTTCAGAAACGTTATTTTTATAGATGACTTTAGAATTATTTTGTCAAATCTGTCCCTGAAAAAAATTTACAACTTTAATTGAAATGCATTATATTTATATGTAATTTG
Source organism: Globicephala melas (assembly GCF_963455315.2). NCBI lineage: Eukaryota > Metazoa > Chordata > Mammalia > Artiodactyla > Delphinidae > Globicephala > Globicephala melas. Next base: position 19,076,798 of record NC_083317.1, on the reverse strand, counting down.
GGGAAGAATTATTACCTCTATAATAAAGAAACTTTAGGAATTAGTGGTTATGACCACTTTCATTTAAAATCCCTCTCTCTTTCTCTCTTTCTTTTGCTCTCTATCCGGTTGCTGTTATTGTTTTTGTTGTTTTGCTTGAGGTTTGTCTAGTAATTGATCCTTTCAATGAACTGTGTTTGGAATGTATATACTAGAATTTGGTTTTAAATTCATAATTTTCTGCTTTAATCTTTTTGGTTCTGTTCTACTGATGTTCCTAGATTCCTTGTATAACCCTCTTTTAACTCCTTGTATTAACACAGCCTGTTTAAGCTTTATTTTTTCTTATTTAATAAAATAAATAACACATTGAAAATCTTGAGTACATTCTTACTACTCTGGTTTTCACTCTATTCTAAATATCCTGTAATTGCAATTTTGTTTTCCTCTAGACCTTGAAGTTATTCAGGATAATTTTTTTTAATTTCCAAGTTATTGGGTCTTTAAATCAAACTTACAGTGTTAATTTCTGTTTGTCCTACGTTGTGTTCAGGGGTTGGGTCCCGTAAACTTTGTTTTTTTATAACATGTTGAGGTTATGTGTTCTAATACGTGATCATGTTTTAATGTCCTATGAACATATTCTTTGTGTGTGAGATACAAAAATTGATGTTATCTACATTATTTAAGTGGTTATTAGTGAAAGAATATGATCTCTGGAATATGCCTTAAAACATAACAACAATAACTCACTAATGAAATGCACACACACATAAAAGGGGTAGAGAGCGATGAAAAAATAATGGCAAAATGTGAATTTACCTTTTATCAATATAGATTGGTAATGGTTTTGCTTTGGATGCCAGCTTTCTTTTTGTTTGTATTGATCTTTGCTCATTCTTTAACTTTTAACTTTTTTGGTGATTTTGCTTAAATGGTATCTTTTTTCAACATTATTTTGTTGAATTTTTAAAACCCTACATGAAAGTATTGTTCATTTAATAGAGAAGTTTAACTCATTTATAAATATTGTCATAATTTATATATTTCATATTAAATCTATCCTTTATAGCTGTTTTTAATCCTTTCTTGTTTATAATGTACAATATGATTCAGCTATCTATGCTAGTCTTTAATATATAGGAAAAATATGTCCTTTTTAAAAAATCTATTAATAGTTACATTTATGTTTTTAAATAATTTTTAATCTATAAATCCAAATTTCAGAATCAAAAATGAAACTCATACATTCAGTCAACAAGTACATACTGAGCCCTTATGCTATGCCAACTACTATAACGTGATTTGAAAATCAAAAGGCAAAAAAAGATAAACCTAGTCCTTGTCCATACATAGCTTAAAATCTATTTGCAATTACAACTCAGCATTACAAGGGCAACTACAGGAAAGCAAAAGATGCTATGGAAGCATGTAGGAGAGATCCCCCACCTTGACTAAGATGTTCAGAGAACATTTTATGGAGGAAATGACATCTCAGCCAAGACCTTGAGATTGAGTGGGAGTCAGTTAAGACCTTTTAAGCTTTATTATTTAACTTAGAACATGTTTGATCCTCTTCCCTACCATCACTACTTCTCAGTTGTTATTAATATTATCTGATGTTTTATACTTAGATATTTGCTATTAGTTTACCATTTTGCATTCAGTAGAAAATGTTGACTTTTTTCTCAGATTTTAACAAGGTAAGTTAAATGTATCTTTATTTCAACGAGTTTTAGTGCTCATATCTAGGTCTTTTAAGCCATTATCTTGCTATTCTTTAGGTACCATTTTCCCTGAAAAATTCTAAATTCTAAAAGGTAAACAGCTAAATATATTTTCCTGAGGTCTGTACCTAATTCTTCCTCCATATCTTTAGGGATATTGCTAAATTAATTATCCCCTCTTGACCATATATCTAGCTCTCCCTCTCTTTCTAGCTCTTTTCCTTCAGCGTATAAATATCCTCAATACCTTTTCTGTTTGAAAAGTCGTGTTTTTGACCCCTTGTTTCTTGTAGCTACTACCCTACATCATTCTCTTCAATGCCAAACTACTTCCTACTTGAAAAAGTTGTCTACACTCTTATGTCCAATTTATAAACACCTGTCTGCTCTTAAACCACTGCTGTAAGCCAGTTTCTATCCTCAGCTCTCGCCTGACACCGCTGTCATCAACATCATCAAAGACCTTCCTGTTGCCGAAAATCAAAGAAATTTTTATGTTACTTGACTTCCCTGCCACACCTAAATCTGTAGAGCAGCTCCTGTGTCACTAAACTCTCTCCTAAGTTGGCTTTAAGACTCTTCTGTGGTTTTCCTCCTTCCTTGTCCTTCTACTTTTCACTCTTCCTTCAATCATCTCTTAAGTATTGGGGTCCTCAGACTTTTTGAGTTTAAACAGGACTTTTTTTCTCATCTATTCTCTTCTTACACTAGTACTTTTCCTGTCTGATATGGTATAATCTCCATGGCATCAAATAATGTCTATATACCAGTGACTCCAAAATATATACATCTGAAACCAAAATTAATGCTCTGGGCTCCAGAGCATTACATGTAATTGTGCATTCGTGTCTCCACTTGGATATCCAATAAGCATCTTAGTTCAATGTGTCCATCTTCCTCCAAATACTCTTTTCCTATATTCCCTGTGTTTTTCTCTTCTTTGAAACTAGAAACCTAAGAATCATCCCTGACTCCTTCTCCCTGACCCACATGGTCAGGCATCAATTACTAATATTTCTACTTTTCAAATTTATATCTTCTTCTCTGATTCCCCACAACTGGCTTAATTCAAATTCTCATAATTTACCAAATTGGATCATTGCCAAGGTCTTCCATCGTCACCATTTTTGCTCCACTCCAATCCATTCATTAGATTCCTCACAGAATTATTTCCCTAAAACACAAATATGATCATGCCACTTATATACTTCCATCTTCTGATAACTCTTCACTGCCTTGAACAGAGTATTCAAATACCTAACCTGGTATACAAGGTAGTTTCTGATCTAGCCCCTTCCATTAACTGCAGTCTCATCACTACCCCAACTCATACGCACAGGCTCATGCAACCATTTTCCCTAACAAAGCACTTTCTCCCTTTGCATATATAGTTCCCTCTAACTGAAAATTTAAAAGTCACCTTTTCTTCCTTACCTGAGCAATTCCTACTTATCCTTTCAGATAGCTCATATATTATCCCCTATCCTTTCTACTAGTTTGGATCTGACAATTTCATCCCCCAATCTGTGTTACATTTTTTTTCAAGTGTTTATATCATCTTTATAATCATTTTTATTGTCACATTTATAACATTTTAAATAACTGTCTCCAATATTCAACTAAGAATTCATGAGGGCAGGAATCATATCTTACTAATCCTTCTGCCCTGAGGGCCTGTCATCAATGCCCCATGATCAAGATATAGATTTATAGATTTTTATGAATGAACAACAAGTAGTTCAGCATAGATGTATTATGAAGACATACAGGAAAATAGCCAGATCATGAAAAAACTTGTGTGTCAGACAAGTCATCTTAACAGGAAAGGATATGACCAAATGTACATGTTTAAAACCTCATACTCATGGCCATGTGGTAAATAGACCATAGATGAATAGAACTGGAGGAAGCAAGTGCTTTGAAATGGTTCGAGTGAACAATTATGAAAACCAAACTGATGACAGCAAGGATAGAGAGCGGGAAGCAGATATAAATGACACTTGGAAAGTAAAGTGAATAGGAGTCAACGGCCAATTCAATATAGGAGTTAATGAGGCATTAAGAACCATGAGCAACTCCAAGACTTCTGGCTTGACTGACTCGAAAGATAGATTACTCATGTTGTAAATCATCAAGTCATATTAAGCATATGCTCTAAACAGGCAATGTGCCGGGTGCTTAGACCACGAGATAAATAAATCAAACATAGCCCCTGCCCTTCACAGTGTGCAGTCAAAGAGATAAACACACAATAGAACATAATCAATGTTATTATAGATCTGTAGGCAAGGTCCTATGGGAGGAAAATAAAAGAAAGAAAGTGCTTAACTCTGCTTGGGAATAAGTAGTTTGTAAAACTATCTAGAGTGAAATAAATGCCAAGAAGAATGAGGTACAGTCAACTGAAGTAGGGAATTTAGGAAGTGGAGCAGAATCTGAAGGAGGAAGGGAGGACAATTGGAAGTTGAGATTGAGGGGCCTTTGGGTAATCCAAGTGCCAGCCATCAGGCAGCCAGAATCCAGAGTTCATGGGAAAGAGCTGAGCTAGAGACTTCTCACACCAGGATTACCACAAGGGCTTAGTATTATTTTTTTCTGAAGCTGCCTTAACAAACTACCATAAACTTGGTGGCTTGAAACAAAAGAAATTTATTCCCTCAGAGTCTTGAAGGCCAGAAGTCCGAAGTCAAGGTCTGGGCAGGGCCATGCTCCCTCTAGAGGTTCTAGAGGAGAATCTTTCCTTGCCTCTTCCAGCCTCTTCTGGAGGCTGTCAGGGTTCCTACACTTGTGACCTCACCGCTCCAATCTCTGCTTCCATGGTTACATTGCCTCCTCCTCTTCTATCCGTCCCAAACCTTCTCCTGTCTTTCTCTTACAATTCAGGATGATCGCCTCATCTCAGGATACTTAATTGTATCTACAAAGACACTTTTTCTGAATAAGGTAAGCTTCATAGTTCTGGGGATTAGAATGTGGACATACCTGGGGGGAGAACCATTCAATCCACTACAGGCATCCTAAGTGAACTCCTTGCTTTCACCACTGTGTCTTTCAGTCAATCCTCAAAACTGCAGCCAACGAGACTCAAAACTTAAGTCACAGATGTAGAAAACAAACTTATGGTTACCAGGGGGAAAGGCGGGGCACGGGGGGGGAGGGATAAATTGGGAGATTGCGATTGACATATACACACTACTATATATAAAATAGATAATTAATAAGGACCTACTCTATAGCACAGGGAACTCGACTCAATACTCTGTAATGACCTATATGGGAAAAGAATGTAAAAAAGCGTGGAGATATGTGTGTGTGTGTGTGTATAACTGGTTCACTTTGCTGTACACCTGAAACTAACACAACACTCTAAATCAACTATACTCCAATAAAAATTTTAAAAACAAAACAAAACAAAAAACCTTAAATCAGATCAAGTCACTTCTTCATTCAAATCCCTCTATTGGTTCGCACTTCCAGTAACAGCCCAATGGTCTACCAAGCTTGAGTATATCTGGCCCCCAGTTAGGTCTCTGGCCTCATCTCCTACTTCTGTTCCTCATGTTCACTCCATTCCAGACACACCAGCCTCCTGGCTATTCCTCAACATGACACACACACTACACCTAATATACCATTGTATGATGGTTAATTTAATGTGTCCCCTTGACCAGGTCATGAGGTGCCCGTACATTTGTTCAAACATTATTCTGAGTGTGCCTGTGAGGGTGTTTCTGAATGAGGTTAATACTTGTTTTAATTTTATCAAGAATCTTATTGTCAGTAAGAAGACTGGCTAATGGTAGTTTTCAGTAAAAATCCTTTACAAGACCACTGCATCACAAATATACAGACACTACTGAAAAAAGAAAAAACTGTGTCATGGTGGTTTTGGTCCTAAACAGGTGTGCAGAAGGTCTCCCTTACACTCTCCAATAATGAAAAATGCTTATAATTCTAAATTACAGCAACCATTTAAGATGTGTTCATGTATCAGATCTTTCCTCATCTTACATAGCGCTAGAAATGAATGATTATATTGAAATGTATCAGTGAGATGTCATACTTCAGTGGAAAATGGCAAATAGTGAAACCCCAATTATATTAAAAAATCAGTGTGCTAGGCAGTGACACTAACACCATCAAAATTCGGCCAAAGACAAATGCACAAAATATCTTGAAAATCTAGTTAAAACTATAAAAAATCAAATCTGTATATAAAATTTATCTAAAGAAACCAGGAAAATTAAAATGATTAAATCTATATAAATACATGAATCATGTTAACAAGATGTCAAGACTGATTTTCATTTCATGATTTTAACACAAATGTAAATACAAAAAATATGTTCATAAATGGCACCAATGTAAATCTCAACCAGTGACAGTCGGTTAGGACACTAGAAATGATTCACACATCAAGAACTGTGGAATTCAGTACAGCCATGCCCATTTTAGCTCACCAAGAAAAAGCACTTAAGCACAGCTGCAAAGAACAATGACGAAAATTACTTATATAATCTCTGGGTTCATTAAAGTCCAGGCACTTTGAGGGGAGTTTGAGCATCAGACTTCCATATGTTGTTATGAATCTAGTCGAGGAACTGTCACCTCTTCAAAGTGGCTGTCATGGCACTCTCATGGACACTCGTCAAGATCTCAGACTCTGAACATGCCGACATATCTGAGGAGGAAGATGTGGGCATGTATACAGACATAGGCATGTTTGCTACAGTGGAGGCTTCAAAGTTTCTTTGATACCCTGAAGAGTAAGGGGCATAGGGTTCTCTATTAGTATTGTTCTCACCAGTGCCTACTTTTTGAGGTTCAGACATACTGACATGATAGAAACTGGGCAGATAAGTGATTCAAGTTGAACTTTGGCCGGTTTCTCAATGAAGAACCCAAACTACCTGGAGCAAGCATGTTTCTTGGAGGGTTTATGGATTCAAACTGATCACTGAATTCTGGAGGTCATGTTGATGGTTCATCAGGTACACGAAAGTCTTATAGTGATGGCAGAAAAATCACTTTCAAAGTCGTAACCTCCAGGGTTATAGTCTGTATCAACGGCATTTGGATATGCTGAATACAGGAGTGTCTGCTCATCAATAATTGGGGAATTCTTATATATGTGGCATAGGAACATTTGGCATCCAATCCGATGTATGCCAGTGATACCCAGTGTCATCACATGATTCAGACGGAAAGGAGCTATGGGATTTCCCTTCAGACAGGATTTCCCAGGCACTGTATGAGTGAGAAAGCCTTTCCTCTAGACGTTTCTTGGAGAGGCAAGGATCTAGATCCACTACTTTAGTACCGTGGTGGATGTCTGTGTTAGGCTTCTCTATTGAGTCACTGTCAGGAGGAGAGTTCAAAGGATGAGAGGGAGGCAAGGTTGGGGCTATGTACAGACATCTACTGCTTTTCCATGTCTGTGCACAGACTCAGGGTTAAAGGTATTGAATTCAGGATGCTCTGGTATAACAGATCCTTCAAAGGAATTTCAGTAAAGATTGTTCCAAGAGCCACTTGGAATGCTTGGAGTGTAGGGAATAGGATGGATAGACACCTGGGGTGGTATGTCTGAGTAAATATTCTTATTTAGCTTTGAATCAAACTATGGTCTTGGCAAAACAGCTGTGGTTGGTCCCAAGTATCTGTCTTCAGCTTCAGCCTGGTGTTTCTTCTTTCAGCTAAACATCTTATGGCAAAGGACGAACACCACCACCAGTAAATATATCCTTGTTATAAAAAATATTCCTTTTCTTTCAGCCAATTTAACATGTCATGGAGTCAACACATGTTGATAGGAGGTGGCAATCTCACAGTATTTTCCTCTGTACTCGTGGATGCAGTTACAGTGATAGGAGCCATGTGTATTCTCACAAAGGGCCCTGTTATGGCAGAAGTTTCTAGCACATTCATCGATGTCACTCTGACACATTTCTCCCCTAAAACCTGAATCACACTGACAAACGGTACCATCCAAACTGTCAAAACATGTTCCACCATTTTTACAGGGTTCATCTTTGCAGCATGGACTAAGCTGGCAGCTCTGACCAGTACATAATTGTCTACATTGGCAAACAAAGTCCATTGTCCACAATGCATGTACCACCATATAGGCATGGATTGGAGGAACATAGATTGCTGTTCACCTCACCTATGTTTAAGGCACTGCATTTGCAGTAATAACCTCCAGTAGGTGATGAATTGTAAATGCCTCCATCCTGGCAGGGGTTACTTGAGCAGTCCTCTATAGCTGTTCATAAGCACCCAAGAGATATATCCACTGATTATTCAATGTGCACACAGCTTCTTGGTTTGCTATTTAAAGGGATCTCCTGCCCATTCAAATAAATGGAATCCATACAACCCCTGAAACCATTATTAACTTCTTCCACGCCTTGTGCCTTGCTGGTGGATATGACCCCCTAAAACACATGCTTATCCAGGTTTTGACAATTACTGATTATCCAGGTTTTCAGAGCCCCTGGGGCTGTGCCTGATGCAGTGTGGACTTGGTCTAGAACCAATCTGGCATAGTTTCCATTCACTTCAAGTGACACTGCATGTCACAGCCCATCATTAAATTGAATGCTTCAAACAAACACAATTCCAGGGCCACTTCTACAGTTAAATTTGCATTGTAGTCTTTCATTATGAATCTCCACAATGTTATAGTCGGCTCCTTGTGTATACATTACAACTGCATGAGTAGAATATGTTCTAAGCCTCAGGGTCAGTTTCATCTCTAATTTGTTTTTATTTTCAAGATTTCCATTTTAAGAGATAGACTCAGTAAAGCAGATTGTCCTCCCTAATATACACAGGGCTTGTCCAATTAATCAAAGGCCAGAATAGAACAAAAGACTGATCCTCCTGAATAGGAGGGAGCTTCTTCTGCTTGACTGTCTTTGAGTAGGGACATTGGCTTTCTCTTGCCTTCAAGCTCAAACTGAAACACAGGCTCGTCCTGGGTCTCAAACCTGCCAGCTTTTGGAATGGGACTATGTCTTTGGCTCTCCTGGTTCTCAGGCCTTAGGACCCAGACTAGAACTAAACCATCAGCTCTCCTGGGTCTCCAGCTTGCCAACTCACTCAGCAGATCTTGAGTCTTACCAACTTCCATAATTGCATCAGCCAAATTTTTATAATAAATCTCTTATATGTATAACTTCTATTGGTTCTGTTTCTCTAGAGAGCCATAATACACATATCTTTTACCTATTTATCTTATTGGCTGTCTCCCACTGGAATCTAAAATCATGAGGTCAGGGATTTTTCTGGCTTGCTCACTGGTCACTTGGTCACATTTAGAGCCTAAAATATGTCTGGCATATTTTATGCATTGAAAAAAATCTCTTGGGCTTCCCTGGTGGTGCAGTGGTTGAGAGTCCGCCTGCCAATGCAGGGGACACGGGTTCGTGCCCCGGTCTGGGAAGATCCCACATGCCACGGAGCGGCTGGGCCCGTGAGTCATGGCCGCTGAGCCTGAGCATCCGGAGCCTGTGCTCCACAACGGGAGAGGCCACAACAGTGAGAGGCCTGCGTACTACAAAAAAAAAAAATCTCTTATTGGATTAATTCATGGATATATACAAATCTGAGAGTACTCAGCAAAACACTATATTTTCCTTTCAGTTTAAATAACATAGTACACAGAATATTTCTTGTAATCTTCAGTGGACTCTGGTTCACCTAAAATATCAGTGGTCTTTGGCAGAAGAGGTATGTAAGAAAATAATTTAAAATACAGTAAAATTTCAAAGAAAGACAAGAAGGCCTTGAATCACACATTATGAAGGCGTTAAATACCCAACCAAAAGAAGAAGGGACAGACAAGAATATATATCTTTGAGAAGAAAATAAGTCAAAAATAGAATGTAATTGATAAGAAGTTTTAGATTATGCCTTCAGGATCAAATATTTTTAAAGAGAAGTTAACTAGAAACTTCTCTAAATGTATGTGCATAATTATATTTTTAGACTGCTTTTTCTGAAAGCTTTCTGGTTTATAGCCTATAAGGCTTTTATGAAAAGAGAAAAAGCCATTGAATTATATCATTTAAAAACTTGGGGCTTCCCTGGTGGCACAGTAGTTGAGAGTCTGCCTGCCGATGCAGGGGACACGGGTTCGTGCCCCAGTCCAGGAAGATCCCACATGCCACAGAGTGGCTGGGCCTGTGAGCTATGGCCGCTGAGCCTGCGTGTCTGGAGGCTGTGCTCCGCAACAGGAGAGGCCACAACAGTGAGAGGCCCATGTACAGCTAAAAAAAAAAAAAAAAAATTGAAAGTTCTGCCTTCCAATAGAAGATGGTTGACTAAACATACACATTTCCTTTTCTTCCCACCACAAATCCCTCTGAAGTAATACAATATAAAAATATGAATAACTGTGGTAATGCAGGAAAGCCAGGAAGGCTTGGACAGAAACAATGAGGATTTCTTGAACATATAAAGGAGATAAAATGGATGCTGAATGTCTTTCAAAACAAGATATAAACAAATTAGGTTTTAACTCAAAAAGTGAGTCTTTCTTCAGAAGAAACCCCGAAAAAAAATCCTAAAAGGAGAGAGGGCAGACAGCAAAAGCAAGAAGAACTACAATCCTGCAGCCTGTGGAACAACAACCACATTCACAGAAAGATAGACAAGATGAAAAGGCAGAGGGCTATGTACCAGATGAAGGAACAAGATAAAACCCCAGAAAAACAACTAAATGAAGTGGAAATAGGAAAACCATCCAGAAAAAGAATTCAGGATAATGATAGTGAAGATGATCCAGGACCTCACAAAAAGAATGGAGGCAAAGAATGAGAAGATGCAAGAAATGTTTAACAAAGATTTAGAAGAACTAAAGAGCAAACAGAGATGAACAACACGATAACTGAAATGAAAACTACACTAGAAGGAATGAATAGCAGAATAACTGAGGCAGAAGTACGGATAAATGACCTGGAAGACAGAATGGTGGAATTCACTCTTGAGGAACAGAATAAAGAAAAAAGAATGAAAAGAAATGAAGACAGCCTAAGAGATCTCAGGGACAACATTAAATGCAACATCATTTGCATTATACGGGTCCCAGAAGGAGAAGAGAGAGAGAAAGGACCTGAGAAAATATTTGAAGAGATTCTAGTTGAAAACTTCCCTAACATGGAAAAGGAAATAGCCACCCAAGTCCAGGAAATGCAGAGTCCCATACAGGATAAACCCAAGGAGAAACACACTGAGACACATAGTAATCAAATTGGCAAAAATTAAGACAAAGAAAAATTATTGAAAGCAGCAAGGGAAAAATGACAAATTACATACAAGGGAACTCCCATAAGGTTAACAGCTGATTTCTCAGCAGAAACTCTACATGCCAGAAGGGAGTGGCATGATATACTTAAAGTGATGAAAGGGAACAACCTACAACCAAGATTATTTTACGCAGCAAGGATCTCATTCAGATTCGATGGAGAAATCAAAAGTTTTACAAACAACCAAAAGCAAAGAGAATTCAGTACCACCAAACCAGCTCTACAACAAATGCTAAAGGAACATCTCTAAGTGGGAAACAAAAGAGAAGAAAAGGACCTACAAAAACAAACCCAAAACAATTAAGAAAACGGTCATAGGAACATGAATACAAAAACAAGACTCATATATATGCTGTCTACAAGAGACCCCCTTCAGACCTAGGGGCACATTCAGACAGAAAGTGAGGGGATGGAAAAGATATTCCATGCAAATGGAAATCAAAAGAAAGCTGGAGTGGCAATACTCATATCAGATAAAATAGACTTTAAAGTAAAGAATGTTACAGAGACAAGGAAGGACACTACATAAAGATAAAGGGATCAATCCAAGAAGAAGATATAACAATTATAAATATAAATGCACCCAACATAGGAGCACCTTGATACATAAAGCAACTACTAACAGCTATAAAAGAGGAAATCAACAGTAACACAATAATAGTGGGGGACTTTAACACCTCACTTACACCATGTACAGATCATCCAAAAGGCAAATAAATAAGGAAACAGAAGCTTTAAATAACACAATAGACCAGATAGATTTAATTAATATTTATAGGGCATTCCATCACAAAACAGCAGATTACACTTTCTTCTCAAGTGGTCACGGAATATTCTCCAGGACAGATCACATCTTGAGTCACAAATCAAGCCTCAGTAAATTTAAGAAAATTGAAATCATATCAATCATCTTTTCTGACCACAACGCTATGAGATTAGAAATCAATTACAGGGAAAAAAAGTAAAAAACACAAAAACATGGAGACTAAACAATACATTACTAAATAACCAAGAGATCACTGAAGAAATCAAAGAGGGAATAAAAAAAATACCTAGAAACAAATGACAATGAAAACACGACGATCGAAAACCTATGGGATGCAGCAAAAGCAGTTCTAAGAGGGACGTTTACAGCTATACAAGCTTACCTCAAGAAACAAGAAAAATCTCAAATAAACAATCTAACCTTACAGCTAAAGGAACTAGAGAAAGAAGAACAAACAAAACCAAAAGTTAGTAGAAGGAAAGAAATCATAAAGATCAGAGCAGAGATAAAGGAAAGAGAAACAAAGAAAACAATAGCAAAGATCAATAAAACTAAAAGCTGGTTCTTTGAGAAGATAAACAAACTTGATAAACCATTAACCAGACTCATCAAGAAAAGGAGGGAGAGGACTCAAATCCATAAAATTAGAAGTGAAAAAGGAGAAGTTACAACAGACACTGCAGAAATACAAAGCATCCTAAGAGACTACTACAAGCAACTCTACGCCAATAAAATGGACAACTTGGAAGAAATGGACAAATTCTTAGAAAGGTATAAACTTCCAAGACTGAACAAGGAAGAAATATAAAATATGAACAGACCAATCACAAGTAATGAAATTGAAACTGTGATTTAAAATCTTCCAACAAGGGCTTCCCTGGTGGCGCAGTGGTTGAGAGTCCACCTGCCGATGCAGGGGACACGGGTTCATGCCCCGGTCCGGGAAGATCCCACATGCTGCGGAGCGGCTAGGCCCGTGAGCCGTGGCCACTGAGCCTGTGCGTCCGGAGCCTGTGCTCTGCAACGGGAGAGGCCACAAAGTGAGAGGCCCGCATACCACAAAGAAAAAGAAAAAAACTTCCAACAAACAGAAGTCCAGGCCCAGATGGCTTCACAGGTGAATTCTATCAAACATTTAGAGAAGTACTAACACCCATCCTTCTCAAACTCTTCAAAAAATTTGCAGAGGAAGGAACACTCCCAAACTCATTCTATGAGGCCACCATCACCCTGATACCAAAACCAGACAAAGATACTACAGAAAAAGAAAATTACAGACCAATATCACTGATGAATATAGATGCAAAAATCCTCAACAAAATACTAGCAAACAAAATCCAACAACACATTAAAGGATCATGAACCATGATCAAGTGGGATTTATCCCAGGGATGCAAGGATTCTTCAATATACACAAATCAATCAATGTGATACACCATATTAACAAATTGAAGGATAAAAAACATATGATCATCTCAATAGATGCAGAAAAAGCTTTTGACAAAATTCAACACACATTTATGATAAAAACTCTCCAGAAAGTGGGTATAGAGGGAACCTACCTCAAGATAATAAAGGTCATATATGAGAAACCCACAGCAAACATCATTCTCAATGGTGAAAAACTGAAAGCATTTCCTCTAAGATCAGGAACAAGACAAGGATGTCCACTCTCGCCACTATTCTTCAACATAGTTTAAGAAGTCCTAGCTACAGAAATCAGAGAATAAAAAGAAATAAAAGAGATACAAATTGGAAAAGAAGAAGTAAAACTCTCCCTGTTTGCAGATGACATGATACTATACATAGAGCATCCTAAAGATGCCACCAGAAAACTACTAGAGCTAATCAATGAATTTGGTAAAGTTGCAGGATACAAAATTAATGCACAGAAATCTCTTGTATTCCTATACACTAATGATGAAAAATCTGAAAAAGAGATTAAGGAAACACTCCCATTTACCATTGCAAAATAAAGAATAAAATACCTAGGAATAAACCTACCTAGGGAGACAAACGACCTGTATGCAGAAAACTATAAGACACTGTTGAAAGAAATTAAAGATGATACAAACAGATGGAGAGATATACCATGTTCTTGGATTGGAAGAATCAACATTGTGAAAATGACTATACTACCCAAAGCAATCTAGAGGTTGAATGCAATCCCTATTAAATGACCAATGGCATTTTTTACAGAACTAGAGCAAAAAATCTTAAAATTTGTACAGAGACACAAAAGACCACGAACAGCCAAAGCAGTCTTGAAGGAAAAAAATGGAGCGGGAGGAATCAGACTCTCTGACTTCAGACTATGCTACAAAGCTACAGTAATCAAGACAATATGGTACTGGTACAAAAACAGAAATATAGATGAATGGAACAGGATAGAAAGCCCAGAGATAAACCCACATACATATGGTCAACAAATCTATGACAGAGGAGGCAAGGATATACAATGGAGAAAAGACAGTCTCTTCAATAAGTGTTGCTGAGAAAACTGGACAGCTAGATGTAAAAGAATGAAATTAGAACACTCCTTAACACCATACACAAAAATAAACTCAAAATGGATTAGAGACCTAAATGTAAGACCGGACACTGTAAAACTCTTAGAGGAAAACATAGGAAGAACACTCTTTGACAAAAATCACAGCAAGATCTTCTTTGATCTACCTCCTAGAGTAATGGAAATAAAAACAAAAATAAACAAATGGGACCTAATGAACCTTAAAACCTTTTGCAAAGCAAATGAAACTACAAGCAAGATGAAAAGACAACCCTCAGAATGGGAAAAAATACTTGCAAATGAATCAACGGACAAAGGATTAATCTCCAAAATATATAAACAACTCATGCAGAGCAATATTAAAAAACAAACATCCCAATTAAAAAATGGGCAGAAGACCTCAGTAGACTTCTCTCCAAAGAGGACATACAGATGGCCAAGAAGCACATGAAAAACTGCTCAACATCACTAATTATTAGAGAAATGCAAAGCAAAGCTCCAGTGAGGTATCACCTCACACCAGTTAGAATGGGCATCATCAGATAATCTACAAACACAAATGTTGGAGAGGGTGTGGAGGAAAGGGAACCCTCATGCACTGTTGGTGGGAATGTAAGTTGATACAGCCACTGTGGAGAACAGTATGAAGGTTCCTTAAAAAACTAAAAATAGAATTACCATATGACCCAGCAGTTCCACTACTGGGCATATACCTAGAGAAAACCATAATTCATAAGACACATGCACCGCAATGTTCATTGCAGCACTATTTACAATAGCCAGGTCATGGAAGCAACCTAAATGCTCATTGACAGATGAATGGATAAAGAAGAGGTGGTACATATATACAATGGAATATTGCTCAGCCATAAAAAGGAACGAAATTGGGTCATTTGTAGAGACGTGGATGAATCTAGAGACTCTCATACAGAGTGAAATAAGTCAGAAAGAGAAAAACAAATATCACATATTAACGCATAGATATGAAACCTAGAAAAATGGTACAGATGAACCAGTTTGCAGGGCAGAAATAGAGACACAGATGTAGCGAACAAATGTATGGATACCAAGGGGAGAAAGCAGTGGCAGGTGGGGGTGGGGGTGTGATGAATTGGGAGATTGGGATTGACATGTATACACTGACGTGTATAAAATGGATGACTAATAACAATCTTCTGTATAATTTTTTTTTAATTTTTAAAAAATTAAAAAATCCTAAAAGCATAGGCAGCTAAAGCTGACCCATCTATTAAGCTATGAGTTGGTTGTTAAGGAGATTAAAGCTCCATAAGGCTCCAAGTTTAAGTTGTAGTTGAGTACACCTTAATTTTCTCTATCTGCCAAGGTCCTCTTACAGCATAGTAAACCCACAGCTGAGAGAACAGGAGGACTACTATCAGTAAATAAGGGATTCAATAAATTTCTGGAACACAAAAAGCATAAGAAGGAATAGCTATTGATGATGCAGAACAGAGGAAGGTATAGCCTAAAACACACACATACACACACATACACACACACACAACACACACACACAGAGACTGTACCACTGGGAGGTGTCTACCTGGTCTGTTGGTAAGACTCAGAAATACTATACTTGGTACATCAGATGGTTGAAGGGTGGTGCAGGCCCTAAAAACAAGAGTCTGCAGAGGAACAATCAATCCTCTCCTGACAGCATGGTGTTTCTCCTTAAGGAAGAAAAAAAAGTGGGGAATTCTCTTTTAAAATGGAGTAAACTTTCTGGGAAAAACTGAAGTAGCTCGGAGTCAGCACCCCAGAAACCCCACCACCACCTCCAGTTTCCCTAAAAGAAAACTTGCCAGCTGACAGGTCCCACCCCTGTTCACAGACCTCATGGTCAGCTTTTCTATTTTCTCATTTTGAAATACGAATGGAAAACCAAGGATCACCAGACATTTGTGGAAAAAAAACATAGTACACTAACTACAAATAACCTCAAGGAAACAGATAAAGCCAAAACAAACAAAAAAAAAGGCAGAAAATAACTTAGAAAATGTTAATTCGTACCCTAGGAGAAATTAAACTAAGATAAAAATCTCGGTTTTGTGTAACCTAAAGCTTAATCAATACTGGGGGTCTTTTTTAAAATATAAAATTAGAAATATAAAACTTGATGCAAAAATGAATATTTATATATGAAAAATATGTCACAATTTAAATTACATGATCTTAGAGATTCCAATCCCTCTTTTTTGAGATCTATTCAGCCAGAAGAGCTTTCATAAAACTGTTTCCTGATTGTAACATAGCTTTACCTGCCCACTTAGAATACTCTACAACTCCCAGCAACTTTCTAACTCAAGTGTGGGTCCTTAGTTTTGTGGTAAATTTATTCTGGCAAAGATAAAAAAGGAGGGGGAGGAGAATGAAGATTAGAGAGCAAGAAAGGTATTTTTAACGTTACTGCCAAAAAACAAAAATCAATAAAAGTTTTGAAAGACATAGTTGAGGAAACCTCTCAGAAAATAAGTCAAAGAACTCCTCCTCAAAAAAGAGAGGCAAGGGGTTTCCCCGGTGGTCCAGCGGGTAAGACTCTATGCTCCCAATGCAGGGGGCCTGGGTTTGGTCCCTGGTCAGGGAACTAAATCCTGCACGCCACAACAAAGAGTTCACATGCCGCAACTGAGGGGTCCGCGTGCCACAACAAAGACCCAGTACAGAAAAAATAAATAAATAAATATTTTTTAGAAAGAGAGAGAGAGAAAAGATTAGACACAAAGAGGATTAATCCAAGTGGCCCATCATCAGACCAATAAAGAAAGGTTCCAGAAAAATGATTAGAGACAGCAGAACAGAGATAAGTATAAAATGAAAGAGGAGAATTTCCCTGGGTTAAAGACACACTCAAATTTTCAGACTAAAATATCCCCCCACATGCCCAAAAGTTGATGAGTAAAGACTCACACCTGTACATACTATTGTGAAATTTTAGAGTGCAAGAATTAAAGACAATATTCTAAATGTTCCCAGTTAGAGAAAAATCAAAACATAAAAGGAAGCCACATACAAAGAAACAAGAATTAATCCAGCATCAGACTTCTCATTTGTAACACTAGATGCAAGAATACAACAGAACGGGGCTTCGAAGTTCTAAACAAGGGATTGGCAAAGTACATCCCGTGGGCCAGACGCAGCCTGCTGCCTCTTTTGAAAATGAAGTTTTACTGGAACACAGCCAGGCTCATTCATTTACCTCTTGTCTATAACTTCTCTTATGCTACAAAGGCAGAGTTGAGTAGTTGCAACAGAAACCATATGGCTCACAAAGCCTAAAATATTTACTATCTGGCCCTTTACAGAAGTTTGCTGACCACTGCTCTTCAGGAAAATGATTATCAACCTAGATTTCTACAACCCTCCAAACCATAATGCAAGCTGGAGGGTAAGATATATTTACAAACATGAAAGAACTAATAGCTTAATCTATCATACCCTCTTGGAGAATGGAATACACAAGTGGAGTCATAACACAGAAAAGAAAAGGACGTGTGATCCAGGAAACAATGGCTCTTACATCAGAGAATAGTAAGAAAAGTGTAAGGATGACAACCGTGCAGCAAGTCAGGGCACCCAATCCATACTGTGTTGGGAAGACAGAGGAGAGGTCTCTAGGAAACAGAACTTGACAGGATTGACATAATGAAGAGACTGAGGTAGCGGGGAAATGAGGCTATGGTGAAGGCAATACTCTTCAGGGAGAGAACTCCATTTTCTCTAATAATGTAAATACTGACTATTGAGTTTCAATGTGTACCATGAGCCTGTAAGCAAACATGGAAGATTCAATCATGACTGCAAAAAAGAAAGTAAATGTCATCAATCATTACAGTGTAAAAGGAAAAATACAGATCAAAAAGGCTGAAAGATTAAGGGGAGAGGAGACTTAAAGGAAAACTCTCTTCTCTTTGTAATATCTTCATCTTACAGAGTGAGGCAGGACTCTGATGTATCAAGTAACAAAGGTACAATGCTGACCAATACAGAAATCAAAAGTGATAATGGAACTATACTGTAAAGAGAGAAAAGAGGGAGTATGTGGTATAAGTAAATTAAAATGTCTAAATCTGATCAAGTAAGTAACAGTGATATAAATGTGTCATTTAGAAATAGGGTTGAAATCGCCTAGAAAAAAAACTGGTAAAAGTGTTTAAAATGGCTCTGGGAAGCAGAAGTGGGAGTGGGAGGGATGGGGCAGAATTGATGTTTTTAAGCATAAGTCTCTCTGCATTTGATTTTCTAATGATGTGCTTGGTAAATGTTTATTTTAAATGAATAACAAAGTTGTTATTAACCTCTGGATGATGAAATTAAATAATGAAATGGAATGAAATGAAATGAAATGAGCTGGACTGCATGCAGAGTAGATTCACCACTCCTACTCTCACACCACTGTGCTGCTGCAATTGTCCCTGGGATAAATAAAGCAAATTTGCTCCATATTGCTTCATTATCTCCTTCTGTATTGTTATTACCAAATATACTATTTATTGTCAAATACATATTTTAATGCATATATTTTCATATATATAGTATATACTCAAAAATATGGTGTTACAATTATTTCATTATTGATTTAAACATTCTTACATTTTTAAGGAAATATAAAAGAAAAGATGGAAAAATACATATGCAGACTGTTACACATACCTACATATTTAATATTTCCTGTGGTCTGCATCTTTCCTGTGGATCTGAGTTAACATCTTCTGTCATTTTCTTCCTTTCTGCTGGACTTTTTTTTAGTATTCCATAAAGGGAAAGACTGCTAGCAATGAATTCTCTCAGCTTTTGTAGATCTAGGAATGTCTTCATTTTATCTTATAATTTTTGAAGAATAATTTTTTTGGATATTGGCAGGTTTTTTTTCCCCAGAACTTTGATTATGGCATTTCACTGTCTTTGGATCTCCCTTGTTTCTGATAAGAAGTCAGCTGTTTATTTCTGTATTGTTAATGCTCTCTGTGTGGTGAGTTGTTTTTTTCTTGTGGCTTTCAAGATTTCTCTTTATTTTTGACTTTCAGTAGTTGCGCTATGATATGTCTAAATGTGATTCTCTTTATGTTTATACTAGATTCATTGAGATTCTCATATGTGTAGGTAAATGTTTTTCATCAAATTTGGGATTTTTTTTAAAACAAGTAGCTGTAAATATAGGTCGATATATATGAACCTCATGGTAACCACAAATCAAAAACCTAAAACAGATTCAAAAAAAAAAAAACAGAGAAAGGAACCCAACATAACACTAAAGAAAATCATCAAACCACAAGAGAAGAAACTAAAAGAAGAAAAAAACAGAGAACTATAAAAACAATCCAAAAACAATTAACAAAATGGCAATAAGTACATACCTATCAATAATCACTTTAAACGTAAATAGACTAAATGCTCCAACCAAAGACATAGGGTGGCTGAATGGATAAAAAACAATACCCATCTATATGCTATCTTAAGACTTCAGAACTTAAGACACATACAGACTGAAAGCAAAGGGATGGAAAAAGATATGTGGTGCAAATGGAAATGAAAAGAAAGCTGGGGTAGCAACACTCATATCAAACAAAATAGACATTAAGACAAAGTCTATAACAAAAGACAAAAACGAGCACTAATGATAAAAGGGTCAATTGAAGAAGAGAATATAACATTCATAAACATATATGTACCTAATATAGGAGCACCTAAATATATAAAGCAAGTAATAACAGACATAAAGGGAGAAATTGAAAGTAATACAATAATAGTAGGGGATTTTAATACCCCATTTACATCAATGGGCCAACCATCCAGAGAGAAAATCAATATGGAAACAGTGGCCTTAGATGACACATTAGACCAGATGAACTTGATCTCTATAGAACATTCCAACCAAAAGCAGTAGAATACACATTCTTTTCAAGTACATGAAACTTTTTTCAGAGTAGATAACATGCTAGGCCACATAACAAGTCTCAATAAATTTAAGAAGACTGAAATCATATCAAGCAGTTTTTCCAACCACAACGTGAAATTAGAAATCAACTACAGGAAGAAAGCTAGAAAAAACACAAACACATGGAGACTGAAAAAGAAAAAAAAAAAAAAAGCATGCTACTAAAAAACCAATAGGTCAATGAAGAAATCAAAAAGGAAATCAAAAAATACCTTGAGACAAATGAAAATAGAAACACAACTTTCAGATCTATGCCAAGATGGGCCAATATCTGGAAAATAATCAATGTGATACACTACATTAACAAAACAAAGGAAAAAATCACATGATCATCTCAATAGATGCAGAAAAAGCATTTGACAAAATTCAACATATATACATGATAGAAACTAACAATAAAGTTGCTATAGAGGAAACATACCTCAATGTAATAAAGGCCATTTATGACAAACCCACTGCTAACTTCATACTAAATGGTGAAAAGCTGAAAGCGTTTCCTCTGAGATCAGGAACAAGACAAGGATACCTTCTCTCACTACTTTTTAAATATAGTATTGGAAGTGCTAACCACAGAAATCAGACAATAAAAAGGGATAAAAGACATCCAAATTTGAAGGGAAGAAGTAAAGCTGTCACAACTTGCAGATGATACGATACTTTATATATAATAAAGACTCCACCAAAGAAGTATTAGATCCAATAAATAAATTCAATAAAGCTGCAGGATACAAGATTAATATACAGAAATCTGTTGCAATTCTATACACTAATAATGAAATATCAGAAAGATAAATCAAGAAAGCAATCCCATTTACAATCAAATCAAAAAGAATAAAATACCTAGGCATAAATTTAACTGAGAAAGTGAAAGACCTGTACTCTGAAAACTATAAAACATTAATGAAGGAAATTAAATGCAATACAAATAAATGGAAATATATCCTGTGTTCATGGATTGGAAGAATTAATATTGTTAAAAATTCTATAATACCCAAAGCAATATGCAGATTCAATGCAATCACTATCAAAATACCCATGGCATTTTTCACAGAACTAGAATAAATAATTCTAAAATTTGTATGGAAACACAAAAGATCCTCAATAACCAAAACAATCTTGAGAAAGAAGAATAGAGCTGGAAGAATCATACTCCCTGACTTTAGACTATACTACAAAGTTACAGTAATTAAAACAGTAGGGGGATTCACTGGTGGTGCAGTGGTTAAGAATCCGCCTGCCAATGCAGGGGACATGGGCTCGAGCCCTGGTCTGGGAAGATCCCACATGCCATGGAGCAACTAAGCCTGTGCACCACAGCTACTGAGCCTGCACTCTAGAGCCCATAAGCCACAACTACTGAAGCCCACATGCCTAGAGCCCAGGCTCTGCAACAAGAGAAGCCACTGAAATGAGAAGCCCGTGCACCACAACGAAGAGTAGCCCCCGCTCGCTGCAACTAGAGAAAGCCCGCGTCCAGCAACAAAGACCCAACTCAGCCAAAAGGAAATACATAAATTTATTTTTTTTAAAGTATGATACTGGCACAAAAACAACCACATAGATCAATGGAACAGAATAGAAAGCACAGAAATAAACCCATACACATATGGTCAACTAATCTATGAAAGAGGAGGCAAGATATACAATGGGGAAAAGACAGCCCCTTCAATAAGTGGTGTTAGGAAAACTGGACAGCTACATGTAAAAAAATGAAACTAGAACATTTTCTCAAAAATAAGCTCAAAATGAATTCAAGACTTAAATGTAAAACCTGAAACCATAAAACTCCTAGAAGAAAACATAGGCAGTATGCTCTTTGACACTGGTCTTAGCAATACTTTTTTGGATATGTCTCAGGCAAGGAAAACAAAAGCAAAAATAAACAAATGGGACCTAATCAAAGTTAAAAGCTTTTTCACAGCAAAGGAAACCATCAACGAAATGAAAGGGCAATCTACTGAATGGGAAAAGATATTTGCAAATGATATGTCTGATAAGAGGTTGATATCCAAAATATATAAAAAGCTCATAAACTCAATATCAAAAAAACAAACAACCTGATTTAAAAATGGGCAGAGGATTTGAATAGACATATTTCCAAAGAAGACATACAAATGGCTAACAGACACATGAAAAGATGTTCAACATCACTAATCATCAGGGAAATGCAAATCAAAACCACAATGAGATATCACCTCACACCTGTTAGAATGGATATCATCAAAAAGACAAGAAATAACAAGTGTTGGCAAAGATGTGGATTAAAAGGAATTCTCACACACTGTTGGTGGGAATGTAAATTGGTATAGCCACTATGGAAACAGTATGGAGTTTCCTCAAAAAAATTATAAATATAACTACTATACAATCCAGCAACTCTACTCCTGGGTATTTATCCAAAGAAAACTAAAACACTAATCTGAAAGATATACACACCCCAATGTTCATAGCAGTATTATTTACAATAGCCAAGATATGGAAGCAATATAGTTTGCTTTCAAAAGATGAATGGATAAAGAAAATGTGCCATATATATACAACAAAATATTACTCAGCCATGAGAGAGAATGAAATTTTGCCATTTGCAACAACATGGATGGAGCTGGAGGGTATTACATTTAGTGAAATAACTCAGAGAAAAACAAATACTGTATGTTTCACTTACATATGGAATCCAAAAAATAAAACAAATGAACAAATATAACAAAACAGAAATAGACTCACAGATACAGAGAACAACTTAGGGGTTACCAGAGAGGAGTGGGGTGGGGGCGGGCAAAACAGGTGAAGCGGATTAAGAGGTACAAACTACTAGGTATAAAATAAATAAGTTACAAGGATGTAATTGTACAGCAGAGGGAACATAGTCATTATTTTATAATAACTTTGTGTGGAGTGTAATCTATAAAAATATTGAATTACTATGTTGTACACCTGAAACTAATATAATATTGTAAGTCAACTATACTTCAATAAAAAATTAAGGAAGTTTTTGGCCCTTAGTTCTTCAAATTTTTTTTTCTACTCCTTTCTCTCTCCTCTCTTTCTGGAACTCCCATTACATGTATGCTGTACACTTTATGTTGTCCTAAGGTTTCCTTTTTCTTCAATTTTCTTCTTTTCATTTTTCAGATTGAATTATTTCTATTGATCTTTTTCTTCCTTCAAGTCTCTTATTTTTTTCCTCTGTTATTTCAAATCTGCTGTTAAGCCTGTCTGATAAAATTTTTTATTTCAGTAATTGTATTTTTCAACTCTAGAATTTACATTTTGGGTTTTTTTATACTTTATAGTTCTCTATTTATATTTTCTGTGTATTAAGTCATCATCATCACATTTTCCTTTCATTATTTGAACATAATTTCCTTTAATTCTTTGAAAATATTTATAATAGCTGCTTTGAAGTTTTTGTCTATAACCCCAAACTTGGGCTCACTCTGAGCAGTTTCTGTGGACTTCTTTCTTTTTTATTTTTTATTTTTTTAACTGAGTATGGGTTATATTTTCCTGTTTCTTGCATATCAAGTAAATTTTGTTTTTTTTAAATGAACATTTTTAGATAAATATTGTAGGAATCCTTGATTCTGTTTTATCTTTCTTAGGGTTGTGGAGATTTTTAACTTTTTTTAGTAATTTATCCGGACTTAAGCTGTGGAATCACTGATGTCTATTCTCAGTTTTTTAATTACTTTTTTAGACTATTTATCTAAAGGTCTCCCTTTTATACACATAGCTTATTGGTAAACCAATGATGTGGGCAGAAGTTGAGCTCAAATTCCTCATTCCCATAGGACTTCCACCTCTGTCAATTGATTTTTGTGTTGCTTGCAAAATGCAAAGTTACAACCAGTTCTCAAGTTTTCCTTGACTTTCACTTTTCACCAGGCTCTCTCAGGTCTCCCCCATGCATGTACAGTTTTATAGTCAGCCAAGAATGTATAGAGAGTTTATATCAGGCTTTCTATGGATAACTCATTTCCAGGGTTTCCCCATTAAATTTCTGGCTAGTCTACCATTCACCCCAACCAGAACCACAAAGTCAGATTTGCAAAGCTATAGCTATTCCCCATTTATTCCCAACCATGTCCACCCCTTTTAAACAACAAAGCCAAGTATTTTCATCCCCCACCCATATTTAGTTCACTTCCCTTGCAGCAAAGCTGTTTGTTTCAAGATAATCCCCATGCTGATAAAACTATCATTCTTGCCAGCCAAGTTCGGGTGGGGCAAGTGCAGGAAGGATGAATACAGTCCCAGTCAAAAGGCCACACTCTACTGTCCTTACCTGAAGTTCTAGCATTTTTTCAAGAATAAATTCTTCTCAATTTGTTATCTGACTTTGGATGATTTCCAGTGCCCAACCTCTTCACAGCTTCATAAATGGATTTGCCTTCCCTCAAAGAGATTTGAGAAAAAATACCACCTAAAAACACAAGAACAGACTGTTTATAAAACAAATCAAACCAAAAATCTAGCCACTTAGTAATGTTTGAGTCTTATGAAAAGTGCTTGAATACTAAGAAATGTAAACTCTGATTATGGACTAATTAGAAATTAATAAAATTAGGACAACACATATAAAAACTAATGAAATTGTGCCAAAGTGGTATGCAAAGAAGTATTTTTAGCTTTACAATTATTTATAAGAAAGAAAGAAAAAGAGAGAGAAGGAAAGGAAGAGAGAAAGAAAAGGAAGGAAGGGAGGGAGGGAGGGACGGAGGGAGGGAGGGAGAAAGGTCTTAAGGAATTAGAAAAAGAACAATAACCAATAAATAAAAAACAATAAATAAATAACAATTAAATAAACCAAAATAAAATAGAAGGAAGAAAAGCATACAGTTAAAAGAAGAAAGTAATGAAATATGGAAGAGAAAATTAATCTTGGAAAATAAATATAGGAACTGGTTCTTTGGAAAACAGCAGTGAAATACACAAACTCCAAGCAAGTCTAATGAAGGAAAACATCACTAGAATTAAGCTCCATGAGAGCCTTATTTGCCACTGCATTCTCAGCACCAAGAAGATTGCCTGGTATATATAGGTACTCTGTAGATATTTGTTAAGTCAAAAAACTGAATGAACAAACATTAAATTTCTTAAAGAATATAGAAACAAATACAGAATAGAACTTTTAAAGCACATGCTTCTCACTTGTAGGTCTGCAAGTTGGCTACATATCTGCTGGACTATGCTGAGTTCCAGATTCTGGGGTTCAAGCTCTAAGCCCCAAGGCTCCAGGCTAAATGCTATATTCAGTTCTATTCCATGTATCTTCATCTTCATCTTGGACCACAGACTGCTCATTGCATTCTCGTCTCATGATAGATCACAGGCATAAAAGAGGCCAAGCAAAATTATGCAGGCACACTTAATGCCTTTACAAGCATCCATCCACTAACATTCTATTGTCCAAAGGTAGACAATGGGGCAATGTCTTAACCAGTTCAGGCTATAACAGAGTACCATAGATTGGGTAGCTTAAACAACATATATTTCTCACAGTTTTGGAGGCAAGATCAAGGTGCAAACATGGTCAGATTCTCTTCCAGTTTGTAGATGACTGCCTTCTTGCTGTATCCTCACATGGTGGAGAGATCATCTCTCATGTGTCTCTTTTTATCACAGCACTATTCCCATTCATGAGGGCTCCACCCTCATGTCCTAATTACCTCCCAAAAGCCCCACCTCCAAATATTATCCCACTGGGAATTATAATTTTTACATATGAATTTTAGGGGGCAAAAGCATTCAGTCTATAGCAGGCATGAAAATATACCACACCCACTCCAGTGTACTGTATGGTTATATGCCAGAAGGAAGTAGTAATGGATTAAGAACAGTAATCCAATGTACCACAAAGCTCAATTTACCACAATAACTGATATGAAAAATAAGTCTACAGTGAGGTAACATTTCTTACCTATGAAATTGAGAAAAATCCTAAATATATTTTCTTGGTGGGGCTATGGGGAAACAGGTATTCTCGTATGTTAGTAGTTAGAATACAAAACAGTCCCTCTGAAAGGGAATTTGGCAACCTCTAGAAAAATTATATATGCATTTATTCTTTGACCCAGCAATTCCACATCTAGCAATCTGTGCAAAAGACACATTGGTGTGACTATCAGTTTTTATGTGTCAGCTTGGCTAGATTATAGTCCTCAGTTATTCATTCAAACACTAATCTAAGTGTTGCTGTGAAGGTATTTTGTAGATGTGATTGATGGCCATAATCAGTTTACTTTAAGTAAGAAGGATTATACTAAGTAGTTTGAATGGGCCTGATTCTTTCAGTTTGAAAGTTTTAAGAGCAGAAGTTTCCCTGAGGAAGAAGAAATTCCCACTTGTGAACTAGAACTTCACCTTACAAGCAAGATTTCTAGCCTTCCTGACACCCTGTCCTGCCAATTTCAACTGACTTAGTCAGTCTCAACAATCACTCAAGCCAATTCCTTGCAATAAATATCCTACTAGTTCTGTTTCTCTGGTGGAACCCTGACTAATAAAATTGGTAAAAATACCAAAAGGCATAACACAAGAGTATTCATTATAGCACTATTTATAATTGCAAAAAATTGAAAATGTCCATCAATATGGGGACTGCAATGGAGGACTATTGCTATGGACTGTAAGCTAGTGTTCCCTCAAAGTTCATATGTTGAAACCTTCATCCCCAATGCGATGGTGTTTGGAGATGGGGCCTTTAGGAGGTAATTAGGTCATGAGAATAGAACCCTCCTCATGAGATTAGTGCCTTTATAAGAAGAATCAGGAGACAGTTTGCTTCCTCTCTCCATCGTGTGAGGACACGAGAAGGCAATATCTACAAACCTGGAAGAAGAGTCTTATTACACCCCAGATCTGCTAGCACCTTGATCTTGGACTTCCATCCTACAGAACAGTAAGAAATAAATTCCTGTTGATCTAGTCTATGATATTTGTTATAGCAGCCCAAACTGTATAAGACAATTATGCATCTAAAATAAGGAATAAAGACTAACTCTATCTTCTGCTATGGTGTGATATCCAAAATGTATTGCAAATCAAGAAACACAAGATAAAGAAAAGTGTAGACAGCACACTGACATTTATGTAAGAAAGGAAGATATATGCTCAAAAATTGAAGGATAAATTATAAAAATATATTTTAAGGAAAGTAAAAGAAGAAACAGAGAGAAGACAGGGAGAAAAGATAAACTTCTCTAAATATACTTGTTTTCTAAATTTGAGTTTGAAACCATGCAAATGACTTATGAAAATACATAAAACAAAAATAACTCAAAATAAAAAAGCAATACCTAAAAATTGAAAGTAAATTAAAGAAGTGAACTTAGTTGTGAATCACGTTATTAGCCAACAGGGAGAAATTACTTCAAGTGACTTTAAAACGAAGTATTTGGACTATACATCCCCTGTGGGCTATACTCTGAGGACAAAGAGAAGTGAAAAAAAATTATAAAGTATTAAGTTGTTTTCAGTAGTAATATTACCAGCAACAGTGCTGGTGTTATACACTCTGGTGTGTGTGTAGTAGGATAAAGTAAACAAGTAGTAATGTAAAGATACCTGGCATGGGAGAGAAGAGATACAGGTGTGACATCAAAGTAAAGTAATATCATGTAGTTTTAAATATGAACTAAAAATATTAGTGAGAGGTAGCAGTTAATGATAAGGGTTAACTTGTCCAAGAATGGTCACCTGCAAGGAGAAGGAGCTAGCCTCTGTGAAGCTATGTGACAACTGGCTACAACCCAGCCACCCAAGGCAATCAGTCCTGGCCAAGCATGATGTTTAGACCTAGCAACTCCCTCTGTATTAGTTTCCTATGCTGCTGTAACAAACCTCCACAAACTTAATACTTTAAAACAACATAGATTTATTATTCTACAGTCCTGAAAAGCAGAATTGTAAAATGGATCAGCAGAGCTCTGTTCCTTTAGAAGGCTCTAGGGGAGAATCTGTTTTCCTGCCTGTTCCAGCTTCTAGAATCTGCCCACATTCCTTGGCTCATGGCCTTCTTCCATATTCAAAGCCAGTGATGGCTGGGCCAGTCTTTCTCACATCAAGTTATACTCTGATGCCAACTTTTTTGCTTCCCTCTGTTACATTTAAATGACCCTTGTGATCAAATTGGGTCCACCTGAAGAATTTAGTATAATCTAATTTTAAGGTCAACTGATGGGCAAATGTAATTCTAACTAAAACCTTAATTCTCACTTTCCATGTAACATAACATATTCACAGGATCCAGGGATTAGGACAAGGACATCTTTGAGAAGACCATTATTCTGCTTCCTAAACACCTCACCCAGGACATGCCAGGAAAGAGGTTTATGTTTCCCGAACTACGAATGCTAATATGGTGAATTCTGTCACTAACTTGTTATATCATACAGCTACAACCAGAAGGCTTGGACCCTGGCCCCCGATCACATCAGGAGAAAGGCAAGTGCCTCCCTAATCATGATGCTTAAAGCCACACAGCCCAGGAGTCAGTTATCACTCTCCCAAAATCTAAGTCTTTTCCTATCAGGTTGCTGTGACCCACCTTAGAATGTGAATGGTAACAAGGAACGTTCACATCTGCTGCTGCCAATGTACTCATGAATTTTCCCCAATGAACACCAACCCAGCAGCTTTGGTGCTATTAAATTATTTGCTCCATGGAAATTGAATACAGCCTAGTGCTTAAAGCATTAAATCATGGTCAATCAAAATGCTTGGAGCCTGCCCCATCAGATAATTTTGATAAGAGCAAACAAAAGTACTTAACACTCTAGTGAATTAAAGCAAACATTTTGTTACAGAAGATAGTAATGCAGTAATGAGAAGAGAAAAGAACAATGAGAGAAAACCTATACTATCCAGAACCCATATTCACACAAGCCAGAGAGACAGGGACAGTAAAACCGAATGGGTGGTCATCTACAGCAAGAACAGGGCACTTGTAGTTTCTCTCACTGGGATGAGACAAAAATGATCTTACTACTTTGCCAAATGATCTTACTATCTTCATACCTTCATACCAGAAGCCTTCGAACCAGGCTTCTTAAATCCCTAGAAGTCTCATAATTAGTTACATCGGTAGCTATTTCTAGAGCTAAGTTTGCCTGTTGCATAACATATTTTTTTTAATTTAAGAATATGCAGCATGAACAAAAATTAATTCAAAATGGATCAGAGACCTAAATGTAAAATGCAAAACTCTAAAACTCCTAGAAGAAAACATAGAAGACCAAGAAGATCTTGGGTGTGTTGATGACTTTTTAGATATAACCCTGAAGGCTACATGATACATGAATGAAATAATTGATAAGCTAAACTTTTTTAAAATTAAAAACTTCTCTGTGAATACTGTTATCCAAAGTATACAAACAACTACTAAAACTCAACAATAAGAAAATAAACAACCTGATTAAAAAATGGGTCAAACACCTTAACAGATACCTCACCAAAGAAGATATACAGATGGAAAGTAAGCATATCAAAAGCTGCTCTACCTCATACGTCATCAGGAAAATGCAAACTAAAACAGCTAGATACCACTACACACATTAAAATGTCCAAAATCCAGGACATTGACAGCAAACGCTGGAGAGGATGTGGAGCAACAGGAATTCTCATTCAATTGCTGGAAAGAATGCAAAATGACACAGCCACTTTGGAAGACAGTTTGGGAGTTTCTTACAAAACTAAACATAATTTTGCCATACAACCCAGCATGCAACCCAATCATGCATCTTGGTATTTACCTAAATATCTAAAACCTAATTACCTAAATTCCTAAAATGACCCTAAAACTGAAGATTTATGGCCACACAAAAACCTGCACACAGATGTGTACAGCAGCTTTATTCATAATTGCCAAAACTTGGAAGCAACCAAGATGTCCTTCAGTAGGTGAATGAATAAACTGTAGTACACCCAAACAATGGGATATTATCAGCACTTAAATGAGCTATCGAGCCATGAAAAGACATGGAGGCATCTTAAATGCATATTACTAAGTGAAAATAGTCAATCTTAAAGGCTATTTACTATATGACATTCTGGGAACTCCAAAACTATGGGGACAGTAAAAAGGTCAGTGGTTGCCAGGGGTTGGAGTATGAGGCAGGAATGAGTAGGCAGAATACAGTATTTTTAGGGCAATGAAAAACTCTGAATGATACCATAATGGCAGATATATGTCTTTATACTTTTGTCCAAACCCATAAAATGTACAACATCAAGAGTGAACTCTAAGATAAACTATAGATTCAGGGTGACTGTGATGTGTCAATGCAGGTTCATTGGTTTTAACAAACATACCAATCTGGTGGTAATGTTAATAATGGGGCAGTCTCTGCATGTGTGAGGGCAGGGAGTATATGTGAAACCTCTGTACCTTCTCAATTTTGCTGTGTCTCTGAAACTATTCTTTAAAGGAAAAAAAAAAAGAATACACAACTTGTCCTGTATTCTCTTGTACATCCTTGGACACTTGCCCAGTAGATTCATGATTCCAGCATATCTAATGCCCTAAAAGATTATATTAGTGTTCGCACACAATTTATTACTCCAAGGAAGCCAAAGTTATTAATAAACTAATCTATACACACTTTTTCTCCATATGAGGTGGGAATCTTCTGTTTTCTACAAATCGACCCAATGGAGGTAGAACTTCTTGAATTATTTTACATCATTTCTCAGTATAATTTGTGAATATGATTTCCAAGTATAGTGGTAAAGACAGCATGTAAATGCAAAAGTGATCATTTAATGGTTAGGAACAATAAGAATAGAATAAAGAACTTTAAGATTTAAGGCTGTCAGTCTCTTCAGCAAGTGGTGTTGGGAAAGTTGGACAGCCACATGTAAATTAATAAAGTTAAAACACTCCCTCACACCATACACAAAAATAAACTCAAAATGGCTTAAAGACTTAAATATAAGACATAACACCATAAAACTCCTAAAGAGAACATTCTCTGGCATAAAAAAAAACAAAACATTCTCTGGCATAAATCATAGCAGTGTTTTCTTAAGTCAGTCTCCCAAGGCAATAGAAATAAAAGTAAAAATAAACAAATGGGACCTAATCAAACTTATGAGCTTTTGCACAGCAAAGGAAACCATAAACAAAACAAAAAGACAACCTATGGACTGGGAGAAAATACTTGCAAACAATGTGACCAACAAAGGCATGATTTCCAAAATATACAAACACCTCATACAACTCAATAACGAAAAAACAAACAACCCAATCAAAAAATGGGCAGAAGAACTAAATAGACATTTCTCCAAAGAAGACATACAGAGGGCCAACAGGCACATGAAAAGATGCTCAACATCGCTAATTATTAGAGAAATGCAAATCAAAACTACAATGAGGTATCACCTCACACCAGTCAGAATGGCCATCATCAAAAAGGCTACAAATTATAAATGCTGGAGAGCGTGTGGAGAAAAGGGAGCCCTCCTACACTGCTGGTGGGAATGTAAACTGGTACAGCCACTATGGAGAGCAGTATGGAGGTTCTTTAAAAAACTAAAATTAGGGCTTCCCTGGTGGCACAGTGGTTGAGAGTTTGCCTGCCAATTCAGGGGACACAGGCTCACGCCCTGGTCCGGGAAGATCCCACATGCCGTGGAGCGACTGGGCCCGTGAGCTGTGGCCGCTGAGCCTGCGTGTCCAGAGCCTGTGCTCCGCAACGGGAGAGGCCACAACAGTGAGAGGTCCACGTACAGCTAAAAAAAAAAAACAAACTAAAATTAGAGTTACCATATGATCCAGCAATCCCAGTCCTGGACATATATCTGAAGAAAAGTTTAATTTGAAAAGATACACGTGCCCCAGTGTTCACAGCAGCACTATTTACAATAGCCAAGACTTGGAAGAAACCTAAATGTCCATTGACAGATGAATGGATAAAGAAGATGTTATATGTATATATGTGTGTATATATATATATATATATATATATATATATATATATATGGAATACTACTCAGCCATAAAAAAGAATTAAATAATGCCATTTGTAGCAACATGGATGGACCTAGAGATTATCATACTAAGTGAAGTCAGTCAGTCAGAGTAATACAAATATCATATGATATCACTTATATGTGGAATCTAAAAAATGATACAAATGAACTTATTTACAAAACAGAAATAGACTGGGCTCCCTGGTGGCGCAGTGGTTGAGAGTCCGCCTGCCGATGCAGGGGACACGGGTTTGTGCCCCGGTCCGGGAAGATCCCGCATGCCGCAGAGCGGCTGGGCCCATGAGCCATGGCCGCTGGGCCTGCGCATCCGGAGCCTGTGCTCCGCAACAGGAGAGGCCACAACAGTGAGAGGCCCGCGTACCGCAAAAAAACAAAACAAAACAAAACAAAACAGGCCTGGAGATGCAGAAGAGGGTACAAAAGAGCCACTGGGAATATTTAACTAATTTAAAAATAAATCTCTGAAAAGAGAAAACTGAGATTATTTTATTTATATAAAAGAATACAGAGAGAAAACCAAACACCATTATGATAGTCAATGAGTGCATTCAACATATGTCAATTCCTATGTTGAATCCTTAGCCCCCAATGTAATTGTACTAGGAGATGGAGCTTTTAGGAGGTAATTAAGGTTAAACAAGGTCATAAGGGTGAAGTCCTAATTCAACAGGACTAGTGGTCCTATAAAACAGAGAGACACCCCTCTCTATGTGCATGCTCTGAGGAAAGCCCATGGGAGGCCATGGCAAGAAGTTAGCTATCTGGAAACCAGGAAGAGAGAGAGCCCTCACCAGGAACCAAATTGGCTGGTACCTTGATCTTGTACTTCCCAACCTCCAGAACTGTGAGAAATCGATGTCTGCTTTTTAGGCCCCCCAATCTACATTAATTTTTATGTCAGCCCAAGCCAACTAAGTTAACACATCAAAGTACCACTGAGTTTGCAGAATGGTTCCAGGGCCTGGTTTGTTCACACTGGTCTTCAGGCAGAAACAGAACACAGGAACGAATAGCGCTGGTGCTCAGAGAAGTCTCTCTGGTCATTTCAGAGAAGAAGAAAAAAAAAAAAAAGTCAGTGGAGAGTGATTTACTGCGAGTGACTCATCAATTCACCAACTGAAGCTAAGAACGCTGGGCCAGGCCAGTAGAGATAAGAGCTCGGCTGGGGTCAGATACTGAGTGAAGGGAGTGCCATGGGGGGGTGGCTGGAGGAGTTTTCTCTATATGTGATGATGGTAGATGGGGAAGCAGGATGGTTCCCTGCCAATGTTGTTCATAAACCAAAATATTTTTAGGATCTCCGTTCAATCCCAAGACTCTAACCCTTCCTTTATTACCTGAAATTTTCTAACACACTGTGACAACCTGGCTTCCCAAAACATAAAAAAGGAGAAATTGTCTAAGAGCAAAAAGTTTTCATTACCATAAAGTTTAAACATTAAGGTTATAAAATAAGTTATCTACAGAAGGCAGGCAGCATATATATAGACAAAAGGATTCTCACGAGGTAATTAGTGCGTACAAATGATTGACAATTAGGGCATAACTAATCAGAGCCTGTAACTCAGTGCAACAAACACTACTCTCTTATTTAGATGTCTGACTTCATTCCACTGTGCTTTTGGAAGGGGTGAAAGGGAAAGACAAAGTTGAAAGGTTAATTGTAATTTGTAAACTTCATCTCTTTAATGGAAAGAGATTTAAAAAGGAGAGGGGGACACGCCTTTATCCTCTGAAGGGGAAGACAGGCATCCCAGCATCGAAGAGTATCATGTAACACTCTAAATCAGAAACCCATTTACAGAGGAAATGCCGGTAGGAAAACATAGACTTCAGATTTACTTCCAAGACGTTATAACAGTGAAAGGAATAAAAGTTAAATTATGACAGGAAGAAAACCCAACTTCTTATGCTCTATGTATGAAAAACAAACACCATTCATTAAGTCTGGACATCTTATGCAGGCAAATATTTAGCCTTGGGCATTAATTATGGTTGTGCCAATGATGGGGTCTAGAGGATGCCAATTCAACCCGTTACATCCCCAGGAACGGAAAGCATCCACAAGTTCATGGAGTAGTGGATTATCTCCATTTTATTATTCAACTGAAACCCTGTGCTACATTACATAAGCTGGTCAAGCCTGAAATGTCAGTCTATTTCTTCACCCACCATCTAAAAACTATGATCCACTCTGACAAATGTCTCTTTCTTATATTCTTCCAAAAGGCTGAGCTTCAAGATGAGTTTAATACTAAGCTTCCTGGAATTATTTTTAATTTTTTCCATGATTAATTTTTAAGGAGAGAGGTTGTAGGTTGGTTCCTAATCATTCCCTGTGATTGTTGTGGTTTCTGCAGAATTTCATGAACCTATGGTGTGTTTACCAAAACTTCTTCATTGGTATATAGTTGTGTCAGTTGCCACAATCAATTCATCATTATCTACAATAAGTAATATCAACAAGTACCACTGTGATCTGGGAGGTCACTGGTCTGCTCAGCCTCTGGTGGACATGAGTCATGAGGAGAAGGACAAGGATGCCAGCCAGATCAGCCCTGGACACACATATGGATTAGTTTGCTAGAGGTACCATAACAAAGTAACACAAACTAGGTGTCCTCAGCAACAGAACTTTATTGTCTTACACCATTATGGAGGCTGGAAGTCCAAAATGAAGGTATTGGCAGGGTTGGCTCCTTCTGACGGTTGTGAGGGAAGGATCTGGTCTAGTCCTCTGCCCTTGGTGTGTAGATGGTCATCTTCTCTCTGTGTCACTTTATATCATCTTCCCTTTATGTGTATCTTTTTCTCTACACATGACAGTTTTTTTTTAAGGACACCAGTCCTATTGGAATAGGAGCCCACCTTAAGACTTCATCTTAAGTAATTACATCTGCAATGACCCTATTTCCAAATAAGGTCACATTCTAAGGTACTGGGGTTAGGACTTCAATGTATAAATTCAGGGGAGATGCAATTCAACCCATAACAACATCCATGAAACAACACTTGTGCCAGCAAGTGGCTCCTACTTTCTCAAGCTCTCATTTGAAACAGGCACTGTGTATACATCATCTTATTTAATCGTTGTATCCCTGTCTTGATCTGCTAAGGCTGCCATAACAAAATACCATAGACAGGTGGCTTAAACAACAGACATATATTTTCTCAGATCTGGAGGCTTGGAAAGTCCAAGATCAAGGTCAAGCAGGATTCAGTTTCTGGTGAGGACTCCTCCTGGCTGAATTTTTCTTTGCGTGAGTGTGGAGAAAGAGAGCTCTGGGATCTCTTCCTCTTCTCATAAGCGCACCAGCCCTATCAGATTAGGTTCTGATGACCTCATTTAACCTTTATCACCTCCTCACAGGCGCTATTTCTTAATACAGTCACATTAGGACTTAAACACACGAATTTGGGGGAAAAAGTTTGAGGGAAACAATTCACTCCATAGCGATCCCTAATGGAAGACATTATTATCTTCATTTTACAGATGAGGAAACTGAAGCACAGAGAGGTTAATCCCCAGGTCCCACAGCTAGAACTAGTGTAAAATGTCAGTCAGTTCAATTTCAAAAAAAGATTTAACAGACTACCCTCGTTGCGCAGTGGTTAAGAATCCGCCTGCCAATGCAGGCGACGGGGTTTCGAGCCCTGGTCGGGGAAGATCCCACGTGCCGTGGAGCAATTAAGCCCATGAGCCGCAACTACTGAGCCTGCACTCTAGAGCCCACAAGGCTCAACTATCGAGCCCGGGTGCTGCAACTACTGAAGCCCGTGCGCCTAGAGCCCGTGCTCTGCAACAGGAGAAGCCACCACAATGAGAAGCTCATGCACCGCAACGAAGAGTAGCCCCCCGCTCTCCGCAACTAGAGAAAGCCCACGCACAGCAACGAAGACCCAACGCTGCCAAAAATAAATAAATAATTAAAATTAAATAAACAAAAAAACACATTTACCTATCTACCATTACTGTGTATCCCAGACTAGGACCTAATATGAGAAAAGGGAATTTGGACAGGCTTTGCAGGTGTCTACAAGCAGCAGAGTTATGGCCCACCCTGGTGGGGATCATGATTCCTTTCCCCACCACACACTTTACTGCTCTTCTCCAGCTCCTGGACCAACATGGATCTGGCAGGGAGACAGGACTGTGGAGACATACACCTGAGGCAGAGCTGGGTTTGAATCTCTTTTTGACTTCTTACTATGACCTAAGGCAAAGGGCTTAATCTCTCTGTGCCTTTGTGTCCCTCCCTCTTACGATCACACTGAGGACCAAAAGAATGAATACATGTAAGGAGTTTTAGAACAGGGCCTGGCACACAGTAAATGCTTTATAAATGTTATTTGTTATTATAATCATTCTTTTTCAAATTACAAGGAATAGGGAAAATGTAAGCATTCAGAACAGAGGGTTTTAAAATGTCTCCAGCTTCCTTAACCAACCTGGGCCATCTGTAAATTGACTACATCATTTCTAGCTTCCATGCCATCAGGCATTCTAGAAACTAATTTTCTGATATCAGCTTAATACAAACTATTCTAAAATGTCTCCTGCCCCACCTTGGGATGGAGATCCCACTATAGGAGACCTGTGCTGGAATCCAGCCCTGGCCCTGTCTTAGCCACAAAAAGGTATGAGTCTCGTGGCTATGGGGCCAAGTCTATTCCTGACTTTCCCCTCCTCCCTCCCCCTCAAATTTCTTTCTTCTTCCTTCTTACGGTCTACAAGTTTATTGAACTGAGGCTCAAAAATGAGTTACTCAACTAGGCTTGCGGTATACACGTGTCATGTTTTAGATTGATTTTATTCATTTCCATCCAATGTGTCAAAGGACCTGCTCCAGGAAAATGCCCCCCAGCTCTTGACAGGATGAGAGAAAGTGAAGAGAGAGACAATGAAAGCAAAATTAAAACTCAAGTCCTTTGTGCTCCAGGAATATAACCTTAGAGTGGGAATGGGGGGTTGGAGGAGGTGTGGGCGAAAAAATATTGGTGAGGCCAAAATTAAAGAAGGTCGGGGCCTTATATCCTACCACCCTCAAGTATAAATGTGGGTAACAGGCAAGGCACGAATGCACTCAGACCCCAGGTGTACATCCCAAACCACACGCTGACTCCTGAAGGGTACTGAGGGGAGGGGGTCACATGGAGGGGTCCCTTGACCGTGTCTACCTCTGTTGGGACCCGCTTGCCTCCAGCTGATTCCTTTGGGGAAGAAAAAGGTCTCCCACTTGCTCCCTCTTCTTTCTCATCTACAAGGATAGTGTAAAGACACCCCTGTCACCCAGTTAGCAACTTCCCCTCTGCCCGCCGACTGAACGCTCATTTGAATGCGTTTCCTTTTCATTAAGAACAAAGGTTGGAGTCCGAGCCTCGCAGCGCGGGGGCCGGAAAGTACACGACGTGTGTCGAGAGCAACACACACACACACACACACACACACACACACACACACAATGACCCACGAGAAAGGGAAAGGGGAAAACACCAATCCCGCGCTGGGCTTTTTCGACTTTTCCTTTAAAAAGAAAAAAGTTTTCAAGCTGTAGGTTCCAAGAACAGGCAGAAGGCGGGGGGGGGGGGGGCGTGGGGGGGTGGGGGGGGTGCGAGGCGGGGGTTTACAGAAAAGGCGCCTGGTCGGTTATGAGTCACAAGTGGGTTATAAAAGGGTCGCACGTTCGCAGGCGCGGGCTTCCTGTGCGCGGCCGAGTCGGGTCGCAGCCCCGAGGTCCCGTCGGGCCGCCTCCAGCCTCGGGACGCGAGCGGAGCCGAGCCCAGCGGCGATCACGCGACGCGGGGAAGGAAGGAAGGTACGCCGACTTTGCACTCTTCTCCGCGCCGGGACTCGGCGGGCGGCGGCGGCGGCGGCGGCGGCGGCGGCGGCTCCCGGGTCCCCCGCTGCCGGGCGCCGGGGGCGGGGGCGGCGCGCACGTGGCCACCACCTAGTGCCGCGCCCGAGCCCGCGAGCGTCCGTCCTAGGGGCGCCGTCCGGGGGACCTCGCCCTGGCCATCAGGTGGCTCGGGATGGATTTCTGGGGAGGAAGGGGGAAGGGGAAGGAGGGGTGCTCAAGACCCGGCCCTCGGCTTCTCCCCAAATTTCCCTTGGTTGGTAGAAGGGGTACCAGGGACGAGGCCCTGGACGAGCTTAGTTAATGGAGCGGCCAGGCAAGTGTGCAGAACAGACTTGAGGGGCAGGGTGGATTGGATCAAAAGGGACTGCCTTCAGGATAGGAGCCTTTTCTATTTTCTTTTGAAAAATAACAAATAATATACCTTCATTTTATAAAGTTAGAATCCTAACGTCTTAGATATCAAGGTCTTTATTTAATCGACGTGAGGACTGAGCAGACGTTCTGTGAGCTTCTGTTTTTACTTGCTCCCATCGTGCCAGGGTGCCCTTTGGCAGAGCACGTTGGTTAGCTCTCTTTATTCCCACAAACCCCCCGTATGTGTCTGTCCTCCACGTCCCAAGGGTGGACCAGTTCTTTGAGTTTTCTGTCATCTAAAGCAGGCATATTGGGATGATTATGAATAAAATTTAACCTGGAATTACTGAAGTTGACAGCTGACAAACATATAAGCCAGAATCCAGTCCTTTAAAATGAGAAGACTGAGGACGCGGGAGGTGAAGTTACTTTTCCAATGTCACACAGCAGATCCAAGACACCATGTGATTTGAAGAGGCCAAAGGTATCTAATAATGCTCATAATTTAGTCTATATTTTATGTCAAATAGTTGAGGTCCAGTGGAGATATTCTTTTCATGTGACCTTATGTAGAAGATTACATAAAGCCGGAGTTACTCTTTCTCTCCATTCATCTCTCTGAAGAAGTAGTGCCTCTGATGTATGGCTTTAACATAATGTATACTCTAAATGACTGTAGGGCAGCTGAACTTTGAATAATCATGGGACTGAGCTTTTAAAAATGGTTATGTATAAAGTATTGAATTGTCTATCCATGTTAACAGTAATATAAGCTATAAAGTTGCCAAGGCAATTTCCTGCCTATTGTCTAGTTTGATAGAGTCATCATAATAGAAAATTAGCAGGGTAGGTGGTGTTATCCCATTTTGCCCATGAGGACTTGTGGCTTGGAGAATTTATGTTTTCTCTGGTAAGGTCACTAGGTCCTTAGTATAAAGCCTGCTTCTAGGGACGGATGTGGGATGTGTGATGTGGGGCGTGGGGCTGTGCAGCCCAGGAGCCTTTTGACTCCATTTAAGCTCATGTCCATTATACTTGCTGCCCCCCTGATTTCTTGCAGGGAGCCAAAGCACACTGAGTAATTACTTCTGCTGCACGGACTAGTGGGTAATGGCTGGTAATAACCGAGTTTCCTCATGCAGTGGGTCAGCTCTCCCTGGCCACCGGACGAAGCTTCTGAACCATGTATATTAACAAAGAGAAACCTGAGCGCGGGCTGAAACCTGCGCTCTTTCAAGGCAGGTCAGTGGCATTGGCAAAAACTTCTAGTCTTGTTTTTACCTAACTAATCATGTGTAAAAAGTGTAACTTCTTGGGCTTCCCTGGTGGTGCAGTGGTTGAGGGTCCGCCTGCCAATGCAGGGGA
Source organism: Globicephala melas (assembly GCF_963455315.2). Taxonomy (NCBI): domain Eukaryota; kingdom Metazoa; phylum Chordata; class Mammalia; order Artiodactyla; family Delphinidae; genus Globicephala; species Globicephala melas. Next base: position 19,036,982 of record NC_083317.1, on the reverse strand, counting down.
CACGGGTTCGTGCCCCGGTCTGGGAAGATCCCACATGCCGCAGAGCGGCTAGGCCCGTGTGCCATGGCCGCTGAGCCTGCACGTCCGGAGCCTGTGCTCTGCAATGGGAGAGGCCGCAACAGTGAGAGGCCCGCGTACCTCAAAAAAAAAAAAAAAAAAAAAAAAAAAGTGTAACTTCTTGGTCTTAACAAAACAAACAAACAAAATCCCTGAATGCCATTGCTGTGCATGCAATTCAATTGCAGTAACATAACTAGTTAGAATGTGCTGTGGATTTTGTCATTCTGTACTTTCCAGTCGCAAACATGGAAAATTAATAACCTTCATCTTTCTGCTTCTGTCGTCAAATCAGTCTTCTGTGAATCAAAAACGCCACGCAAAAAAGCCCTAAGTTTTAACTTTTGAAAGGTTTTTTTCATCAGCTGTTTTATGTCATGACTAAGAGCTACCGCTCAACTGAAAGGAGGTTTTTCATATCAAAGTAATAGTTCTTAACTGTTTTTTTCCAATCTCAAATCTAATGGAAGTTATGTATGCGTTTCCCAGATTTTTTTCTTTTTTAATGTGCATGCTCACACCCAATTTTGCATTCAGTGTCAGGATGCTCCAGGCTTCCTTGAATCTCAGCCATGATCCTCCTGGGGTTGGAGTTTCATAATCTCTATTCTAAACCTAGTAGGACTAAATAGCTTGAGTGGTAGAGACTGGTGGGTAGACTCTACCTTGCCCCTGGATTGAGCACCCCTGTCTTTGACAAGCTGGCGTTTCTACGGTTTTGTGAGGTCATTGGGTATTGCTCAGCTGAAGCCATTGATTTTTATACCTTCGTTGTTTTGGTGTTAGGCCTCCGAAGCCTGGTATTATGGAAAGAGCACCAGCCTGGGAATCATGGCAGGTTTCTAAGTCCCAAGCTCTGAGCAAATGCCTGTGCCTCATTCTTCTTATCTCTAAAATGGGTGGCTGGGATTAAAGTCATTTCCGAAGTCTCTTAAACTGATGAAATTCTATGATTCCAGCGTGACTACCACTTCATTTTCCTATAGCTCCTAAGACACAGCTGGGCTCAGTGAATTCATATCCTCTATGTCCAAAGAGAGCGTAAGTACCAGTATGATTGACTAGAGAATATATGTTTGTCTTTCACTGATCTTACTGCTTCAGAACTGTCACATGTTGGCTGAAATTGGCTAGAATAAGAATATTGTGAAACTTATTTTTCTCAAGGAAAAATATTAAAATTTTAAAAGCTGCTCTTTATCCCACCTTTTGAATACATCTTTATCTCAGACTCTTAAATAAATGCAGCATTTTTAATTTGATCACTGCTGTATAATTTTCATCTGCCACGAAATACTTAAGCTCTGTCCATCAATCTTGTCTTTGGCTTACAATACCCGGGGCCTCAAGCAAGACCACCCCCAAAGCACATCTATCCTTAAATAAATATGCCACGTGTCTGAACAGTTCCACACCCTCAGTCACAACTCCAGGACTCACAGCAATGTGGAAAAACACTTTGAACCAAAAGGCACAGCTCCCACCCTTACGCAAGATGACACACTAGCCAGAAAATGGGGCTTAACATCAGTCAGGGGGCATGGTACTACAATAGACTGTGAATACATCTGTGAGAATTCTGGAAAACAGGAACCATGTGTGGGTACATGGGGTTAAGGCACTGGCAGAAGGAAAGATTACTGAAGGCTATCAAACAGCTGATTTCATGAAATTGTGAAGCTGATGTTTGGATAAGGACAATGACAGATAATAACGTTTGTGTCATGACTCCATAAATGAGAATGTTCTATACGCAGTAGAAATTCTTGGCTGTCTTAACAAAATGCTATGCTCTTTTATGTGGCTCAGCCATGGTCAGGCCAGCATTGTGGTTCAGAGCATGGACGCTGGTGCCAGACTGCCCTCGTTGGTATCCCAGCAGTTTAACCTTGGGCAAGTTACTTCACCTGTCTGTGCCTCCATGCCCCCAGGTGCAAATGGGCAGGTGATAATACTCATTCTGAAGGTTGTTAAGAAGAATAAGCCAGTTAGCATACATCGAGCAGTCAAACTGCTGCCCGGTCCAGAGGGTGCCCTGTGTGAGTGTTTGCTATTATTATGAATACATTTATGATCTTTTATATTTCAGGAAACCAATTTGGAAAATGAGATACAAAAACAGCCTAAGAAAGTAAAGTATATATGTACAAAGTGGTCTCTAAAAGTTCTTGACAAAGGAAAAAAGTTGTTTGTTTTAAAGAGCTTCTAACAGTTTCAGAATGCATTTCTCTCCTGATCCCAAAGAAAAACTAATGAAACATTTTAGAAAATCATTTCCAAGGAAACATCTTGCTGTACCTTCTAGCAGTTACCTATGACTTAGAGATTAGGATACAAAAGGATTATTTGGCTTCTACAGGTTTTTCAATAACCTCTAATTTATATAATGATTCAGTTATACAGTAGTAAATGTATCTTGACTTGTACTTTTAAAACAACAAGTGCAACATGTAATAGACGTACAGAGACTTATGGGCACTCGGCAAGTATTCATGACTGATGCCATTAGCACTGTGGCTCACACCCACTGTGATTATGAGCCTAGCACCCGACAAATGCTTTACGTTCACTGTGTCACTTCATCTTCACAACGACCTTTTCAGTAGGTTCTATCATTATCTCTATTTTTAGAGAAACAGCTAAAACTTAAAGAGGTCAATTAAATTACCAAGTACCACACAGCTAGTAACATTGCTGGCATCAGGAATGGAACCCAGGCAGGTTGAAAACAACAGAACAATAACACCCTGGACCTTTCACTTAGATTCATAACATCTGCCACATTTGCTTTATTTCTCTTTGTCCCTATCCACCTCTCTCTATGACTGTATCTATATGCAGACCTGGCATCTCACCTCTAAATGCTTTGGCATGTTGTCTCCTAAGAATGAGAACATGCTCCCACACAATGAAAACACATGTTTATGGCGTCCAACTGTGGTTCCAAAAAAAAAAAAAAACATGAATGGAACCTAGTTTTTATCCAGAACTTCAGATAAGTATATCTGGCAGAATTCTCCAGCTTTATCCTATAATGATTAGACTTTGTAGACTGAGATCAAAGCCTAGACTCTTCTGAATGTAAATGGTCCATTACTCATCTGGAATACCAACAAACCTCACTGATCTGCTTCCACATTTATAAGCTTCTACTACCCTAAGTCTCCAAGAATCTGCATATTAGTTAAATCTTACTGAAACACTCCTGTGTCAGATCCAAGCCAGTTGTGCAGACACAAATGCCTTTGGAGGATCTCAAGCACTTATTCAAAGCATTTACTGAGCGTGAGCCATGTATCAAGGACTGAGGTAAGACCGAGTCCCTGCCCTCAAGCACACCTCAGCACTAGTGAACGACATAGTCACAGTGCTGGGTGATGAGTGCTCCAACTGAGCATGGAGAGAGGACCAACCACCTTGGGGGAGACAGCAGGAGGGAGGGTCACATAAGAAGACAAAGAGAACCCAGCCTCCCGGAGTTTGCTCTCTGCTGGAGAAAGAGAAAGAAGGCAAGGCAGACAAGGCTATCTTTGAGGAGAAATTTGGAGTAGGAATATCTAGTGCCTAAGAGTATGTATGAGATTGTCTAGAGATGACTTCGTGTGGAGTAGCAGACGTAACCCTCATCTGGGGTGTCACGGCCCTGACTAAAGTGCTATGGGGGTGGAAGAAGTAAATGGTATGGTGTTTGCCTTGTAACTCAGGGTATCCTATACACGAGGCATCTTAAGAAAATTAATTTTTAAACGGGCAAAACTAAACTGTTCCCAGAACTTGCTCAGTTTGTCTAACATAGTTCTCAGTACACAAAATTTTCCTTTCCGTGATGGTGTGTAGAAATAGAAATTTATGAACTGTGTCTTGTAGAAAAGCTGATTTTTCCTATAATGCCAGACATAGGAGACCGTGTACATATAACTAACAAACAGGTTACACATAGTAAGTTCCAAAGGAGGCGTTTTATTGAAATTCACTGTTGAGAATAGGCACTATAAACCCAAATGCACAGAGGAGGCCTAGAAGAGGTGACCCTTGAAAGATGGCAAACACCCAGAGTTGATACCTGCCATCACCCTTCCTTTTTCCTGAGGCGGGGGAGGTGAGGGGAAGGGGAGAGAAAAGACATTGAAAATAAATTATAAATGAAAAAGAAAATTATGATTAAAATTATCTTCTGGAATATGATACTTTAAAGTTTAAGTTGTTACGCACGTGGAAAACCTTTTGTGTAAATATGAAAGAAGAATGAACGGCTATGATTTAAAGCAATAGAATGCATCTACCCTGAGCTCTCTCCTTCCCGACCTTGTTTTTATCCATGATTGTTTGATAACATTTTCCCAAAGTTTCGGGCCTGAAGCTGTGCCAGGGTGAGGTCGGGGCATGGAGGAAGTCCCCTCTGTGATACACTGGTCCAGGAGTCAGGCTGGACTCAGGCTGGCTCTCAACCTACTTCTCACTCCATAGAATGACTCTGGGGGAAAATATTTCTAACCTGTTTTTTTCCACATCCTTATCTGAAAAGTGAAGGTATTAATCTCTGTCCATAATAGAACTATTGGGAAGGCTACTTAGCTTGTAAATAAGTTCCAAGGGAGTTTCACTAAAAAACTTCCTGGTTTTAAAATTGGGAAAAGCAGAATAATCCTCTAAGGCCAATATTCTTTCTCATTTGCGTATTCACAATCTAATGGTCACTCTGTATAATGTTTCCATGGTGATCCTGTGTATCCACACTGGCTTTCTTCTGAGACAGTTCAAAAGTATGAAGTACTTAGTTTTATGTTTTAAAATCATTATTGGCATATATCTTTAAAAACTCATTTTCTGAATTTCAAAATACAGAAATGTATGTTCTATTAAAGCTGTTTCATGTGCAAACAAGTCTTCCCAGTAAGGAGCTCTTAATTTAGAAAAAGTAGATATTTTCATTAAAGAATTCTTAATTAGAACTATTAAGAAAAGGGATGTTAGATATTTTATGGAAGCAAATGAAAGAAAGTATCATGACATAGTGAGTTTATAATATTTTTCCCAGCAATGGCTTATACAGGGAATTTTCCTTAAATGTAAAGTTAATGATATGAAAAGTAATTTTATCATTTATCAGGAGGTCAGGATATGGGTTATTTCTACAGAACAATCCATTTTACTCTTAGAAGATGCATTTGTGTGCTTTTTTTTTATTGGAGTATAATTGCTTTACAATGGTGTGTTAGTTTCTCCTGTACAGTGAAGTGAATCAGCTACACATATACAGGTATCCCCACCATCTCAATCAGTAGCAGGTCACACCATCGATCCCTCTTTAATGATGGAATTCGTGTGAATACAAGAGGAACATAATACTCTTTGCCGCATTTCCTGACAGCACAGAAGTTGACTTAACTCTAAAATGAGTTACTGAGATGTAACACAGAATAATCATATTCTACAGAAAACGATAATAAAAAAACTTCACAAGACTAAACACACTTTAGAAAACCAGTCACTTAAATATTTCTTTTTGTCACTGAATACTGAAGGTCTTTATGAAGAATTATTGAGAAATTGAACAATTTATATGTGGTTTTATAACATGTAGGCGTTGAAACACAGAGGACTGAACTAAAACTCAGGTGAGACTGTTTTAAATACTTAATTTGTGGCTCTTGTAGTCTGGACATGAAAAGAATGAACTCTCGGATGATTTGAGGGTATATCCTCATCTTTCCTCCAAATCACTCTTTATCCCCATTAAAACTTACCCACTTTGGTCCTCCCTCCTCAGTCCTTGATCTCTGCTTTCAGAGATGACTAGCTAGCTAACCTAACAAAGAAGTCTAAGTTGAGGTGTCCATGGAGGGACTTCAACCCCACCCTTCTCCTCCTTCTCCAAATAACTGATTTGCCTTTCAAGGACATTTTACCTGAAACATTACCTGCCACTATGGTTCTCCCACCCAAAGGAGATGGTTCTAATTGTAAGAAATTCAGACTAAGTAGAAGCGAAGGGAAGCACTACTATGTAGAATTGTTACGAGGGGCAGGTCCTTGGGGCATCATATGCGCAAGCACCCTAGTCAAAAGTTAATCAAGAAATTGTTCTTCCAAAGATGAACAACGACAAGTACAAACTTTCTCAGGATCTTAATTTTTACATACCTTCGTTAATCTTCACTGCTTAGTTTTATGACCTAAATCAAAACAGCAACTTCAGAACATAGGGAATTAGAGTAAGTTCTGGTGGGAAAGCCAGATGCTGCTTTCTTATGCAATTATATGCTAGTCGCTTTCAGTGAGCAGATCCCAATAGGAATCAACATTGAATTCCATTTTAATGATTATGATTTTTACTGGTACATAAAAAAATTAAATAAAAATGGGGAAATATTTAAAGGAAGTTATCTAAACTTAATCATTTTAATTTTCAAAAGCATAATTACATTACTTTTCACCTATTAAAATGGCTTTGGAGCTAGGATTTGTAAGGCTATATCAATATAGGATCATGCCTTTCAGTAGAAATAAGTGTATATTCACTTTGTAGCAACAAATTAATAGTTTCCAAGTATTTATACCTTTCATGGTGAGTAAAGTCAGGGCTGTCTCGTGATGGCTTGGTTATAAGAGTCAATCATTGTAACTCTTTTCTTTTTAAAGAAAATTTCATAGCATGCAGTTTTTTTTTCTTTTTTTGTTCAATTATTTTTAATTTTTTATGCATCTAAAGTCCTTTGAATTTGTTTCCTTTTTCTTGAGTTTATCTGAAAGTAATATGCACACTCAAACACTAATAAGAGTTGTAAACATGTCCACATTCATAATTCCCATCAAAAAAGAGATATTTCTGAAAAAGGTTACAGTATTCTAAATTTTCTTACCAAGGGGAAAAATATTATGTATTACAAAGTCATGTTAATTACCTATTATAAAAGCCTTGTGAAGTGAAATATCTTGTGAATCCATATCTATTTCCATCTATATCTATTTCGTTATATCTGTGTCTCTATAACATTTGTTATATTGACAGACTCTTCGTATCTGTTACATCAACAATTTAGATTTCTGCTTTGTGTGTGTGTGTGTGTGTGTGTGTGTGTGTGTGTGTGTTTGGGTTTATTAGAAGAAGTTATTACACTAAAATTCTTGAGGCTTTCTATAATAGGAAAGGGGTAATCTTTCAAACTGAGTGACAAGAGTTATGCAGGACCCATGAAAGAAGATACTGAAAATGCTTGGTATTCATTCATTCATTCAGCAAGCATTACTGAGTGCCTACTATATTCCAGGACCTCTGTTAAACATAGGAATAAGAAAATGAATAAGACATTAGATTGTCTCAGTGTAGTAAGAGAGACTGATAAACAGGGAATTTAATCATGGTGTAATATATTCTATGACAGAGGTGCAGAGTATTATCGGAGCACTGAAGAAGTGTTCTTTTCTTGTCTTGAGAGATCAGAAGACCTTCCCCGAGAAGGTGATGTTTTCAAGAATGAGAAGTTATTGGCTAGGGGGAAAAGGAGAGAGAGGCACCCCAGGCAGCAGAGACACCATATGCAAAGGGGAAAGTAAGAGTCCTGAGAGATCAGGCACTGGAATGACTTGGTGCAGAAGGCCTGGGTGGTGGGTGTGATGGGAGATGGGCTGGAGAGGGAAGACAAGTCACATGTATGCCCTGCTAACAGTGGAGTAATCTGAAGTCAAAGGCTTCAGGATAAGAAGGCAGGGGCAGTGAGTATGGAGAAAAAAGCATGGATCTTTGAGTCAGCTAGGATGTATAATAACAATAGCTCCTGGAATGCAGTTCTTTTGGTATGCAAATATGAAGTGGTTGGTGCTGAGAATATGCAGCAAAATAAGAAAATACATAGGTATATAAAATTGTGGAAGGATCTAACTTATGATTCATATATGAAGAGATCCTTAGTGACAAACTTAAGACATATTCTACTCTGAATGTACAGCTACTGACGTCTTTCCTGGCAAATCAGTAAGGTAAGAAGAAAAGGACATATTGCAATAATATGCCCCCCCCCACAAAAATCATCCTTCAGAAAAGCATAATTTAAGGAAATTTTCCCCAGAATGCTGCCTTCAGTTTAGTGCTAACTACCAGAGGGAGAATCGATCTGCCATATAATGAAAGATATCTATTGTTGTTATTCACCTAGTATATCTAGTGCTTCATTTTGGTAGATTTTTATTGAAGACAAGAAGGAATGGTTCTGACACTCAATTACTGAGTAATAAATTCTGTCAAGTACTACATTGAACTTGGAACCTATCTTCAGCTACTGAAAAGAATTGTGCTATAGTCAAGTTTATATTCACAATGGACATTTCATGCTGTGGGCCTAAAAGTAGTGTGGGTCATAGGGTTTAAAGTATGTCTTTAGAACTGCCCTAGTCAAGACCCTCACTCTAATTTATATTGTATAATCCATATGAATTTCTCTGTATTGCTATACATTACACATTATATTTGTTACAGTCTTATCAAATGGTTAGCAGCTGTAGCTGTTGATTGCTGGGCCTATAATTATATACAATTCTTCTGCCACCCTTCCAGCTGGGTGGCTGCACTGATTCCAGAATAAGCCACTTCTTTTCTTATTACCTCATGACATCATCCTGTGCCCAATGCCTTGACTAATAGACTAGCCTTTGTTGTCTGTGGTCACTAATTTCCACTCAGACACACAGAGCAATTCTGGTTTTGGTTAACTTGGGTCCTCCTTGCAAACCCAGGCAAAAACAGTGAAGGTGAGCACGGCTTCACTGCTGGCTGAATGACATTCTGGTCGTTCTAATATCTAAAAGTCTACTGACTATACTTTTAAAAATACTATTCTGGGATAATTTCTCCTTTATTCTGTTTATTGGGATTAATGCTTTTCATCTCTCATTATGTTTTAAATGAGATTTAAGATTGTGTAGTATATTTAGACAAAGTGCTCATTCTGTGCAGTTTTAGGAATTCATCATGTCTGAGGGGTCTGTCTAGATAACACAGTACCACAGTTTCTGTCTGAGCACTGTGAACAAAAGGGAACCTGTGTGGTGCTTTTATTTCAGCATACCTTTAGTGTTTGAACCAATAAAAAAATAAAAGCTGTTAGAATTTTTAATATAGTATTGTGAAAACCATTGTCACTTTTCTGAGCACTCTAATTGGTCAATTGTGAAAAAAGATGAGAGAGAAAAAAATCTGATTATTATACTAAATGCATTTTTTTAATACCTGTGCTCAGATGTCACCTTTAAAGAACAGGAGTAAAATTTATGGGAAGAACAGTACGCAAGCAATTCACCTTAAATACGAATTAGACACAGCTCTTTAAAAGAAGGTTGAATGATATTGGCTGGAGGAACTAACATTAGGATATTAATATACATTTATCGAGCATTTACTGAGTCCAAGGTTCTGTGAAAGGGGAAAAAAAGTCCATATTTTTATAAGCTTTATTGACTGAAAATCTGTATAAGTAAACTAGAATCCATTATTTAATTCAAAGCTCTTCATCATTAAACTAATTCATCTCAGAAAACAGCAAAGTTAAAGAAAAAAAGTACTATCAGTAAGAATGACAAATTTCCTTGGTCTGGAAATTTCCAAACCACGATATTCTGCCCTGTCAAAATATATTCACTGGGGAATTTTTAACTTTATACACTTCTTTTGAACTTAATCACAATTTCACATCGAGCTGGCTTCATGATTAAATAAAAGAGAAGGTGATTCCCCTCTTGTGCTAAAGGCAACCACATACTTGAATGATACTCTAACTTCTAGGTTCTGCTATAGTAACACCGAAACCAGAAGCTTGTGGGAGAAATGTCACTTTATCTGAGAGAGTAAAATCGGACTCTAACAGGAAGTAGCAAATTCACCTTTTTCTTTTTTCAATCCACTCTGCCGAAGGCAAGTAGTTTGAAACACAGCACTCTGTAAGTCATACTTCCTTTACGCAGATCAAAACCAAAGCCACTGGGTAGTGCTTCCCCCTAAGGAATCTCTAAATAGAAGATGGGGCCATTTTATGATGGATTCATTTGTAGGCAAGACCTCCACTGCCTGTATCAGATCTCCCGAAAAAAAATAAATAAAGGTAAAACCACAACTATTTATTACAGAATGAAAATCTAGCCCAAACTCCTCTGTAAAATAAGTTAATTCTGTTTTAATCTTCATAAATCATTAAGCACCATTTTTAATATTTTGGCCTTTTACCTCAATTACCTACTTTTCAGGTGAGATATAAATCAGAAAAGATGGTACTATGTCAGAATGCAAGGTCTCGCCTTTGCATTTTAGCATTTGGGGACTTTGAAGAATGGTTGCATTTTTGTTTTAACGATGATCCGTATGTGTAAATAATTCAGAACTATATTAGAATTGAAAACATAAATTTTAAAATAGTCTTCCAATACACTTAAAGGTAAACATATCATCCTTTAATTGACAATTTCTCTACCCTGAACAAATGACTAACTAGGATTTACTGAACCCTCTCCCTTAAAGAAAAAAGAGACTGTCTTTGCTTTCAGATTTATAGTCTGTGACTCCAACTTTATAACTGCATGTGCGTACACAACAATTTCTGTCTCTCTTGCAGGTGGCACAGACCAGGAAGGGGAAATCTGTGGTTTAAATTCTTTATGCCTCATCCTCTGAGGGCTGGAGGCTTGCTGGAGGCTGTATGCTGTTAATGCTAATCGTGATAGGGGTTTTTACCTCTGACTGACTCCTACATGTTAGCATTAGCAGGGTACGGTGCCTGTTACTAGCATTCACATGGGACAAACGGCCGACGTGGGAGGATGACAAAGAAGCGTGAGTCACTCCGTTGGATAAACTCAGACTTCAGGCTTTATTATTTTTTGTTAATCATAATATAGTCACTGGGATGTTCCACCTTAAATTAAGTGTTAAGAGTAAGGTCATTTGAAAGATTTATCAGCTGTATCCTGAATGCCAACATTTTTACTTTAATCCTCAAGCCCACATCCTTGTTTTTATCTTTAATGGAAAATATATTCGTGTCATTTTTAATTCGAAGTTATGGTTTGTCTCTTGTAACTGTTCATAAACACTTTCCATAATTCAACCGGAAAAAATATGGACTAAACACATTCTGAAACAAGCTTCTAGAATATCCTTGTAGTTGAAAATTAAAAGGGCTACCACTATCCACCAGTTACATCATGGATTGTCCAGAAACGTGTATAAAAAGATTTAGAAATTGGTATTTTCCCCCATGTTATAATTCTATTTAGACAACTTTAGTGTAAGATGGATACTTTTATTTGAATCTTAAGGGAGAACTGAAAGGCTATGACAATTATCAACAATTTGTCTTTTATATTTTTACAAATTAGTATGGTAATTGACATCTGAGAGCTAACCCCTGTCTTTTCCCTACAAGATACAAAGATTTAATCAAAAGTTTAATATTTGAAATTAAGTCCCAAATCTAGCCACATAACACCGTGAGGTCAGAGAATCCACTTTTCCTCTCAGCCTGTTTCTCCTTCCACAGAATTGGGCTAATACTTTATGATGTTGGTGTGAGGCTTACATGAGCTAGAGAACTAGTTTGTAAAATATAAAGTGCTACATTAATGTTATAGTAAAATTAATCCAAGAACTACTCCCCCTACTTTGTTAGAGAAGAGCTAATGATTTGGTTTACAGAATTTTTCAGGTTTGGATTTCTATGCAACCTTTCTCCATAATTATAGAACTCTATCACTTAGAAATATGTAGCTAATTGTAATTGTTAGCATATTTAATGTGTATTTGTATTAGCAACTCTTCTTAACATTTTGTCAAAGGGGTTATGCACTGTAACCAAATAAATCTCTTGAGTCTTTAGTTGATTTAAAAGAATTTTTTTTGTTATGGCCTTTTTTCTTTTGCAAAGTACAAACTGTAATTTCAGAAGTTATTTACACACACAAAAAAAAAAATGGGAAAAAATTATGCGAATACTAAGGGGAACATTCCTGACTCCTAGGACACAGTATTGTCATCTGAGGGCATCCCCTTGGCCTGTCCCCCATTTCTGTTCAAGTTAAGTGTTACCAAGATAAATTTCTCCTCAACCTGGAGTGAACATTTGGCTCCATGGAGCCCCCATGTAGGTATGTCACGCTGAAGGGTATTTCTTCGCACTGTGCATCTCATCTGCACTGTTTGTCTACAAGAGGAGTCCTTGTTTTGAGTCCCAATTCTTCAAAACCCTGCTTGCGACCTACAGCCACCAAGTCCCATAGTGTTAGGCCTGGAATACACTAAGCTCATATTACCTTCCTGCTGTGATAATGAAAAGCTACGACCAACAAGAAGGCAGATTAAGAAAAACTGCCCTGTGAAATGCTTCCTTTGAAGAGCACTAAACTACCCTACGTGAAACTAAAGGGAGTTACTTAATCTCTGTACGCCTCAGTCTCCTCAACAGTAAAATGATGAATATATTTCATAAGGATGACAGGCTTAAATGAAAGTGTTTGTAAAGAGGACCATGTCCACTATGCGTTGTGTTAATTAAACACTAGCTTTAAAACTTGTAACTTTCAGCTTTAAATCAAGTGATCTACTATAGCAGATCTCCCCAGTAACTTCAGTCTAACTGTAAGCCTCTGATGACAACCAAGAGAACCTAGATACTGCAAGGGCCACTGGGTTTTCTCTTGGCCCCATCCTCTCAGGCTTCTAGTTCCTGATCTCATGGTCTTAGATGGAGTCCTTCTGACCAATATATTCAGTCATTTCAAAAATTCTCGGAGCATGAGTAAGACTGGGTGTGTGTTTGGGTTGAAGGAAGGGATAAGTGACAAGAAAGAGTGTGTGTGTGTGAGTGAGTGAGTGTGTGTGTGTGTGTGTGTGTGTGTTTTGAAGTGACAACTAAGGATGGCTGAAGACGAAGTCAGCTCTGTGGTAGATGGTGTAGGGAAAAGGAACCCAATTTTGTACACAGAAAAACTGAATTGAATGAAACACTACATTATGCAGGACCTGATTTCTTAAAAAAAAACAAAACTGAAGAATGTCAAGATGGTTTTCTAGGATCTGACCCACTTCCCCAGAAACTTGCTAAATTAGAGACCAGTCCTTTCCTACCCACTGTCAGCAGCCAGATAGACCCAGTAGCTTAAAAATAAAGGGAAGGAACTTCCCTGGTGGTCCAGTGGTTAAGACTCCACGCTCCCAATACAGGGGCCCCGGGTTCGATTCCTAGTCAGGGAACTAGATCCCGCATGCCACAACAAAGAACCCCCATGCTGCAACTAAGAGCCCGCATGCTGCAAGTGAAAAAAGATCTCACGTGCTGCAATGAGGATTCCACACACAGCAATGAAGATCCCACATGCCGCAACTAAGACCCGGCACACCCAAATAAATAAATTTTTTTTTAAATAAAATAAAGAGAAAAGAAATAGAGGAATAAGAAGAAAAAAAGTGAAGTCAGGGGATTAAAGAATGTATAGAAAACATGGAGTATTAGAATTTCCCCAAAAATAGAGATGAGCAGGGCTTTGTTCAAAGAAGGTGGGGAAACCTGAAGAGGAAAAAAGCTTGAAGAAAATAGAGCCCATAAATGGGCAGCACTCAAAAAAGCTGACCCATTATGTGGTTCTCCACTTACAATGACCAGAAAACAGTGAAACCAACCGATGAAACTTGCACATAAGCTTTCCACTTTATATTTCAAATTCTCTTATATGCAATGAGTATAAAGAAATAATATACACATAAAAGGTTTGCTGTTGTTGTTGTTGTTATTACTATTGTATTTTAACTAATCTAAGTGTTCCAGTATTAGTCTTCAGCTGGCTAACATACATATTCCTAACCACTTAAGTAATGATTTTTTTTAGGTGGATTTCTCAACTATCATCCCAAAGATGTCTTCTCTATCTTGGATCACTCTTCCACCCTTCTTTGCAAAGCTCAGGGGTTTCCCAGATCACTAGCACTTAACACACTGTATACTAATTTGTTTTAGTGTGTGAATGATTGCCCTAGAGGAAGTGGAACCCATGAGGGCCCATCCACCATCTTGCATTTCTGTATCCCACTCAATGATTACTGACTTAATCACACCACTATCATTCCAAGTCCAACTGTAAAAACAGAAATAAGTTTACATACAATAAACATTTCACTTTATACTGATAGGCTCAAAGAGGTGATTTTGGGTAAAGATTCATTTAGCAAACAAATGACTGGAAAGTTCTACATATAACTGAAGAGCTAGGGCAGTGACTCTCACCTTGGAAACTCGTTAAGGTGCAGGTCCCCAGGCTCCCACCCCCACCAAGGTTCTTATTCTGTAATGAAGCTGAGGAAACTACCTTTTTACCAAGCTAACCAGGCAATCCAGATGCAAGTGGTTCATAAACTGACTCTGAGAAACAGTAGTTTATACCCAGTGCTGCTGTTGGTGTGGCAGCTAGGAATGATGCTCAGAGGAAATCCTGCAACATACAGGTGTAATGTCTGTTTACACACCATTCACTCTGTGTAATGAGAGGTTCTGCAATGTGGGCTGAGTGATGAGATGCCCTTATCACTGATCTCTTTGGGGGATAAGCAGCAATAAATTTCATGTCCCATTATCCTTCCCTGCCAAAAACATCCTAACCATCTCAATAAAATCCACCTGATTTGAAAGTTGCCCACTGAAACCAGCTATAACCAACCAATGACCTCATACTATTTAGGCCTAACAGATCAGCTGCTACTTAGAGCAGTAGTTAGGGAGGGTCAAGTAGAAGGAATTCGGTGCAGTTCCTGACAAAAGAATGGATTGACTAAAGAAACAAGCATGAAATGTCGCTGCCATCCTATCTCACCCTCTCACCCCTGGGCTGTCAAGGCCTCACCAACCTTTATACCCAGTCTCCACTTAGGAAAATCCTACCCTTTCCCAAATGCTGACAGCTCAGCAATTTCTGACCCCTTTGCCCATGCTGAGCACATAGGAAAAGAACGCTGAAAAGGGTTGCACCCAAAAGCGATCCTTCTCCTCTGTTATCCCAAAGTACATTTTGTATCTCATAAAAGTGCTTTGCACTGTGCCCCGCGTCCATTATTTGCGTACATGTTGCCCTCTCTTCTAGATCATGAGCTCCTGTAGGGAAGAAATATCATTTTAAACTTTTCTGTATTCCACTCAGCTCAGGGCCTTGCTCACAGCTGCTTAAGTGGAATGGGAAAACGTATCCAAGTCTCCACTGACTTTGGAAATACAGCTTGTTCTGATGCAGGAGACTATCTGTACCTGGCATATGTGTATGTCCAGACCTGAGGGACTGTTTTTCAGGTTGACTTGTATGGACTCATTACAGACAGCTCAAACATCAATTTGGCTTTTCCTAAATTCTGCAGCTCAAGAAGGCAGTCTCCATATTCATTTTAACAAATTCCATCATTAAAAAAATATATATGAAAATTTGTCCTTTCCCTCTCTCCAGGCAGGCTTGGTATAACACGCAACTTTGCAATCCCTTAGAAATAACACTGCAGTAGTAGCCACCCCCAAAACTATAAATATTTTCCCTTTCTTTCAATATATTTAACCATGTATGAAATCTAAAATCTAATTGAATAAATTTATCTTCAAAAGGATGTTATCTATATTTGTCAAAACTGAAAATACACATACTCTTTGACCTATAGGATCACCTACAAGAATTTATATTATAGAACTACTAGCACACGTGGAGCATCATATGTTCAAGGTTACCAAATGAAGCATTATTTTAATAGCAAAAATGTTAAATCAACAGGGTTCTAACTAAATAATGGTACATCTTTATTTAACACAAATACAGTATTCAGTACAAACAGAATACTATATACTGAAAGAAGAGAAACAATGTATGTAACTTCTAAAACAGAAAGGAAAAAAGAAAATTAGGAAAATTGGATCAATCCAGTATATGGCAAGAAAGGAGAGAAAAGAATGCAAAGAAATGGTAATCACAGGAAGGGGTATATGAATGAAAACCTATTTCTTAAAAGACAGTAATTCCAAAACTGGATTTGAAAAGAAAATAACAGTTTTATGCTGTTTATAAAAGAAAGACTTAAAACATTAACAACATTTAAAAAGTTGAAAAGGGAAAGAAAAATGTATACCATATAAACACTAATAAAAATCGAATGTAAAAATAGAACCAGATTAAAGAAAAAATAGATTGAGGAAACCAGATTAAGGGGGAAAAGCATTATTAGGGATACAGAGGATCCTTATTTACTGATAAAAAAGAAACAATTTGCCACCAAGTTATAAAAATTCCAAACCAGAATATATAATGCTAACAAAATAGTGTCAAAATAAAATAAGCAAATATAAATTGTCAAATCCACAATCATTGTAGGAGAATAGATTTAAGGTAGAGAAAACAAACAAAAAAGAAGATTCCTATGTGCTTTTTTAAAGAGAAAACCTAAAATATAATAATATGAAAAGTTAAAAGGAATGGAAAAATATTTACAACTAACCTAAAGAAATCTCATGTAGAAGTATCAGTATCAACCAGAGGGCAGACAGCAGAAGCAAGAAGAACTACAATCCTGCAGCCTGTGGAACAAAAACCATACTCACAGAAAGATAGACAAGATGAAAAGGCAGAAGGCTATGTACCAGATGAAGGAACAAGATAAAACCCCAGAAAAACAACGAAAACGAAGTGGAGACAGGCAACCTTCCAGAAAAAGAATTCAGAAAAATGATAGTGAAGATGATCCAGGACCTTAGAAAAATAATGGAGGCAAAGATCGAGAAGATGCAAGAAATGTTTAAAAAAGACCTACAAGAATTAAACAACAAACAAACAGAGATGAACAATACAATAACTGAAATGAAAACTACACTAGAAGGAATGAATAGCAGAATAACTGAGGCAGCAGAACAGATAAATGACCCAGAAGACAGAATGGTAGAATTCACTGTTGTGGAACAGAATAAAGAAAACAGAATGAAAAGAAATGAAGACAGACTAAGAGACCACTGGGACAACATTAAACGTAACAATATTCGCATTATAGGGGTCCCAGAAGAAGAGAGAAAGAACCCGAGAAAATATTTAAAGAGATTATAGTCAAAAACTTCCCTAACGTGGGAAAGAAAATAGCCACCCAAGTCCAGGAAGCACAGAGAGTCCTATATAGGATAAACACAAGGAGAAACATGCTGAGACACATAGTAATCAAACTGGCAAAAATTAAAAACAAAGAAAAATTATTGAAAGCAGCAAGGGAAAAATGACAAATAACATACAAGGGAACTCCCATAAGGTTAACAGCTCTTTTCTCAGCAGAAACTCTACAAGCCAGAAGGGAGTAGCATGACATATTTAAAGTGATGAAAGGGAAGAACCTACAACCAAGATTACTCTACCCGGCAAGGATCTCATTCAGATTTGATGGGGAAATCAAAAGCTTTACAGACAAGCAAAAGCTAAGAGAATTCAGCTCCACCAAATCAGCTCTACAACAAATGCTAAAGGAACTTCTCTAAGTGGGAAACACAAGAGAAGAAAAGGACCTACAAAAACAAACCCAAAACAATTAAGAAAGTGTTCATAGGAACATACATATCAATAATTACCTTAAATGTGAATGGATTAAAGGCTCCAACCAAAAGACACAGGCTCGCTGAATGGATACAAAAACAAGACCCATATATATGATGTCTACAAGAGACCCACTTCAGACCTAGGGACACATACAGACTGAAAGTGAGGGGATGGAAAAACATATTCCATGCAAATGGAAGTCAAAAGAAAGCTGGAGTAGCAATATTCATATCTGATAAAATAGACTTTAAAATAAAGAATGTTACAAGAGACAAGGAAGGACACTACATAATAATCAAGGGATCAACCACAAAGAAGATATAGCAATTATGAATATATATGCACCCAACATAGGAGCACCTCAATACATAAGGCAACTGCTAACAGCTATAAAAGAGGAAATTGACAGTAACACAATAGTAGTGGGGGACTTTAACACCTCACTTACACCAATGGACAGATCATCCTAACAGAAAATTAATAAGGAAACACAAGCTTTAAATGACACAATAGACCAGATACAGTTAATTGATATTTATAGGACATTCCATCCAAAACCAGATTACACTTTCTTCTAAGTGCGCACAGAACATTCTCCAGGATAGATAACATCTTGAATCACAAATCAAGCCTCAGTAAGTTTAAGAAAACTTAAATCATATCAAGCATCTTTTCTGACCACAAGGCTATGAGATTAGGAATCAATTACAAGGAAAAAAACGTAAAAAACACAAACACATGGAGGCTAAACAATACGTTACTAAATAACCAAGAGATCACTGAAGAAATCAAAGAGGAAATCAAAAAATACCTAGAGACAAATGACAATGAAAACACGATGATCCAAAACCTATGGGATGCAGCAAAAGCAGTTCTAAGAGGGAAGTTTATAGCAATACAAGCCTACCTCAAGAAACAAGAAAAATCTCAAATAAACAATCTAACCTTACACCTAAAGGAACTAGAGAAAGAAGAACAAACAAAACCAAAAGTTAGTAGAAGGAAAGAAATCATAAAGATCAGAGCAGAAATAAATGAAATAGAAACAAAGAAAACAATAGCAAAGATCAATAAAACTAAAAGCTGGTTCTTTGAGAAGGTAAACAAAATTAATAAACCATTAGCCAGACTCATCAAGAAAAGGAGGGAGAGGACTCAAATCCATAAAATTAGAAGTGAAAAAGGAGAAGTTACAACAGACACTGCAGAAATACAAAGCATCCTAAGAGACCACTACAAGCAACTCTATGCCAATAAAATGGACAACGTGGACGAAATGGACAAATTCTTAGAAAGGTATAACCTTCCAAGACTGAACCAGGAAGAAATAGAAAATATGAACAGACCAATCACAAGTAATGAAATTGAAACTGTGATTAAAAATCTTCCAACAAACAAAAGTCTAGGACCAGATGCCTTCACAGGTGAATTCTATCAAACATTTAGAGAAGAGCTAACACCCATCCTTCTCAAACTCTTCCAAAACACTGCAGAGGAAGGACCATTCCCAAACTCATTCTATGAGGCCACTGTCACCCTGATACCAAAACCAGACAAAGATACACAAAAAAAGAAAATTATAGACCAATATCACTGCTGAATATAGATGCAAAAATCCTCAACAAACTACTCGCAAACAGAATCCAACAATACATTAAAAGGATCATACACCATGATCAAGTGGGATTTATCCCAGGGATGCAAGGATTCTTCAATATACACATATCAATAAATGTGATACACCATATTAACAAATTGAAGAATAAAAACCATATGATCATCTCAATAGATGCAGAAAAAGCTTTTGACAAAATTCAACACACATTTATGATAAAAACTTTCCAGAAGGTGGGCATAGAGGGAAACTACCTCAACATAATAAAGGCCATATATGACAAACCCACAGCAAACATCACTCTCAATGGTGAAAAACTGAAACCATGTCCTCTAAGATCAGGAACAAGACAAGGATGTCCACTCTCACCACTATTATTCAACACAGTTTTGGAAGTCCTAGCCACAGCAATCTGAGCAGAAAAAGAAATAAAAGGAATACAAATTGGAAAAGAAGAAGTAAAACTGTCACTGTTTGCAGATGACATGATACTATACATAGAGCATCCTAAAGATGTCACCAGAAAACTACTAGAGCTAATCAATGAATTTGGTAAAGTTGCAGGATACAAAATTAATGCACAGAAATCTCTTGCATTCCTATACACTAATGATGAAAAATCTGAAAGAGAAATTAAGGAAACACTCCCATTTACCATCGCAACAAAAAGAATAAAATACCTAGGAATAAACCTATCTAAGGAGACAAAAGACCTGTATGCAGAAAACAATAAGACACTGATGAAAGAAATTAAAGATGATACAAACAGATGGAGAGATATACCATGTTCTTGAATTGGAAGAATCAACATTGTGAAAATAACTATACTACCCAAAGCAATCTAGAGATTGAATGCAATCCCTATCAAATTACCAATGGCATTTTTTACAGAACTAGAACAAAAAATCTTAAAATTTGGACAGAGACACAAAAGACCCCGGATAGCCAAAGCAGTCTTGAGGGGGAAAAACAGAGCTGGAGGAATCAGACTTCCTGACTTCAGACTATACTACAAAGCTACAGTAATCAAGACAAAATTGTATTGGCATAAAAACAGAGATATAGATCAATGGAACAGGATAGAAAGCCCAGAGATAAACCCACTGACCTATGGTCAACTAATCTAATGCAAAGGAGGCAAGGATATACAATGGAGAAAAGACAGTCTCTTCAGTAAGTGGTGCTGGGAAAACTGGACAGCAACATGTAAAAGAATGAATTTAGAACACTCCCTAACATCATACACAAAAATAAACTCAAAATGGATTAGAGACCTAAATGTAAGACCAGACACTATAAATCTCTTAGAGGAAAACATAGGAAGTACCCTCTTTGACAAAAATCACAGCAAGATCTTTTTTGATCCACCTTCTAGAGTAATGGAAATAAAAACAAAAATAAACGAATGGGACCTAATGAAACTTAAAAGCTTCTGCAAAGCACAGGAAACTACAAACAAGACGAAAAGAAAACCCTCAGAATGGGAGGAAATATTTGCAAACGAATCAACGGACAAAGGATTAATCTCCAAAATATATAAACAGCTCATGCAGCTCAATATCAAAAAAACAAGCAACCCAATCCAAAAATGGGCAGAAGACCTAAATAGACATTTCTCCAAAGAAGACATACAGATGACCAAGAAGCACATGAAAAGCTGCTCAACATCACTAATTATTAGAGAAATGCAAGTCAAAACTACAATGAGGTATCACCTCACACCAGTTAGAATGGGCATCATCAGAAAATCTACAAACAACAAATGCTGGAGAGGGTGTGGAGAAAAGGGAACCCTCTTGCACTGTTGGTGGGAATGTAAATTGATACAGCCACTGTGGAGAACAGTATGGAGGTTCCTTAAAAAACTATAAATAGAGCTACCATATGACCCAGCAATTCCACTCCTGGGCATATACCCAGAGAAAACCATAATTCAAAAAGACACATGCACCCCAATGTTCATTGCAGCACTATTTACAATAGCCAGGTCATGGAAGCAACCTAAATGTCCATCGACATATGAATGGACAAAGAAGATATGGTATATATAGACAATGGAATATTGCTCAGCCATAAAAAGGAACGAAATTGGGTCATTTGTAGAGACGTGGATGGATCTAGAGACTGTCATACAGAGTGAAGTAAGTCAGAAAGAGAAAAACAAATATCATGTATTAACGCATATATGTGGAACCTAGAAAAATGGTACAGATGAACCTATTTGCAGGGCAGAAATACAGACACAGATGTAGAGAACAAACGTATGGACACCAAGGGGGGAAAATGGCGGGTGGTGGTGGTGGTGGGATCAATTGGGAGATTGGGATTGACATGTATACACTAATATGTATAAAATGGATAACTAATAAGAACCTTCTGTATAAAAAAATAAAATAAAATTCAAACAAAAAAAGAAGTATTGGTATCAGAAAAACAGATTTTCAGACTAGCACTCAGAAGTTGACACGCTGATCCAACAACCATCAAAATTTTGAAATAAAAAATAAGAATTCACCATACCATAAATTAAAATGTGTTATAAAGCTGTAATAATTAAAACTGTGTGACAGTGGTGCAGGGATAGACAAATGGACAAGCAAGGTGCACCCAGGCATTTAAAGGAATCTGATACATGTATGATATAACCTCTAAGAGTAGGAAGAAAATAAATGGTACAGAATAACTGACTATCCATGTGGGGGTGGAGAGGATTCAAAATTAGATCCCTTCCCTCACTCTATATGCAAAATTAAATGTCAAATAAATGACACAATATGAAAAGACTTTAAAATGTTAAAAAATACAAAAGAATACCTTATAACTTCAAGTTAGGGAAGGCTTTTTAAGATTTCCTAAACACATATAAATCATAAAGAAAAAGATGAGTAATTCTGACCACACAGAGACAGCATCAACAAAGTTAAAAGATAAGCCAGGCTAAAGATATTTGCAGTGACAAAGGTTTTTCTGAAAATATAAAGCACTCGTATTAAAAGGAACAAAGAGGGGACTTCCCTGGTGGTGCAGTCGTTAAGAATCTGCCTGCCAGTGCAGGGGACATGGGTTCGAGCCCTGGCCGGGGAAGATCCCACATGTCACACAGCAACTAAGCCTGTGCGCCACAACTACTGACCCTGCACTCTAGAGCCCACGAGCCACAACTACTGAGCCCACGTGCCACAACTACTGCAGCTTGCTTGCCTAGAGCCTGTGCCCCTCAACAAAGAGAAGCCACAGCAAAGAGAAGCCCACGCACCACCACAAAGAGTAGGCCCTGCTCGCCGCAACTAGAGAAAGTCCGTGCCCAGCAACGAAGACCCAACGCAGCCAATAAATAAATAAATAATTTTATTAAAAGAAATAATAAAAAAAAATAAAAGGATCAAAGATCCAATAAAAAAATAAATAAATGGGGCAAAGCCTTAAACTGGTAACTCACAGAAGAGGAAATCTTATTGGATACTAAACAAAGGGAGAAATGCTCATTGTCACTATATGCTCAGTATTAAACAAATTAATTTAATTAGGTAGGATCATGCATATCCAACCGACCAAATATTTGAATGTCTGACAATGACAAGTATTTGCGAGGGAGTAGGGAAACAGGAACTATCAGACTACTAATAGGGAGTAAACTGGTACAACTATTGTGGTGACTAACAATATTTAGTAGAGTTGAAGATGCATGTTCTACTTCTAGGTATGTACCCTAGAGATACTGTCAAATGTGTACACAAAGAAACATAAACAAGAGTATTTTCTGCAGTACTGTTTATAATACTAAAAAGTCAAGACCAACCTCAATGGTCAATAAGAGAATGAACTAATTGTGGGATTAATCATACAAATGGGATACTATATACTCCTACAGGTATTAACCAGCTCAGCACAAGTACTAGCTCTACATGTATCAACATGTTAAATGTGAACACACAATACTGAGCAACGGAAGCAAATTTCAAAAGGATATGCATATCATGAAACCAATTATGTTTAGTATAAAATACAGAGAATAATATACATTGCAAAT
Source organism: Globicephala melas (assembly GCF_963455315.2). Classification (NCBI taxonomy): domain Eukaryota; kingdom Metazoa; phylum Chordata; class Mammalia; order Artiodactyla; family Delphinidae; genus Globicephala; species Globicephala melas. Next base: position 19,013,706 of record NC_083317.1, on the reverse strand, counting down.
CATGAATGGTAAGGATATGCAGAAAAAAAGGACAGTAGTTCTTCTTGGAAATGACATGAGGAAAACTTTCAATGGATAGAAAGCTTTTTCTTTATTTAAAAACGAAAGGAAGAAGGTTAACAGTGGTTAATTTGGATAGTGGCTATATGTCAACATTCTTGGTTGCAAACAAGATCTGCTCTACTAGTTCAAGCAAAAAACAAATGGCTCACAAGGCTCAGAGATCAGGTTACAGGACTCAAAGAAATGCCCATTATTACAGCACAGAGCAGCAGCAGGGAGAAAACCACTGAGCACAGCCCCACACCTTGTACCACGACACGGGACCCTCCGCCGCTGCTGCCTTAAAAGCCACATGTCACTGTTCCCCTCAACAAACTGGATCCCGTGTGCCATGGTCTTCACAGCATCACTTTCAAATTTCACACAGGTGTGTCTAACTAGTGAGCCTAGGACGCCTGTCTGGGCCCTGACTGCAAGGAAGGTTTGGAAACTAAGTTTCACTCTCCACTTGGTAAGATACATAAAGGGGGAAGTCATCAAACAGTGGATGTTCAAGCAGGGCTAGGTGCCCAAAAAGCATGAAAAATGTCCATCCAAATAAGGGTTTGTTAAATTATTTTTTGTAAGCTCAAAATATTTGACAATTTTTTAAAAGAAAAAGAAATTCAAAGTATAAATCCACAGACAACAAAGGGGATGGGAGAGGAAAACAGCAGCAGACAAGAAATTTCGCCCAGTTGCTAAAAGATGGACAGTGGAGTGACCAATGCAACAGTAGAGGATGTCACCGCCTAGAATACATGCAGGAGTCCAGCAGAAGACAGCCAACCTGCCCAGTTGGCCTGGAGAAGCTCAAAGATGGTGGAAGACAGAAGACAGAAGAGGGGCTAAAGAGAATGGGATCAACTAAAGGTCTATATACAAACCAGTTGATCTCTACTCCATACCCCCTACCTCCAAATACAGAAGGACCTGAATCCAGATATTTGCCCACAGGTAAGATACTGGAGGGATCTCATAAAATAAAAGAACAGTCTGGGGAGAACGAGACTAGTCATTATAGAAACCAGTCACCAAGACTGACAATCTCTTCATTCTAGCATTAGAAAATCCCCATCATAACAGCCAGCTTCACCTACTTATCTTGAGAAGCCAAACCTCGTCCATACCATACCACAGAGCCACCACTCAACCTCCCTACAGCCGCATTATCAACTAAAACTAACAACCAACAATCGCTACATTTGGAAAAAAAAAAAAAAAAGCCTGAAACATGAAAGACTGAGATAAGCAAAAAATCCAACTCTAGAGGAACGAGATCATTCAGGGACTAGGAAATAGATGAATGAACAAATCAATGACTGTAACTCTATTAGTATGTTCAGAAAGATTCACAAATACATACTATAACTGTTAAACATGAACAAGAGAGTGGTACATAAGAGCACGTCAGTGAAAGCACCTGGGTCCAAATTCCAGCTTTGCTACTTGCCAGTTCTATGCTCCCCAGTTTCCTCATTTACAAAATGGAAACACCATCTCAACAGGTTGTTGTGAGGATTAAATAAGAGACTACATGTGAAAAGCTCAGCACGATGGCCAGTATATAGGAAATACTCAGTTACTCAGTAAATAGTCAGTTAATCCATCCACAAACACTTGCCACTTGCCACAATGTTGTTTACTGCATCACTGTTGACAACAGTGAAAAATGGAAACTAGGATGGTCCTATTTATGTTTGTAAAAGATGGCATTTGTATTTGTGCATATATGTTTATACATGTACAAAAAAGGACTGAAAGGAGAAAACAGGCCAAAGTGTTACATTTGGGGAGAGGAGGAGACAGGGTTGTTTCTGTGTAAAATTTTTATTGTGTTATCCTTTAGAAAAAGGAAAAAGTAAACATCAGTATACATCTTAGGGAGAAAAAGACAAAAAGCACACACAAACATTACATAGAAAACTTTTATTTTAATTTACTACACATATCTAAATTTGAGGAAGTTACTAGGCAGATGCACTTTCCTCTGTAGGCTGAGTTTGATCTTCAGGTACCTGTAAAAACATAAATAGCTTTACTTTTCTAATAAACACTTTTAGTTTTACCCTTCACCCACCATTTAAAATCACTGCACAGCCTTTCTCTTATAATGACCCTGTCTTTGTCTTTCTCCTTCAATAGTAATTATTATAGAAAGTTAAGTAGAAAGAGAAGAAAACTTACAAGACCAAGTTCCCAATATAAATTACCAAGTACAACAATTCCATTAAAAATACACTGAGGCATATATCTAGGCTTCTCAAGATGGTCATTTTATTTTTCATCTATAAAATGAAATCATTAGTTTAAGAAAAATATCAGCAGTGCTGCAACAAGGTATTTTAAATCAATCTATCTTGTTGAAAAAAATCAATAATTCTACTTTGAATACAGTATAATACAGGTTTAGTAGAAACAGATATCTGTATGTTAATATTTCTATTATATGTCACTCAGACATAGCAAACAAACAGAGCTAAACTGTATCCCTCATCACCCCCAAAACCTGCCCTACTTCCTGCATTATCTATTTCAGTGAACGGCTTTATCCAGGTGCCCAAGCCTGGCATGAGAGAATCCACAGTTCTCTTACCTGCATATTTAATCAACAGTCCTATTAGTCCCACCTAAGTAACTCTCACAGCCATTTTCACTGCCCTGCCGGAACTTCAGGATCTCATCATCTACTATGGCTTAAGTCACAGTTATCTTCCATGCTGCCCCCAGAATGAGCTTTTACACAGGAATAGTTTACCAATAGGTCACTTCCTTATTCAAATTCTCCAGTTACCTGTCATTTCCTTATTCAAATTCTCCAGTTACCTCCAATCACCTTCAGGAGGGGAATGCAAATTCCACATCATGGAAGACAAGCCCCTCATATTCTATTTCCAACAAACTAATCTGGACTCATCACCCACCCTACATGTGACTGTACATCCAGATTCATCTTACATTCACCACACACTCCATTCCTCCACACCTCTTAGGCGAGTAGCTTAAAACCAGCTTAAGAAACATCAATTCCTGGGAAGCTTCCTTAACCAACCCCTCCCAGCTTGGTTTGGGTCCTTCTCTTCTTTATGCCAGAGCCCCACATGTACACCTGAATTGTCTGCTTCTAAGTCTAGTTATCCTGTTCAAGTAACTTCCTTGAGGACAGCAAGAAGATTGTGTTCATTACTATACCCACTGTTGCTGGCACATAACAAACATTCAATAAGTCTGTGTAGTTAAATCAATGAAGCATATGTTTAACCTACTCCCTTTAGACGAGCAAACAAACAGTGGAAGAAGGAAACTGAACCAAAATAAATGTTGCAAAAACAGCTACTCACTGATTTCTACTAGATACTACTCTAGGTTACTGTCTCTACTATTTTTCTACATTTCTTATAGACTCATTTTTTTCTCTAGTTTCTTAATCTAAAATGGACATTGTGACCAACCAAAGAGACAAAGTTACTCTCTCTATTCAAAAACACTTTCTTCTCATGAGAAAAAGAAAATTTATATCACCTTTACACAAAAACATTATAGCTAAGTGCCTAAATAGTGAATTCTATCTGTAAAGTCATTGATAAAGACTAGGTTTACACATCATCATGCAAAATAATCACTAAAAATGTATTGGGTAATCCCCCATATGCCAAGTGCTGTGTTCAAACTCTGGCATTACACATAGTATACAACCAACCCTGAATGGGTTAACACAATGTAAATGTACTAGCAAAAATAATCAGAAAACAATATGAGGAGGGATACAATCAAGCAGAGATTGCAGGGATGGATATTTGTTCAGAGATTACTCTGAGAATGTTACATGGAGAAGGTACGATTTGGACAAGGTCTTGCAGAATGAGTAGGATGTAAACAGACAGGAGGAGGATGGGAAACAGAGTCTAGACATAACTGTCATAAAGACACAAACTTGAGCATAAGTTTGAGTTAACAATATGCAATACGTATTTGAAAGTTGCTAAGAGAGATTTTAAACCTTCTCATCATAAAAAAAAGGTAACTCTCTGAGATCATGGATGTGTTAACTAACCTTATTGTGTTAAACATTTTGCAATACATAGATATAACAAATCATTACACAGTATATCTTAAAATTACACAATGCTGTATGGCAACTGTATTTCAATAAAGCTGGAAAAAAATGAAGTGACAGAAGAAGGTAAACTAAAACAAAGAAACAAGAAAGTAAGTTTGATGTGTACTTGTAAGCTTGACTAGAGTGGAAACTTAGGGTAATGAGGAAGGGTTCATGAGGCCAGGTTACACAGGAGAGCTATCAGATAATGTAAGTAAAAAGTTAACACTTAGTCTCTGAAAGAGTGAACAGGGATGATCGTGGTCAAGAAATATAATCATTCCTATTTGTGAAATCTAGATGCTAGTGACACAGAATAAACGACAGTAGCACAAGTATTCAAATTTGGTTCTTCAGGACATTTGAATATTTAATATGTCAACTGTCGAGGCAGCTTTAACTCATATCTGGCAAATCTTTAAATGTTCATTAAGTTTACCAAAAAATTATCAAGACCTAATTAACACCATTACAACCATTAAGAACTACAACTACTATACAGTAATATTCTTATTTTTCTTCAAGTTCTACAATATCATTCCCATGATACTAACAAATAAAAATGAAAAGAATTGCCAAATAACAACTTTTCTCTTGCCAAAATACTAACAGGGTCAACAACCACAATACCGCTTTAGCTATTTAGACAACTAATTACTTTTTTCTTTCTTTCTCTTTTCTTTTTTCTTTATTATTTTGTTGTTGTGGTAGTAGTGGTTGCTTAATTTCAAGGAAAATTTCTTCATAGAAATGTACTCACCTGTTGTCAAAAACACCATTTTCCGAGACCTTTCCAATAGTTTATTCCATATCGTAAAATGTGCCTTGAGAAGAAAAGATTTACTATAAGTTATATAAAGCACAAAAGTTACAATAGAAGAGGCTGAGTCTTTACATAGGTTTTAAACAAAACAAATACATAAAAAGTTAGGCAGTACTAATGAGGCGAAGTGGTTCCAAAAGTGAGTTCAAGTAGGGAAAAAGGGTACATACTATACAGAGCAGCTGCTTTGTTTAGCATTTAAGAAAAGAAGACTTAAGGACTGAATATGCCATTCTTCCTCTTTGTCCTTCTTAATCATTACCACCGTAGAACACGCTCCTTCTAATGGGAAGCAAAAATCTGTCCCACTTTTCCACCCGTTCTTTTCTTAAATAGCCAATTCCAACATGCTAGTGGTCATTCTTCAAATCACAAGCAAGCACAAGGAAAGGTTCATTAAGAATCAACTGTGACGCAAGAGGGAGGGGATGTGGGGATATATGTGTACGTATAGCTGATTCACTTTGTTATACAGCAGAAACTAACACAACATTGTAAAACAATTATACTCCAATAAAGATGTTAAAAAAAAAAAAACAACTGTGACACCTCACACTGAAAGAGCAGACCTAGAGGATTTAGTAAATTACCCTAAAGAACAAGTAAAAACTAATGAAGACAACAGTAAAGTTATAGAACCACTTTCCTTAATTCTTAACAATCTTATGTAGCAGAGGATTATCAGAATGCATAAATGAAAAATGCAAGGTGCAAAACGACCACATCAACGTTACTAACTCAGTTGAAGGTGATACTGAGGGACATGGATGGGTCAGGGACTATTTCAAACTGGATGAGCTGGTAAAATCTGTAATAAAAGGTAAAATTACTAAATATGTACATGCAAACCTTCTGGAGGAAGAGCAGCATGGTATGTTAAAGGGAAAACCATACCTGGCTCAGGCAGAATGAGCAGCGGGTGGGAGACTTTAAGGTGTGAGTGGAATATAACGGGTAATGGAGAAAGCGGTATGAGATGCAGTCAGAGAGAGAGAGGCAGGAGCCACACAACGTAGGGCTTTGTGAGACAGAGTGAAGGGCTGGCATTTGTTCATGAGAAGCCACTGGAACGTCTGGGGCGGAGGAACTGCATGATCTGATTTGTATATTAAAAGCTTCGTTTGGGCTATTCAGCAGAGAATGTGCTGTAGGGGGCAAGAATGAAAGCAAAGAAGGGGAGTGAAGAGAAAGAGCGACAGGGATGAGGGAAGCAGTAGTGGATGAGCTGCTATGCCGTGGATACATTCGGAATATGTTTTAGGGTTAAGAGTTGAAAGGACTTGCTGGTGGATGGGATGTGGCATGGCTATGAGGGAAACAGAGAATCAAGGATTACCTCAAACAGCCGGCTAGACGACAGTATCATTCACTGAAATGGAAAAAGCTAGGAAAGGAAGGTGTGTGGAAAAAACATGTAAAGGACACGTATGGTAAAAACTAAAAAATGCTGATGAAAGGGATGAAAGAAGATTTAAATAAATGAAAAGATGTATTGTGTTCATAGATTGGAAGGCTCAATGCAGTAAAGACATCAATTCTCCCCAAACTGATATACAGGTTTAATAAAATTTCTATCAAAATCCCAGCAAAGGAGAACCATTGAAGATGGCGGAAAAGTAAGACGCGGAGATAACCTTCCTCCCCACAAATACATCAGAAATACATCTACATGTGGAACAACTCCTACAGAACACCTACTGAATGCTGGCAGAAGACCTCAGACTTCCCAAAAGACAAGAAACTCCCCACGTACCGGGGTAGGGCAAAAGAAAAAAGAAAATCACAGCAAGATTTATTGATAGAAAAAAGATTACCCTAAAGTTAAATGGAAAGGCAATGGATCTAGAATAGCTAAAACAATTTTTATAATAAATAATAACATGGGAGGAATTATTCTACCTCATTTTAAGACCTATTAAAGCTATAGTAATCAAGATTGTGTGATATCTGGAAGAGAGACACATAAATCAATGGAACACAATTGAGAACCCAGAAATAGACCCACACATATACGACCACTGATTTTTAACAACAGTACAAAAGCAACTCAACAAAGGAAGGATAGCCTTTTCAACAAATGGTACTGGAGAAATTTGACAAGTATAGGGAAAAAGAAAACAAGGAACCTCATCCTAAATCTCACACCTTATACAAAATTTAACTCAAAATAAACTACAAACTTAAATATAAAACTTTTAGGAAGAACAATAGGGGAGAATCTTTGGGATCTAGGGCTGGGCATTTAATTCTTAGAATTGACACCAAAAGTATGATCCATAAAGGGAAAAACTGATAACCGGACTTCATCAAAATTAAAAACTGCTACCTGTAAAAACCTGTTAAGAGGATGAAAAGACAAGCTACAGACAGAAAGAAAATATTTGCAAACTACATATCTAGCAAAGAACTAGTATCCAGAATATCAAAAAAAAAAAAAAAACTCTCAAAACAACAGTAAAAAAGCAAACAATCCAATTAGAATGTGGGCAAAAGAGAAAAACAGACATTTCATCAAAAAAAGATACAGATGGCAAGTAAGCCCATGAAAAGATGTTCAACATAACTGGCCAGTAGGGAAATGCAAATTAAAATTAAATAAGAAACCACTACAAACCCATCAGAATAGCTAAAATAAAAATTACTGACAACATCAAGTGCTGACAAGGATTAGAAAAACTGATTATTCACACACTGCTGGTGGGAACAGAAACTGGAACTTAGCTTGGTAGTTTCTAAAAAAACTAAACATGCCCCTGCCATATGACCCAGCAATTGCACTCCTGGGCATTTATCCCAAAGAAATGAAAACATTTATTCACAAAAACCTACACACCAATGTTTACTGCAGCTTTATTCAGAATAGCTTTATTCAAAGTAGCCAGAAGCAACCCAAATATCCTTTAACAAGTGAACGGCTAAACAAACTGGGGTATATCCACACCAAGGAATACCACTCAGCAATTAAAAGGAACAAACAATTTTTTTTTCTGTTTTGTTTTGTTTTTAATTTATTTATTTATTTTTATTTTTGGCTGCCTTGGGTCTTTGTTGCTGCACATGGGCGTTCTCTAGCTGTGGTGAGCAGGGGCCACTCTTCGTTGCAGTGCGCGTGCTTCTCGTTGGGTGGCTTCTCTTGTTGCAGAGCACAGGCTCTAGGTGCACGAGCTTCAGTAGCTGTGGCACTCGGGCTCCGTAGTTGTGGCTCGTGGGATCTAGAGTGCAGGCTCAGTAGTTGTGGCGCATGGGCTTAGTTGCTCCGCGGCATGTGGGATCTTCCCAGACCAGGGATCGAACCTGTGTCCCTTGCACTGGCAGGCAGATTCTTAACCACTGTGCCACCAGGGAAGCCCAACAGGAACAAACTATTGATATACTGATACATGCAACAATTTAGATGAATCTCCAGAGAATTACACTGAGTGAAAAAACCCAATCCCAAAAGATCACAATAGTGAATGATCCCATTCATATGACATTCTTGAAATGACAAAATTATAGAAATGGAGAACAAATGAGAAGTTACCAGAAGCAAGGAGGTGGGGGCGGAGCAGAGGGGAGTGGGGGTGAGTGGCTGTGGCTATCAAAGGCCAACATGAGGGATCCTTGTGAAGGAATTGCTCTGTATCTTCACTGTATCAATGTCCATACTCTGGCTGTGATAGTGTGCTATAGTTTTGCAAGATGTTACCATTGGAAAAACTGGGTAGAGGCACTTGGGATCTCTCTGTATTATTTCTTAGGACTGCATATAAATCTACAATTATCTCAAAATCAGAACTTTAATTAAAAAATAGAAGCATTAGCAAGGGGTGGGAGTAATATGGAAAATGATATGGAATAGATCCTCAAAATAGATTAGGGAGAAGAACGTGCCAAATGTTAAGGCCAAAAGGCACCCCTGAAGGTCCTATCAATATGTGCTCCATTACCCCTCACTGCACCCTCCTCTATATTAATTTGAAGTATTAAAAATACTATCTCAGACTTCCCTGGTGGCACAGTCGTTAAGAATCCGCCTGCCAATGCAGGAGACACAGGTTCGAGACCTGGTCCAGGAAGGTCCCACATGTCGCGGAGCAACTAAGCCCGTGTGCCACAACTACTGAGCCTGCGCTCTAGAGCCCACGAGCCACAACGACTGAGCCCACCTGCCACAACTACTGAAGTCCGTGCACCTAGAGCCCGTGCTCCACAGCGAGAGAGGCCACCGTAATGAGAAGCCCACACACCGCAACAAAGAGTAGCCTCCGCTCGCCACAACTAGAGAAAGCCCACGCGCAGCAACGAAGACCCAATGCAGGCAAGAATAAATAAATAAATAAATGTATAAAAAAAAGAAAAACTATCTCAATTTGACTTAATTTTTTCAACTAATACTTCTTTTGTAAATTATCTGTTTACATCCTGGGTAAAATTATTTTTAATCATAAACCCAAGTTGACAAAATATTAGTGTTACACAACTTAATGAAAATTAAAATGTATGTCCTTCAAATTGGTATAAAATCAAGACCAGAATCACACCCACACCCAAACTGAATGACCTGAAACTTTAAGCTTTACTTACTCTTAAGTGCACAGGTAAAGAGAGACCCTGGAATCTTCGTACAAGACTCGACTGGGTGGCTTGAAGATTATGAACCGCTGACACTTCGTACTGGAAACAAATACTTGTTCTTGGAATAAGAGGGCCCTCACTCACATCAATGAAGTCACCAAATCTGATTTGATTTAAAAAATAAACAAATAAAACCTCAAAATCAAATCACTTACAATAGTTAAAAAAAATCTATTCATTCTTTTTGCCACTACATCCCTAATCAAGAACAATCTATGTGGATCAATTCCATCTCTAATAGCCCCCGACACAAGAATCTCAAGTGATGAGACTAAAATTTTAGAAATTAAAATCAATGAATCCGGGCTTCCTTGGTGGCACAGTGGTTGAGAGTCCGCCTGCCGATGCAGGGGACACGGGTTCGTGCCCCGGTCCGGGAAGATCCCACATGCCACTGAACGGCTGGGCCCGTGAGCCATGGCCGCTGAGCCTGCACGTCCGGAGCCTGTGCTCCGCAACGGAAGAGGCCACAACAGTGAGAGGCCCGCGTACCACAAAAAAAAAAAACAAAAAAAAAACAATGAATCCTTTTCTTACTTAGCATTAATATAATTTTAAAGATTTTTAAATATTTTTTTAATTAATTAATTATTTGGCTGCTTTGGGTCTCTGTTGCTGCGTACAGGCTTTCTCTAGTTGCGGCGAGCAGGGCTACTCTTCATTGCAGTGAGCGGTTTTCTCACTGCGGTGGCTTCTTCTGTTGTGGAGCACAGGCTCTAGGTGCACGGGCTTCAGTAGTTGTGGCTTGTGGGCTCTAGAGCACAGGCTCAGTAGTTGTGGCACACGGGCTTAGTTGCTCCACGGCATGTGGGATCTTCCTGAACCAGGGCTGGAACCTGTGTCCCCTGCATTGGCAGGCAGATTCTTAACCACTGCACCACCAAGGAAGTCCCTTAAAGATTTTTAAGATCACTGAACACATCATGCTATCAAGTGGATCCAATGTCTAAAACTGATATCCTATCACCTTATAACAACTAACTGCAACAGTTTAGAATTTAGCATGTAAGACAGCTTCCTAGAGGAAAAAATTAAAATCTGAGTCAAGAAAACATTAAGTTGAGAAAACAGATACAGGCCGTGAAGCCACTTTTGCATAATGCATTCTTACCTCTCTCATTCCAGCATCAGAAAGCACACTGTGATATAACTTCCTTATATGTAACGTAAGTAGTAACTAATTAGGCAGTATTCATGTTTCTATATACATATGAATCATGTTCATTTCATAACAATGAGTATTTTGCCCAATTTCAAAATTAACTCTAAAAGTTACATTTTCTTACAATGGTTTCCAACTCTTTCAGAAATAGAAATAACAAACAATAAAATGAGGAACAGAAACCACAACTGTTCCTGAAGATGACTTAAAGCTTCCAATTACACCATAGCAAAAAATTGAACAAAGCAGTAAAAAGTAAGGTAATAAGACCAACAAATTAAGGTACAAATCTTTTCCAGTCACACACCAGTCAGGTAACAATAAAACTAAACCTTCCTATAAATTAGCATAGCAGTCAATTTTTATATGTTTACTTACCTGTGTAGCTTGACTATTCTCTCAGGGTTCTGAGATGCCTTCTCTTCTATGAAATCTAATTTGTACCTAAAAAGCAGCAAAGAAACAAATGTTTTAATCCTAAATGTACAAAAAGGTGCTTAAAGCCACTTCCCTTTCTCTTCCTCTTCAGCCGTAATTTTTGCAAGAGGGGTTTACACTTGGAGCCTCCCCTTCCTCACTTCCCATTCACACCTCACTTCCTTCAATCTGGCCACAGCTTCACAACTCCACCAAACTGTTCTCCTTGGTGCCAACCTAATGGACACTCTTTAGTCCTTATTTCCACTGCTCACCTCCACTTCTCAAAGTGTTCTTTTCCACCGGCTTCTGTGGCATTCCCTACTGCTTGTTATTTTAACTCTCTGGTCACCCTTCTCTTTCCCTGCCCTTCAAGGGTTCTGTCCATAAACTCTTTTCACTCTAAGCATCCTCTCTGGGCTAGCTCCTTGATTTGCACAGTTTTAATTACTACTTATGTGTTTATATCTTCTACACCTCTGCTTCCAATCCACATACCTCTTCTGAGCCCCAAACTGTATATCCAAAACACTCCAGACATCCACCAGGGTGTCTACAAGCATCTTACACTCCCAAGTTCTCAAACTGAACAAAAACTTACCCTCTCTTTTCTCACCAAATTTATTCTTATTCCTGAATTCCCTAGTTTAATAAATGACACCACCAACTACCCACAGCTCCAAGTGAAAACCTTCAGAGATTTCCTTGATTCCTGTTTCTCCCACCACATTCCCTCCATCCAATTCATTACCAAGTCACATCAATTCTACTGCCTAAATGTCTCTCAAATCCACTAGGGTCTGTCAGTATAATGAATAGTACAGATGGAACTGCACAGCCCAGGTTCAAATCATGACCTTACCACTTACTATTAAGAGCCTTGCCTATTTACCCCAGAATGCTAAACAAACATTACACATGTGTGGCAAGGTTGGGAAGCGTCAGTTTGTGCAAAAACATCCGCTTACTGCCACACCCCTTCTTCCAGAGCCCTGATGATTACTGAGGGAGCCAATTCCCTTGAATACTTGTTCCTCTTGACCCACTTCTAAGAGAAACTCCTGTCCCCTGGGAGGCAAAACCACTGAAAGTTCCCCCTACAGGAGAAAGGCCCCATCACTGATCCACCTTCAACCTCCAAAATTCTGTCTCCTCAAACTTGCCCCTAGATGATCTCCCACCTCCCTTTACACATTCACCTAAAGTTACCAAAGTCCTACAAGCCTCTCCTAGACTTTGACAGTTGAGTGGGAGGAAAGGGAAATCTCAGTGTAACATGAAATGAAAGTTTAGAGTACGCTGCCCAATATAGTAGCTATGGAGCACGTAAATGTAATTAGTCCTAATTGAAATGTGCCTTAAGTGTGAAATACACATCAGATTCTGAAGACTTAGTATGAAAAAGAGAATTATAAAATATTGTTTTTAATATCAATCACATGTTGAAATGTTTCACATACATTGTTTAAATAAAACTGTTTTATTAAAATTAACTTCACCTTTATTCTGAATTTTTTTTAATATAGCTAACTAATAAATTTAGTTATATAGATGACTCACATTATATTTCTATTGGACAACACAGCCCTAGAATTTTGGTGGGGGAGGTGACTTGATAAATTCTGATAATTTAAGGAATTTTCTTATAGAATTAATGGTAATTTAGTTGTAAAGAATAATTTGTACTCCAGTTCAGTATATTCCTACTGCTTTCTAAGTACACTGGTTCCAAAATATGCGAAATGTTATAAACTAGCCCCATGAGAATCTGTGCCTCATTTTATAAATAGCTAAAGAAATTCCAAACTATTTACCTTTAACAATTTGCAGGCGCACATTTTGGCTTCAGAATCTAGTATCTATATGATTTTTTGCAATGCAGGTATTCCTTTCTAATTAATTCTAATTTTAATTTGTTTAACATTAAATTTTAGTTTATGTTCTCACAATTAGTAGAAGATAAATTGGAAGTTTTCTGAGTGAAAAAGGGAATTGAGAAGGCAGGCAGGATTTAACATGTTGGCGAAGAAAATCTATCAAATGGTTAATTCCCATGCAGAAGACTAAGATCTGTGTGAACGTTTTACTTCAGCTGTTAGCTGCCTCCGAACAGCTGGTATTTTCTGTCTTACCCTTTTCATCTGAAGAGTGGAAAGATGGGAAGGAAAGGTTGCCAAATGCAACAGTTTAAATAAATTTAAGTTTAAATTCAAAATAATACAATTTCTTAACGTAGGCTACCACTTCACAATGGAAGGAAAAAAGGGAAACATATTGCTATGGTGATATAAAGAAAAGGACTAGCCAAAGAAAAAGAGAAGTAAGACAAAGTAAGAAAATTATCAAAGGTGTGGCAGGGGCACTTCTTCTCAGTGAAATAATGAGATGAACAAAAGCAAATAGGCTGGTGCAGAAAAGAGATCCCAGAGCTAAAAAGTAAAAAGTGTGCTACATAAATACATCAAATATGAAAGTTATTAAGAGCTGAATTTTCTTCATTACATACAACTTTGGGAGGTTTAATTTTGTTTAAAAGGAAGCCAACACTTACTTATTGTGTTGAAATATTTCTAACGCCACTTTTGCTTCAACTTCCAGAGTTTCAAATGGAAGATCCTTATAAATTAAAGTACGAGCATCTTTGGTGAAGGAACATAGGTTCTCCTTAAAAATGAAAGTATTAACCTTTTGTAACAATTTACTTAAAAACATTTCCCTATAAGGCAGATAAAACTGTATGCTTAATATTATAAGTCCAACTACAACAAAAAGCAAATTTGCTAGGAAAGAAAGCATTAATTTGCAACAATTAAATACTGGAACCACAAAATGTACAATTAGCAATTTCTCCCAATTCTACAAACTACAAAACTTGTATTAAATAGCCGCCTGTATTAGAAATATTATGGATAATCCCACAAAGAAATTTTAATAAACATTTCGTTCAAATTATACAGCCCTATAAATGTTTATTAAAATGATGGTGCAACAAGTAGAAATACTAATAAGTAAATGGTAAGATACAAAAATTTGTTTATACTATGAGTATAAAACTAAGCTTTTTAAATAAAGGCATGAGGAAAAAATTATTATTTATGTGATTCAGAAACTTTCACTAGGAAATGTAATGTCATCGTTGGCCATGTCCCAAATATAGCATAAATCCAATATTAGAAATTTCTGTTTAATGAAAATGTCAATTTCACACAATTAAAATGATTAATAATACACATTAACAATGTTTATGAGTTTAATAAAAACTATAAATAAAAACTATAGTTTTCACACTATAAATCATAACTAATACAGAAAAGATCAAGCACTATTATGCAAATAATTTTTGCAATAAAATTCTTTCCATAAACTTCCTAATAGACTCTTTTGAATGAAATGACTCTTCTCCATTCTTAAATGGACAATTTTCTGTATAACCAATGCACATTCATGGTTTAATATAGCTGTTACTTGACTGTAACTTTCCCCCCCTTTCTAAACCCCATGGTGCCTGCAATTAACTAGCACATTTCTTTTTTAAAGTTTTATCTTTAAAAAAAGGAAAAGGAGGCAGCAAGTTTCATACATAATGAGACTTAAATTTTCATCTCCTTAGTTTTTACTTAACTCCCCCAATGAATTAAGAATCTTGACAGACTTGAAAAAAAAAGAAATTATATTGCCACAAGTCCACAGATCATGAAGAAACCATTCCAACCTCTCCCCTCATGCCCCCATCTCTCCCAATATCTCTCTTCCCTCCCTTTCTCTCTCTTTTTTCCTTCCTGTTTCCCTCCTCTCTCTCTCGATATTAAGCAGTAACGGCAGGATTACACAAGAAATAACTGTCAAAGCCAGCATTTAAATCTGGATCTTCCCTGACTCCAAAAATTTTTTTTTCAGGTGTCATTTGTGATTTCCTTTTTTTTTTCCCCCACATCTTTATTGGAGTATAAATGCTTTACAATGGTGTGTTAGTTTCTGCTGTATAACAAAGTGAATCAGCTATACATATACATATATCCCCATATCCCCTCCCTCTTGAGCCTCCCTGCCACCCTCCCTATCCCACCCCTCTAGGTCATCACAAAGCACCGAGCTGATCTCCCTGTGCTATGCGGCTGCTTCCCACTAGCTATCTAGCTTACGTTTGGTAGTGTATATATGTCAGTGCCACTCTCTCACTTCGTCCCAGCTTGCCCTCCCACCCCCAACCTCCCGTGCCCTCAAGTTAGTTCTCTATGTCTGCATCTTTATTCCTGCCCTGCCACTAGGTTCATCAGTACGGCTTTTTAAAATTCCATATATATGCATTAGCATACAGTATTTGTTTTTCTCCTTCTGACTTACTTCACTCTGTATGACAGATTCCAGGTCCATCCACCTCACTACAAATAACTCAATTTTGTTTCTTTTTATGGCTGAGTAATATTCCATTGTATATATGTGCCACATCTTCTTTATCCATTCATCTGTTGATGGACATTTAGGTTGTTTCCATGTCCTGGCTATTTTAAATAGTGCTGCAATGAACATTGTGGTACATGTGTCTTTTTGAATTATGGTTTTCTCAGGGTATATGACCAGTAGTGGGATTGCTGGGTCATATGGTAGTTCTATTTTTAGTTTTTTAAGGAACCTCCATACTGTTCTCCATAGTGGCTGTATCAATTTACATTCCCACCAGCAGTGCAGGAGGGTTCCCTTTTCTCTGCACCCTCTCCAGCATTTATTGTTTGTAGATTTTTTGATGATGGCCATTCTGACTGGTGTGAGGTGATACCTCATTGTGGTTTTGATTTGCATTTCTCTAATGATTGGTGATGTTGAGCATCTTTCCATGCATTTGCTGGCTGACTCCAAAATTTTTGCTTTTAGAAACTACAATATTTCACTAAATCCGAGATGCACCACTAAGAAAAAACATTACCAGTTATAATCATAAGATGCTATCTACTGTAAGTCACATTTGCTCTAGAGAATTACACTGAGTGAAAAAAGTCAATCCCAAAAGATTACATACTGAACGATTTCATTTACATAACATTCTTGAAATGACAAAACTATACAAATAGAGAACAGATTAGTGGTTGCCACAGTTTAAGGATGGGGGGGCGGATGGAGACTAAAGAGAAACATGGGTAATTTTGGCAGTGATAGAAATGTTCCTGGCTGTATCAGTGTCAATATCCTGGTTGTGATATGGTACTATGGTTTTGCAAGATAATACCATTGGGGAAACTGAGTAAAAAGAACATGGAATCTCTATGTATTATTACTTAAACTCCATCTATAATTTTCTTCAACTAAAAACAGTTTAATTTAAAAAAGTTATAGAAACAAACAAAAGACACATTTGTTTTCAGAGATATTAAAATGTGAAAAAAATGTACATAGCGGAATTGATAAAATGGTATGCTACACTGCCTCCCCTCTTCTGATCTCCAGACTTCCAATCTGTAGGACATACAGTTTTGCTTAATTAAGAATTAGGCATTTGTCTGTTCTCCCCAATCATAACTAAGCCTCTAGGCTTGACTTTTGCAAGCCATCAGCATCCTCTACCTACACAGCACCTGATCTAGATTCACTCTGTTAACCAGGCTCCTGCTGCTACCCCAGTCCCAGACCCACAAGGAGCACCCTCCTTATGAAGGCAGACCATTCCAGAAGAGGCTAGTTTGCTGCTATTTAGTTTGCTGCTACTTCGGTTACCTTTGTCAAAGCCCGATATTTTAATTCACCCCTCCCCCACTCTCAATGTAACCCTTGGTGATAGGAAGATCTCAGGATGCAATAGGCTTAAAATGGCTTAGGGCAGTGGTTTTCAAATTGTGCTCTGAAGATCCAAGGAGGTAAGGCTCCAGGCCCCTCGCCCCCACATCAACCAAGATAGTTAAGCTTCTATATTTTATTCTGGGTACCATGCTGTTGTGAATACCCTCAATCATATACATCTGTCTTAAATACACTAAAAAGCAACAATAAAGATTGACTGATTCTTTTAATATCCTCGACATGCAGTACCATTCAACAATAGTAACACAGGACTCGTTCTAACAAAGAAAGGCACAGACTCTAAAATTAATACTCCAAAGAGTAGACTTACTTTTGTTGGCATCCACTCATCAAGTCTCTTGTCCAAAACTACATCATAGCAGAAGGCTCCAGTGATTACTGTAAATCCAACCAAAATAAAAAGCAAAGTCAAATCTGTTAGGGTAGAAAGTTACTAATTTGCAACAAATGAATATTTAGACCATAAAATGAAGCGTCAACAATCTCTCCCAACACTACAAATTATAAAATTGTCACCATTATTCCAGCTGCTTGTCAGAGCTATACCAACTTTCCCCCCACCATAAAACTAACTCACCTTTTTGTTAACCCAACATCACCAGTATTTTTTAACCATTCACATTTTCTTCAGGAATATTACCACCATAGAGATCTTAAATATTAGTTACTAGATATAAAAATTCCTAAAGAGTAAGATATTTAATAAGTAGATGAATAACTAAATGGACATGAAATGTTTAATTTCTTTTTTAATATCTTCTAAATTTCTTCATTTTTTGTTGTTTTGTTTTGCTTAGAATCATTTATCGCCAAATCAAATATTTTTTGGTATATAAACTTCCACCTTTTTAAAAAAAAATACAATTGTGATCCTACTACACATACTGTTGCAAAATCCTAGTTTTAGGAAAACTACAAAGAATGTGAACTGTTCCACCTCCCCAAAATGGTATTCCTCTCCAGTGTCAGGGTCATTTCTGGTGAAATGGTACCACCTAAACACAGTTTTCTACAGAAGTCTATTTATACTCATATCTCCTCCTCACATTCTGTTTGGAAATAAGTACTTAAAATGCTAAGAAATAAATACTGACACAATATAATTACATGAAATTCACATTCAAAAGAAACATTCTCCTCTAATTCTATTATGTTAATAACTGACCGCCAGTAATTAAATAAAATGGATTCTTTTACCATTATAAATAGAAGGTATATATGACAGTAATAGGATGGATTTTGTTACCCATAATAAGTGGAATGTATGCATGATGGTAATTTATATTAGACTAAATTAGAACTGAACTCTATACAACAAAAATATGTACCAAAATATTCAAAGATTACAGAAAGTGTCTGTGTGTCTATATACACATATATATATATATATGTGTATATAGACACACACACACACATATATATGTTTATTTATTTATTTATATGTGTACATCACCTGGAACTTCTGGAGCTCTGACCAAACTGACCACATATTCATCTTTGAATGCCCTCTCTATCACACAGCCCATAATCATGGCACAAGAACGCCAATAAGCCTAGAAAAATAAAATGCACACAAACATAATAAACACAAGATTTACTAACATTTCTTTAATATAAAATTTAGGTTGACTTTTGACTTAGGAACCATTTCTCAAATATCTGTCCATCCTCCACATTTAGCAATGGTTACCATCAGACCATGACATGACCACCACCAAGCAAAACCCACAAAAGAATGAAGCACCAACTTCATGTAGTTAGCAATGTTTGTATAAGATACCAGACACTATAATGTTTATCAACCAATAAATAGTTTTACTATTGGTAGTAATTTTACTTTTAACCCAGTATAAAGTTAACTTGTTAACAAACCTGTGCTAAAGTAAAATAAATATATTAAAATATACCTGTTTATAACATACATAAATATGGAGGGATAACCCAACTTTTTTTTTTTCCATCTTTATTGGAATATAATTGCTTTATAATGGAAGCCAACTTTTAAGAATTACTTATAGGCTTCCCTGGTGGCGCAGTGGTTAAGAATCCCTCTGCCAATGCAGGGGACATGGGTTCAAGCCCTGGTCCAGGAAGATCCCACATGCCACGGAGCAACTAAGCCCGTGCGCCACAACTACTGAGCTGGTGCTCTAAAGCCCACGAGCCACAACTACTGAGCCCACGTGCCACAACTACTGAAGCCCGTGCGTCTAGAGCCCGTGCTCCATAACAAGAGAAGCCACCGCAATGAGAAGCCCACGCACTGCAACAAAGAGTAGCCCCCGCTTGCTGCAGCTAGAGAAAGCCCGCACATGGCAACAAAGACCCAATGCAGCCAAAAATAAACAAATAAAAATAAAATAATAGGGCTTCCCCGGTGGCGCAGTGGTTGAGAGTCCGCCTGCCGATGCAGGGGACACGGGTTCGTGCCCCGTTCCGAGAAGATCCCACATGCCGCGGAGCGGCTGGGTTCGTGAGCCATGGCCGCTGAGCCTGCGCGTCCGGAGCCTGTGCTCCGCAATGGGGGAGGCCACAACAGTGAGAAGCCCGCGTACCACAAAAAAAAAATAAATAAATAAATAAATAAAATTTTAAAAAAGAATTATTTATGACTCCTATCCTATACCTAACATCACATATCACTTAGGTTATTCATATTTATAACAAAGCAACCTCACTATTAACTGGGCTTCCATCTCACTAGCATTTTGATCCATGGACATGCCCAATATGGGTATCCATGCAATGACCTTCCCAGAGTCATAAAGAGAAATGTAAGTCCTACACCATCTTAAGCTCTGTACTGGCACTACTATAACTAGGCACTTGGCTTTCCTAAGCTCTTCTCCGTATCTGAGGACAAGAGTGGGCTCATTTGGTTGCACATGGCAGAGACTGCTCCAGAATGTGTTCTACACAACCACACAAATATACTAAAAATAAATGCAAACCCAGGCCTTGAAGGCCAGTAGCAAAATGCACTTCTTCATCTATCTGACTTGACTGTTTTTAATGTCTGGTGAACTCCAGGGTCAATGCCTAGGTGCAAATCCAGGCTCAGCCACTTAGCAAACTGGTAACCTTGGTCAGGCTACAACACCTCTCTTTGCCTCAATTTATTTATCTGTAGAAAGGAGATAACAGCACCTTTTATGGGAATTTTTTTAAAGAGGATTAAATGAGTTAATACCTGTGAATCACTAAAACAGTGCCTGATATACAATAAATGTTCAATGTTAGCTACTACTATTATCATGTCTACCATTTCCTTCTTTAAGTATTTCATTTCAACAAATATTTATTAAATACCTACTGTATGTAAGTCAAGGACAAGATCTAATAAGGGACATGATCCCTGTCTTCACAGAGCCAAGAATCCAGTACATTCAACAGTTCGTATTACAAGGGAAAATCAAACTACTGTATCTAGAGACACTAGCCGCATGTTGTGAGGCCCGGAAGAAAAGAGGGATTCATTCTGACAAGAAGAAACTGAGAAGGTTCCACAGAGCATATGGCATTTTAATTGAACTATAACAGATAAACAGGGTTTTAATAGGGAGGAAAGAAAATACTCGAAGAGCATCAACAAAAGCAAGGAGGATAACACAACAGAAACCATTAGTGACCAAGTCCTCCAGTGTGGCTGGAGCAAAGACAAAGTGGAAAGATGCCGTGGAAGGTGAAGCTCAAAAGGCAGGCGAGAGTGAGAAAAGTGTCCACGCAGAGCTGGGAAAGTTATATGAACGGTTACCAGGTAGACAAGTTCTTTAGGAATAAGTGACATCATCCTTACATCATTTAATAAAACTCTTGCAGGACTATTAAGGAAGACTTTCAGATTAAAAAAGGGGGGTGGGGGCTTCCCTGGTGGCGCAGTGGTTGAGAGTCCGCCTGCCGATGCAGGGGACACGGGTTTGTGCCCCGGTCCGGGAAGATCACACATGCCGCGGAGCGGCTAGGCCCCTAAGCCATGGCCGTTGAGCCTGCGCGTCCGGAGCCTGTGCTCCGCAACAGGAGAGGCCACAACAGTGAGGCCCGCGTACCGCAGGAAAAAAAAAAAAGGGGGTGGGGTGGGTGGGAGAGTTAAAAAGTTATTGAAATAATCCAGAAAAGATGGTGAAAGACAAGAATGAAATTACTGCAATATACAGGGTGATTAATAAAAGCAAGCTGAACAAAGATATGAATGTCATTTAGTTTTCTCAAACCAAAATACAGAGACATTAATGCCACTGAGGATTTTTGAACTATGAACATGCCTAATCTACCAAGTAAAACCCTGATTATCTAGTACAGTACAACATTTGACCTTGGCCAGATTTGTACATTTCAAACTCCATAGGAAACAGATTTTAATTTAAAAAAAGACTAGGAAAAAAACTGGGGGGAGGGGTACAAAAGAACATAGAGGCAGAAATACCTTATTGACTTCTCCCGGATCATCATCTTTGAAAGTAAGAAATTTAATTTCACATGACTTGGTCAAAGGCTTATACATGTCCCAAGGCTGTCCGTCCACAAGAGCCAGAATGGACTTCCTGCAGTACCACTCACTTAAATCTAGGAATTTAAAACAGATTGAAGATCTAACTCTAACAAAACCCAAGTGAAAACTTACATGTTTAAGCACTACGTTAAGAAATAAAACAACAGAAAGGCAAGATTCTGCAAGCTGTCCTTTTTGGGGAGAAAAAAAAGATTTGTAGCCAATGAAAAAATGATTCCCAACACATCCAATGTATTGCTAATTATTAATGAAATTACCCAAACAAAAATCATTAAGGCTAAGTCTAACTTGAAATTAATCTGTTGATTATTAAGTAATAAAATAGTTTTCCAAGAGCTACCCTTAAATATTCAGAGAGCAGCATCGTGGATATATTTGGCTATATGCACACACAACTTAGAAGGGAAAATATATAAATATACATCCCAGTAAGTCTGTTCTAGATGGGTTTGGGGTCTTGCTCCCAAACCATCTTTACTTCCCTAACATGGACTCTTCAAGTTAAATACCATAGTTACCAGTTTTTATTCAATAATTATCAGTATGAATTCACACATAAACCAATCAGCTCTGGTCTGTTATATGACTCCAGAATGCAACTCCAACTCTGATTAGATGTTTTTTGAGTACCCAGCTATTCACAGAAGTGGTCAAACCACAGGTCTAAATAAGTTCCATAAGGCGGGGATCATGCCTATTTCTGCTCACTTGCTAGTATAGCTAGAGACTAGCATCAGGCCTGAAATACACTAGGTACTCAATAAAATTTATTGAATGACTGACGGTATGAGTGACAAGCAAGTCTGAGGGCAGTGGTCATGCTAAGAGTGGTTCAGAGGCTTCATCTCTACATGTGATGTGTGTAAAACTCCTGAGCCTGAGCTTTGTCTTAGCCTCCTCTGTATTCCTAATGCCTATCCTACAGCAGAGGTTCAATAAATGCTTGCCAAACAAGTAAGCAATTTTAAGTACTAATTCAAGTGCCAAAGTAAAGGAAGATTGAGAGTACACACTCGGCAGGTCAGCTTAAGCTTTTAACTAAAGTTAATTACTTAAATGGAATCATTACTGAGTTTTCCAAAAATCTGAACAATGCAGCCAATCATATATGAGCGAGCATGTAGGTGTACATATCTACTTTTTGTTCTTTTGGAATTTAAACGTTACCAGTTCTATCAAAGCTACTACAAAAGCATTTTGATCGAAAATAACATAGAGGCCTTGTTCCCTTCATTTCCACACCAAATCACACACAGGGCCTTGTTTCCTCCCTTAAGATATGAACACAACAAATATTTTTACCCCAATCACATTCACCCTATGCACTCACACATTTACTACATGTACATGTAAATGTAAACAAAGACACAACACACAGAGGCAAGTGGTGAGCAGATAAAAGACTTAAGTTAGGCTATAAAGAGCAGGAAAGGAAAAGAAGGCCAAAAAAAGCTGATCATCTGAGGCCAGGGCAGTCCCTCCACCCCAAAATCCTTTAATGGGACTCACATGGTGACTGCTCCCATTACACCACAGTGTGTCTAAAAGAGGCAAGCACACTAGTAGCAATGCTTTCAGGTCTGCCTCCTGCAGGAAACAATGACAGCCCTCTAAACTCAGCCAGATTCCAGCAAGTCCCAGGACAACCTATGCATTACAGCACCAACCTTTCAAGACCCACAGTGCCCTCAACTGCTAAGCCTGCAGTGAACACTCAGTAAGATGCTAGATAAAGGAGAACTTCTGGGAACTTCAGGGAGCAATTACAGCATCTTGTCTCCTCTGTACCGGTTCTTCTCCTGATTTATGCAAAATCTTCAAAATGGTACCCTGATTCGTTACTTACGCATGGCACAGCTATAAGGAGTTGAGATGTTTTTATTCATGACAAAGACAGTGCCAGGGTCAAATTTCCCAACGTGCTTAACTTCAATCTTCTCAGTTCGGGGAGTTAATGATAGCTGCCTGTTTTTCTCTTTGTTAAAGAGATCATTCTGCATTTCTGTCAGTTCGGTCGGTGACAGTTGAGAAGCAGGTGATGTCGCTATAAATCCTGTGCAGAAGTTACAATAAATGTGAATACTGACCAAAAAAATAATATATTGCCCCACCCTGTTCCCCTCCCGTATCACCATCCTCCAACAAGGAAAGAATAGGAGGCAAGGGAACTTTAAACGCTGTTCACCAAAATGAGTTCAGAAGTAAACTTAAACCCCTTTCTAATATTAATAATTAAAACGCCCACGGAAAAGAACTGCAGCCTGCCCTGATCCGCGCCTTTACTTCAAGTTTGCTCTTTCACCATCAGGTCGCCACTTCCCACCAGTTTCCTAGGTCGTATTCCAATCTGGGCTTTACAATAAGGGGCAAAAAGTAACCAGGAAGTGGAGTCAAAACCAGCCCAGTCATTGGAAACGTGAGCAAAACTGTCACTTTGAAAAGGTCTTGAGGACAAGAAAGCTCCACGAGACTGCAGGTCCCACGCCAAAACTCTCCATATGTAGAGAGAGAAATGCTAAGCTTATTTTCCAAACCCCAAATCAGAGGATTTGGCAAGGCATGTACGAGTCCAATGTTAAAATAAGGACACGTTTGCACCGGGACGTGGTCTCCCACCCAGGGGCACCCCAAGCTCCTCCCGCGGCCCCGCCCCTGCCCTCCCCGTCCCTCTCGCGTCCCGAGGTATGTACCCCAAGGCTGGGAAGGGTGTTGCGGCCAACACAGCAGGGACTCAAAAGACCCTCCTCGGCCCCCAACCCCGCGGGACCCCCCAGGACCCGCCTCGGGCCCAATCTGGGCAGACACCATCCTCTAAGCCTCCCTCCCTGACCCTATGGCCGCTAAAACTCACTCCAGCCGGCCCCGCCGCCGGGGCCGGCCCGCCAGAGCCGCAAGCCCCAGACTCCCACGGCCATTGCCTCCTCCGCGGCGCTAGGAACCTCCGCGCGCAAGTCCTTCTCCGTCTTCTTCCCCGGAAACTCCGAGCGCGCGCCCCAGGTTCCGTCGGACAGTTTTGTTCCGGGCCGGGCTGTCGGGCGGCATCCGCCACCAGGGGGCGCGCTCGCGCCTCGCTGATAGTCAGTCGCTGGAGGTCTGGAGTCCAGAGCCCGACTTGTTCCCGGCACGCGGAGGATGACCCGGAGGTCCTCGGCCCCACGGCGCCCGGTCGGCCACCCGGTGGGCTCTGCAGGGGGACAAGCGTCTCCTTTGGAGCCGCAGAGCCCGACACGCGTCGTCACCCTCCGCCCTCCGCGGGTTCGATTCCCCGCCTGCTGAGCAAAACCCTTGTTTCTCTCAAAGTATGTTTCTGGGGAGAAAAACAGAAAAGCTGACTTCTGTTTACTCTTACTTTCGTGGTCAGCCCGGCCGGCCACGTCGATGGCATCTTCAAGCTCTTGGCTTAACTCTCGGTTTTGCAAGGGTGAGTTCTTAGGGTAGCTGGAGTGGGTCTGCGCCTGGCTTCTCCATTTATTTAGACGTAGTAATATGGACCTCAAAACGTGTCCTGTTGACGTTGGAGGGAACTTTGTAATCTGCAGAGCGTTTTACAAATTATCTAGATTAATTTATATACTATATAGAGAGCACGTTAAAAGAATCCCATGTTAAAGGGTGGAATTTTTGTCTCTTGTTCACTGATGGATCCCAAGCACCCAGAATGCAGCGTGGCACACAGTAGGTGCTCAATATGTTATTTGTTGAACGACTGAATGCCTTTGCATTCAGCGCAGTGTCTGATTCCTTTGTCCGACTAGGATGTTGCTAATATTGAAGTAAGCATCCCAGAGGTTTAGTATGGAAATGCTCTTATTCAAAGTTGTTTACTGCTATAGCTTTATTTAAATCGTGTAAATTGACAAATTCAGCCCAAGGCCTTTCCCTACTCTGCTCCTTGACTTGCAATTGAAAGACACCACCACCAGGTGGCAATACTGGCTAAGGAACAGATGGGCACCGTGAGACTTACCTCCTGCAGCGAAATTGGGGAACCGTGGTCCTAAGGCACAATCTTAGTTATAAGATAAGTACTGGGGATGTAACGTACAACATGATGACTATAATCAACAATGCTATATGGTGTATTAGAAAGTTGCTAAAAGAGGAAATTCTAAAAGTTCTCATCACAAGGAAAAAGTATTTTGTTTTCGTAACTCTATGAGGTGATGGATGTTAACTAAACTTATTGTGGCAATCATTTTGCAATATATACATATGTCAAATCATTATGCTGTACACCTTAAACAGAGTTGTACATTATTTATAAAACTGCAAGAAAAAAAGAAGACTGTGCTTGTTAGATCTGTCACCTTGACCCAAATTGTACATTCGCAATAACTGCACAGGGAAAGTATAATTATCGTCACTTTTTTTTTTTTTTTTCGGTACGCAGGCCTCTCACTTCTGTGGCCTCTCCCGTTGCGGAGCACAGGCTCCGGACGCGCAGGCTTAGCGGCCATGGCTCACAGGCCCAGCCGCTCCGCGGCCTGTGGGATCCTCCCGGACCGGGGCACAAACCCATGTCCCCTGCATCGGCAGGCGGACTCTCAACCACTGCACCACCAGGGAAGCCCTATCTTCACTTTTTAAATGAGGAATGTAAGTAAGTGTCCGAACTTGGATTTAAACCCAGTCTGCATTTTACCAGACCACCTCTCAATTAAGATACTATCTCAAAACACGAAATATGCATACATCAATATATATGTGTGATGTGTATATATCAGCAAAAAATGTGTATTTTTTGCTTCCTCCTTAAATTTGATCCCTTGGTGATCTTTGTTTCGCTAGGCTTTTAGAGTCTATCCCCATTTAACCTCATGTAGTTGCCTGCAGAACATTTTAGAGTGATACTTAAACAAAGCCTCAGAACATAAATTTAAGCAAGTTTAATCATGAATTGCACAGGAAGCAGTGATTGGAAGTCACAAATATCACAGAAATTAACTTGGCTGGAAGGATGTTAGAAATGATAATGTCCAACGAATACTGAATGTATGGCCAGTCATGTTGAACATGCCAATCAATCAGGTTTTCTCACAACCTACTCATGCAATAAGCATATTATTAATCTTCATTTTCTAGGAGAGGAAATTCAGGTTGGGAGAGCTTGAGAGACCTACCTGAGTTAGATATTTGGCCAAGAACCCCCCAAATATTTCCTTACCCTAAATCTCCTATCTTGCCCCCTTCTTTATCACCCCTCTCCCCAAATCTTAGTCTCACTCTTTCAATTTCCCTCCCAAATAAAAAGAATCAGGTCTGTGACAGTAAATATCGAAGGTGAACTCGGAGCATCTTATTGTGCCAGAAGGCAAGAAAATACTCAAAGACAGGAAGAAACATGTTAAAAGGACACAGGATCCAGCTTAAAGGGGGCTCCCATTGTACAAATTTAGTTTGAATTACAAAAAGAATAATGATGAAGGATTATAACGTTATGTATGCTAAAAATCCATGAGCCCATAGTGATACTCAAAAATAAATGGGAGTAGAGAGTAGAGAGGACGTTTTCTTTACAAAAGAATGCCAGGTAACACATAGAGTAGGAATAACAGAATGGGGAAAAGTCAACCATTCTGCAACTACCAGTGTAATGTTTAATTCAGGAAGGGATCATCTGTGGATACTAAAACCAATGGGGAAAGTTTGTTGAGGGTCAAGATATTCACAAATATCACCCCACAGATTACTGACAAAACATAAAGGGATAAAGGAAACTTTTCAATGGAGAAATCTGATGGATACCACCTTAACATCGTGGTCAAACTTGTCATCACCCAAAATGGGACAGTTTGACATTATTTGTGCCTCCTTGTTGTGATATAAACAAATAATCCATGTAGTATTCCTACCGTAAATGTTGACCCTGAATCTAAAGAGTTATGAGGAAGAAAAATCAGATATATCCAGAAAATGATCCATTCTATAAAGCAACCGGCCTGTACTCTTCAAAAATATCAGTTTCGTGAAAGATGGACCAAGAAAGGTCAGGGACCTGCTCTAAATTAAACGAGATTAAAGAAACATACAACTAGTACCTGTGTATGCTCCTTGCTTGGGTTATGGATCAGAAAGAAAAAAATGTACAAAGGAGATTATTATGAAAGAAATTTGAATATAAACTGTATGCTAATTAATATTATTGTATCAATGTTATATTTCTTGGATATGATTATTGTATTGATATAGGAGAAAGGCTTTGTTCTTAGGATATAATGTGGAAATATTTAGGGATGCAGTATCTTCACACCTGTAAGTAACTCTCAAACAGTCCAGTAAGCATAGAGAGGGAGCAAGAGAAAGGAAGCAAATGTGGCAAAATGTTACCAATTGGTGAAGCTAAGTGAGGTGCTGATGGTCCCACTCTTTCAACTTTATTCTCAAATTTTTCCAAATAAAAAGTTGGGGGAATAACCACAGTAGTTTTCAACCACAGAAGTCAGTTTTGCGCACACTGCCTGTCAGGGGCAGCAGCTACAGGCCCGCTGGGGCTCTGCAATATTATCCCAGAATCCACGCTGTAAAAGCAGCCCCTGCTTGGGACTTGCGATTCTGTGGCAAAAAGAAAAGAGAGCAAGGACTCAAAGGACTCATCAGGACCCTTCAGAGCTTCTGCTCAGATCCAGCTGGTACTCAGCCTCCGGGTCCCCTAACCCCAGCAAGTCCCACAGCCAAGCCCAGTGGAGTCCGGCAGGAGGTGTCTGCCTTCTGCAGGGAGCCAGGAAATGAGGTTATAAAAGTCTCCATCGAGAAACAGAACACTGAAATCTAGAATCCAGTAACACAGTTATTCTCCCACAATCACGAGATGAGCTGAGACTTAAATGCAGATCGACCTCCAAAGCCGATGCTTTCTTGTTTCTCAAATTTACATGTTTTTTTTAAATCCAAATAGTTGATTTCACATCTTCAAATTATTATACATTTACTCACTTGGAAAATCAAAAAAAATATCATACCGTGGAAAATTTCCTCCCAGCTTCTTTCCCCATTCACAAGTTCTTAACCAAAACCTGACAGGGGTTACCACTGTTGTTAATTTCTTATGTATCCTTGAGAGTTCTTGAGGCCTCAGTCTGCTAACCCAAACAGATAATCTTATTTTCCACCCTTTTTGACCCAAAATGCAAGCAAGCAAACATGTGGTTCTTTACCTTGAAAAGCTGTACTTTTTATCAGGTTGTGTTCATCTGCTTCCCCTAAGAGCCACCAAGACAGAGTTAATCAAGCAAGGGTTTTATTAGGGGAAACAACTATGAGAGAAAAGGGGGAGGAGCCTGGTAAAGCTAACCCCTCATAAAATAGAGAAGGAAGGAGGGTAGAGAGGAGGCTAAAGAGGGGTCATCAAGGCTTTGAGGGGTGTCCTTGAGCCAAAGCCCACCACCAGAGGGGTCCCAGTCTCGCAGGAGTGGACCTGCCGTAGTGTCCTGACCACACCCAGTCTTTGGCTGGGAGCAGCCTTTGGGGGTGTGGCTGCAAACACAGCCATGGATTTCAGAGTCAGCAGCTGGGACTCTTGGTCAGTGACACTCCCTGTACTTGGAGGTCTGTGAAGCATACAAAATAAGCTGTGTTTAAGAAGTTAAAGAAGCACTTGCTATGCATTTTCCATTTCCTACGTGTTCACACACACACACACACACACACACACACACATGCACATTTCTAACAGTTATCTCACATCAGGGCACAATACCCTCTGCTTGCACCTGGCCTGACAGGTGAGGACAGACAATCTACCCCTAAGAAATAGCGAGAGAGAAAAAGCAGGTGCAACCCATAGCTAAACTTCAACATCAGTCCTTACCAACTCTCTAATGGGCTGAGGTGGCAGCGGAGGGTGTGTGGGGGAGTGTGACCGTGTGCCTGTATGTGTTGGTGGGTTTCTGGAGAAATGAAATGCAGTTGAATATAAAGCTGTACGTATAGTCCACTACCATTCCTCCTTAAACCATCCCTTTCTTCTTTATACCACAAGAAAATCGTTTCAGTGCTTTTCCTAATAGTAAAAAGAGAACCAAGGATACAGATCATCAAGGCATAGAGTTCTCGTACATAATATTATTTTCTTTTTCATTTTTAAAAAATATGCATGTATGTATGTGCATGTGTGTATATAAATTGTGTTAAGAAAGTAACACAATGTTTTTGTTTCTGACTCTTATTAATAGATACCCGATAATGTTTATTTAAAATACTAATGATTCAGTAAGTGTTGAAAACTATAAATTAAATCACAAGTTGAAGAGATAGTAAGGATCATTTACTCGACTCACCCCCAGCTCGTTTAATAGAGAAAGTAAGTTACAGAAAGGCTAGTGTTTGGCTCAAGGTCATACAGAATGCTAGCGTAGCATCTGGGATGACGGGGAACACCAGGGCATGTGAAAAATGCCAGGACTCCTGAAATTGGCATGTGTTCTTTAGAATGCTCTGGATCATCCCACCCTGCGGCAGCCACACCAAATCCTTCATTGCATAGCGTTGTGGACACTGCAAGAATTCTCCCATTTGCTTGGGGTTTCAAAGATGTACTAATCCCTCAAACACATGTTAATATATGTGTTTTCTTTGATGAAGAGGGACAGATATAAGCTTGCGTCTCCAAAAGTAAGCTCCTCCTTCAGCACCACCCATCCATCCTGTTTCAGAGTGAGAAAGCTCACCTACAAATTCAGAGCTTTTCAGAGTGAAGGGTTCATGCTCTTGGGGTGGTGGGGTGCAAATTAACTAAGGCAATGCTCTTTTGATGAAACAGAATACTTTCCTCCAGAATCGCTCTCCCTTAATTATACATAGCCTTTTTTTCCACTCTTTATTGTTGTTTGAAACTCTTGACTCCCCCCGTCTTATTCCTTATCCCTTGGCTATGACATCTGCCTGTCCTTTCTCCTCTGCCCACCATCCAATCTTGACCTTCCCTGGGAAGAACACACAAGCTGAGTCCTGATCACCCAAAGCCACCTTCACCCACAGACTAACTCAGGAAATACAGTATCGTGAGGAGTAAAAGCATCAGTTAGATCCCAGATCTCCACTTCTTAGCCCTGTGGCCTTGGGCCAGTTGGACCATAACTTACATAACCATACTTTCTTTGAGATACACTTAGGATATTTGAAATATTTTGCAGCAATGAGTATCTATGTATCTAAAAATCTGCGCACTGGTATAAGTATTCCTATAGAAGAGCTTCCTAGCAGTGGAATTGCTTGGTCAAATGTATATCATTTGAAATATTGATAAGTGCTTCCAAAGTGTCCACCAAAGCCATTAACATACAAGACAAAGCAGAGATACGTTTATTCCAGATGATAGTTTCGAATATTATCATAGTGGTAAAAAGCTACACTTTCCCCGAATCTTTGAATTTGCAACTGAGGTCCAAGGTCACACCCTCCAATCTTGCACCTTTCGTGCTTCAGATGCAAGAGCTTTCTTAACCTGGCCAGGCATTCGCCTGTTCGAGTCTGGCATTTATTTGCTGGAGTCATCAAAGAAAATGCAAACTCAGAGCCAATAATTTCAGCTTCTGTCAATCTGTAGTTCAGAGAGCTGGACTGTATCTCTAAATCCTATTATAAATGCTTGTGCCAAATGATTGCATATCTTTGATTAGAATGAGTTGATCTAATTAGACTTTTCTTAGTGTTTTCCTCTGGACTCCCTCTCAACTACTTTTACATTTTTTATTGCTGTTTTACATTATACAAACGATAGTCTCTCTATGAAAATCCAAACATTAGGAACATATAGAGAGTAAAGTATGAAAGCCATCCTTCCCGATCTTGCTGCACTCTGTATCTATATATCTATAGCTATGTCTCAGACATTCTTATTTTTTCAGTCCATTACTTAGTGTCTAACTGCTCTATACTGACATTATTCGAGTTATTCAAATAACTCTCCAAGTAGACGTGGCAAAAGCAATGAAATACAGGGACAACAAGAATAAAGAAATAGTAACTCCCTGAACATTTCTTTCTGTGACAACTGTGGGAGTATTTTGATAACTGTTGGCAGCAGGACACTGCATGTGATGTGGCGAAGGAAACCTTGGCATTCAAACAAGCAAAT
Source organism: Globicephala melas (assembly GCF_963455315.2). Lineage (NCBI taxonomy): Eukaryota > Metazoa > Chordata > Mammalia > Artiodactyla > Delphinidae > Globicephala > Globicephala melas. The sequence goes on along the minus strand of NC_083317.1, from coordinate 18,982,168 downwards.
GGTTTGGCGACAGTTTATTAAATTTCTGCCATGCTTGCAAAAGCCAGTAACAATTTCTCAGACTGCAGAATTACTACATGTGACAGGTTTGAGAATGTTTCACAATAGTCATCAAGTAAATCACCCTTCAAAATTAAAAATTATATGAACTCTTTCAATAATTGTAACTGCTAAAACAAAAGCTACTGGTGTATGTATTTAACCTGTGCATTTTGGATGATTGTCTGCCATGGAATCAGAGGCTAAGCAAAAACATCCAAGTAAAATTATAATTCAGTTTTACTGGTAGGTTTCTGTCAAACTATTACATCTTCTTCAGGCCCAAAATAGTCCACATTCCTTCCCTAAAAATATAACTGTGAATGCCTACATTAAAAAAAGATTTCAAATCAATAGCTAACTTTATACCTTAACGAAGTAGAATAAGAAGAGCATACTAAGCCCAAAGCTAGCAGAAAAAAGGAAGTAATAAGGATTAAAGCAGAAATAGAGAAATAGAAATAGAGAACAGGAAAACGATAATCAATGAAACCAAAAGTTGGTTCTTTGACAAAATAAACAAAATTGACACACCTTTAGCTAGATTGACCAAGAAAAAAAGAGAGAAAAAGAAAATTACTAAAATCAGAAATGAAAGAGGGCACATTACTACCAACCTTAATGTAATAAAATGGATTATAAGGAAAGCTATGAACAACTGTATACCAGAAAATTAGATAACTTAGAGGAAATGGACAAATTCCTAGAAAGGCACAAACTACCAAAACTGACTCAAGAAAAAGTAGAAAATAAGCCTATAATAAGAAAAGAGATCACATTAGTAATTTAAAATCTTCCCACCAATAAAAGACCAGGTTCAGATGATTTTACTGGTGAAGTCAGCTAAACATTTCAAGGAAAATTAATATTAATTTTTTACAAACTCTTCCAAAAGATAGGAGAGGCAGGAAAACTTTCCAACTCATTTTATGAGGCCAGAATTACTCTGAAAACCAGAAAAAGATATCAGAAGAAAAATATACAGACCAATATCCCTTATGAATATCTGTGCAAAAAAATTCCCAACAAAATACTAGCAAGCTGAATTCAGTAATCTACAAAAATATTATATACCATGACCAAATGGGATTTATCCCAGGAATTCCAGGGTGGTTTAATACATGAATATCAATTAGTATAATACACTATAAAATAGAATAAAGGACAAAGAAACGATAATCTCAGTAGATGAAGAAAAGACATTTGAGGACTTCCCTGGTGGCACAGTGGTTAAGAATCCGCCTGCCAATGCTGGGGACACGGGTTCGATCCCTGGTCTGGGAAGATCCCACATGCTGAGGAGCTCTAGAGCCCGTGAGCCACAACTATTGAGCCCGCTTGCCACAACTACTGAAGCCCGCGCATCTAGAGCCCGTGCTCCGCAACAAGAGAAGCCACCACAATGAGAAGCCCGCACACCGCAACGAAGAGTAGCCCCCGCTCACATCAACTAGAGAAAGCCCGTGCGCAGCAACAAAGACCCAATGCAACCAAAAATAAATAATAAATTAATTTTTAAAAAAGACATTTGAAAAATCCAACACCCTTTTTTCTATTGATTTACAAATGTGTTAATTTCAAGTGTACAGCAAAGTGATTCATACATAAATTGTATATATATAATATAATATATATATATATGTTCTTTTCCAGATTCTTTTCCATTATAGGCTATTACAAGATATTGAGTATAGTTCCCTGTGCTATACAGTAAGTCTCTGCTGTTTATCTATTTTATATATAGTAGTGTGTTTATGTTAATCCCAAACTCCTAATTTATCCCTCCCCCCTTTACCCTTTGGTAACTAAATTTGTTTTCTATGTCTGTGAGTCTATTTCTCTTTTGTAACCAAACTCATTTGTATCACTTTTTTAGATTCCACATATAAGTGATGCCATATATTTGTCTTTCTCTGTCTAATTTATCTCACTTAGTATGACAAGCTCTAGGTCCATCCTCATTGCTGTAAATGGCATTATTTCATTCTTTTTTATGGCTGAGTAATATTCCATTGTGTGTGTGTGTGTGTGTGTGTGTGTGTATACCACATATATACCACATCTTTATCCGTTCATCTATCGATCTATCAATGAACATTTAGGTTGCTTCCCTATCTTGGCTATTGTACATAGTGCTGCAGTGAACACTGGGGTGCATGTATCCTTTTGAATTTGAGTTTTTGTCTTTTCCGAATATATGCCAAGGAGGTTTACTGGGTCATATGGTAACTCTATTTTAGTTTTTTAAGGAATCTCCATACTGTTCTTCATAGTGGCTGCACCAATTTGCATTACTACCAAAAGTGTAGGAAGGTTCCCTTTTCTCCACACCCTCTCCAGCATTTATTATTTTTAGACTTTTTATGATGGCCATTCTGACTGGTGTGAGGTGATACCTCATTGTAGTTTTGATTTGCATTTTTCTAATAATTAGCGATGTAGAACATCTTTTCATGTGCCTGTTGGCCTCCTGTATGTCTTCTTTGGAGAAATGTCTGTTTTGGTCTTCTGATCATTTTTTGATTGGATTGTTTGTTTTTTTGATATTGAGCTGTATGAGCTGTTTGTATATTTTGGAAATTAATTCCTTGTGGATTGCATCATTTGCAAATACTTTCTCCCACTCTGTAGGTTGTCTTTTTGGTTTGCTTATGGTTTCCTTTGCTGTACAAAAGTTTTTAAGTTTAATAAGGTCCCATTTGTTTATTTTTGCTTTTGTTTCCATTACTCTAGAAGACATATCCAAAAAAATATTGCTGTGATTTATGTCAAAGACTGTTCTGCCTATGTTTTCCTCTAGGAATTTTATAGTATCCAGCCTTACATTTAGGTCTTTAATCCATTTTGAGTTTACTTTTTGTATATGGTGCTAGAGAATGTTCTAATTTCATTGTTTTACGTATAGCTGTCCAGTTTTCCCAGCACTGCTTATTAAAGAGACTGTCTTTTCTCCATTGTGTATTCTTGCCTCCTGTGTCATAGATTGACCATGAGTACATGGTTTTATTTCTGGACTTTCTATCCTATTCCACTGATCTACAACACCCTTTCTTGATAAAAACATTCAACTATTGGTTGGCCAAAAAGTTCGTTTGGGTTTTTCTGTAAGATGTTACAGAACAACCCGAATGAACTTTAGGCCAATCTAATAGAAATAGAAAGGACCTTCCTCAACTATCCACAGCTAAGACATTTATATACAACAGTGAAAGACTAAATACTTTCCCTTAAATCAGGAACAAGAAAGAAAAGGATATCTACACATTTCACTTCTATTTAACATTGTACTGGAGGTTACATCCAGGGCAATTAGGCAAGAAAATAAGTAAAAACATCTAGATTGGAAAGGAGGAAGTAATACTATCTCTATTTATAGATGACATGATCATGTATATAAAAAATCCTAAGGAATCCACTAAAAAATTATTAGAACTAATAAAAGAGTACAAGAAAATTGCAGAATACAAGATCAATATACAAAAATCAATTCTAGGGCTTCCCTGGTGGTGCAGTGGTTGAGAGTCCGCCTGCCGATGCAGGAGACACGGGTTCGTGCCCCGGTCTGGGGGGATCCCACATGCCGCAGAGCGGCTGGGCCTGTGAGCCATGGCCGCTGAGCCTGTGCATCCAGGCCTGTGCTCCGCAATGGGAGAGGCCATAGCAGTGAGAGGCCCGCATACTGCAAAAAAAAAAAAAAATCAATTCTATTTCTATAGACTAGCAGTGAAAATTCTGAAAATAGAATGAAGAAAATAATTCCATTCACAATATCATCAAAAAGAACAAATTACTTAGGTATAAATTTAGCAAAGAAGTGCAAGACTTGTACACTGAATACCACAAAAGATGGCTGAAAATAATTAAAGACCTAAGTAAATGGAAAGACATCCCATGTTCATGGATCAGAAGACTTAATATTGCTAAGATAGTGACACCCCTCAAATTGATTCACAGTTGCAACATAATCCCCATCAAAATCCTAGCTGGCTTTGAAGAAACTGACAAGCTGACTCTAAAATTCACACAGAATTAAAAAATAATCTCAAAAAAGAAGAACAAAATTGAAAGACTCATACCTCATGACTTCTGAACTCAGTACAAAACTACATGAATCAATACAATGTGGCACTGGCATAAAGATAGACATAAAATGACAGAGTAAACTGAGTGTCCAGAAATAAGCCCTTATGTTTATGATCAGTTGATTTTTGACAAATGTGCCAAGGCATTAATAGGGAAAGACCTGTCCCACAGCCATTTGGGATGCTTGTTTGTTTTTTTTAATAATCTTATTTATTTATTTTTTTATTGAAGTAGAGTTAATTTACAATGTTGTGTTAGTTTCAAGTGTACAACAAAGTGATTCAGCTATACATATATATATTCTTTTTCAGATTCTTTTCCATTATAGGTTACTACAATATATTGAGTATAGTGCCCTGTGCTATACAGTAGGTCCTTGTTGTTTACCTATTTTATATATAGTAGTGCGTGTATGTTAATCCCAAACTCCTAATTTATCTCTCTCCCCAACCTCCCACCCCCACCTCTGCTCTCCCCATTGGTAACCATAAGTTTGTTTTGTATGTCTGTCAGTCTATTTCTGTTTTGTAAACAAGTTCACTTCTATCAATTTTTTAGATTCCGCATATAAGTGAAATTGTATGATATTTGTCTTTCTCTGCCTTACTTACTTTATTTAGTATGATATTCTCTAGGTCCATCCATGTTGCTGAAAATGGCATTATTTCATTCCTTTTTATGGCTCAGTAATTTTCCATTGTGTGTGTGTGTGTGTGTATGTATGTGTATATATATATATATATATATACCACATCTTCTCCTGTTGATGGATATTTAGGTTGCTTCCATGTCCTGGCAATTATAAATAGTGCTGCAATGAACATTGGGGTGCATGTATCCTTTCAAACTATAGTTTTCTTCAGATATGTGCCCGGGAGTGGGATTGCTGGATCATATGGCAGTTCTATTTTTAGTTTTTTAAGAAACCTCCATACTGTTCTCCATAATGACTGTTCCAATGTACATTTCCACCTACAGTGTAGGAGGGTTCCCTTTTCTCCACATCCTCTCCAGCATTTGTTATTTGTAGACTTTTTGATAATGGCCATTCTGACTGGTGTGAGGTGATACCTCATTGTAGTTTTGATTTGCATTTCTCTAATAATTAGCGATGTTGAGCATCTTTTCATGTGCCTGTTGGCCATTTGTATGTCTTCTTTGGAGAAATGTCTGTCTACAGCCATTCCATCCTGAACATGCCCAATCTCGTCTAGAGAAATGACTATTTAGGTCTTCTGCCCATTTTTTGATTGGGTCGTTTGGTTTTTGTTTGCTTGTTTGTTTGTTATTGAGTTGTATAGCTGTTTGTATATTTTAGAAATTAATCCCTTGTCAGTTGCATCATTTGCAAATATTTTCTCCCATTCTCTAGGTTGTCTTTTCATTTTGTTTATGGCTTTCTTTGGTGTACAAAAGCTTTTAAGCTTAATTAGGTTGGGTGTGTTTTGTTTTTCTTCAGAAAAGTTTATTTTATTTACTTCTCCTAGGCAAGTGAACATCCTGGTGAGATGTCATCATGCTCCCTTGCCTCCCCTTTCTTTCCTTTGCTCTTCTCCCCCAAAGAACTGCAGGAGTGCCAGAATCAGTTGGAGAATGCAAGATAAAAACAGTGAAGAGAAGTTTCTGTTTCTCTCCCCCAGTGAATTGGCCTTCCAACTTGCAGTCAAGGCCTTCATAAAATTAAACTTGTTTTGATAGTGATTACTTCTCTTGGATCAGCTGAGTAAGTGGAGCCAGTAACATAGCAGAGAGATTTTGAAGATCCAGCAAGTTTGCATAGGAGGAGAGGATACCAAATTAAGTTAAGTCTTAGGTTTCTTATTTATGAAGATGAGGTTACTTTTTCATTCACTTTTTGTTATGTGTATGAAATTTTGAAATGTGTGTGAAATATGTGTGAAACATTTCAGCTGTACAGAAAATAAGAAAAAGTAGTATAACAAATGCCATATACCCACTGTCGAGATTAACAATTTGCCACATTTTGCCTCTTCCATGTTTTTATGAAATATTTTCTTTTATTCATTTTTAAAATTGAAGTGGAGTTGATGTACAATATCATGTTACTTTCTGGTGTACTATACAGCAATTTGACATTTGCACACATTATGAAATGATCACCACAGTAAGTCTAGTAACCATCTGTCCCTGTACAAAGCTATTATAATATTATTGACCATTTTAATATAAATTACAGATGTTATGACATTTCACTTCTAATTTTTCAGTGTGTATATTTTTAATAATAATGACATTTTCTTACATAAAAGCAAGTTACACTTGACTAAAACTTTTGAGGTTAAAACTGGGGAGATTTCCAATACCACAAAGCTTTCATTATTATTCCCATCACTCTTTCCCTTACTAGCAGGAGAGGAGGGAAAAACTTGGACCTGTTAGAATTGGTCCAAGTACCAGCTGAGACTTTATTTTTTGGTGTTTCCAGAAAGGCCCTGACATCAGAAAGCAAAAATCTCTTTAATTCTAAACTATTGACAAAGACTGTGGTCAACTTAGGCCAAAAGCCAAAGCTCTCCTCATTGAAAAATGCAGTAGAAAGATTTGGCTAAATACCAGTAGCTTTTTTAAATTAAGAATCTCAGTCAACATGTTGGAGGTTTTGAATGCAGAAAGAAGGGAAGGGAGTATAGAAAAGAGAAAAGTGATGATAAGAGGAAGATCAGAAGAGAGAAGAAAAGAAACAGTCTTATAAACCCCAACTCAGATACCACAATCAAGGCATCTCTTTCTTCTATCTCCCTATATCCCTTTCTGTTCTAAGATTGTTTTTTTTAAAATAAATTTATTTATTTATTTATTTATTTATTTATTTTTGGCTGCGTTGGGTCTTCATTGCTGGGCGCGGGCTTTCTCTAGTTGCGGCGAGCAGGGGCTACTCTTCGTTGCGGTGCGCGGGCTTCTCATTGCGGTGGTTTCTCTTGTTGCGGAGCATGGGCTCTAGGTGCATGGGCTTCAGTAGTTGTGGCTCGCGGGCTCCAGAACACAGGCTCAGTAGTTGTGGTGCACGGGCTTAGTTGCTTCGCAGCATGTGGGATCTTCCTGGACCAGGGATTGAACCCGTGTCCCCTGCATTGGCAGGCAGATTCTTAACCACTGCACCACCAGGGAGGTCCTGTTTTAAGATTCTTGACTTACTAGGATAAAATTAAATATGCTTTAAACAGTTTATGAGAGAGAGAGAGAGAGACCGTGTGTGTGTGTATATGTGTGTGTGTGTGTGTGTGTGTGTGTGTGTGCGCGTGTGTGTGTTTAAAGTGGTTGGGGCAGGAGGGAAAAGAAAAAATCTGTAATAGTTGAGTAGAGGTTGCTTATCATACTGACAACTTTCCAGCAGCAATAAAATACGGTATTGTTACTAGAAGACTTGCTTATTCTCTGTTTCTGAATTTGAAGAGTAGCCTAGTTTTATAGTTGAAAATGCCTTTAAAATCACATACCTCAGTCCCATTTTCTATATATGAGGAACCAAAGTTCCAGAGGTTTTAGATGGCTTATCTAAAAGTGTCTCTAGGGAAAAAAGATGTAGTTTCTGGAATGGCCAATATATCTCCACTTTTGACTGTCAGTGCTCCAGGATGTTTAGGCCCTATCCTAGGGAGGAATGACAAGGATGGCCATTTCCGCCATAGGCTGTAACCCCCATATCCTGCTTCTTAAACTGCATCCACCCCATCAAGCATTTTCAAGGTCTCCATCAAAGTTCCCTGCCATTGTGTTCACTGGCTCCAAGCCAGAGGACAAACATTTGAACTTCTGTCCCTACGAGGATTCCTAGCACTTCAGGGAATCAGCAGCCTGGCCTTTGTTAGAATATCACACTTCCAGGAAAAAAATATTTTTGAAAACTCTTCCAATTCCTAGGAGCACTCACATCTATAAGGCACAAGGCAAACCTTAAAATTCAGTGAAAAGCAAGAGGGTTTTAAAGGTTATCATATGAGAAAATATGCCCTTTCTTGACCTCTCCAGAGAAACACAAATCTTGGCTTGTTTGGTAGACAGAATGTTGTCACTTAGAGCATTATATCGGTCGTGAAACCAAATGTTAACCTTCTGCTGCTCTTCCAATCAGCTACTTTTCATCAGGGTCAAAAAAAGCATTCCAGAAAAATTAAAACTATCCACCTGCTTTAAAGGGGAAAGATCCAAGAACATAGCAGTTTCCTAAATCTTTGGGAATAAAAAGGCGTCATTCTGTTTCTTGTCTATCTATCTAATCTTTTCTGTAGCAAGTTTATTCATGTTCTCTAACCCCTTCCCAAAGGTCTTAGAGATGAAAAATGCAGTTGAGATGCTGGTCATAAAAGTTATTTTAGGTATAGAATTTCATCAGCATTAAGAATTTGATTACGCAAAACAATTAAAGGTTTATAGAGATACATTAGAGAAAAATGTGTTCAGGATACATAGTAAACACTAAACAAATCAAAAGCAGCCTGTTTTTGCTACAAGTACTCCTATTTATCTGTCTTAAGTTGGAGCACATACTAAATTCTGTACTTAAAAAATATGCCTTGTGGGCTTCCCTGGTGGCGCAGTGGTTGAGAGTCCGCCTGCCGATGCAGGGGACACGGGTTCGTGCCCCGATCCGGGAAGATCCCACATGTCGCGGAGCGGCTGGGCCTGTGAGCCATGGCCACTGAGCCTGCGCTTCCGGAGCCTGTGCTCCGCAACGGGAGAGGCCACCACAGTGAGAGGCCCGCGTACCGCAAAAAGAAAAAAAAAAGCCTTGAGAACTAGGTACAAAGAAAAAGGGCCGCAGTGGATTTTATCCTTTTTCTCTGTACTCCAGGATAAATTAATGAAAATGCAAAGAATATTTTTATGTCATGTTTTTCTTTGTTGGCCAATGGCAAAACATACCCTCTTGGCAAATAGGCAGGTATTAGAATCCACTACTAAAATCTCAAATTCTACTGCTGCCAATTTGGCCATATGAATCAAAACTTCTGACTTTTTTACCACCAACTATCCTGAGGAAATAATCACGCAAGAGTACAAACATACAAGAATGTGCATCACAGCTTTCTTTATGATGTTAAAAAATCAAAACAACCTAAAAGCAAATAAATATGGATCTGTTAAACAGTTATTATATCCCTAGAGCGAATACAATGGTGCCATCAGCACTGATATTGCAGTAGATTGGTGACTTGGAAAAATGGTTATAGGAGTGGAGGTAACATGGCAGTGCTGTAGAGTAAAGGCTTTAGATATAGACAGACCTGGAACCATGTCCTGTTGTACCATTGACCAATTGGGTGTCCTGGGGCAATTTATTGGACCTCATTCAGACCCTCAGTTCCTTCATATGTAGAATCAAAGGAGATCATGAACACAGAGCACTTAGCAATGAGATTGGCATGTAGAGATAACTGAAGCTTAAAAGCAGTACTACTGACTTTAAAAAGACATTGTTAGATGTTATGGGCTGAATGTTTGTGTTCCCTCAAAAATCATATGTTGAGACCCTAATCCTAATGTGATGGTATTTGGAAGTAGGACCTTTGGGAGGTGATTAGGTCATGAGGGTGGAGCCCTCATGAATGGGATAAGTCTCCTTATAAGAAGATGCCAGAGCTCTCTTTCCTCCATGTGAGGACACAACAAGACATCGGCTGTCTGCAACCTGGAAGGGGGCCCTTGCTGGAACCTGATTGTCCCAACACCCTGACCTTGAACGTCCTATCCTCCAGAACTTAAGAAATAAATTTCTGTTGTTTATAAACCACTCAGACTCTGGTGCTTTGTTATAGCAGCCTGAACTAAGTTGTTAGGTTAAAAAAAAACGTACAGTACTATGACACTCTTGTCAAAGATATATGGATCCATATATCCACCCAGTAGCTATATATCTATTGAGCATTTAATAACTGACAAGCACTTTGTTAGGAAAAGGGACTACAATAATGAGATTAAAAATTAGACCCTGTCTTCATGGAGTTCACAGTCTACTACTGGTGACTGATTGTGACCAATTGAGTTTAAAATCCCAGCTTTGATACCAGAGAGGAAGAGGGTAACGAGAGCCTGCAATAGTAGGATTTGATCTAGTCAGGAAGGGCAGGAAAATTTCCTAAGGAAATTGAAGTTTAGCAGAGACAGAAGGATGAAGAGGTGGTGACCAGCTGAGATGGAGGTGAACTGACAGCAGTGAACATAACAGTTCAGCGCGTTGAATCTGGACTAAGCCCAGTGCCGTTGCAAACCTTACTCTACCCGCCACAAGTTGTTGTGATTCTGGGCTTGTCACTCAATCTCTCTGTCCCAGTGACCTCACCTGTAAAATGGAAATAATAGATTTTCTAATTTATATGATTATGAGGATTAAAGTAGGTAATATGAAAAAAATTTAGCATAGTGCCTAATATATATATAGCAAATATTCAGAGATAATACTAAAGAAAGAACAAAGAATGAAGATCCAAGTGCAAAGAGGGAACAGTATATGCAAAGGCCCTGTGGTATCATGATGAGAAAAAGGGAATGAAGTGGTGCTGTATATCCTCCTTTTATTCTAAAAGCTGCTGGAATCCTTGAAGGTTTTCAGCCAGGCTCTCCATGGCCTCCATCACTCTCCCTCTCAACCTTTGTGCTACAGTCCCACCTGCCAACTCTCACCCTGTGTACTTGTCACAAGGTCTGTGCACCTGGTGTTCCCTTTTCATAGACTGTTCTTCCCACCTGTTTTCTCCTACTCCCTTCAACTTTCAGACTAAGTGTCACTCCCTCAGACTAGCCTTCCCTGACTTCCCAAATATGCAAACCCTTAATTAATTAGCCCCCCTAGTATCCATGCTTGCTTTGCCTGATTGATGTCTATCTCATCCACGAGATGAGATATTGTCTGTTACTGCACATAATTGTGTCCCAAGCCATCAGCATAGTGGTTGGCCTATAGTAGGTGCTTATTTCATGTTGCATAATGAAAGAGAGAAAGGATGGGAGAGAAGGAGGAAGGTAAAAAAGTGGAGAAAATTGAAGTGGGGTGAAGCGGTGATAAAGTCAACTCAATTTTAGACTTGATTTTAATTTAAATATTTAAAAATCAATTTTAACTGATTTTGAGTGGAACATCTAGATATTCTAAAAACAGGGAAAACTGATTTGGAGTTCAAGAGAAAGATCTGAGCTAGAGAGATATAGACTACAGAGTTATTAGAACATGAAAGATAACTGAAGTGAGGGAATGGGGAATAGCAGGGTCTTTAGAGACAGATGGTTTGGGTTCATTACCTGTGTGAATGTGGGCAGGTTAGTAAGTCTCTAAGTCACCAGACAGATACAGAGAGATAGGTCCCTATCACAGCCAGCCAGACTCCCAATAGTGTGTTTCCCACATCCCCAGGCTGCCTCACACCCAGCTGGTCACTCAGATTACCCTGAACATTCATCATACAGAAATCATACAGATTTTGATCTTCTATTTGTTTAGCCTCTGGAGTTGATCGGGTACTTACTGATACCCAGCAGTTATAGATAGGGCTGTTTAAAAACGCATAATCATACCTTTCCCCAGCTCCCTCACTGGGTTGTTGCAGAGATCCAAAGAGAAAATGCGTATGAAAGGACCTGCAAAATATCGTGTCAAACAAATGAAGATGACATTATCATGACAGAGAACAAGTCACAACATTCAGGATGGCTTTTTCTTCTCCCTAGAAGAGAGAAATGCATTCCACTGGAGTCCATCTTCTCAGATATCTTAGTAATTAAGAACATGGGTCTTGGAAGTCAGACAAATCTGGGTTTAAAGCTGGTTCAGTTATTTCCTAGTTGCCTAGTCCTGGGTCAGGGACTTAACTTTCCTAAGCCTTTGTTCTCATCTGTAAGATGATAATAGTACCTCTTCCCAAAGTTGTTTATCAGATAATGCCTATAAAGTGCTCTGCATAGTGCCAGAAAATAGTACTTAATACATGGTAACAATTAATATCGTCTTTAGAAGTGTTCTGGAGAGCAGCAACCAAATGGAAGAATCACTGCATCTTTCCTAAATCTTTTTAGTATCCTCTCATCTGGGCTGTATTGCTATAGATCCAAGATGGTGAGTTAGACTGCAAAGCTCCCGCAACCCAGCGGAGTTTTACTTCCCCCACTCACTCTTCAATGAAGGACATACATTAAGCGTAGCTGTCCTAGGCAAGGGGTCTCAGGAGAAAATTAGATATAATGTGGGTCAAGTTATATACAAAAAGGCAAATCCATTCCCAGCCGGTACTGAGGGATCTACACTCTTTGGGGGACTGCAGAGGAAAGACATAACTAGCATTCATTCCAGGACTGGCTCTTTTCTTATCTTGCTGTGTGACCTTGGGTAAATTATATCACTCCTTTGGTTCTCATCATTCTTAACTGTGAAATGAGGGAGGGGAAGTGTGGGGAGGGGATGGAGTTGGGAAGTACCTTTTCCCCCAAGTTTTAGTTGTTGACTCCATCCTTATAGACTAACTGATGCCTGTCCATCCTTTGTTTGACCCTGACAAATGTTTGTTAAATGCTGTCTCTTCCCCAAGAAAATTCCATTTTAAAAAAGTCATTTTCTTATTACTTAATTCCCTATGAAGTTGCTAATTATCCTTCAATTTAAAAAAAACAACCACTGAATTGATGATAAATGTGCTTTTAAAAAAGGAAAGAAAGCATTAATAACTAATTTACTGATCACTGGTGAACGTCACTTAACTGTCAGGTAGAACCACCCTGGAGCTGTTAAGTCATGTAGGAGCAGAGATTGTGAAAGGCTGTCCTGCTTGTAGTAATTAGAACCAGGTGAGGCTGTTACCGGATCCAAGACAAGGTGTTGAGGCAAGGAAGATGACTTTATCCGGAAAGCCACCTGACCGAGAAGGTGGCAGACTAGTGCCTCTGATAAACCATCTTATCCAGGTTTGGATGCCAGTTTCTTTTATAGTACAGAGAGGGGGAGGAGATGAGGAAGTAAAGTAAAAAGGCCATAAATTTTGCAAATATCCCCTGGAATGGCCAGCCTTGTGGAGGGGATGTGTTCATTTCTTGTTTCTTGCAGCCTTCCACAAGTGCGCCTGGTCAGGTTGTCTCCCTGTGAGCTGAACAGAGGCACTTTAACATTCAGGCAGAGGGGCAGGGTTCCGAGGCAGGCCACTATGTATGATGATAATAACAAAAGCAACGAAAAGCAAAGGTTAAAGTCAAAGAAACATGGAGTCCGACTTAGCTCTCCCCTGTTACAAGGCTAGTGAGGGTTTTTTTCTTTCTTGGAAGAAAGTTTTGAGCACTGTATTGTTATAATAACTGGAAGAAAGATGTCACTTTGGGAGAGTCATGAAGATCTTCTTGAGGGGCTGTAGAATAGGGCTTCTCTAAATATAGGTTTATTTGAGCACAAGTCATGAGTGTGCTTATGGGCATATCAGAATGAAAAACTGAAATCAGGCTTATTTCAGAAAAGAATCTGAGGGATAATGATGAAGGATGAGTAATAAGCATCCCATGAAAGACCTTAAATTCTATCCACAGGCAGTTAGAATGTATATGAGAGACACTTCGGAATTTATGTGGTTCTGGAAATGGAAGACGTTTTTCCCTCTTTTCTCTAATTTGCAGAGTGTGGGCATTTACCAGCAACTTCTCCACACCCGTGAGGAAAAATAACCCATTCAACATAGAAATACCGAATCTGAGATGTTGTGAGAAGTCACTCAGTTTAAGAAGTCACTTCCGCCAGGGAACTCCTATGCTGCTGCTGTTTGTAATCATTTCATTTTAATCTTTGCACTAGTTTTATACTTTATTAAGTAAAGAACACGGTCTTTAAATTTTTTCTACAAGTTCTTTGGAGGCTTGCTTTCTCTATTGTCCAAGTGGTTAATGCCCTCATAATTGCTAAATGCAGGAGACAATTTTCAATTGTCTTTTTAGCACTGAAGACAGTAAATACCTCCACCTCTGGCTCCTGATTCTCTCCGAGTTCCTCTCATACATTTTTGACTGCTCTTTCTTGTGTTCTTTTGTTTGTTTCAAATTTGTTATTAGACTTTATTTTTTAGGTTTTAGATTCACAACAAAATTAAGCAGAAGGAATGGAGATTTCCCATATACGCTCTGCCCCCAGCACATCCTAGCCTCCCCCATGATCAATGTCTCCCACAAGCATGATACATTTGTTACAACTGATGAACATACACTGACATATCACAATCACCCAGACTCCATAATTTACATTAGGGTTCGTTCTTGGTATTGTACATTCTATGGGTTTGGACTATGGACAAAGAAATATTGCCTGACATTTTAGTAATCAAAGAATATTGCCTGCCATCAAGCCATCAACCACTGCAGGTTCCCGCAGTGGTGCACCCTGAGAGGAATTCAGGATGGTGAAAAACAGGATACTGGCCCTAGATATCAAAGGAATGATTTTAATGATCTCTGACTCTTGCATCTTCCCTACATAGAAAAGCACTAAACTCATTAACTTGAAATGTCTGTTTTTGTGATTAGCAGTAATCTTTTGACATTCTACTACATGGATTTGTTTGTTTGTTTGTTGTAGCAAAAACTCCTATATATCCTGGTTCCTCCCTTACCTCTTCTGAGCAGTCTCTCAGAGCTTAGCTGAGAGGCTGTATCCCAAGCTTAAGCCCTCAGAAAGTTTGCCGAATAAAACATAATTCTCAACTTCTAGGTTGTGCTTTTTTTTTTTTTTTCTGTTGTCATGGGACTGAGCCCTGAACCTGTCTGCACTAATTCTGGGTAGTTAGTGTCAGAATTGAATTGAATTGCAGGACACCCCCTCAGTGTCTAGAAAGTGGGAGAATTGTCTGGTATGAGGGAAGAAAATCCCATGCAAAAAGATCATATACACTAAGTGTACGTTTAATTTGGTAAGGAACTGCTGAAGTCTCTTCCAAATTGGTTGTACCATTTTGCATTCCCACCAGCAATGAATGAGGGTTCCTTTTGGTCCACAGCCTCACCAGCATTTGACGGTGTTGATGTTGTCAGTGTTCTGGACTTTGCTCATTGTAATAAGTGTGATAGTGGTATCTTGTTGTTGTTTTAATTTGGACTTCCTTGATGACATATTATGCGGAGTATTTTTTCATGTAGTTGCGTGTGTTGACCTAAAACAAATAGACTGCGAGTTATTTCTCCAGCAAAGATGGGTTTACTTGGGATCTGCAGAGAATTGCAATTTGGGGTCTGCATCCATGGTGAGCCAAATGCAAGTCCCTGCACTGCAAGGGAAGGAGAACACTTTTATAGAGGGTAAAAGGAAGTTGGGAGGGCTAAAATAAACAGTAAAATAAACAGAGTTCATGGCTTTTCATTGGTTGAGTCCTTGCCAGGGAAGGAGTCTTTCTTCTTCCTCTTGGGCGCTGCTATTGTCACAGGGCATGAGAGCGTCTCATTCTGGTCCCCTGACTCGATTTAATTGAAGTTTCTGTTTTTTTTTTAATTTATATATTTTATCTTTGGCTGTGTTGGGTCTTCTTTGCTGTCACGCGGGCTTTCTCTAGTCGTGGCGAGCAGGGGCTACTCTTCATTGTGGTGCATGGGTTTCTCATTGCGGTGGCTTCTCTTGTTGCGGAGCACGGCCTCTAGCTGCACAGGCTTCAGTAGTTGTGGCTCGCGGGCTCCAGAACACAGGCTCAGTAGTTGTGGTGCACGGGCTTAGTTGCTTCGCGGCATGTGGGATCTTCCTGGACCAGGGAAACTCGTGTCCCCTGCATTGGCAGGCGGATTCTTAACCACTGTGCCACCAGGAAAGCCCGACGTTTCTGTTAATTAATTTTTTTATGCTTACTATCTCTATATCTTCTTTGGTGAGGTGTCTACTAAGGTCTTTGACCAATTTTTTTTGTTTTTAAGTCTTTATTGAATTTGTTACAATATTGCTTTCGTTCTATGTTTTGGTTTTTTGGCCACAAGGCATGTGGGATCTTAGCTCCCCAACCAGGAACCGAACCCGCACCCCCTGCATTGGAAGGTGAAGTCTATAACCACTGGACCGCCAGGGAAGTCCCCTGACCAATTTTTAAGATTGGGTTGTTTTCTTATTGTTGAGTTTTAAGAGTTCTTTGTATATTTGGGGTAATAGCTCTTTATCAGATACATTTTTTTGCAAATATTTTCTCCCAATCTGTGGCTTCTAATTCTCTTGAAATTGTCTTTCAAAAAGCATAAGTTTTTAATTTTAAAAACTTTAATGAAGTCTAGTTTATCAATTCTTTCTTGCTTGAATCACGCCTTTGGTATTTTATCTAAAAAGTCACTACCAGGGACTTCCATGGTAGTCCAGTGCTCCCAGTGCAGGGGGCCTGGGTTCAATCTCTGGTCAGAGAACTAGATCCCACATGCTGCAACTAAGGATCTCTCATGCTGCAACTAAGATCTGGTGCATAGTAAACAAAAAAAGTCACCAACAAACCCAAGGTCCTCTAGATTTTGTCCTTTGTTATTGAAGGGGAGCAGAATCTGTCACCCCAAAATATGCCTCTTTGGCAGGAGAATTATTTTAGGCTGATACTTTTAAGAAACAGCAAACATAGGAAAAGCCCTGAAAACTGAGTAGAAGTACAAAAGCACCTTTTGTAGGAGACATTTATATTTCTAAGGGAAATCTCTATTTGTACGGGTATCTCCCTCTCTGTACCTAGAAGAGAAGGGTGATTCTAAATCTCTGGAAACACTTATTAATGGAGAAGGCAGTGAATTAAATCTGCAGAACAACCTTACCCTTGTTTACTGTGCTTTTGCTGGTCACCTCCCATAACTGGCCTGGGTGGGGGGGTAGGGGGAGACCGCAACATCTTTCGTCTTTAACTACAGACGGCATCTAAGGTGGTGACTTGGGCCATTTTGGAGAGTTATTCAGTGTTCTTGGATATCTCCCTTGAATATAGAAGGTATACAATTTACTAAATGTGTTTGTTTTTCTCCCATTAACCTGTCTTTTCATTACGGAGGGATCTCAGCCAAGAACCTAAAAGGGGAGAGGAAAAATTATTTCTACTTCCCCATATTATCTTCTAGGAGTTTTGTAGTTTTGCAGTTTACATTTAGGTCTGTGATCCGTTTTGAGTTCATTTTTTGTGATAAAAATATAAGGTCTGTGTCTAGATTCACTTTTATTTTTTAACATGGATCTTCTTCCTACCTCTTATTGGATTTATTTCCTTAGATTTACCTCTAGATGAATATTCACTTCTTTTTCTGATTGATCTCATTCATTCACTCTCATGGCTTCTCCCATCTTCTAGAAAGGTTCTCAAATACCAGTCCATTGAATAGTTTCATCAGAGTCAACCAGGGTGCTTCTCAGTAATGCAGTCAGCCCTCTGTATCCACAGGTGTTGCATCCTCAGATTCAACCAACCACAGATCAAAAATATTCGAAAAAAATTCCAGAAAATTCCAAAAAGCAAAATTTGAATTTGATGCGTGCTGGCAACTGTTTACATAGCGCTTCCATTGTATTAGGTATTATAAATAATCTAGAGGTGACTTAAAGTATATGGGAGGATTGCGCACGTTATATGCAAATACTAATGCCATTTTATATAAGTGACTTGAGCATCCTCAGATTTTGGTATCCATGGGGAGTCCCAAAACCAATCCCCCTCAGACACCAAGGACGAGACTGTACAGCTTCCCAGGTGCCCCTGAGATAGAAACTTCTGGGACTCAGAAAGAGAATCATATTTAAGGATCTCTAGGAGATTCCAAAGAGCAATCTTAGCGATCACTGTTCTAGGGGAAGCTGATGATATTTACATCTACTTCTTTTTTTAAAATAAATTTATTTATTTTATTTATTTATTTTTGGCTGTGTTGAGTCTTCATTGCTGCGTGCGGGCTTTCTCTAGTTGTGGTGAGCGGGGGCTACTCTTCATGTGGTACGCAGGTGTCTCATTGCAGTGGTTTCTCTCGTTGCAGAGCACGGGCTCTAGGCGCACAGGCTTCAGTAGTTGTGGCACGCAGGCTCAGGAGTTGTGGCTCACGGGCTCTAGAGCGGAGGCTCGGTAGTGGCACTCTGGCTTTGTTGCTCTACGGCATGTGGGATCTTCCTGGACCAGGGCTCCAACCCGGGTCCCCGGCACTGGCAGGCGGATTCTTAACCACTCTACCACCAGGGAAGCCCTACATTTATTTCTTTATCAATTCTGAGGGCTTCCTGAATTCTAGCCCAATTTTTCTAATAGTTGCTGGTCATCTCACTAGATAACCCTTAGTCAACTCAACCCAATCCTGTTGGAACTATGTATGCTGCCTATGTTTCGTTTTCAGGTAATGATGCTATCTATAACCACATATAGCCACCCAGGCTAGAAATCTCCATTACTACAACTCCCCCGCTTTCTCACCTCTATAGCTGACACAATCATCTAGATAGATGACATAGTCCTGCTGTGGAATACCATTGGAATCTACCTGCCTCTTCACTTACTGTGACCATTTACTTCATGCCTCATCTCTTTCTCAGAACACTGCAATGGTTTTCAGACTTGTCTAACATTCTGATTCTCTTATCTCTAAACCATTCTCTACATTTCCATATGAATCATCATTCTAAGGCAACAATGTCTTATAGAACTTTCTGGAATGATGGCAATGCTACATATCTGCATTGTCCAGGAGGACAGACACTACTCGATGTGGCTATTGAGAACCTCAAACGTGACAAGTATGACCGGAGAATTGTATTTTAAATTTAATGGAATTCAAATTTATATAGCCACATGAATCTAGAGGCTACCATAATGGACAGAGCAGTTCTACTGTGGATTATTTTATATCCTACCCTAGTGCTTTCCAAAAGCTCTTTACCTACAGGATAAGGTCTAGAGTCTATAGTATGACATTGAATGACACTCATAATCCAAACGTCTTTTCAGTTTCTGCTACCTCCCCTGCCCCCATTCCACATGTTCTACTCTAGCACTGTAGAAACTTGCTTTTCCTAAACAAGCCATAATTTTTAGATCTCTCAGCTTTTGAGCCTGCTCTTTGCTCTGCCTAGAATGCCCTTCCCTTATTTCCTTCTTTTCAAAAGTTGCCCCAACTTTCCATGCCGATAAAGAGTGTATGGGAGGATGTGTGTAGGTTATATGTCCTGCATGCATCCCCAACATAGGAACCTCCCCTTAGCCTTGACCTTTGACCTTGAACAAGCTGTTTAGCATCTCTCTGCCTGGTTATCTCATCTGTAGAGTGGGGATGATAATATTTTCTCTCTAACAGAGTTGTTGGAGGATTAGATATTGCAGTATTCAGACTCCACTGCTGAGAAAGCACTCAATAAAAAACGTATTATTTTCTGTCCTCCCGTAACACTTATGACGTGGTATTTGAGGCCTTTCCAGGTGGGACTCATTCTCTCTTTCCTCAAGACTGTGAGCTCCTTAGCAGCAAAGACTTGATCTTGTTCATCATTGTCCTCCAGCAGCCGCATATTGTAGCTATTTGACAAATGCCTTGACTGGGGGACAGATAACTGAGTGAATCAATTATTCACATAGGGTGTCACAGAATTTTTTTTAAAAAGTACTCCTTTTGTGTGTGTGTATCTTTAGCAAGGAGCAAAAGAGGCAGATAGTTGGGGCAAGAATGAGAAAAGAGGGTGCCAACAACTTTTCTTGTAAAGCATTAAATCTTTCTTGTTACTCCCAGAAAAACTGGCGTTAGGCCTGTTGTTGAATCTGTATCCTTTCTCCTTGCTTGACTAGAGTATAGCTCTCACATTTTTGCCATTTTGACTTTCCTTTCTGGGTCCTCTGTCCCTCTCCCGCCATGGGCATTAAGCTTCCATCACTGTCACCAAGGAAACAGCAGGGATGCTCATTCCTCACAGCTCTGCATATCTGAACTCTGGTTGCCTTTGTCCACTGAGCTAACTAAATTCTTCGTGTGCACACCACTAAATCAACTGTCTTCTACACAGAACTTTAACATTATTCTACGTTAAAAAAAAAAAAAAGTGTAACTATTTCTTCTCTTGGGAATGGTCTTTTTCCAGACCTGTCAGTACTGTTGAATGCAGCGGACATTTTCGGTCCCTAGGAGTAAATATAAAAATTGCCTGTTTAGCCCTTGCACTGTGTGCACTGTAAGTGCGGGTCAATTTTAAAGCACTGCAACAGAGCATTCATAATGGGTTTCGCTTTTAAAAGCACTGTAGACCAAAAATAAACCTGACAAAGGGCAGCTGTAGAGTTTTAACATGTGGAAAACTCCACAGGCGGCAGTTATATAACTGGAAAGAAACATGATAAATATTTCACACCGTTAGATGAACTTCTAACTCTGACACGTGAAAAGCAAAGAACACAAAACACACCTCAACTCTCCAAAGAAGCAGAAAGCTTACACCGAGAAGAGACCAAGGCGATTGCTAAAATCTGAGTCCTGCCTTCCAGCTCGAATCTTGATTGCTTTTTCCCCCCTTCGCCTCCAAGGCGGAGCCGGCGAACCCCATCTCCCCGGAGCGCCTACCCCGCAGGTTCGCGGGTTGGCCAGAAATTTTCCAAAGATCTCCACCCTTAGGCTGAAAACCCCCAGAGAAGTTTTGTGCCAAGGAGGGGAAGAGAGGAGTCGGAGCAAGGCAGGCGCAGTCCCCCCTCCTCCGCGCCCCACCCCCAAGCCCTGCGGCCAGCGCCTCCCGCGCCCGGGCTCCTCGCCCTGGGGGACAGCTGGCAGCCCCGCGCCGGACCAGACACAAAGCCGATCAATCCCGGCGGCGCGGGGGCGGGGGCCGCCCGCCCCGCCAGGGCTTCCCTTCCGCCCGTCGCCTCCTCCGGCCCCCTCATTAGGACCCAGCCGACACCTCGTCCGGCTTCCTCGGCCCGACCCGTCCCAACCTCCCCACACGCCCCCCCCCGAAAGAAAAAGAACTGTCCAGACCCCCCCCAGGTCCCCGGTTAGGCCAGACCCGCCTCTAGGGAGCCGGTTAAGAAGACGCCCCTGGAAGGGGGAAACTGACATGCCATCAGGCCCCGCCCCTCCCCTCCCCTGCAAGAGTGTCTCTGCTCCCGCCCCGAGAAGTTCAGTGCCCCCCCGGGCTGCCTCCCGCGCTTCCGCGCTCCCGCCGCCGGGACCCTCGGCTTCCGAGGAGTCGGCAGCTCCCGACCCCGCGAAGATGGCGAGGAGGAGCCGCCACCGCCTCCTCCTGTTGCTGCTGCGCTACCTGGTGGTCGCCCTGGACTGTAAGTTGCTGGGGTACCGCCACCCTCCCACCCACTCCTGCTGAGACCAGCTCCCCCAAACCTCCAGCCCCTACTACGCTCGGCGCTGGCGGAGGGCTTTCTCTGGGGTCCCGGACGGAAGGTCTGCCGCGGGGCAGCTGACTTGACACCCAGCGAGCCCAGAATTCGAGGGTGCCGTCTGCGGCGGGGGGCCGGAGGTCTTCAGTTTAGTGTAAATCTCATCTGATTTTGTTAGTTCTAGTTAGAGAAAGTTAAGGGTCCACACCAGCAGGTTCTCATCTTGCAAAGTTGGGTTGAGTTTTCAAAGACACGGAAACGTGAATAGAATGCAAAACTCACTAACTCCTTAGAAGATGCTAAGATCCCAAGATGGCATCACTCGGAGGCAGGCGCCGGCCACACGCTTAGCACTAGAGCAGGGGGCACTATTAGAATTGTCATGGCTTTTGAGGGTCCCAATTGTGCCGCTAATGTGCAGTGCACTTTTGGGACGCGTGGTGGGAGGGAATTCCTGGCTGTTGAGCCAGAATTACTTGTATCCTCTCCACCTGTACATCTACATTCAGTTAGAGGAGTCTGGTCTGGGCGCTCCAGCCAGCTGCTGTGTCCTCAGGGTACGTCAACGGGATTGTTAGAAAGATACAGAAGCTCTGATGCAGTAGCGGGAGACGTCCCAAAGCCAACTTCACGGGATGGTTCTAAACAGGATTTTCACGGATTCTGGGCTCATAAGATTTAAAATCCTGGGAATGTTTCCTATTATTTTGTTTTTCTCGCATTAACTTTTTAGAAAAAAATGGAGGAGATTACAATAGATCTTTAGCACACTTAAGAAACGAAGTTTTCCTTTTTCTTTCGTTTTTCCTTTTTTTCTTTTTACTTTCCTTTTATTTATTTTTAATAGAATGCATTATTGTTGCTATTCAAGTTCTGATAATATAATACTTAAAATAACCTGCAGGTTGCGTGTCTAATAGCATAAAACAATGACTCTTTCTCGAGCTCTCATTGCCTGAGTATTGCTCAGCTCAACGTGGTGTGAGTTTTTGTCCCTGAGTGGGGAAAGAAGGTGCAAGTTGTCTCAGTGAAGGGGGCATGTGCTGACCTATATTATAGGAAATCAAACCAAGAAGTCAAGGCTTCACAATAAAAACCATTACGCAATTTTGACATATCAATTGGTATCATGTTGAACACACAGACAAAAAAATCACTAATGCCGAAAGGCAACAAAGAGGCAGACTGGAGGAATTGTAACAAAACTACTGGAAAAGTTATGTATTTCACTGACAGTCTTAAATTTGAAATAAAAAGGACTGACTTTAGTGTAGAATTATCACTAATTAAAAACAGAGAAAATTATTTTACTCTGGTATTCCTACACAGTAATCAAAATAGAAACAATACACCCTAAGTTTGAAACTGTAGCCAAGAATAACCCAGAGGCAAACACAGGCTTAGATGAATAGGCAGAATAAGCGCTTTTTCAAGCTTTGGGTAAAGCTAACACTTTGGCCCTCCTAACCCTGACTCCTACAGGGGATTAATTTGGAAGTGTGCAGGGATCTTTTCTGTATTGTTCCTGGGATGCCAAAAGGTCTGGTATTGCAAGAATGTTTTATTTGCTTTTTTAAAATTTTTATAACAGTTTAGACTTAAAGAAAAATTACAAAGATGGTATAGAGAGTTCCCATATACACCACACCCACTTTCCCCTATTATTAATATTTTACATTAGTGTGATACATTTGTCACAATTAAGGAACCAATACTGATACATTATTATTAACTGAAGTCCATACTTTTTTCAGATTTCCTTCATTCTTCCCTGATGTTCTTTTCTGCTCCAGGATCCCATCCAGGACACCACAGTACATTTAGTAATCCTGTATGTATCCTTAGGCTCCTCTTAGCTGTGACAGTTTCTCAGACTTCCCTTGTTTTGTTATTACCTTGGCAGGTTTGAGGCGTATTGGCAAAATATTTTGTAGAATGTCCCTCAATTGGTATTTCTCTGATATTTTTCTCATGACTAGACTGGGTTTATGGTTTTTTTTGGAGGGCGATCTCCGAGGTGAAGTATCATTTTCATCACATCATATCAAGGGTACATACTGTGACCATGACTTATCACTGTTGATGTTAACCTTTATCACCTGGTCGGGTAGTGTATGCCAGGTATCTCCATGGGTTACCTTCCCCCCCACTTTCCATACTGTATTTTTTGGAAGGAAATCACTATGTACAACTCACACTTAAGGAAGAAGAGTTATACTCCACCTCCTTGAGAGTGGAGTAGCTCCATAAATTACTTGGAATTTCTCTGCTTGAGAGATGTCTCTCCCCCCACTCCATTCATTCATTCATTCATCTATTTTTTTTTATGTCAGCATAAGCTCATCAATATTTATTTTGCACTTTGGATAACAGTCCAATACTATTTTATTTATTTTAGACTGTCAGCTTTGGCCATTGGGAGTTCTTAAAATTGGTTCCTGTGTCCCTTTGACATCCCCCCATCATTGTGTATATATGTGTGTTTGTTTGTTTGTTTTTGGCACTTCCTTACTTTCTGGTCCCACAAAGTGCTCCAGGCTGATCCTGTATATTTTCTGCTCCAGTTCCAGAATCAGCCACTGCTCCAAGGAGCCCTGGTTCCTTTGATTGGAGAATGGTATTAGAAACCAAGATCTGGGCACTAGGTACATTCATTGCTTTTAGGGTGTTGTTGAAAAAACAAGAATGTTCTTCGAGGCTAAGTTTCACCCCACCGTCCTATTTTTGATTTATCCACTCAGGTTTCACATCCAGATCCAAAAACTGTACTGAAGGCTTACCTATGTATCACACTGTTCCTAGGACTTTCCTGTATGTTTTCTCTTTTTAAGTTCTCAACAAATGCATGAGATAGAACATATCTTCAACTTACAGGTAGGGACCCTAAGGCTCAGGAAAGCTAAGTTACTTGTCTGGGCTCACTTATCTAGGCTGGAAAGAGGTGGCACTGGGATTTGAAGATCAGAGACTTTGTTGCATAGATAGCTGGCCTTCACTCTCATTTTTCTGAACACTTAACTCTTTTTATCATCTTCATTCAAGAAAAGACAGTGGATTCCTTATGCTCTAATTATATCTCATCTTCTTGATATTCATCCCAAATACGACTGTACCACTCTTTTGTCTCAATCCTAATATGTATAATATCATGCTCATTCCCATTCTTTCCTTTTACTTCTATCTGTCAATATTCTTTGTTTCTTTTTGGTAGTCAGGAGGATTGCTTTTTGTTGTTGTTACTTAAATTATGATTTCAGTGTACCTGTTGATAGATGGACATTTATTTGTGTGTTTAGTTGAATTATATTTTTCTTTCCCACTAAAATAGAAGCTCCATGTGGGAAGAAATTTCTTGATGTTTGCTCACTACTGTATGTCCAGTGCTGAGCAAAGTGCTTGGTTAATAGTACGGGTAAATATACACCTGTCGAAGGGGAAGGGGATAAGGTGGAGTGGGTGGAAGAAATGTATGGATAGAGTTAATGATTGTATTATAAATCATGAAGCCCTAACTTATTCTGCGTAGGTGAGATGTCAGAAAAGGAGTTGAATGTGAATGAGAGCAGTGTGCTGTTCTTGGCAATACACATCTGGTGGCAGCTTGTCCTCAGATCTAGACTGGAACCCAAGCCAGGCAACTTGGCCTGAGTTTGTAATCTCTCATCAACTGACAAGGACCGTGGAGGCAGAGAGAGGTTTGGATCTTCTGCAAAATTACAAGGTTCTGCCTCTATGATGGAATTGACCCAAAACAGCACTCCAGGAAACCGGTGCCAGGAAAATTCTGCCCTCTGTCAACATTGTTAAGAGCAAAGCATCATAATCAACTAGCTGAAGAGAACTGGTTCCATCTTGACATAGTCAAGATGAATGCAAAGGTCAAATTGTGCTTGCTGGTAGACCTGATAATCATTTTAAGACAGTAACAGACATGACATTAAAAAGGAAGATGTCAAAAGCAAAAATATCAGCATAAAGAGAACAGTGAGTTCCCTATGGCTGAGGACACTCATTTACCCCTCCACATGAGCAGTTCAATGAGAGAGGCCCATGTGTATTTACACACATTTGCTCTGCGCATGGTTTCTATCACACTCTCTTCCTCCAGTGGGCCTATTTGGTGGAGAAGATGTATTAGACCATAGAGGCAAGAGCCACTGTGTTTGTTAAAGTCAGACCAGCAGAAATCTGTAAAAGCCATTGTTTAAAATAACATTTCTTTACATCCCATAACAATGTAGTGACACCACTGCTGAGCCGATACTACAGGCTACCTGTATTGCCAGATTGATGTTTTTTTAAAAATAAATTTATTTATTTTATTTTTGGATGGGTCTTCGTTGCTGCGCGTGGGCTTTCTCTGGTTGCAGCCAGCAGGGGCTACTCCTCGTTGCGGCGCGCAGGCTTTTCACTGCAGTGGCTTCTCTTGTTGTGGAGCACGGCCTCTACGCACGCAGGCTTCAGTAGTTGTGGCACGTGGGCTCAGTAGTTGTGGCTCGTGGGCTCTAGAGGGCAGGCTCAGTAGTTGTGTCGCACGGGCTTAGTTGCTCTGCGGCATGTGGGATTTTCCCGGACCAGGGCTCGAACCCCTGCCCCCTGCACTGGCAGGCGGATTCTTAACCACTGCGCCACCAGGGAAGCCCTCCCAGATTGACGTTTCGAGGAAGATGAGGGTGAGTCAGAATCTGGGTCAAGTGCTTTCTTTGGCAAAAAAAGAAAAAGAAAACTTAAAACTGAGCACTACTTTCTTGGAAGGTGTTACTGAGGTTAGAACTCAGGGAAAAAAAGCCCAACTATATTAGTTTCCTATTGTCACAGTAACAAATTACGATAAATTTAATGCCGCACAAATTTATTATCTTAAATTTCTAGAGGTCAGAAGTGTGAAATAGGTCTCACTGGGCTAAAATCGAGGTATGGGAAGGGCAGTGTTCCTTCTGGAGGGTCTAGGGGAGAATCTGTTTCTGTGTGTTTTCCAGCTTCTAGAGGCCAGCCATGGCCCCATTCCTCCAGATGCAAAGCCAGCGATGCCAGGCTGCCATATCTCTGGTTCTCTCTCTTCTGCCTCCCTCTTCCACTTATAAGGACCATTAAAATTGCATCAGGCCCACCTGGGTAATCCAGAATAATCTACTCATCTCAAGATCAGCTGGTTAGCGACTTTAATTCCATCTGCAACCTTATTTCCTATTTACCATGTAAGGTAACATATTTATAGGTTCCTGGAATTAGGATGTGGACACCTTGCCGGGGGTGGGGGGGATTATTTTGCCTACCACAGGAACCAAAATTAGGATGTGTGTAATCGGTGTTGTGGCCAAGAACATTCTAGAGCCTATGGAGCAACCATAACTCTTCCCTTTAAATTATACTTCATAGTGTTATAGATTTGCATTTTTTGAGCTGTATTTCAGATGGCATAGTGTAGTGGTAAAGAGGACGTACTCTGATGCTGAACTCTGCTCACTTACTAGCTTTGTGACTTTGTACAAGTTATTTGACTTTTGTGTGGGTTAGTTGACCCATCTGTAATGGTGACAATCCCAATAACAGTACTTACCTCATAGAGGTTTAGGGAGAAAGAAATGTGTTCACATGTATAAAGCATTTAAAAAACTGTTACTGTTGTTATTGTTAAAATTTGGGGGCAATGAAGTTAAACATTCATATTATCACTTATAATGGATTTCTGACATTTCTGAGAGTCATAGACAAAGAATAGGCTGTTTCATAAGTACTGTACTAGTTTAAACAGCCTGTTTTATTTACTTCTATTATTTTAAGAGTTTATTTTAGGGAATTCCCTGGCGGTCTAATGGTTAGGACTCCACGCTTCCACTGCAGTGGGCACTGGTTCAATCCCTGGTCGGGAATTAAGATTCCACAAGCCGTGCAGCATGGCCAAAAAGTAAAATAAAATAACTAAAATGTTAGATTAAAAACTTTAAAATGTTAAAAAAGAATTTTTTTAGAATGTGTTTTTTTAAGTTTTATTACAGAATACACACACATACATCTCTATCTATCTATGAAAAGATTATACTCGTAACCAGGTAAAGAAGATGAGGGAGACCATTTCTGATGGTGCCAGCAGCATGCACAGATGTCCCTGGGGGAGAGCGTTCAGGAAGAGGGTGAAGGAATAAAATAAGTTCTTTAAGGCCAGAGTATGGAGAGCAGGGGAGGGTGAGAGGCAGCAGCCAGGCGGTGGAGGGCTTTGTGAGACACAGTTAGGATTTTGAATTTATCCTAAAGTAAGGAGAAGCCATTGAAGGCTTTTAAACGCTGAATATCCGTCAGATTTGCATTTCAAAAAGAGAACCCAGTGGATGGAGGATAGAGAATGGGCAGAATGGGTAGGTGGGAAGTTGGAAGTGGGGAGACCAGTGATTGGAGTGGTCCAGGCAATTACTTCCTAAGTATGTCTTTTATATAGTTTACTGAAATATATACATACACAAACGTATATCATTAAACATATACATATACCCACAGAAAATTGTTTTATTATTTGAAATGTAGTTAATTAATCAGGGATTTGAGAAAAATTGTTCTTTGGTTTTTAAGGATTTTTTTTAAAAAATCATGTATACTGGAGGTGTTTCCAACTTTCTGTTCAGCTCCCAGCATATAAACGTAAAACAGTAGCTCTTTGGGTTACTATTTCTCTTCTTTCAGTGTTGTTCTCTTTTCCAATACCTGAGTTTGTTTTCCATCAGTATTGTTTTAAGTGTTTTTAGAGTTTCACCAAGTTGCCACCCTTTGGAGGGTGACTTGATTAGCTGTGATGGCCTTCTATATTACTAAGGGTATGAGTGTGTGCATGAGAGACAGAGAGAGAGAGAGAGAAAGAGAGAGAGAGAGGATGTGTGTGCTCAAATGAATGCCTGCTGACAGGCCCACAGAACCCTACTGAGGATCTTCAAACCAATGAGTGGGTCAGCAGTGTTCTGCGGTTTGAATTGTTCTTATGTTTTATGAGGAGAGAAGCAGAACACTGTCCTGGACCTAGTCCTGTGAAGTAGGTCAGGAACTGCTCTCTTAAAGGGAACCCTCCTACACTGTTGATGGGAATATAAATTGGTGCAGTCACTATGGAAGCAGTATGGAGGTTCCTTAAAAAACTAAAAATAGACTTACCATATGATCCAGCAATCCCATTCCTGGGCACAGATCCGGAAAAGACAAAAACTCTAATTTGAAAAGATACAGGCATCCCAGTGTTCATTGAAGCTCTATTTACAATAGCCAAGACATGGAAGCAACCTAAATGTCCATTGACAGATGAATAGATAAAGAAGATGTGGTAAATATACACAGTGGAATATTACTCAGCCATAAAAAGAATGAAATAATGCAGTAAGTCAGACAGAGAAATATAAATAGCATATAATATCACTTATATGTGGAATCTAAAATGAACTTATTTCCAAAACAGAAATAGACTTACAGACATAGAAAACAAACTTGTGGTTACTAAAAAGGAAGGGCGGGGAGGGATAAATTAGGAGTTTGGGATTAATAGATTCACACTACTATATATAAAATAGATAAACAACAAGGACGTACCATGTAGCACAGGGAACTATATTCAATATCTTATAATAAGCCTATAATGGAAAAGAATCTGAAAAAGAATATATATATATATATATATATATATATATATACTTTGTTGTATACCTGAAACTAACACAACATTGTAAGTCAACTATACTTCAATAAAAAAATAATAATTTAAAAAATATATTTTTCGGAAACAATTTTGAACGGTTCCCGAAGTACAACCACAGAACTGTATAGTGTTCTAAAGGACAGAATTCGACGAGTACTGATTAAACCATAATTTTCCTCCCAGAAATTCTGTAAAACTATTGAAAATAGAGGTAAACACTTCATTTTGCTCTAAGTAAACGGGTCATTCATGCCTGTTCAACTGCGTTCTCCAGGTCTTCAAAGGATCTCCTACTGCTGTTGTTGACATTGCTAACAGCCCACTGGGAAAGAAACTTTGTGGAGAAAAATGTCAAATATTTCCTTCTAGAAACTGGAAGTGGGGAAACGTACAAGAGGGGACTCTATGTGAGTAAATAAAGTGCTCTTGAATGATTTAAAAAAGAAAAAGAGCTACTCTCTTAGCTTTCCACTGTCTGGGCTCCAAAAGCCCTGAGCATCCTCGTGAGCATAACTGACATGAGTTTTAGTCCTTAACTAAAGAGTCTTGTCTTTCTCTCTCTCTCATGTCATTGGACTCAAGATTTTATTTGTTTCGTTGGATTTTCTATTTTGTTTTAGTCTTCAAAG
Source organism: Globicephala melas (assembly GCF_963455315.2). NCBI lineage: Eukaryota > Metazoa > Chordata > Mammalia > Artiodactyla > Delphinidae > Globicephala > Globicephala melas. The sequence continues at coordinate 18,952,478 of NC_083317.1, read as the reverse complement.
TGCCTCACAGGGACATTTTGGGACAAATTTGTCTTTATATTTGTACAGAGTGAAGAAGCCTAGCTGGTCTCTCTCCTTTATGCAAGGTGTTTCCGGTTTGCTGGCTCACATCTTGTGAAAAGAGTCACCTGCTGTTTTCAGTTTTAGCTTTTCTCACACTATGAAAACTTGCTCAATACTTTATGATGGACGTGATCAAAGACAAAAATAGATCACTGTTAAATGCATCTACTTACATGTTCAACTAGCATAATTTATGTATATGGTGAATTCGAACATCACAGAAAAGTCATCAAATGAGAACTGTCTCCTTTACAGTCCTCCTGATTTTTATTCCACTCCCACTCTTTTAATCTGATTGTTTAATTGAGGTATAGTTGATGTACAATATTATATAAGTTTCAGATATACGACATTCACAATTTTTAAAGGTTATACTCGGTTTATAGTTATTATACAATATTGGTTATATTCCCTGTGCTGTACAATATATCCTTGTAGCTTGTTTATCGTATGCATAGTAGGTTGTACCTCTTAATCTCCTACCCCTATGTTGTCCCTTTCCCTCACTCCCTCCGCTCGTAACCACTAGTTCATTCTCTATACCTGTGAGTCTGTTTCCTTTTTGTTATATTCACTAGTTTGTTTTATTTTTTAGATTCCACATATAAGTGATATTATACAGTATTTGTCTTTCTCTGATTTATTTCACTAAGCATAATACTCTCCAAGTCCACCCATGTTGTTGCAAATGACAAATTTTCATTCTCTTTTTATGGCTGAGTAATATTGCATTGTGTTTGTGTGTGTGTGTGTGTGTGTGTGTGTGTGTGTGTGTGTATGAGACATCTTCTTTATCCATTCATCTGTTGATAGACACTTAGGTTGCTTCTATATCTTGGCTACTGTAAATAATGCTGCTATGAACATCGGGGTGCATGTATCTTTTTGAATTAGTGTTTTTGTTTTCTTCAGATATATGCCCTGAAATGGAATTGCTGCATCACATGGTAGCTCTGTTTTTAGTTTTTTGAGGAACCCGCATGCTGTTTTTCACAGTGCTTGCACCAATTTACATTCCTACCAATAGTGTATGAGGGTTCCCTTTTCTCTACTTCCTCATCAATGAAGTAGCCCACTCTTAAGTTTCTTGCATGTGATTCCAGCAAAATCGTGGGGCGGGGAATGTAGTTCCAGCATATATGAGCATACCTGTATAGTTTCTTTAAAAATAAAAATTACTGTGCTTAATGTTCTGCAACTTCCAACAGATCAAATCATATTGTGTATAATATTCTGTGCTTTCCTACAAAGTATCTATTTTTACCAGTAACTAAAGCCACAACCCAAAGCTGGGTCACCAAACAGGACTCATGATAACATCTTGAAGAGGCCTTTTTAAAACCCTCTGCCAAGATGCAGTAGGGACGATCTTCTAGTTAAAACCACTAAATATAAGTAGTGAAACCAAGTGCTATAACAAAACAGAGGGAAATAAACTCCCAAACCAGTGATCAAAACTAGAAAGAGAAAAATTCCAACCGAGACCCAGTGAAAAAATCCAAAGGAGAAAAGAGTAAGGGCCAGAGAGGACAGAGACAGCAGCACCAGCTAGGATTTACAGACAAGTGAAAGCTGCTGCTATTTTTAAAGGAGAGGAAAGAAGTAATGACCATGAATAAAATTGGAACACGTTGAGCTACTGGGAAAGTGCTAAATTTGAAAAGAGAGAATTGTGTTTATATTTTAAAAAAATGCTCTAGAGTCACTTTAAAATAGGAGTGGATTCTAATCAAAAGTAGAATGGACATATGAAATAAACAATGACTCAAGTGTAAATAAACACTGATCTATTCAATCCAATAATTTAATTACTGGTTATTATTATTTAATCCAATAATCTAAACACAGTGAGCTCTGCCATAAAATATATAAAAGTTTTACATAAACTGATTGGAGCTATGGTATCATTGTACTATGACGCCATATAATGCTTTCGGTCCCAGAAGAAGTTAGGTTCTTTTGTGTTTGTGCCGTGTGTGTGTGTGTGTGTGTGTGTGTGTGTGTGTGTGTAAGGGAGTGAACCTCTATGGCATTTTATCTAGATACAATGTTTCTCCTCCCAGCCTCCATCTCTTCTACTGTCATTGTCCTCCTTGTTCAAATGTTCTCCATGTTGCCAAACGCAAGTCCTCTCTGAAGGTCTAAGTCCAAAATCCCTTACCTCTTCTTTTTTTTTTTTTTTTTGCGGTACGCGGGCCTCTCACTGTTGTGGCCTCTCCCGTTGCGGAGCACAGGCTCCGGACGTGCAGGCTCAGCGGCCATGGCTCATGGGCCCAGCCACTCCGCGGCATGTGGGATCTTCCCGGACCGGGGCACGAACCTGTGTCCCCTGCATCGGCAGGCGGACTCTCAACCACTGCGCCACCAGGGAAGCCCTCAAACTTTTTTTTTTGATTCCATATTCTACTTTTTTTTTTTTAAAGAGCGTATGCCCCAATGTAAGTTTTTGGTTATAAATTATATACATGTATTTTTGTATCAATATATTACATTAATTATAAAATATACATAAAATAAATATTATATTAGATGCAAACACTAATACCTTTGGGCAGAAATGAAGTGGTGGTAGCCCTATATTACAGAGTTTGATAAAGGCTCTGTAATTAAAACACTGTGGGACTGGTACATGAAGAGACTGACAGACCGATGGAACAGAATATAAAGTCCAGAAATTGGCGCAAGTTCATTTATAAATTTAGGATAGATAGGGATAAAAATAGAGATCTATCTATCTAAACCTACCTTTCTATATGTCTGTATTTATCTATCTATCTATTTATCCACATATAAAATGGTAGCATCTCAAACCATTGAGAATTCTTATTAAATGTTGTTACAACAGTTGTGCAGTGATTTAAGGTAAATTCGATCTGAACCTGATAGTGTACATAGGGATAAAGTCCAAATGAATCAGAGATCTAAATGTAAGTAAGTAAGCAAATAAATAAGACCATTGCCCACAAGCAAAACAAAACAAACAAAACAAAACAAACAAAACAAAACAGAACAAAGCATGGTACGTTCTTCTATGAATTGGACTATATATCCAAAGAGCATCTGCATGAAAAAAATAAAACACTATACACAAATCAAAAGATAAATGTCTAATTGGGAAAATATATTTGTAGTTTAATCCTCAACCAAAGAGTATTATCACTGATATAACAAAGAGCCCATAAAAATGGAAAGAGAATAAAAATATAAAGAACAAAATAGAAAAATGGCACATGGGCATGCTAACACACACACACACACACACACACACACACACACACACACACACATACACACAAGCAAACCCCAGAGAGTTCCCAGAAGAAAAATTCAAATGATTCTTCAAGTATGAAGCTCTTTGGAATTCACTGGCCGTCTAGTGATAGGACTCCTTGCTTTCACTGCCAAGGCTCCAGGGTTCAATCCCTGGTCAGGGAACTAAGATCCCACAAGCTGCGCAGCCCAAAAAAAAAAAAAAAACTGATAAGTATGAAGCTCTGCTCAACATAACTTGAAATGTAAATTATTAAACCTTCACAAAGACTGCATCTCTTGTCTACCAGATTAGCAAAAACATATAACTCATCTGCATGTTCCTTTACTGAGGTTGTATGGAAATAGGCACTTTCACACACTCTTGATGGGCAGTGTAATGAGGTGTCTGCTCTGGAGTGGAATTCAGCAGTGTGTAGAAGAATTACATATCTACCCTTTGACTCATCCACCCCACTACTGGGAGCTTGTTCCAGAGCTGTATAAAACAGGACATGATTCATGCATAATATTATTTATTTCAAAATTATTTATTAAAAAAAGACTGAAAACAATCAAATACCCATCAGTAGGGGGTTGGCTGAATAAATAAAATGGTGTGCAATGTAGTCATGGAAAGGAATGAGGGCAGTCTCCATGTATGGATATAGTAAGTGAAAAAAGCAAGGTACAGAACTGTATAGCTTCACATGCTACATTTTTCGTAAGAAAGAAATGCTGGGAAGTTAAATGAAAACTATTCACAATGGGTAGAAGAGACAGGAATAGAACAGATTTCTCTTAATAACTTATTACATAGATTTGATTTTGAAAACTTAAAGGTTTTATTTAAAAGATAAAATTCATTAAAGCATCCATCTGTGAAAATTGAAAACAGATGGAAAGAGATGAACCTACTGTATATCAAATCAGTGATATAACCACATAGAGGAAAGAAGCTCCAGTCTGAGCTTAGAAAATAATATTCCCCTGAATAGTAGGATATACTTTAGGGATGAATAAAGCTACAAATACTTTGTAAACTAATTTAAAATAGTAGTTTTGTTCTTTTGAAACTACTTTGTATTACAGACAATTCAAATCAGTAATTATATCGATATAGAAAGATAAAGATTTTCATTGTAGGAAAAAAGAGATACATGTATAATGTTTTTTAAAAAGGTAAGTTAAAGCCCTATAATGGTATATTTGATTTGAAAAATCACTATGAACTCATGATGCTTTTTTCAGATGCAAGAATCTGATAAAGAATATATATATACATAAACATATATATGTGTATATATATATATATATATATACAGTAACTGAATCACCTTGCTGTATACCTGAAACTAATATTATAAATCAACTGTATTTAAATTTTAAAAAATGAAAGAAAAAGAAAAATACAAAAAAAAAAGAATGACACATTTTCTGTATCTGTCTACTAAAAAGGCCTAGATGAAATCACAACCTGTATCAGTCAGCTCTTATGAAGTAACAAAACCCACCCAAATCTCAGTAGTTTGCAACTATATGCATCATTTTTGCTGCTTTTCAATTTTGGTGGCTCCAGGTCAGCTGCAAAATCTCTGCTTTACATGTCTCATTCCTGGCCCCAGGCTGAAAGAGCTGCCCCTATTTGGGAGAGACAGTCCTTGTGGCCAAGGGCAAAGGCAGGAGGCAGAGCTAAATCATGCAACAGCTCTGAAAGCATCCACTTAACATGATGGATGTCCACTGGTCAAAGCACGTCACATGGCCAGACCTGGAACTGGGGTAGGGGAGTGTATTCTGCCTGCCACGATGCCCTGGAAATCATGCGATAATAAGTGGGAAGGGAATGAGTAGTTGGGAATAATAATATAATCTATTCTACAACCCCATAAAAATGATCACAAACAGACTGTGATCTAGATACCATTCCACACTAGCAGTGACTCGGGATCTTTGGAGGAGCATCTGATTCCGTGTTTAGAGTTGGGCATATATGAGTGTGGGACATTTTGTTGCACCAGAAAGCAAGTTAGAACTCTCCGAGCTACTGAGGTTGTGTCTAAAAGACACAGGAATCAACATAAAAGGGCTCCCTTTGGCCAAATTAGAGGCAATTTGAGAATCAAAAAATTTTTTTTAAATATTGAATGCAATTGATTTAAAGATGTTGAATATATTTTTTAATGTATTAATTATGCAGATACCAAAAAGAGAGAGAAAGTCAATTAGAAAAAAAAAAAAAGACACAGTTACCACGCTTTGGTCACCATCTGAACTAAGTCAGTTTCTTCTTACTCTGATATTTGGCAGTCAATAATAAGGCTTTGTCCTGCTTTCCTTTATGTTTGCATATGTAACCACATCCTTAATTGACAAGGAAAAGTTCTTCTTTTTAGAATTCAAGCTAATAAATGGGCAAAGATAATAGAAAAAATAGAAACTAATTATCATTATCCTGAAACTTGTAATTGGCTTAGGATATGATTATTAATGCGTAAAAACAGAAAAAATGTTGATGGGAAACTTTACAATGGAGGAATCAGTCTCTTTATCACCTGAAACCACTATTTAGTCTTAACGTCATTAAAAGTGGCACAACCAAACATTCAGTGATATAATAGGAAGCATATAACATTCCCTATGTAGTATTTTTACCATCCCTCAAAAAAAATAGTGACCTTTCCTTGAGTCAACCCTCTAGACAAGCTAACTTCTTTTTGAAGGAGAGTAGATACATAGATTAAATGACCCCACAAGGCCACACACAAACTCAGAAACTGGGCTTTTCTACAGAATAACTGACCAGGTTTCTGCAACAAGTCAATGGCATGAAAGGAAAAAATAAAAGGGAGGAAAGAGCAGGTTAGCTTTAGATTAGAACAAACCAAGACAAAAAGCCTACAAAGCAAATGTAATGTTGAGACATGGTTTGGATCCTGATTCAAATAAAACATCAAGCAAATTGGACTAGGGCTGGATATTAGATTATACCAAGGAAGTATTTTAAATTTTGTTAGTTGTTCTAATGGAGTTGTAGACATATGTCTTCAATTTGAGTTGATACCTACTTAAATATTTAATAAAGAAAAAAATTTTTATATATATGATTTGCTTGAAAATTCCTCAACAACAAAAAGGGGTAGATGAAGTAAATGTGGCAAAGTCTTTATAACTGTTGAATCCAAATAATGAAATATGGGGGTTATTGTTCTGTTCTCTCCACTTTTATGTCTATTTGGAAATTTTTCATAGTAAAAAACTACTTAAACCCATAAATACAAATAAAGAGAAGAATGTGACAAATATATAGAAATTCTAATATTTTTATTCACCCCTCTGGGTTTTCTTATACATTCTACCTTAGAGTCTACTGGTTTAAAGAGAAAATAAAAAGACCAAAGTGAGTCTACATAAGATATCTGAATTGTCTGTTTTCTTAAACTCCACATCTTAGCCAGGGTAGTCAATATAAGAAACCCACATTCTGTTTAAATAGCCCCCTTTTAAATCTAGTTTGTCTCTTTCACACTAATAAAATGCCTTCAGACAAACAAATGAACACCCTGCCACTAACTGGAACTCCACGATCCTGGGTTACACTGCAAAATCTGTTAGTAAATCCACTGCATAACAGCCGTTTTTCTTCATGATGTAGTGTGGATCTTTCGGTTCATTTATTTTGAAAGGAACTTTAATATTTTATTCCCTAAAATGTGAAAGGACCCATTAGATGAGTGCATGTCATATTCATAGACTGATGGCAAGAAAAGATGAATGTAAAAAGTGAGTTGATTAAATTCCTAAATATTTAAAATTTTTTCTCCTGCATTTATTTAATGCAGGCTGACTCAATCAGGCCTTTCTTATCAAGCATCTGGCTCTTCTGAACAACAAAAGAGAACACTTGCAGCCTTCTTATAGGGTAAGGGCATATCCAGCATTTGACATTATCAACTCTTTCAAAATTGCTCATACTTTCTAAAATATTTAATGTTCAAACCCATGTCATTAATAACTTAATGTCAAGTTCCAAATGAGTTCTTTTATTTATTTATTTATTTATGGCTGCATTGGGTCGTTGTTGCTGCGAGCAGGCTTTCTCTAGTTGTGGCACGTGGGCTTAGTAGTTGTGGCTCACAGGGTTAGTTGCTCCGAGGCGTGTGGGATCTTCCAGGACCAGGGATCAAACCTGTGTACCCTGCATTGGCAGGAGGATTCTTAACCACTGCGCCACCAAGGATGTCCCCGAAATGAGTTCTTTATATGATTTAATTTCCCATAGTTCCTCGAACCCTGAAGACTCCAAAGCTCTAAAGATTCTCTAGAGAAGACTCTGGTTGTGGGGAAAAAATGGAAGAAATAGAGGCGTTTGGAAGCAACCTAGAGCCTGTGTCAGCAGCTTATGCACACTAGCAATGTAGTCATTTATGTCAGAAGCTATTTTCAACACTTTCCCCCAATGCGCCATGAATTCATGAGCAAGAGAATGTAGATGTTAATAGAGGAAAGAGTTTCACTTCACCTTCCATTCTATTATTTCTTGGTTTTAGAGTGCAAGCAAGATTGCATCACAACCCTCTAATCGATTTTATATTTAGAGTCCTAATTATTTGAACAAACAAGTCATATCTCTCTAGCCTGTACCATTTTACACGTTCAACTATTTATATGTTTAGTGGTGAGACACCCAAATCTGCTGAGGAATGATGAGAACAGTCAAAACTAGCCTTTTGCATTACATGGGCTAGAATAGCTGAAGAAATGTATTTTTCTAATTATTAGGGAAAAAAAGGACAAGTAATTTTGGAAGTGGGACACAGAGGTACTTTTTAATAAAGCTAAGTTACCTCACCAATGAGTGTGTAGAATAGTAATGTGTTTTTTCCCAGAGGACAGTGGATTCCCATCTTTTACTTGAAGGAATATCCATTACATTTTCCCTGACAGGGTGACTCTGGGGCATTTTCAAACTGACTGGGATGATGGGCAGAATCACCTTCACTTTTTAAATTAATTTTATGAATTATATTTCTAATGTATATTTGACAGTGATACATTATCAAATTTATAGGTTAAATATCCATGTGAAATGTCTCTACTGGATGGTTCAAAGAACCTCCTTATATTTTAAACCATAAATGTCACATTTGTTCACAAAGAAACAAAAAGTATGATGTAAATAAAATGGAGCTTGGGATCCAAGGAACTAAGATTGTGTCAGTTCTGCTCTTAGTAATGATGTGGCTTTAGAAAACGGCTTAATTTTATTCAGGTCTTATTTTCCTTATTTGTAAGATGAGGGAGGAGGTTTGATTTAGTGATGATAATGTTCTTTATAATTTAACGTTTTATATTTTTTAATGGGGGAAATGTACCATACTTAGCCTGTGATGATAAAATTATGTGGAGTTGTGAACATGTTTTAATTCTAAACTGCCTTTTTCAGAGTTCTTATTGGTTAAAACACAGAGTTTGTTTTGAAAAGAAGCAAGACATGGGCTCCAAAAGTGGCTTGGTATTCATGGAGCTCATATCTTCATGTATATTATGTTTAGTTTCTATTTGATGCAGTAGGCAACAGGAAGTTGCTGGAAGTTTTGATGAGTGAAACAATATGCCAGAAAATTGGTATTTGAAGTAAACAATAATTTTGACCCCTACATGTAGGATAGACAGGAGGAAAAAGGTAACTTTAGCCCAGGTATTAGGTAATAGAGTCCAAGATTAAAGTAGCTGTCAAAAAATTTGTTTAAAAAGAGTTAAATCCAGAAGACATTTAAAATAGAAATTGGTAAGTCTTAGTGCTTGATTAAATATAGGGGACATGAAAGAAATCAGAACAATACTTCTAAGTATTGTAAACATGAAGAACCATAGAAATCATAGTATTTAAATGGAAAAGGAGTGATTATTGTCTATAGTTCGGGAGGCAACAAAATAGCCAACTAAAGATGTCTGTATAGACTATTGGAAAGAGGGTGAGAAGTGACTACAAATAGAACTACCATAGGACCCAGCAATCCCACTACTGGTCATATACCCTGAGAAAACCATAATTCAAAAGAGTCATGTACCACAGTGTTCACTGCAGCTCTATTTACAATAGCCAGGACGTGGAAGCAACCTAAGTGTCCATCATCGGATGAATGGATAAAGAAGATGTGGCACATATATACAATGGAATATCACTCAGCCATAGAAGGAAACGAAATTGAGTTATTTATAGTGAGGTGGATGGACCTAGAGTCTGTCATACAGGGTGAAGTAAGTCAGAAAGAGAAAAACAAATACCGTATGCTAACACATATATATGGAATCTAAGAAAAAAAAAAAAGGTCATGAGGAGCCTAGGGGTAAGATGGGAATAAAGACACAGACCTACTAGAGAATGGACTTGAGGATATGGGGAGGGGGAAGGGTAAGCTGTGACAAAGCGAGAGAGTGGCATGGACATATATACACTACCAAATGTAAAATAGGTAGCTAGTGGGAAGCAGCCGCATAGCACAGGGAGATCAGCTCGGTGCTTTGTGACCACCTAGAGGTGTGGGATAGGGAGGGTGGGAGGGAGGGAGACACAAGAGAGAAGAGATATGGGAACATAGGTATATGTATAACTGATTCACTTTGTTATAAAGCAGAAACTAACACACCATTGTAAAGCAATTATACTCCAATAAAGATGTTTAAAAAAAAAAAAAAGAATGTAAAGGAGCAGAGACAATGAAGAAAAAGTGCCCAGGGAAATAATAGGCAAGCAACAGAACAGTGTCATGGACGAGGGGAGGAATTTTGCCAAGTCAGTTGTTATCTGGAGGCTAAGAAGGATGAAGAAGGGGAAAGATCAGAGTGAAGTAAGGGCAACCTGAGGGATTAAAAAGTAAAGAAAGAACAAAATTAGCATTTGAATAGAACTCTAGGATTAAAAAAATACTTTCACTGGAATTATGGTATTTAAGTCGTGTTAACATCCCTTTGTGGTACCTAGAACTATTTTTATCACGGTTTCATAAATGAGAAACAGAGGCTTAGAATGTCTTTAGGGATACAGTACTTAGAGGCAGGACTTGAAGTTAGAACTGCTGACTCCAAATCTCATTTTTTTTCCTCTGTGGGTGACAAAGTATCAGGAAAGGTAGAAGGCTGAGGAGATTCGGGGGGAAATGAAGATGCTCTTTCCTGGTGTTCACTTCAGCAACATGATGCACGAGGCAGGGAGAGAGGGAGCTTCCCTCCGTCTTGTTATGTACAGATTTAGAATCAGCACACAGTGGCCTGCAGGCGCAGTGCAAAAATGACTAATTGTTTCTATCGTAATAAGAAAATAATTTGAATATTCTATTTGGAATGTGGTTCATGGTTTAAATATCTTAATGAATTAATAAATACTTTTTGATATTTTGTATATTTGCACTGTGGTTGTCTCAACATATATAAATGCCTTCCATGTTCACAACTCAAATTGAATTCAGAGCAATATTAACCCGAAGGGTAACCCATAAGCCTGCAATAAATATTTCATGATCTGAAAATCTTGTTTAAGTAAATGGGAAAAATATCCAAAAATGAGCATATTCAATATCATCAGGGATTTATTATCGAATTTAGTCAACCTAAGAGCATCACAGATCATTTTAAAGGGAAATGGAAAAAGTCCCCCTAATTTCTAGCCTTTTTTCTAAAAGTTAATATTATAAGATCTTTCAGAATGTTGAGTCCAGGATTTCTAATTAGGCTTCGGGCACTTACAGCTTAATTAATATGAGTCTCTGTGTTGTACCTTTTTTTTAAATAAATTTATTTTTGGCTGTGTTGGGTCTTTGTTGCTGTGCACGGGCTTTCTCTAGTTGCGGGGATCGGGGGGCTACTCTTCGTTGTGGAGCGTGGTCTTCTCATTGCGGTGGCTTCTCTTGTTGCAGAGCACGGGCTCTAGGCACGCGGGCTTCAGTAGGTGTGACTCATGGGCTCTAGAGCGCAGGCTCAGTAGTTGTGGCGCACAGACTTAGTTGCTCCGCGGCACGTGGGATCTTCCCGGACCAGGGCTCGAACCCGTGTCCCCTGCATTGGCAGGCAGATTCTTAACCACTGCGCCACCAGGGAAGCCCTGTGTTATATCTTTGAAGGTGGAGAAAACTGGGTTATGATTTCATAATATGCTTACCTTTTCAAAGATTTTTATTGAAGATGTGGATCAGAGATCTTAAAGATCATTTAAAAGGGTGATAGTACATGCCTGAAAAAGAATAAAATAGTTTTGGGCATACTGTTATTGAGAGATAAGAAGACTTAAGAGACATCAATTATCCCAGTTAAATTCATCAAAATTAGTTAAAGTTTTCGTAGCTGAAAATGTTATCCTTTGAAATACAGCATATTGTGAGTAGGAAGAATTATATTGGGCTTCAATTTGGAGCAGTGAGTAATTCAAAGTTGAAAGAGGTAAGATAGAAAGTAACAAAATTGAAAAGCCTCCAAACTGTGTAAAATAAGTCTTGAATAAATCCTGTATCCTCTCCGGTACCCCATTTGCAGTTTTGTTGTGAGGACAGGTACCACCAGTGTATCATGATACTGATTATAAGTTTCACTCTTGAAAAATTAACTTTATGGTTATGTTACATCAGCTGTATAAGTGGAGAACACTTTCAGTTTATTAAACAAAGCTTCCAAATTTCCGTTAGCTCAGAGTGTGTTCAAGGAATTCAATTGGGAACTAGCCCCAGGAGCGGTGTCCCTGCCCCAGGGGGTGTCATGGAGTTCTGTAGGACCTATTTAATTGTCACAGTGATGGGTGGTTTGTGGGGCAGGAACCAGGCTGATAAACATCTGTGTGCCAAGCCATGCTGCAAAGTAATTTCCCTGTGTCCCTCACCTTTCATCCTCCATTACTTTCTCAGATTCCATTGCATGTTCATATAAGTGCAAACTTTTTACCTATGAACACAGTTTTTTTGTTGTTGCACAGCCTTAATATATATCTAAATATACAATTTTCTATTCTAATGTCCACAGTAACCCGGTTCTTTATTTTTCGGTACCATTTGGGATGGCTTCTGGTTTTCTTACTTCTCTTAAATGCAATTTAATGTAATTTTATTTTTTATGAGCTTTTTTTTTTTTTTGGCTGCACACCATGGCATGCGGGATCTTAGTTCTACGACCAGGGATCAAACCTGCACCCCCTGCAGTGGAAGCATGGAGTCTTAACCACTGGACCACCAGGGAAGTCTGTTTTATGAGCTTTTTAAGAAATTTTATTTTTTTTAATATTCTACATATAAGAGAGGTCATATGGTATTTGTCTTTCTCTTTCTGACTTATTTCACATAGCATAAGGTCCATTTATGTTGCTGCAAGTGGCAAAATTTCACTCTTTTTTAATGGCTGAATAATATTTATTCAGCTTCTTTATGCATTTGCCCGTCGACAGTAGTTTGCATATCTTGGCTATTGTCAATAAGTGTAGATTAATATCTGACTTCTTCACTGTGTCTTCTAGTTTAGTCATGTACAAGCATTTATAAATTGAAATATATATTATGTTACTATAAATTGTTTTCCTTTTATTTCTCCTTAATATTAAAGGAATATTATATTTATATTTAGTTCAGATAAATATTATATTTATATAATATATAAATATATTTATTATATATTATAAATATATAATATATTTATTATAAATATTATATTTAGTTTTCCAAATTCTGTATATATAATATAAATATATAATGTTAATTATCTATAAATTTTGTTTCAGGATAATAAAAGAGGCATCAAAATTTATTATGGGGCTTCCCTGGTGGCGCAGTGGTTGAGAGTCTGCCTGCCGATGCAGGGGACATGAGTTCGTGCCCCGGTCCGGGAAGATCCCACATGCAGCGGAGCGGCTGGGCCCGTGAGCCATGACCGCTGAGCCTGCGCGTCTGGAGCCTGTGCTCTGCAACGGGAGAGGCCACAACAGTGAGAGGCCTGCGTACCGCAAAAAAAAAAAAAAAAATTTATTATGAAAAGAGATTCTGATAGTGCTGAGAACCAATGAGTTAAAATAAATAAGTGTAAATTACATGTATTTCATCATTGCACTAAATTCTTCAGTTTGTGGCAGTTGAAGGTAGGAAATTTATTATATATTCTATTTTTAGGGAGCCAACTTTTCCCTTTCCAAGGTCCATTTTTAGCTGACATGAGGAAAAAAAGTGAAATGGGAGAAAAACGTTAAAAATAATGACACTACAGAATGCACTGCAGGAAAACCATGTGTGCATATATGCACATTTCACCAAAATATGCTAAAGTAGTTTCTTCCTTTTATATGTAGTGAAGGTATTGCTAGTTTAGAGTTATGCAGTGTCAGTATTTTAGATTTTTGTAAAAAGAGGCTATAAACCTTTAATACAATCAAAAAATGTTAAAATATAACTAAAGCTTAATACTTTATTTTAATTCAGCTAGTTTTATTCATTGGTCTAGTATGTCAGGTATTGTGCTAGATTAAAAATATATATAGTTTAGGGACTTCTCTGGTGGCGCAGTGGTTAAGAATCCACTTGCTAATGCAAGGGACACGGGTTCAAACCCTGGTCTGGGAAGATCCCACATGCTGCAGAACAACTAAGCCTGTGCGCCACAACTACTGAGCCTGCACTCTAGAGCCTGGAAGCCACAACTACTGAAGCCTACGTGCCACAACTACTGAAGCCCACGCGCCTAGAGCCCATGCTCCTCAACAAGAGAAGCCACAAGAAGGAGAAGCCCGTGCACCACAATGAAGAGTAGCCCCTGCTCACCGCAACTAGAGAAAGCCTGCACTCAGCAATGAAGACCCAAAGCAGCCAAAAATAAATGAATAAAATTAAAAAATATATATATATATAGTTTATAGTATATTTAAAATATGTTCTACATTAGGTATATAGTTTATAGTACATATAAAATACTGCAAAAGAATTTATAATACATCTGATTTGAAGACAAAACATGTTCAGTCTTGTCTACAACAGACATTTAATTATCTCCTTTTGTGTGTTAAGCACAATACAGGTACAGTTCCTAATATCACCATGTGCCAACACTACCCAATGGAAGAATCAGATATGTAAGAGACAGTTTGTAAAAATAAACAAATAAGGGCTCGTAAAAAGTGCTGTGTCATATAGGAGAATGGATGAGTATGTATAGAAGGACAGAGGGGCTGGTGAAGACTTTACCTTTCCTGATATTTCAGCGGTGTGTTGAATTATACAGAGAAATTCAGCATTTCTCAGGAGAGTATTGGGGAGCAGGGATTTGAGGGAGAGAGCCTTTGAGACTGCAAAGGCTTTTGGAGTGAAAAGAGCCCACGTGAGTGGGAGCCCCATGGTGGGTGACTTGAACATAGGGTATGGAGGGGGGCAGTGATTGAGGGGGAGATTGAAAGACAGGAGCTAGTTCTGAAAGGCCATTTGAAGGAATTTGGAATTCATCCTGAAGGCAAAGGGGAAGCCTCTGAAGGAAGCTAAATATGATCAGATTGTGTTTTCAGAATCTAACTCATGTAGGAGGGAGGCAGATGAATTGCAAACTTGTCCACATCTGTATTCGTACTTGGCTATTTCCCTCCTGAATCAAAGGAAGTGGAGTGTCTCCTGTCGAAAGCTAATTCCTTACTTGTGCTCATGATGCTCTTCTTCTAGTCTCATTGGGTCCTTTTCTTCAGCAGTTATTCCCTATCTCATATATCTTCAACTTATCTTCATTATTAACTCTTTTATCACAGGCTATAGACATGTTCAAGTCTGCAATTTCGAGAGGGAAAAAGATCCACCATGATTCTATAGTCAAACATCTTGAATTGATGCTCTACATTTATTTTCTCCATTTTTTACTGACCATTCAACCTGCGGTCAAACTGCCCTTCCCACGCCATTGAAATTGCTATCATTGTATCACCAGTAACTTATTAGTTCCTAAATTCACAGCTTACTTTCATCAAAACCTTACTTGACCTCTGAGACTTCAGACGTTGTTGATACTCCCTTCTTGCAAGTCTGCCCATCTTTGATTTCCATGACATCATTCTTTCCTGGTTTCTCTTACTTCTCTGATTGCCTTTTCTCAATCTTCTACATACTTTTCTCTTGGACTTTTTCTCTCTTATTCTACTATAAATTATATCCCCCCCTTGGAAAGTCACAATAATCCTTAGCATATTAAGAGCTCTGTAAAGTTCTACAGTAGATAACTTTGATTTAACTTGCTAACCCAATGTCTGTCAAATCTTTATGACCATGAAACCTTCATCTTCTATGAAATGCTAAAAGTCAATGGCCAATCTGAGGGATGGGAGACAGAAAAGGAGCATCAGAAAAAAAAAAAAACAGGAGGGAAATGGTGTCACAAAAGCCACCAAATGAGCCAAATCATAAAATGCTATTTAATTTTATCAAAGTAGGTTGGAAAGGAAAGTTCCATGGGTAGTCAAAATATCATTCAGAGCTTTCACAGGAGAAGTTCCTAGAGGTGGTAAGACTTAAGAGGGACCTTGAAGATTGGAAAGAATTTTAGTGAAGAATTTTAATGCCCACACCTCCCCTCCAAGTGAAGACTTATGTGAAAATAATAAGGAAGATTAAATTAAACATGTCTTGAAGATATAGACATGGCTCTGAGAAGGGTGTTTGTTAAAGTTTAAAGAGGAGTGGTTGACATTGTAAGTTTATTCTAGATGAGCTTTCTCAGAACATAAATGATTATGGAACATTTCTTAAAATTACAGTGTATTGCTGAACCTCCAGAAGGAACTCCTAAGATACAAAGAACACTTGTATTGGGCTTCCCTGGTGGTGCAGTGGTTGAGAGTCCGCCTGCCGATTCAGGAGACACGGGTTCGTGCCCCGGTCCGGGAAGATTCCATATGCCATGGAGCGGCTGGGCCCTGTGAGCCATGACCGCTGAGCCTGTGCGTCCGGAGCCTGTGCTCCGCAATGGGAGAGGCCACAACAGTGAGAGGCCCGTGTACTGCAAAAAAAAAAAAAAAAAAAAAAAAAGAACACTTGTATTAAATTAGACACTCCAAAATTAATTTAGTACTGTAATTCATTATGATGCTTGTATTAGTCAGAATTCTCCAGAGAAACAGAACCAATAGGATATGTGTGTGTACATAGATATAAATATATAGATATCTAGATTTATTTTAAGGAATTGTCTCATGCGATTAAAAAGACAGGCAAGTCCAAAATCTGCAGAGTGGGCCAGCAGGCTGGAGATCAAGGAAGAGCCAACGCTGCAGTTCAAATTCCAAGGGTGTCTGCTGGCATAATTCCTTCTTGCTTGAGGGAGCTCAGTCTTTTGTTCTATTCAGAACATCTACTGACTAGATGAGGCCCACCCACACTATGGAGGGCAATCTGCTTCACTCAAAGTCTACCAATTTAAATGTTAATCTCATCCAAAAACAGCCTCATGGAAACATCCAGAAAAATGTTTGACTGCATATCTGGGCAATGTGGCACAGCCAAGTCAACACAAAATTAACCATCACAATGCTATTTTAAATCATACATCAAAACTTTTAAAAAGCAAGTAATTTTGTTTTAAAAGATAAAACTTCTCACCTTTGTGGTTATTAAAATCAGAAATTTTTATTAAATTTACTTTTAGGTGACAAAGATGTTTTTAAAACAAGAATGGTGATTTATGGCATTTAAAATCACATTTAAGGCAACTACTCAGAAAGATATTTTAGGAGTTGACTCATCATTTTTAGCATCAAATATGTTTAATTTTTTGTTGCAGCATAATATGAAAATTGATTCTCCACAGTGATGCACTAAGTGTTTTTAGTTTCAAATTGGCTGCTTCAAAATTTTTCATTGTTTAATCTTGTGCGTCTCATCCCTTAATTTAAAAAATTAAACATAGCTCTTTATATTCCATTTTCATTTTCTCCATAATTAAATTCATTTCCATTCATTTGGCAAATATTTATTGAGTATCTACTACACATCAAGCATTATTCTTAGCCCTTGGGCTATTGATAAAGAAATAAAGGCCCCTGCCCTCAATACATAAGTACATTATATACTATGTTAGAATGACAGGTTCAATGGAAAAAAGAGAAATCAAAGCAGGATTAAGGGAAGCAGGAGTTTGAAAGGGAAAAGGTCAGGTGCAGGTGAGATTGTGATATTAAACAGGGTCATCAGAGTAGACTTCATCAAGGAGGTATATTTTGAGAATAAACTTGAAAAAGTGAAGGATTTTGTAAACCTCTGAAGGAAGAGGCTTTCAGGGAGAGGAAATAGACAGAGCCTGGCCTGTTTTGAGGAAGAAGAAGGCCATTGTCCCTGGAGCAGAGCTCAGAGGGAAGAGTTAAGAAGGTCTGAAAGGCAATGAGGCCAAATTGTATAGAGCCATCTCGGCCAATGAAGGACTTTTACCCTTACTCTGGTGAAATAAAGAACTAATCCAAGGTGCCACGATCTGATTTAGCATTTCAAAGGATCACCTTAGTGTATGTGTTGAGATTAAATTCTGCAGGAGCAGGATAGCGTAGAAGGCCAGTCAGGAGTTTATTGCAGTGATCCAGGCAAGAGGCAGTGGTGCTCAGATCAGGTGGTAGCAATGGAATTAGTGAGAATGGACAGTTTCTGGATGCATTTTGAAGGTAGAGCTAATAGGGTTTGCTGATGAACTGGATATGGCATGGGTTTGGGGAAGTGGAATCATTAAAGATAACTGCAAGATTTTTGGCCAGAGCAACCAGAATAATCATCTGAGGTGGGGAAAGTGGAGCAGGTTCATAAATAAAGATGAGGTTTGGACGTAGTGTTTGAAATGTCTGTTAAACCTTCAAGGTTGAATAGGCGTTTGGATCTGAGTCCAGAGTTCAGCAGAGACACCTAGACTGGAGCTATGTATTTGGGAGTTGTTAACATCTGGGAGTGTTTAATGCCCTGAGTTTGGTTCACATCATTCAGGAAGGACGTATAGACAGAGAAGAGGAGATGTCCCAGGATAAGATCCATGAGAAGGAAACCTAGACAAGTGTATTGTCCTGGACGTTAAGTGCAAAAAGCATATAAAGGAGAAGGGAATGATGAATTCTGTGAGATTAAGGTAGTTAGGGAAGGTGTCATCATAAATCATGTATTACAAATGACAAAACACAATCCAAAGAGGCTATAACTGTCCCAAGTATGTCAAAGCAAGAATTTAAACCTAGGCCTTCCCTTCTCTAGGCAGCCACTGTAATGAAGAAGTCAAGCTAGTCATTTTAAAAAGGAAGAAAAATAGGAGTTCCCTGGTAGTCTAGTGGTTAGGATTTGACGCTTTCACTGCCATGGCCTGGGTTCAGTCCCTGGTGGGGGAACTGAGATCCCACAAGGCAAGCTGCGCAGCCTAATTAATTAAAAGGGAAGAAAAAGTAATAACTCTAAAAATTCATTCTCTATTTTTATAGTCCATCCTAATACATTATTACTATGGAGTCATTTATGAAACACTAAATCTGCATCAACCCATTGGATAAAAAACAATGTGGAGTGAGGAGAGGGAGAGGAGAAACAAACTGTAGAGATTGGACCCTTGCCAGCATCGAGGCTAAGCAATTACATACTTTAATTTAATCTTTACAACCTGTAAGGAAGGCATTGGTAGCTTCATTTTACCTAAGTGGAAACTAAGGTTTAGAAGATCGAGGCTGTAGCTTGCCCAAGGCGAAGTAACTAATCATTCATAGCAAAGGGTTTCCAACCTAGATAGATCTCATTTCCTCTCTGTCAGTTCTGGCTTCCTGAAGACAAAGAATGATTCTCTTTTCATCTGGAATAAAGACTTAGGTCACATTTCGATCAGACTACCCTTTCTGCACCCATCTGGACCTTAACGTTGCTTTTTGTTTGCCTTTGGATGATATTCAGTCAAAATGCCAACCTGTGGAAGGTGGTGGTGTTGGTGATACAATACTATTTAGCTCTTTATCCCCATGGGTGAGAAGTCAGTGCTAATATCTCCTCATCAGAAACTTGAAATGCTGAGACTGACTCTACATAATTCAAAATATCTCGCTGATTCTGCCACAAATTCAGTCTTCATCATGCTGCACAGGATGTCAAAGCCATTTCGCTTGAATTATGTTATGGCAATTAGACTTTTTTTAAAATTTATTTTTGACTGTGTTGGGTCTTTATTGCTGCACGCGGGCTTTCTCTGGTTGAGGAGAGTGGGGGTTACTCTTCACTGCGGTGTGCGGACTTCTCATTGCGGTGGCTTCTCTTGTTGCAGAGCATGGGCTCCAGGCGTGCGAGCTGCAGTAGTTGTGGCATGCAGCCTCAGTAATTGTGGCTCTCGGGCTCAGTAGTTGTGGCTTGCGGGCTCTAGAGCGCAGGCTCAGTAGTTATGGCACACAGGCTTAGTTGTTCGGCGGCATGTGGGATCTTCCCAGACCAGGGCTCGAACGTGTGTCGCCTGAATTGGCAGGTGGATTCTTTAACCACTGCACCACCAGGGAAGTCCCAGCAATTAGACTTTTGCATGCCGTATTTGGACACAAATACCTTTGTCCATCTTTTTAATACTTGATCTGAATAAGGGTCAAAAATTGGATCTCTAATACTCATTTTACGACCATTCCAGGATGTAGCTCTGTAGGCCCCACTGATTTGAATGCATGCAGATTGTCTTAGTTATGTTGAGCTGCTATCACAAAAATACCACAGATTGGGTAGCAACAGACATTTATTTCTCATGGTTCTGGAGGCCAGAAGTCCAAGATCAATGTGTTTGAAGATGCGGTGTCTGTGAGAGCCTGCTTCCTTGTTGCAGACTGATACTTTTTTGTTTTGTTTTTTAAACAGCTTTATTGAGATATAATTCACATACCATACAATTCACCCTTTTAAAGTAGATAATTCAGTGTTTTATTTTAACATATTCACAGATTTGTGCAACTGTCACCACTATCCAATTCCAAAAGATTTTCATTACTCCCAAAAGAAACCCCATACCTGTAACAGGCACTCTCCCCAGCCCTTGGCAACTACGTACTGTTTTCTGTCTCTGTGGATTTGCCTATGCTGGAAATTTCATAAAAGTGGAGTCATAATATATGGCCTTTGTGACTGGCTTCTTTCACTTATAATATTTTCAAAGTTTATCCATGTTGTGTCATGTTATCTTAACTTCATTCCTTTTCATTGCCAAATAATATGCCATTGTATGGCTAGACCTCATTTTATTTATCCATTCATCAGTTGATGGACATTTGGTTTGTTTCGACTTTTTGGATTTTACTAATAATACAGACTGCCAACTCCTCGTATCCTCACATGGTGGAGAGAGAGAGAGTGCTCTCTGGGGTCCCTGTTTTTTTGTTTGTTTGTTTGTTTGTTTTTCTGTACACGGGCCTCTCACTGCTGTGGCCTCTCCTACTGCGGAGCACAGGCTCCGGACACGCAGGCTCAGCGGCCACAGCTCACGGGCCCAGCTGCTCTGCGGCATGTGGGATCTTCCAGGACTGGGGCACGAACCCGTGTCCCCTGCATCGGCAGGCAGACTCTCAACCACTGCGCCACCAGGGAAGCCCTCTGGGGTCCCTTTTATAAGGACACTAATCCCATTCATGAGGGCACGGCATCCTCAAGACCTAATCACCTCCCCCAAACCCTACCTCCTAATACCATCACATTGGGGGTTAGGATTTCAACATATTAATTTTGGGGAGACACAAACATTCAGTCCATAACACAGATGTTCATTAAATCATTTCTTTCAGTTGGCTTAGTTGACTGGCCCTAAAAAATTCATTCTGGTGTTAGCTCACAGTTGGATGTGTAGGACCAGTTTTGAAATAAAAGAATGAGTCAGAGAACTGTCTTTAATAAAAGAAAGGGGAAGTTAATAGTTCTTGGATTTGAGCACCCTAGAAATCAGGGTAACTAACCCTGAGCAATCTTGCCTGACAGTAGTAAAATATGACAGTTAAGCAACGCCAAGCCATTGTTTCCATGTTCTGCACTTCAAAATAAATGGTTCTTGTTCCTTTGGCTTCCTGAAGATTAATCAAGGAAGCATGAAGCAACAATAAACTGGGAAGCTTTCCCTTAGTTTTCAGATCTCTTCTGGAAGCATTTATGGTAATAGAATTTAATTAATAGCACATGTATGAAATGTAAGGGCTAAAGCTTTTATGAATCATCATACAGCAGGAGGGTTAAAAACTAAAATTTATTCAACTGTCATATTTTAAGAATTGAAATTTGAGAAAGAGAATACAATTTACCTGGTCATATAAAATCTTAGTGTTTTAGGGGCTTCCCTGGTGGTTCAGTGGCTAAGAATCTGCCTGCCAATGCAGGGGACATGGG
Organism: Globicephala melas; assembly: GCF_963455315.2. NCBI lineage: Eukaryota > Metazoa > Chordata > Mammalia > Artiodactyla > Delphinidae > Globicephala > Globicephala melas. Next base: position 18,930,816 of record NC_083317.1, on the reverse strand, counting down.
TTCGAGCCCTGGTCCGGGAAGATCCCACATGCTGCGGAGCAACTAAGCCCGTGCACCACAACTACCGAACCTGTGCTCTAGAGCCCACGAGACACAACTACTGACCCCACGTGCCACAACTACTGAAGCCCATGCGCCTAGAGCCCATGCTCCACAACAAGAGATGCCACTGCAATGAGAAACCTGTACACCACAACGAAGAGTAACCCTGCTCACCTCAACTAGAGAAAAGCCTGCGCACAGCAACAAAGACCCAACACAGCCAAAAATAAAATAAATTAATTTTTTAAAAAATTTTTTAAAAATCTTACTATTTTAAAGGTTGAACTATCAGACAGTTAGTTCAGGACCCTGGAGACCACTTTATTGTGGGTGGTCAAATTTAGAAAGCTAAGTAAACTCATTAATAAGGAGCAGTCCATAAGTGTGTGCCGGGATAGATTATTAAAGTTCTCACTAAGAAAAATTATACAAAAAAATCTTATCCTTGCAAATTTTACAAAATGTGCAAATTACTAGGCCCTCTTCACTTCACTCCCAGGCCCTTAGGAGGTGTCCAGGCAAGGGAGGACCCCCAGAGCTTAAGCCTTATTAAACTCAGTCAGTCTGTCTCCTGTTATGTGTCCATTCATTGTATTCTATAGATCTTCTAATTCAGAAAAAGATTGAAAACATTAGCTGTGCACTATCTTCATTTGAGAAATGCAAAGATAACTTCATCTGCAGATTATAAATTTAACAGACTGGTGATATTAGAGATCTTTTTGATACTTTTTATGCTAGTCTCTGTAAAACACAATTTGTATTCATAGCTGCATGTTCACTCTTTCAAAACATAACTTTTACTGCATTAAACGGTTGCTATTGATTCCCAAAATTCAGTCAGTAAGGTGGAGAAATAAAACTCTTGAAGTGTAAAGAAAGTTTAAAACAAACATCTATATAGAGTTGGGGATAGAGAGAGCTTAACAGATGGTAAAGAGCTGTCTTCTCACATATGTTGCTTCAGTGGATTTATAGATATCAAATGACTGTAGAATAACCATTTCATTGTCCCCTGGCCCAACCAGCCACTGAATAATCTGTGTTGTCAGTTGTTAGGACTTTCTGTGCAGATTTGCATATTGTAGAGATTCAGAACCAGAGTTCAGAATCCAGATTCAGAAGCTTGGTTTTAGCTCTTTGCTCAGAGCTGATCAAAATTCTGGAGAAGTGACTAACAATACGTCTTCTCAAAAATTGTTTACTTGACAATTATATTAGTATGTTTATTGCTGCTGAGAAACGTAACTATCGAATGCTGGTGGTGGGACTTTTAATCTTGAAAAACTATATTGAAGTTTAAGAATTAGCAACTATAATTTTGCATTAAAGGGCAATGAATAATCTTAAATTAAAGTATCATCAAGTTCTCAAAGCCTGAGGTACCATCTATATTTTAAGGATGTTCCTGAGACACAACCCAGACTACAAATCAATTAGTGAAGAGAGACACTCAGGTTTATCTCCCATTTTAGTATCTTGGCCATTGTCTGTTTTGATACTTGACATCTTTAGTAACGATTTCTTATTTTACACTAACAGAGTGTTAAGGCCATTGTTTTCTGGCACCTTAATCTTAGGGAGAACGAATTAGGACATAGAATGGTTAATATCCATGCCTTACATTGAGTATGTGATTCCTATTAGCATCAGTGTTGGAAGACAGCATTTCCTCATCTTGTCTGAGAGTCTGCTGGATTTGAGTTGACTGTTGTTGTCTATCTAAAATCTATAGTCAATGCCACTGGTGAACAAATTGTGTTTGGCTGAGGTTGTCACTTGGGGAGTGTCAAAGAAAGACCTCAGAATGCTCAAAGGGCTTCTTTCATGTCCTAGTGGTGAGCATCTGGTGAGAAATTCAGCTACTGATGGCTTTCTGATGCTGTTGGCCACCATTAAACATTTGAAGATGTGCTTGAAGAACATTTCTTTGAAATTTTTGAGAATTTATTTTACTGTAAGAAGTTAATTTATTTACTTCATTGCAAATATCACATGAAAAATTGAATCGTCCAGTGGTTTGGGTAACGGAAAACTGTGAAAGTTTCCCTAAATTTACTAACGCATATAGTTGTTTTTTTTTTTTTAACATCTTTATTGGGGTATAATTGCTTTACAATGGTGTGTTAGTTTCTGCTTTATAACAAAGTGAATCAGTTATACATATACATATGTTCCCATATCTCTTCCCTCTTGCGTCTCCCTCCCTCCCACCCTCCCTATCCCACCCCTCCAGGCTGTCACAAAGCACCAAGCCAATATCCCTGTGCCATGCGGCTGCTTCCCACTAGCTATCTATCTTACTACGTTTGTTAGTGTGTATATGTCCATGACTCTCTCTCGCCCTGTCACAGCTCACCCTTCCCCCTCCCCATAACCTCAAGTCCGTTCTCTAGGAGGTCTGCGTCTTTATTCCTGCCTTACCCCTAGGTTCTTCATGACATTTTTTTTTTCTTAAATTCCATATATATGTGTTAGCATACGGTATTTGTCTTTTTCTTTCTGACTTACTTCACTCTGTATGACAGACTCTAGGTCTATCCACCTCATTACAAATAGCTCAATTTCGTTTCTTTTTATGGCTGAGTAATATTCCATTGTATATATGTGCCACATCTTCTTTATCCATTCATCCGATGATGGGCACTTAGGTTGTTTCCATCTCCGGGCTATTGTAAATAGAGCTGCAATGAACATTTTGGTACATGACTCTTTTTGAATTTCGGTTTTCTCAGGGTATATGCCCAGTAGTGGGATTGCTGGGTCATATGGTAGTTCTATTTCTAGCTTTTTAAGGAACCTCCATACTGTTCTCCATAGTGGCTGAACCAATTCACATTCCCACCAGCAGTGCAAGAGTGTTCCGTTTTCTCCACACCCTCTCCAGCATTTATTGTTTCTAGATTTTTTGATGATGGCCATTCTGACTGGTGTGAGATGATATCTTATTGTAGTTTTGATTTGCATTTCTCTAATGATTAATGATGTTGAGCATTCTTTCATGTGTTTGTTGGCAGTCTGTATATCTTCTTTGGAGAAATGTCTATTTAGGTCTTCTGCCCATTTTTGGATTGGGTTGTTTTTTTGTTATTGAGCTGCATGAGCTGTTTGTAAATTTTGGAGACTAATCCTTTGTCGGTTACTTCATTTGCAAATATTTTCTCCCATTCTGAGGGTTGTCTTTTGGTCTTGTTTATGGTTTCCTTTGCTGTGCAAAAGCTTTGAAGTTTCATTAGGTCCCATTTGTTTATTTTTGTTTTTATTTCCATTACTCTAGGAGGTGGGTCAGAAAGGATCTTGCTGTGATTTATGTCATAGAGTGTTCTGCCTATGTATTCCTCTAAGAGTTTGATAGTTTCTGGCCTTATATTTAGGTCTTTAATCCATTTTGAGCTTATTTTTGTGTATGGTGTTAGGGAGTGATCTAATCTCATACTTTTACATGTAGCTGTCCAGTTTTCCCAGCACCACTTATTGAAGAGGCTGTCCTTTCTCCACTGTACATTCCTGCCACCTTTATCAAAGATAAAGTGTCCATATGTGCCTAACGCATATAGTTTTATGAAAACAACTTATACTTAGTGCCAAAGCATCAGTTGTTCTTCTTGTATTCAAATGATTAAAAAATCAGAAAAGGGAAGGAGCATAAAAGTTTTGTGCAGTATATAATATACAAATATATACAAATATACAAAGTTTGTATATTTGTACAAAGTTTGTTCAAATTAATTCATTCACCATAAACATCTGTCCGTTAACACTTTCTCTGTTAAAATGGCAATTTGTTATAAACTCTCTGAATAATATTTTTACAACCCTAAAGATTGATAGTGGATGTGAAGTTGTCTGCAGAGTGCCTGAGAGTAGCATTGTTTGGTACTGATTTCTCCCAATGCCTTGCACAGATTTGAGAACGGGGGATGAGGGGTGGGGTGGGAGGAGGTCTGTGGAGCCGGACTAAACGTATCTGTAGGTAGATTCACATCTTGGCTTCCCTGCTTTCTAGTGTTGTGACCTTGAGCAAGGTACTTAACCTCTCTCAATTGTCACATCTGTCAAATAAGGATATTAACAGAGTGGAGTCACATCTTTGTTAGATGCTAGGTTCTTAAGGGGAAAATTTACTCATTGTCAAAATCACCCTTAAATTCTTCAGGTCATCACTAACTCACCAGGACATCAGCCATGGGTAGCTCCAAAGTCAAACATGTCTTTTATTCCTCCTTGCCCTTTGGTGTGTCTCCCCTTTCTCTGAACATAAGATGCCAATGTCTCATTAAGAAGAAGGGCCAGAATGGCCCGAGACTAGAAGAACGTGTCCGTCTGTGTGTCTGTCTCTCTCTCCCTTTCCCTTACTTCCTTCCTCTCCCTCCTCCGCCCTCTCCTCTCCCTCCCCTTATTTATTAGTTTTTGTTTGCGGTACGCGGCCCTCTCACTGTTGTGGCTTCTCCTGTTGCAGAGCACAGGCTCTGGACGCGCAGGCTCAGCAGCCATGGCTCACGGGCTCAGCCGCTCTGCGGCATGTGGGATCCTCCCGGACCGGGGCACGAACCCGTGTCCCCTGCATCGGCAAGTGGACTCAACCACTGCGCCACAAGGGAAGCCCTCTCCCTCCCCTTCTATGACCTATTATGGTTGAATGACAGATAGTGAGAGAGATGAGTATATTATCTAATATATCCTAATTCCTACCTCATTAGGTTACTTTCTATCCATATAAATATTTATCTGTAATAAATACCGGATGGTATTATTGTTACTGCTAGCCCTATGGATTTTTAAAGTATTTGTTACTCTAATAATTGTATATAAGTGATTAAACCACATGGTTAAGGGCTTCCCTGGTGGCGCAGTGGTTAAGAATCCACCTGCCAATGCAGGGGACATGGGTTCAAGCCCTGCTCCAGGAAGATACCACATGCTGTGGAGCAACTAAGCCCTTGCACCACGACTACTGAGCCTGTGCTCTAGAGCCCATGAGCCACAACTACTGAACCCGAGAGGCACAACTGCTGAGGCCGTGTGCCCCAACTACTGAAGCCTGTACACCTAGAGCCCATGTTCCACAACAAGAGAAGCCACCGCAATGAGAAGCCACTGCAATGAGAAGCCTGCGCACCGCGACAAAGAGTAGCCCCCACTCGCCGCAACTAGAGAAAGCCCGCATGCAGCAACGAAGACCCAATGCAGCCCCCCAAAAAATAATATAAATAAATTTTTAAAAAGAAAACACATGGCTATTAATTTTTATTTTTGAAAACTTATGAAATAATTTATACCCACAGTTTTTATGACTTGCTTTTATTCACGGTATTCTCTCTAATGTACTTAAAAAATTATTTTTATTAGGGTATAGTTGATTTACAATACTGTGTTAGTTTCAGGATTACAGCAAAGTGAATCAGTTATACATATACGTATATACACTCTTTTTTAGATTCTTTTCCCATATAGGTCATTACAGAGTATTGAGTAGAGTTCCCTGTGGCATACAGTAGGTCCTTACTAGTTAGTTATTAGTCCTTATTTATTTTTGGCTGCATTGGGTCTTCGTTGCTGGACGCGGGGTTTCTCTAGTTGTGGCGAGCAGGGGCTACTCTTTGTTGTGGTGTGCGGGCTTCTCACTGTGGTGGCTTCTCTTGTGGAGCACAGGCTCTAGGCGCACAGGCTTCAGTAGTTGTGGCTCACGGGCTTAGTTGCTCCACGGCATGTGGGATCTTCCCAGACCAGGGCTCGAACCCGTGTCCCCTGCATTGGCAGGCAGATTCTTAACCACTGCGCCACCAGGGAAGTCCTCTCTAATGTATTTTTAAAACAAACAAAACCTCTGTAACATATCAGTTTTTCCTAATCATGTTTTCAATGAAAAGTGTTCACTTAAATAACACTTTTATAATAAATTTTTAAGTTGTGATAGTGTGAATACATATTTATTCTTAGTCAAACCAAATTATTTTAGACGGGTGATAGACATATAAGAACTTTCATTCTTACAGTGGGGGGGAGAAAAGAATCACAAAGGTTTTATTTGACTAGGAATTACTTGACTTGGAGATTTAGAAGTTATGGAAATAATCATCTCTTAATCTCATTTTATGAACTGCCAGTGATTTTGGAACACATCCATAGCTATGAAAGACGTTTTGTAACTAGGTTTAAAACAATTTTTGACCTTATCCAGCGGCCCTACTTGACAAGTTTTTGTTTATTTTTCTACTTAACTTACTCAAGAAAAGTGAAGAAAGAAAATCAGTTCAAGAAACCAGCCAGCAGCCTGCCAGTGCAAGGGACGCAGCTCGAGCCCTGGTCTGGGAAGATCCCACATGCCACGGAGCAACTGAGCCTGTGCGCCACAACTACTGAGGCCGTGTGCCACAATTACTGAAGCCCACGCACCTAGAGCCCATGCTCCGCAACAAGAGAAGCCACCTCAGTGAGAAGCCTGCACACAGCAACGAAGAGTAGCCCCTCTCGCCGCAACTAGAGAATGCCCGTGTGCAGCAACGAAGACCCAACACAGCCAAAAATAAATAAATCAAATAAATAAATAAATATATTTAAAAAAAAAAAAGAATACGGCCAACAGATCCTATTCCTAACATCTGCTAGTGAAATACTGATACAAAACATTTTGTTTTCATAAATAGAGTTATTGGGTTCAAGTTAGAAAAATAAAACTGAATTTGAAGACTTAGGCTGGAAAACAGTAGAAATCTTATATATTTTTTTTAAGATTTAGAGCTTTCTGTTTAAATAAGTTCAACGTAAGTGACTACACTTTAAAAAATATTTTTACTTAATTAAAGGCAAACCTTGAAGTAAATGGAATTAGAGGAAGCAAGACAGCTAGGAGAAGATGCTTAAAATCATTGAAGGAAATATTCAGCCTACCAAGAAATGCTATCTATTCATTAATTTAATAGTACTAAGCCCCGTTATAATTGTTTTGCCTTCATAGCTTTTGCAATTCAACCAATCCTTTCTTTTTCCTTGTCTGAGACACATTTTTTTTCTATTCAAATATATACATACAAAAGTTATGAGGGAAGTAATAACATTCCTGAAATTAACAGCTGTTATTTTCCATAGAACTTTAAAAGTGATTTTTGAAAATTAAAGAAATAATTCTCAAAGGAAGTTTTAGCAAGTAGAAAACTGGAACTGAGAAAAGGGAAGAGGGACTTCCCTGGTGGCACAGTGGTTAAGAGTCTGCCTGCCAATGCAGGGGACACGGGTTTGATCCCTGGTCCAGGAAGATCCCACATGCCACGGAGCAACTAAGCCCGTGCGCCACAACTACTGAGCCTGCGTGCCACAGCTACTGAAGCCTGCATGCCTAGAACCAGTGCTCTGCAACTGCAACAAGAGAAGACACCGCAATGAGAAGCCTGTGCACCGCAACAAAGAGTAGACCCCACTCGCCACAACTAGAGAAAGCCTGCATGCAGCAACAAAGACCCAACGCAGCCAAAATTAATTAATTATTAATTTTTTTAAAAATAGGAAAAGGGAAAGATGATTCAATCTGGTCCTAAATCTTCCAGTCTCAGATTGGACTAATGTTTGCCTCAAATGAAAGAAGGCCCAAGACTCCTAAAGAAAATAAACATTCTCAGTAGGCAATGTGGTGTTTGAAAAGTTCAAAGACATGATGTGAAGGGAACAAAGATTATCTTTTCCTATTTTGCCAACATTGTCCTCTCAACTGGTTTCTAGGGAATATGAATCTTCATTGTTTTGTCTAAAAAGTATACTAAAATAGTTCAAAAGTCATGAGAAATGCCAGTCATAATTGGAACTTCTCTGAGCACACTAATTTACACATTTCTAAAGGAGAAAAGAGACTCTTTCAAAGTGTACTTCGAAAGTTTCACAGAATAGTGGTTTAGAATCAGAATCACAGGAAAAACATTCAGCGATCATGTCATTTAAATGTGGGTGTAATGCACAAGGACCCATGAGACCCTAACTTTTCTCCAGCTCACTTAAGAGGATTCTGGCTTGGCCAGCTTAGTCTCTTCCCTTCCTCTGCTCTCTGAAAATCCAAACCCTCCTTTTGGACTCTACAAAATAAAATTGAGGCAGGAGAGGAGAAGCTGGAAAAGAAAGGCATGAGGGGCTGGTGGGGGGAGCAGTTCAGAGGACTATGGGACATATTCTAGTATGTGACAAAAGTACATGGAAAAGGGAAAATAGAGTATTTTAAAAGATTTCTTGGACCCCTTCATGGTTTTTGAAATATGCAAGCAAAAGAGTTATTTTGAAATTACTCTTTGGTGGCTCCAATACCTCTCTAAGACTGAGCCAAGTGGGTTACTGCTTTATACAAATATATTTACAAGGGCAGTAAAAAGGATCAGTTCAGGCCTACATTCTTCACATAGATTGGCCAATTTCCTTAGTGAAGATGTTTGCAATTTAGAGATATGTAGAACCTGAATATTTAAACAATGTTGAACAGTTGAGCTAGACATTTGAGGTTTATAGTTTTCTGAGATTTTTAATTTCACAATTAGATTTGCTGTCCAGGCTTCCAAGAGAAGACAGAAAGGAAAAAAGAAAAAATTATCCAGAATAGCATGTATTCTTCAGGAGTGATAGAATCCGGCACAGTGGCAGATTCATTTACATGTCAAGGTACTTATAGATAAATGATTGAAAGATAAGATGCCATGTCATATGAAGGATTTTTCTCTCCTTCACAAAAGTGTAATAAATTATTTCATAGTTAAGAAATTCTGATCTTATAGGAACTTTCCAAATCCTTGAACTCATGGTTCCTTGCCCTCCTTAAGTCTATTCCTGGGTTGTCAAACCAGCCTAGCTGTAAGTCTAGAGCAGTGGTTCTCAACCAGGTAGGACTTCCCCATCCTACACTCAGGGGACATTTGGCAATATCTAGGAACATTTTTGGTTGTCATGACTTGGGGTAGGGGGCTAGGGATGCTACTGGCATCTGGTGGGTAGAAGCAGGTGATACTGCAAAGCATCCTACAATGCACAGGACAGCCTCCCACAACAAAGAATGATCTAGTCTCAAATGTCAGTAGTGTCAACATTGAGAAAGCTTTATCTAGAGCTTTCCTCTGAGATTACCTTAGTGTCCTACTTCTCCAGTCACAGTCTCTTAGCTTCCACCTTCCTGTTATTCTTCTGAGCCAGTCCTTGCCTTGCTTATTACCACCAATTTCTCAACCTATGCCGTCTTCATTAGACCAGTGGACTTTTCCACCAGGCACCTTTGTTAATCTGCAGTCCTTCCTCATAGTTCAGCTTGGGAGGAACGTGATGTGAGGCCCAGTATAGAACAGTAATAAACAATGTGGGCTTTGGGTATAATTTAGGTAAGTTAAAATCCCAGATCCACCACTTACGACTAATATAACCTTGGCCAAGTTTCTTAGCCTCTCAGTGCGTCAGTTTCCCCACCTGAAAAAAATGTGGATTTCATCAGGTGGGGAAACTGATAATATTGCCACCATCAGTCATCAACATCATCATCATCATATCAGATCCCATTAGGGATTTCAGTCTTATAGATCAGTGATTTTTCCAGGATTGGAAAATCATGGAACTGTTTAGGGGGATAACAAAGGTGTTCTGCTTGCATTTTTTATCAGACCTTTATTACACAAAGTTTATAATCATTATATATTATGTATATACTATGCACATATATACTATGTATATATCATGTACATACCATGTATGTACTATGTACATTTCATAGTAAATACGTTGAATGACTCATTTCTATATGATATAGGTATAGTCAGGGATAAGTTCATAAAGCAATTTATGTCCTTACATAAAGCACTAAAAATAATAAGCTTTTATTTGCAGGGGGCAATACCTGTGACAGTACTAGATCGCACATTAGGCTGAATTAAGGACATAAACTCTTGTTTAACAGTTGAGCTTGTGAGAGTGTGTTGTCTGAGGGGGCAGCGGGGGGAGGGGCGCAAATAGATGCATGAGTTCTGCTTTGGGAAATGCTTAAAGGGCAAAACCACAATATAGAAAATGGAAAAAACGTACAGTTTGCCTGAGCTTTTCCTATTTTGATACTTGAAAACTTATGTGTTATGAATTGTGTGAAACTGTCACCAAACTTCAGGCTAGTTTTCTTTAATATGGCATCCCATTCAAACATGTGAAAATGGCCTTTTGCACTATTTTAATTATCCTGTCTGTTTTAATCTTTCAGATCATAAGGCCTATGGATTCTCTGCCTCAAAAGATCATCAAGTAGTCACAGCAATAGAGTATCAAGGTAGAGTACCTTACTGATTTTCACGGTCCGTATTGTTGAAATAACTCACAGAGATGACACACGTTAGTGCCTTTCTGTTTGTCAGGAACCTCTGTCTCACTTCACGCTAACTCCCCTGCTGAAATGCTGCTCCCTGCTGCTTCCCCCTTGAGAACCCTTTCTCCACCTCCTCAGTAGAAATTTTGGACATTCCGCGAGAGACCTGATGTACAAAGAATGTCTCATTACATAAAGTATTTGCAACAAATCAAATCTAATTTGTAAAACTGGGAGAAGGAGATCTTGCAAAGTTTCTAGTCAGCTAAATTTGGTAAATGGGAATTAACACTGCAAACCCCACTCTAGGTATTTAAGAGAACGTTAATATAGCCTACTGTTGGGGTATCATTTTGCTATTTATTTTAGCCTCTTAAAATATTTATAAGGGAGGAGTTGGTATTTAACAGGTGTAAAGTTTCAGTTTTGCAAGATGAAAAAGTTCTGGAGATTGCTTGCACAACAATGTGAATGTATTTAACATTACTGAACTGTACAGTAAAAATCATTAAGAAGGTAAATTTTAAGTTATGTATATTTTATCACAATTAAATTTTTTTTAAGGATCTAATAACCAAAAAGAATTATAAGCCTTTACAAATTTACTTCAAATGTTGACTATCTACTACTTCTCTGAAGGGTTTTTACCTAGAACACATTAATAATACTGGGCAACCTGAAAAATTACTGTTTCTTAAATGTGATGCTTCTTTAGACCATAAACATTTAAGAAACTGATTTCAAATGTCTGATCCCTTTTCTTTAGGCATGTCTTAGTTTCCTGCAGTTGGAGAGAGATAGGTTTGGAGTAAAGAGAAAAAGATTTAAAAAGGGGGCCTGATGTGAGAAGAATTAAATGATCTAGTATTTAACCAGTCATGCCTGGCATAGAGTAAGTTATATGTGCTTGTTAAATAATAATATGCTATAATAAGAATCAGTGAATCAGTCATTCACTTAAATAATTATTTAGGTTATTCAGGTTCTTTGAAGTCCTAATATTTTACATGATTAAGCTAATAAAACACTCTTTATCATGACGTAGCTTTAAATGGGGAGAGGTGGGAAAAAGAAATTAATGATTGGTAGTAATTTGGGACTATGGAGTACTTATAGGGAAGACAAACACGGCTGGGTGAGATGCCAAAAAGGAGACTGGAAAAGCCAATGAGTGAGCACAGTGAGAGGACAAGATGGAGCAGGATATCCATGTGGGACAAAGGAAACAAAGTTAATTTCTCTCACTTTTTACTTTTCTGGAGGATCTTACTGTTGGGTCCAGCTGGATACCGTGGATATTCATCCCTGCCTCCCCAGGCCCTACGCCATGATATCTGAATTAGGATGCCAAGAGTATATTCTTTAGTCTTACATTACTTTAAAAAAATGTATTAAGGCGAAATTCACATAACATAAAATTCACGATGTTAAAGTGAACAATTAAGTGTCATTTATTATATCCACAGTGTTGTGTGACCACCACCTCTATCTAGTTTCAAAGCATTTCCAACACTCTAAACTAAAACCCTGTACCATTTTTGTATCACTTTAAAATGTGTGTTTTATTTTTAAAATAAATCCTTCTACAGATAGGAAATAGAAAATCCTTCTATGTTTATTGCAATCAAATGTTAGTCTTATTTACTCCCAAGTAAGTATTTTCTATTTTTTTAATCTCGCCTCTGCTCCTTTTAATTAAAAATTACATTTTGATTCTATTTTATATGTGCTCCAATCATTCCAACTTGGCTTTCCATAAAGCAAAAATAAATTTCTATCTATCTTCTTCAACATTTCACTTTTAAGATATTTTATGCAGTAACTTAATTTTACTTAAAGTCAAAAATATTTTTTTTGTTTTTACTTTTTTAAATTGAAGTATAGTTGATTTACAGTGTTGTATTAATTTCTGCTGCACAGCAAAGTGACTTGGTTGGTTATGCATATGTACATTATACATTCTTTTTTATATTCTTTTCCATTACAGTTTATCCCAGGACATTGAATATAGTTCCCTGTGCTATACCTTGTTGTAGGACCTTGTTGTCCATCCATTCTATATGTAATAATTTGTATCTACTAACCCTAATCTCGCAGTCTATCCTCCCCCACCTTCCCTCCCCCTTGGCAACCACAAGTCTGTTCTCTATGTCTGTGAGTCTGTTTCTGTTTTTTAGATAGGTTCATTTGTGTCATATTTTAGATTCCACATATAAGTGATATCATATGGTATTTGTCTTTCTCTTTCTGACTTACTTCACTTAGTATGATAATCTCTGGCGGCATCCGTGTTGCTGCAAATGGCTTTTTCTTTTTTTTAATTTATTTATTTTATTTTTGGCTGTGTCGGGTCTTTGTTGCTGCTCGCAGGCTTTTCTCTGGTTGCAGCGAGCGGGGGCTACTCTTCGTTGCAGTGCGCGGGCTTCTCATTGCAGTGGCTTCTCTTGTTTCAGAGCACGTGGGCTTCAGTAGTTGTGGCACTTGGTTCAGTAGTTGTGGCTCACGGGCTCCAGAGTGCAGGCTCAGTAGTTGTGGCACATAGGCTTAGTTGCTCTGCAGCATGTGGCATCTTCCCAGACCAGGGCTTGAACCCATGTCCCCTGCATTGGCGGGCAGATTCTTAACCAATGCGCTACCAGGGAAGCCCCCTGTAAATGGCTTTTTTTTTTTTTTTCATGGCTGAGTAGTTAGTATTCCACTGTATATATGTACCACCTCTTCTTTATCCATTCATCTGTCAATGGACATTTAGGTTGTTTCCATGTCTTGGCTATTGTGAATAGTGCTGCTATGAGCATAGGGGTGCATGTATCTTTTTAAATTATAGTTTTGTCGGGATATATGCCCAGGAATGGGATTGCTGGATCCTATGGTAATTCTATTTTTAGTTTTCTGAGGGACCTCCATACTGCTTTCTGTAATGGCTGCACGAGCTTACATTCCCACCAGCAGTGCAAGAGGGTTCCCTTTTCTCCACACCCTCTCCAGCATTTGTTATTTGTAGACATTTTAATGATGGTCATTCTGACCAGTGTGAGGTGATACCTCATTGTAGTTCTGATTCGCATTTCTCTAATGATTAACAATATTGAGCATCTTTCATGTGCCTCTTGGCCATCTGTGTGTCTTCTTTGGAGAAGTGTGTATTTAGGTCTTCTGCCTATTTTTTGATTGGGTTGTTTGTTTTTTTGTTGTTGAGTTGTACTAAAATATTTTATGATTTGTGTATATGTGTGTTCCCCCCAACTCATTCAGTTTTTTGTCTCTTGTCTCTATGATTTCAAACAATTACGAACTAATTAATTCCTTCTTTTCAGTACTGCTTTTCTGTATCACCTCCCATAGTGATGCCAAAAGCAGAATGAGAGTAAAGCGAGCGCTGCTCTGCCAGGCTTGTAAGTTACATGAGCAGCCTTATGCAGAGAGCACAACCCTGAGAGAAATAAATCAGAATTTAATAGCATGCTTTTCTCCACAGAAGTAATAATTTATGGTAATTCTCCAGAACTACTTTGGTAGTATACATTCTCTTCTTGCATTATGTAAGATTTTGATGATTTTTAACTTGAGCACAGAGAATGAAATCAAACAAGAGTCAACAATACAGAATCTTAGAAAAATTAAAATTCACAGTGATTCTAGCTGTGTGATTCCTTAAAGTGATTATTTTGCTACATGTTGAACAAATGCTTTTTCCAAACAAAGAATTATCTTTTCTCAATCCAAACTGGAACAGATATTTTTGGCAATGTAATAATCATCTTAATAGAAAAACTTGGCGCATTTTTCTGTTCTAATATGCCTTGCTTTGAGAAAGTATGATTTATGTCTATATTATTTTCTTTACTGTCTCAAACACAGGAAACACTTTAGCTCAAATCTGAGTAATTTGGGGGTAGATTTATGATGGTATTAAGTATGGATTTCTACCATGCCAAGGCAAGCTTATAACTACAAGTAAGAGAAGTGCCTCATGGATAAAAGTAATAATAACCATTTATGGAACATGGACTATATACAGAGTACCATGTGCACCCAAGTATGTAAATATATTATCTCATTTAATCTTTACCACAACTTTGCAAGATGAGTAATGTTGTTCTTGTCATTTTACAGATGTGAACACAATCACATCTTTTTTTAAAAAAGTTAAATAATTTGCTCAATATCACACGTCTGGTTTATGGCAGAGGTCTAACTTCAAAGCCTGTGCCTTAAACTACCATATTATGGCATAATAATGCCGAGGGCTAGACACGGAAAATTATGCTGGCCATGAATGTTGAATTTGGGCTGAAAAGAGAGAGGAGAGTCCATGGTAGTTAGCTTCTCAGTTCACTTGGTTCTCTATCCTCAGATGTTGGCCCCATGGTTCAGTAGATTTACTGTTTCTCACAGTTTTTGAGGTCAGGGTGTTCCCCTGCTTGGAACACTCCCAAAGAACCACAAGGCGAAATTCAGATTCCAGGAAATTCAAAAATTCAAATTCCCTCTTTTAAGTCTTTGGTTAATTATCACCTTCTAAATGAGGTGAACTCTGACTACTCTATTCTTTTAAAACTGCACCCCCATTCCCCAGATTCCCAAACTTCCTGTACTCTGATCTACTCTTATTTTCATAGCACTCATGACCTCTTAACGTACTATATAATTCACTTCGTGATGTTTCTTGTGTGTCTGACCCCCTGCAAATTGTAAGATCCCAAAGGGGAGGGATCTTTGTTTTGCTCACTGCTATAGCTCAAGAACAATGCCAGACACACAGTAAATACTCAATATATTTTGGACAAATTGCATAGACCATTTCTCCACATTTTATATGGTCAATGAGATTGAGGCTGGAGTGGAGTCACTTCACTTAAGAGAACCATTGGTTACATTTTTAACATAATTTCTGCAGAGGTTTTCCATAGAGTAATGAGTATAGAAATCAGGAAGAATTCACCAAAAGGAGTGTGTGTGTGTGTCCAGTTAAATATGTGAAACAATTTGATTATTTGAGTGTAAATTTATTCCTAAGACCTAGGAGTGTGAGCTAAAAATGAGTGTGGGTGTGTGTTTAATTGCTGGAAACTCAACAAAGTACGGGAAGGAAACCTATCTAGAGCTCAAGACTCCGGAAGGCCACCACCCATTCTCCTTAATCAACAGAACAGAGCCATGTTTCCTCAGACAAGTCCCTCGGCACACATTTGTCTGTGTAGCATAATTGTAAACATGCCTGTAAAATGATGTCTGTTTGTAACATAAAACTTTTTAAAACTAGGCATCCAAAAAAAAAAAAAAAAAAACCTAGGTATCCTTAAAAACAAATTTTGGATTATTTTTCCTTGTCTTTCTTTTCTCTATCCTACTTCCTATCTTCCATTACCTGTTATTCTATTTCTATATTGTTAGCAATGTGTGTGAAACTAAAAAAAAATTAGAAACTACATTTTAACAGAAAAATCATAATTCTGTCACACAGAAATCATCACTGGGTTAATATTTTCATTCATACAGGCTTTTTGTCCATATCTATGTGTATACTTTTAATAAAACCTGGGATAAATATTATAAGTATTGCTTTCTAATCTACCATGTCATGTAATATCCTGAATTATTTTTTTTTAACGGCATTAAGTCTGCTTAACATCAAAATCAGAGGTATGAGAAGGATTTTAACATAGTTTCTCTTCTAGTCAAAGATACTGTGTTTTTTAGGTCAAACTGTATGCATTGTGGAGGAAAAAAAGTTTCAGAAATATGAAGTTGAGGGAACTCTGCCCAGTACTCTGTAATAACCTATATGGGAAAAGAATCTGAAAAATAATCGATATATGTACATGTATACCTGAATCACTTTGCAGTACACCTGAAACTAACACAACATTGTAAATCAACTATATTCCAATATAAAATAAAAACTTAAAAAAAATATGAAGTTGACACTCCAGAGAGCTGGCTGAAACATACTTTAAAAATAGTTAGAACTAGGGCTTCCCTGGTGGCGCAGTGGTTGAGAGTCCGCCTGCCGATGCAGGGAACACGGGTTCGTGCCCCAGTCCGGGAAGATCCCACATGCTGCAGAGCAGCTGGGCCCGTGAGCCATGGCCACTGAGCCTGCGCATCCAGAGCCTGTGCTCCGCAACGGGAGAGGCCACAACAGAGAGAGGCCCGCGTACCGCAAAAAAAAAAAAAAAAAATAGTTAGAACTAGAGATTTCCATTTGGCAACTTGAAGTAGTTGGCAGGCAAGCCCTGGGTTTTTCTTCCGTCCGTCATCTTGTTTGGACAGTTAAAGGAGGGGGCTCCTTGGGTAGTTCCAGGAATCCTTTAATGACATAAGTGCAGTAAATTGCCCGTGGTAAAGTAACCTTAGTGAGCTACATTGAGGCGGTTAAACCTGATGCCAAGATGAAATCTTTGAATAATTTTTCTGGATTGAGGTGAGGGGTGGGAGTCAATGATTTATTAGGAGACCATATTGGGTGTGTATTAATGTATTTTCAGAGAAGGTTATCAAAAAAGGGATCTGAGTGAGGATGTAGCGTGTTGAGGGACCATTTGGGGTTCCATAGCATGGCCTGGGCTGGGCTAAGTGCCTTTCTTAGGCAGTAGGGTGAACCATCCACTATTTACCTCCATCCTGGCACTCATCACCTTGGACTGAAATTACACTGTCTTACTTGTCTCTTCTACCAGACTGTAAACTCCTTGAAGACTGAGATGGGGAAGAAAAAGATAAATAATTAATCATAGCTGCCATTTTTAAAGACTTACTATGTCCAGGCATGTGTGCTTTGCATATATTATTGTATATGAAGACTCAACAACTCTATGAGATACTATCTTATTTTACAGATGATAACTGAAGCTCAAGAACTAGGGAAAGTAGCATAGTGTCACAAAATTATTTTGCGAAATAATCATAATGCTTTCAATTCATCTTTGAATTAAGCCAACCTGTTGAGGAAATTTATGAATAAATAAATGAATGAATGTATAAAATAATAATTTAAGGATGTTAAAAATTTATTAAGTAAAATATTATTTCAGAGGGACAATTTTTTAAAAAGTATTTTTATTTATGTTCCTAGAGGTTATTTTAGCCTGTAAATACCCAAAGAAGACCATTTCCTCCAGATTGGAGTGGAAGAAACTGGGGCGCAGTGTCTCCTTTGTCTACTATCAACAGGCTCTTCAAGGTAAGATGCTGGGACTCGATAAGGTGAGAGCAAGAGAGCACCAAATACCCCAGGTCCTTTAATTAACCAATGAGGGCAGGACATGGCTGATGACTGAGAATGTGTTTCTGTAAGTGTGAGATGAAACCAATAGAGACTGAGACCCAAAACACAACAACCACAAAAACAGAGGACAGGGAACAGAAGAAGTTCACCTCCATGGAGGCCCTGGACCCCTCATTTCTCACCTCACTTCTAGAGGATGTAAGATGCAATTGTTCTTGCTGGCCCAGTAGATTAAACTCTTGCGGGAAAGGACGAAAAGATGGTGTGGGGTTGGGATGGAGGGTCACTGCTCAATTGTAGTAACTTTACCCTATTTCCATATCACCATTGAGAAAGCAAGGCCATCACTGAGAAGTTTAGGGAGTTAAGACTTAGGGGAAGGTAAATACAGCTACCCTTATCCAGTGCTTTCTTTTTTACATTTTTTATTGTTATACATTTCTTTATACTCCCTATCCTTCTTGTTGAATATATAGTAAGCTTTTAATTTAAAGTATTGGTAATGATAGATAAAATGCAATGGTGTCTGTGATTTAGTTCAAAATAATCCAGTGGTTAAAGGTGCAGATGTAGTAAGACAGGCGTAGCATTGATTAAAATTACAGTTGGGTGATGGTTTGTTGAGGTTCATTTTACTATACTCTCTAATTTTGTGCATGCTTGAAATTTTCCATTATAATTATTTAAAAAGTTGGAAATATAACTTAAGTATAATAAACAGGTTATTATTTTAAAATATGTTTTACTTTAATTTTAAAGAATTAAACAAGTGAGCAAATGTTTAAAGTTCATAGAAAATTTAAAATATCCCTGTGGTTCTTACCTGTTAAGATAGGATTACGGGCAGCAGAGGCCTAATAGCACAGCTGTTTTTACTTGAATTTTCTGTAATGCTAATCTAATGTGATACAAAACACTATTTTAATTCCGTACAAATTACTATCAAAAACTAATCCAAAGAATGTTTTTAAAGACCCCCTCACCTTCTTTTTTGTGGCAGTATCATGCAAGCCACCACACATAAAGTTACTGTTCCAGCTAGTTAAACTAGGCTCTCCAGTATCTTTTGAAGATGTGAATCTATTTATTCTAGCATACTAGAAAGGTGATGAGGCAGGAATGAGGGTTGAATTCTTTCAAATAAAATATGGGAATACGGAACTGAGTGTTCTTTTGTGAATAGTATGACGTTCTAAAAAAGAAATAGAAGTTTGAAAGAGCAGCACTCATATACAATTTTAAAATTTTTAAATTGAGTTTATTAATAGGAAAATAAATGCAGTGGTTACTGAATGAAGTGACTAGAGAAAGGTAGTATATAGAAAATTATTATATCATTATTAACATCATTGTCCTCTTTTTCTAAAAGGAGATTTTAAAGATCGAGCTGAGATGATAGATTTCAGCATACGGATCAAAAATGTTACGAGAAATGATGCCGGGAAATATCGTTGTGAAGTTAGTGCCCCATCTGAACAAGGTCAAAACCTGGAAGAGGATACACTCACTCTAGAAGTATTAGGTGATGTGCTTGTATCTGTGTGATTACTGTTCCCACCCTCATCCCCATCATCCAACCCTGGAGCAATGAGGCAACTCAGGGCCCCAGCGAGTGAAGTTATAAAGGTGGACCACCAGCACCACTGTTCCTGCAAAATCTTGGCTATTATTCCTTCTCACCTCGTTGGCTGCTTAAATGTTAATGTTACTAACTTATTATGACAAAATCTCTTTTCAATTAAGATTCAGGTAAACTTTAATGGTCCTCCACCGTACATAGAAGCATTTTCCCTAAGAGTTTATTTTTTAACATCTTTATCGGAGTATAATTGCTTTACAATGGTGTGTTAGTTTCTGCTTTATCAAGAGTTTATTTTTCAACCATTTTCAGCATAGGTAGTAATTCTCTTACCATATAAAATAGTCTCTGGGCTTCCCTGGTGGTTCAGTGGTTGAGAGTCCGCCTGCCGATGCAGGGGAAACGGGTTCGTGCCCCGGTCCGGGAGGATACCACATGCCGCGGAGCGGCTGGGCCCGTGAGCCATGGCCGCTGAGCCTGCGTGTCTGGAGCCTGTGCTCCACAACGGGAGAGGCCACAGCGGTGAGAGGCCCGCATACTGCAAAAAAAAAAAAAGCCTCAAATGAGATGATAGAAAAGCAATAAAACAAAAAAAAGTATTGGAATTAGCAGATGCAAGCTACTATATATATAGAATGAATAAACAACAAAGTCCTACTGTATAGCACAGGGAGCTATATTCAATATCCTGTGATAAAACCATAATGGAAAAGAATATGAAAACCAATGTATATACATGTATAACTGAATCACTTTGCTGTACAGCAGAAATTAACACAACATTATAAATCAACTATACTTCAATAAAATAATTTTTTTTAAATGTAGGCTGGGGAAGTATAGAAGTTATTTTGATAAAGAAAGGAAATTAGCATTTATTATGCAGCTAGTATGCATTAGGCTCTTTCACATGTGTAATTTTACTTAATCTTCACTGACAACCTGATTTTTACAGATGAGGAGATAGATGCTAAGTGATTTTCCTAAGGCTGCAGAGCTAGTAAGTATCTGGGCCAGGATTTGGATCCAGATGGGGTTAACTTCAAAGCCAATATATTTAGTTACTCTAAGACTCACTGATAGATAGTAACTGCCCATGATGACAACTGGTGGAGGAAATGATCAGTTCTTCTCCATAGATGTTACTATAAACTACTAAGCAAAGAGAATAAAACGACTCCTCTTCCTTTTTCTACATAGTCCAGGCTCTTTCTAAAATTCTAATGATGTACTTACTGTTATAGAAGAAATTTCATCCAGAAAACCTTGCGGGAGATTCAGCTGGTGTATTAGTCTTCTGCCACATACCAAATGATCACAAACTTAGCAGCTTAAAACAACCACCCATTTATTAGCTCACAGTTCTGTAGATCAGAAGCTCAGCAAAATGTGGCTGGGTTCTCTGCCCAGGATATCACAAGGCTGAGATCGAGGAGTCAGCTGGGCTCAATTATTGACTGGAGGCTCTGGAAGCAAATCTGCCGTCAAGCTTATTTATTCTTGTTGGCAGATTTCAGTTCCTTACGGTTGTAAAACTGAGGTCCCCTTTCCATGCTGGCTATCAGCTGGAGGCCACGCTCAGTTCCCAGAGCCACCACGTTCCTTGCCATGGGACCTCTCTATCTACAACCCAACAAAAGCATGTTGAATCCTTCTTGTGTTTTGAATCTCTGAATTTCCCTTCTGTGACCAGCCAGAGAAAACTACTTTTAAAGAGGTCATGTGGGGACTTCCCTGGTGGTCCAGTGGGTAAGACTCGACGCTTCCAATGCAGGGGGCATGGGTTTGATCCCTGGTCGGTGAACTAGATTCCGCATGCATGCCCGCAACTAAGAAGTCCGCAGGCCACAACGAAGATCCTGCATGCCACAAGACCCGGTGCAGCCTAAATAAATAAATAAATAAAATATTAAAAAAAAAAAGAGGTCATGTCATTAGGGCAGACCCATCTAAATAATCTCCCCTACCTTAAAGACAAGAGATTTGGGACCTTAATTACATCTCTAAAATCCCTTCAGAGTAGTACCTACATTTGTGTTTGATTGAATAACTGAGAGAACGTGTACATACACCAGGGCTGGGGAATTGGGGGACCGTGTTAGAACTCTGCCTACACAGACAGTTCTGGGTTTTCCTGGATTTAAGTAAAGTCTGGTTTACTTTACAAATCCCTGGGACCAGAATAACCTTAATTCAGGTATTCTCTGTCTTGGCCTGAATGGGATTTTAGTTTGAGTACTGATCCTGAAAATATACTCAGGTTTGACTTTGTTGGAATATAGTTGATAATAATACATGAAAATCATTGATGAGGGGAGAAGTAGAGATTGTTTATCTAGAAAAGAATAGCTGTTGTAGTAGCTAATGTAGTGTTTGCAAGTGTAACAGGCAAGCCCTGAACTCTCAGTGAGTGGCTTACATAATAGAAGTTTCTTTCTTATGTAAGTAAAGTCTAAATAATTGGAGACAGAGATAGCAGTGGTGGAACTATATTGCCCTACTTAATGAAATCAGTAGGGACCCAAGCTAATGTAAGCATGACATCTTTGATACATAGCTTTCTGAGGTCACCATGGGTATTGACACCTCCTTGGTAGTGGGAGGGGGAGGGGGAGGGAATGGATGGAGAATCATACAGGAAGCTTTTATGGATCAGGCATGGGAATAGCATATATGACTTTTCCCCAGATTCCATTGGTCAGAACTCATGCATGTGATCCCATCCGGCTACAAGGGGGCTGACAAATGTGGTCTAGCTGTGTGCCTGTGAGGAAAGGAAGTGGGTCTCTTGAACAAGTAGCCAGTCTCTGTCACAGGTGTCCAATAAATCCATCTTTAGCTGGCTGTTAAAATCCTCATTTAGCTTGTAAATAACCAATGCCATTTGACTTCCATCCTCCAGTGGCTCCGGCAGTTCCATCATGTGAAGTACCCAGTTCTGCACTGCGTGGAACTGTGGTGGAGTTGCGATGTCAAGACAAAGAAGGCAACCCGGCTCCTGAATACACGTGGTTTAAGGATGGCATCCGTTTGCTAGAGAATCCAAAACTTGGCTCCCCAAGTGCCAACAGCTCATACACAATGAATACAAAATCTGGAACTCTGGTAAGGTCATTTCAAGCATTGGCCTAATAACTGTCTTGCATTTGGAAAAAAAAATATTAGAACTAAAATAATGGAGAGTAGAGGGCTGATACCATTGCTCGTTAAGTAGAGAGAGGAAAGGATAGCAGGAAAGATGGCGGCACTCATACAGAGAAGTGATGGAAAAGGCTGCCACAGGAGAGGAGAAGACAAAACAGAGAACTAGGGAGTTGGACACAAAAAGGTCTGCACCAGGGGCCTGACGCAGGCCAAGATGGAGTCATGATGATGGATCAGGCCTGGAAAGGTACTAGGTGCAGTCTCGTATTTATAATACCAGGGAAATGCATGAAAACTCCCTTGGGAAGGGGACCCTCCTACACTGTTGGTGGGAATGTAAACTGATGCAGCCACTATGGAAAACGGTATGGAGGTTCCTTAAAAAACTAAAAATAGAACTACCATATGATCCTGCAGTCCCACTCCTGGGCCTATATCCAGAGAAAACTAATTTGAAAAGATACATGCACCTCAGTGTTCATGGCAGCACTGTTTACAATAACCAAGACATAGAAGCAACCAAAATGTCCATCGACAGATGAAAGGATAAAAAAGATGTGCTGTATATATATATACACACATACATACATACACACATATATATACACACACACATATATATCGCATATATTTCATTATTTTATATTTATATATAAAAGAATGAAATAATGCCATTTGCAGCAACATGGATGGACCTAGAGATCATCATAATAAGTGAAGTACGTCAGACAGAGAAAGACAAATATCATATGACATCACTTATCTGTGGAATCTAAAATGTGATACAGGGCTTCCCTGGTGGCGCAGTGGGTAAGAATCCGCTTGCCAGTGCAGGAGACACGGGTTCGAGCCCTGGTCCAGGAAGATGCCACATGCTGCAGAGCAACTAAGCCCATGCACCGCAACTACTGAGCCTATACTCTAGAGCCCGCAAGCCACAACTACTGAAGCCCGCGTGCCGCAACTACTGAAGCCTGCATGCCTAGAGCCAGTGCTCCACAGCAAGAGAAGCCACCACAATGAGAAGCCCGCACACCGCAACGAAGAGTAGCCCCCGCTCACCGCAACCAGAGAAAGCCTGCGCGCAGCAATGAAGACCCAACGCAGCCAAAAATTAATAAATAAATAAATATTTTTTAAAAAAGGTAAACAAGAAGGTCCTACTGTTTAGTGCAGGGAACTATATTCCATATCTTGTAATCAACCATAAGGGAAAAGATTCTGAAAAAGAATAGAGATATACATGTACGTATAACAACACCAGGAACAAACACAACGTTGTAAATCAACTATACTTTAATAAAAAAAATTTTTTAAATAGAAAACTCTCTTGGGGATGCCCTGACCTCAGTACCAGCCGTGTGAGAATAGTGACTCTTGCCAACCTGTGATAGGATGTCTGTGTCATTAAACTCTTCCATGACTAGCTCGTCAACAATTGACTTTGTGACTTGAGTATCTATTACTTTAGATTTAGTCCAGATTGTCTGATCGACTGAAAATCCTTTCTAAGGAATCTTGTTGGAAATCTGTAAATAAGATCTTTAAAGTTAATGACATTTACAAATAAAAGTATTTTTACTGTTTTTGACGCTGACTTTTTAGGGTAGAGGTGGGAGTAAAAAAAAGACAATTAAATTTGAAGCTTTTTTTTTTGGATTCAAAGTAATATGTCAGTTTAAAAATGCTGCATTTCCAGCAAGGCAGAATCACTATCACAACCACTATCAAAAGAATCTTAAAGGCATGGTAATAAAAATTTTAATAAATTTTTAGAGGAGGTATAATATTTCCTTTCATCCCTTCAATCTACAAGTGCATGATAACATTTAAAAACTAGATCCTCTGGTAAGTAATAAAGCATATTGATAAAGTGACTGAAAGATAAACATATCGGTGGATTGATGTGGCTACTCCCTGAGGAAGGGATGCTCTGGCCCTTTCAGCATCAGCAGGCTCAGTCAGCAGGTCCAAGTGATTTTACACTGAGAAATTGGGTAGAAAACCTGCAGTCACACTTGGCTATATTTACTTTTCAAATTTGTGTTTTCTCAGAGCAGGTGATGAAAAGCCCCAAGCCAAGTCTGAAGAGATATAGATTCACTTTCCTCAGCTCAACCCTTGAAATATCTGTGATGTCAAAGGGGTGCACCAGGGCAGAACCAGCATGGGTTATTTTCTGAAAAATGAGCAAAACAAAGACTCCAGTGTATGGAAGACAACGGCTTCCTTTTAATCACCAGTTATAATATCCTGGAAGATCATTTTCGGTTTTAGTCTAACTTTTGTTTATACATAACCTTGGCTTTGAGTTCATGGTGAATATCTTTAAAAGAGTCTGGCTCTTGGGACTGACGATTCCATAAAGTGAGAATACACAAGGGAATGCTTTCTATTGCACCATGTTGAAGGATACAGAAAGAACAGGTATATGGGTAGTGGGTAGGGAAAAGAGAGGAAAAGGCCGTAAATAGATCAAAACCCTGGCTGTTTTTAGGCACATATATTACATGAGGATACAAGACAATAAGGAAGTGCTCCTTAGAGGTTCATGGCCCCTCTTGGATGCAGTCAGCAGTGACCACTGTGGTACTGAGGGTGTGACAGGAGGATACTGAAGGAATGGGTCTGAGCACCCCTCTCACCCTCCTTAGGTCCTGGCAGGATTCTTGAAGGTGTCCAGAACACACTGAGTTCCCTCCCTCCTACTAACTACCTAACCAACTTCTCTCCTTTTATCCATCTATCTACCCATTGTTTCTTTCCTCCTGTCTACCCGCCTGCCTCCCTTACTTCTTTCTTTCCTTCCTTCCTTCCCTCTTTCCTTCCTTCCTTCCTGAAACTCTCCGAGGTGCTAAACTACTATGAAGCCTGTTACATCAAAGTCTTGCCTTTCAGTTGCTTTGGCACAGAGTAGACAGAACAAGGGTTGGTTGGACTTTATCTTTTCATAATTTTCACAAATTCTACAACTGATAGAAGTTGTAATCCTATAAATGACATTAAGACTTTCCTAGGCCCTATGCTACTTCCTGGTAGTAACTCTGGCTCTTTAGAGGAAGTGTTCATTGTTTGCTGCTGCAGTGAACTCACTGTGACTTAGAAAACTGCCTTTAAGGCCAAGGAGGCCTTTATTTATAAATGGTGTTTCCTAGGACTTAGAACTACCTACAATACTTAATACTACCGTGTGCTGTAAACTTTTAAAAATGCCCACTGTCTTCCTAACTGTACTACTTTTTCAGTATCACACACTAAAAAAGACACTTCCTGTATATATTTAAGTCTTTCTCTGTCAAATTAAACAGAGGCCTAGCTAATTACTCCTTGAAGACATGGCAGATTTCTGAATTCACTGTAAAGATATAAAGTCCTAGGGACTTCCCTGTGGCACAGTGGTTGGGAATCTGCCTGGCAGTTCAGGGGTCATGGGTTTGATCCCTGGTCCGGGAAGATCCCACGTGCCGCAGAGCAACGAAGCCCGTGCACCACAACTAGTGAGCCTGCACTCTAGAGCCCGCGAGCCACAGCTACTGAGCCCACTCGACTAGAGCCCATGCTCCGCAACAAGAGAAGCCACCGCAATGAGAAGCCTGCGCACTGCAGAGAAGAGTAGCTCCCGCTTGCCTCAACTAGAGAAAGCCTGCGTGCAGTAACGAAGACCCCACTGCAGCCAAAAATAAAGTAAAATTTAAAAAAAAATGTATAAAGTCCTAAGTCACTGAAAAGGAAAGACCGACTTAATGATAAATTTAAGGAACACAGTTCTTTTGGGAGTCTACTGATAGATTTATTGTTTAAGTAAATATGTATTTTTTTCTTCTACAAATAGCAATTTAATACTGTTTCAAAACTGGACAGTGGAGAATATTCCTGCGAAGCCCGTAATTCTGTTGGACATAGCAGGTGTCCTGGGAAACGAATGCAAGTAGGTAAGCACGAAATATTGGGAGGAACAAATGGTTTAAAATTAGTATGTGCAAATATTTGGGGGTGGAAGGAGCAAGGAGTAAGTAAGAGCTGAGTGATTTGAAGTATAAATGGAAGGGAATGTTTAAAATCAGTTTGACATAATATTACAAATAGCAAAGATGCTGTTTTAATCCAGCTTCCAAGCAAGACAGGAATATTTATCATTGTATTTTATAGATTTTTGAATTTTTCCAATAATTAATTTTAAAATATGCTCATCTGAGCAATCCTCTTTGAAACAAAAGCTAAGAGTCCTATAAGTTGCTCAGAGTCAAGAATTCAGAATGGGGGTTCGAATTCCAGCTCTGCCACTTATTAACTACGGGCTCTTCAGCAAGTTAATTAACCTCCGTGCCTCAGTCTCCCCAAAATTGAAGTTATAATACACTGTCCTCATAGAGTTGTTAGGAAGATTAAAATAATTAATATTCAAAAGTGTTAGAATGGCACTGGTGTATTTTGAGCACTATATAGGTACTGGCTATTTTAATTGTTGGTAATTTGTTTCAAACCCCTGAAATAGTATGTTTATACTTATTGCAGAGTAGGCTGTCCAAAAAGACTTTTTTTTTGGCCATGCTGCGCGGCTTGCAGGATCTCAATTCCCCAACCAGGAGCTGAACCCGGGCCACAGTAGTGAAAGCGCCGAGTCCTAGGCCACCAGGGAACTCCCAAGACATGTTGAATATAGTTATGGATCTAGTTTGCTATAAAACATAGCTGCCATATATTATATTCACAAAATAAGTGTCTTAGAGTTGAATAAAATTCAGGCTCAATTATCTTTTCAGATTACATGAGTTTCAGAGCAAACATTGTTTTTCATTTTACTTTTAACAATTTGGTTAAACTCGTTCTTGTATGAAAGCCGTGTTTTGAAAATGGTTGTGTAATAGAGAGGGATGAGCTGGAGATGGCATCCGAGGGGTTAAAGGTCACTCTGGAGGGGGCTGCACCCTAGGTTTCAGGAGCTTGTCCTCAGCTTTGTGGGGTCAGAAATTCATTTTTTCAACACGTCTTGAGCTATGCAGATACGTGGGCAGTAATTTATATTGTCTGTGTACAGTTAACTCTTAGCATGATATTTTAAAGAAAATATAATCTTATTAGACTTCAGGATATCCTAAAGTATAAGATATTCAATAGTATACTCTAATTTCCACAAGTAAGTTTGAATTTCAGGGTTTTTTTTAAAATTCGGGGACACATATTATCTACCCAACCCACTCAAGTGTTGACATTTAAAGTCAAACATAAGCATTTGCTTAAATTATCAGAAAATATCCCTCTCAATGCTGCTTTGGAGTTATTAGAAAATTCACTATCACATTTTATTTTTTCTTTAAATGATCATGTTTAATTTCAGTGCCTAATTTAGTTTTATCTTAAGAAATAATATAGGTGAAGTCATGGTTTTGACATACTAGTTAAATTTTTCCTAGCATGCAGTGAATAAATACATAACAAACTTTAGATTTCTGTGTTTTGCTAGTAGTATCACTTTAATTTGAACATGATTTCCACATATCTATTCTTTCTGGTATAAGTTGACTTAAAAGTTAGAATTGCTTTGTTTAAAGCTCATCCATTGATCCTCGATGTTTTACATCCTTGGTTTGGAATTCAGATCTTTGGAAATACATAATTCATGAAGCCTCATTTCCAGTTTTCTTTGTGAAGTATCACCAACAACTTGTAACCAAAACCAGATCTGTTTATTGTTCTAAATAAATCCTTTCTGAAGTACAGAAAGAAAGTAAATCATGGGTTTGCTGATTATTCCCAGGCTGCTTTATTGTACAACTCCAGAAAATTCTGCTCACACTTAGCATTTGGTTCCTTTCCTTTTATTTTAGAATAATGATACCCTCCTTTTATTGTGGCTTTTTTATTAAGAAAGAACACACAATATTTTCATATGTGTTATTACATTTTCTCTTTAGTGAGGCATAATAAGGCGGGCATATTACTTGCTCAGAATCTCACAGTAATTACAAATGGGATGAACACAACTTACCTCTAACTTACAAGTCTTCTATCTTCTTTTTTTGAAGAAAATAAAATAACATTTATACCATGACTTAGTACTTACTGGATAAGACAGTTTTTTTTGTTTAGAATTTGCCTTTAGCTTGAATACTTCATGGATGTCAGATTCATTGACAAACTACAGGACAGTTTTTTGTCAATGAAAATTTCAATCTAAGGGTGATTATAGCCCTTAGGTTAAACCCTTTGTAGGTGTCAAATCATTGACTATTACAAAGAAAATTGTAGGCAGTTTGGTTCTCAGGAGTTTTATTTAGTTATTAATTTAATTTTGCCTTAGATTATGATTATTGTGTAGTTCTTTTTTTCCTCTCTGCTATTTTTTGTCCAAGTGAATAAATAGATGAATCTCCACCTCCCAATACCCAAGCAAATATGAATCGAGTTTATATCAAGCAATAATTAAGGTTTCCTACTCTAGTCAAATTACTCAGCCTTTCGAAAGATTGACCCAGTTTCCTTTTTTAAAAAAAAAATCAGTTAATATTTCAGAGGAATCTGGAAAAATTAATAACACTTGGCATTAAGAAAAAAAATTAAGACCAGGAAATTTTACGATAAGCAGACTCATTCAAATAATATTTCTTAAAAAATCATTCCCAAAATGTGCACTGCTTTAAAATATCTAAAATTACTAGTGAGAAACTGGTACCTAATATTTTCTCCAAGTTATTTAACCATATGTTAATTAATACTTGCTTTTAAAAAAAGAACCCTTTGTTCCTTTAAAAAGTGTAGGAATTTGCATATTAATCAATACATAAGAAGTGTCTAAATGACAGAAGAGTATGGCTCATGAAATCCTCATGGACAAGATGGAAAGATGTGACCCAAATTGAATGTGTAGATGGATTCACACATGGTTGGATCCCTCACCCAGAGCATGCTAGTAAATTTTGTTATATGAAGAAATATGTCTAATAGCCTGTTAAATAGTTCTTTCCCAAAGTCATGTTTATCATTTTATTAATGACTTGAATGTATTTTTGATGCAGTTCCCAGTTGCAGAAATATTAACCTCAGAAGGTTAATAATCTAATTCTTCGGCAACAGAATCAGTAACTGGAAAAACCTCACAAGTTGGTAACATGGTAGTGATTTTTCAAAGTTAGGTCCAAAAAATGCAGTTATATTGGGTTAGAGGAAAGATGACTTAGTAGTAACAGGAAAAAGCCTGGGGAAGTTTAATTCATTTTTAACTTAATGGGATAACAGTTTAATGGCATATATGTATGTGGGTGTGTTATGTGTGCGTATGTACACACACACACGCACAAGCCCATATAAATTCAAGAAAGAAGATGTTTCTGATACTTAGTTTTATAGAACAACAGTGGCATGGGCTTTCTTTGGGGTTGAATGAATTTTCCGTATTTGTGAAATTGACCCAGATGACGATGTAGAGGAATTTTAAGGAAAATTTGAGGGGAGTGTTGTAGTAGAATACTTGAACTCACTGAATTTCAAAGCTCACTTCCAATCTGATATTTAATCATATGGATTATTGCGTCTCCAAATGCCTGCAAGAGAATACCATACATTTTATTTCTGGATCATAGAACTTTTTAAAATTTCAGATTCTTGCAAGACTTAGCTCTGCTAATATTTTCAATCAATTTTGAACCGTATCCGTGGAAGTGAGTTAGTGGAACAGGCTTAAAAAGCATGAAACTATCTGTATTTATGGTATAGCTACAAAGGGGAGCTTTTATTTGTTTTGTTTTATTTATTTATTTTTGGCTGTGTTGGGTCTTCGTTGCTGTGTGCGGGCTTTCTCTAGTTGCGGCAAGCAGAAGCTACTCTTCAATGCAGTGTGCAGGCTTCTCATTGCGGTGGCTTCTCTTGTTGTGGAGCACAGGCTCTAGGCGCGCGGGCTTCAGTAGTTGTGGCACGTGGGCTTAGTAGTTGTGGCTTAGTTGCTCCGTGGCATGTGGGATCTTCCTGGACCAGGGCTCGAACCTGTGTCCCCCGCACTGGTAGGCGGATTCTTAACCACTGGGCCACCAGGGAAGTCCGAGGGGAGTTTTTTGAGCTTTTTCGATTTAATAACTACATCGGTCCATCTTTTTGACATGAATTCATGCATGGTTTATTTTGCATTCCAGATGATCTCAACATAAGTGGCATAATAGCAGCTGTAGTAGTTGTGGCCTTAGTGATTTCTGTCTGTGGCCTTGGCGTGTGCTATGCTCAGAGGAAAGGCTACTTTTCAAGTAAGTGAATTTCACTCTTTGCCAGACAGCTTCCTGTGGATATAGTTTTCTTCTGAGACACTGTTTCTCCTAAGATGTTCTAACAGACACTGGAGAATATTTTTCGTTAATTTTCCTGCAGTAGAAAATGTCCAAGATGACATGAAGGTGAGTCATGAAGCATCCCGGCGAATATAGGGAGGAAAGGCAGAGGTGTCTCATCGCAACATTCCAGGAATCATCACAGAATATGTGAGAGGCACCGGGGAGGGGCATAGTGCAGCGATACCGAGAGATGTGCAATGTGGATGGATATTTATAGCACATGTACATGTATTTAAGATCCTTTTATTTTAAGTAAGGGATCGTATATCTCAAGATGAAAATTAATTTCTAGTTTTATGATAAGAAATTTCATTGGAATAAATCTGTGAAATGTTTTATCAGTATAGAACAGTGGAATGTTGAATGTCAAATTTAGCACAACTGTATTTAGAAGACAATTGTTCAATTAAAAACTAGAAACCTATTGTATTATGGTTGCTTCTGAGGTTTTTAATTCTTCAAGTTTAGGTCTATTGGAACTTGCATTTGGTGATACAATAGGTTTGATGTAAATGGATAAGATTTTTAAATGTTTTACTCTCTTAATGCATTTCTTTACTTCCAGTCTTCAAAATTATCTGAGACCTTCAAAGTTGCACAACTCCATCAAGTCCACTAAAATTAGTGTATAAAGTAGAATTTTTAAGGATAATACATTTATAGCATGAACAAATTTTAGACCTGCTGTTTTTATAATGAACATTAATTTTGAAATTTAGGTTTAAAAAATATCTTATATCAAAATAAAACTTAAATGTAAAGGGGGTTTCTAATAATACCTATAAATAGGTATTGTAAAATGTTTCCATGAATGTGGTTTCAAGGATATTCCCTGTAATTAAGAATAACTGCTCTGTGAATGAATAGTAGCTGTTGTGTGGTGCTCCTATCCAGTCCAGTGTAATGTAATCCGGCTGAGTCCCCCTGCTGGTCAACAGTGGAAGTACAGACAGATAAGGTTGCTCATTCAAAATTCTTGTCTTTTCTCTCTACCTGCAAAGAATACCTGTCTGAGTGTTTTTATTAAAGACTTGGTAAACGGTTTTTCTTAAAATGCTGAATTAATTAAAGATTTTACGTGAATATTATTAGTTCATTAGCTAAGAATGTTACTCCCGTTTTCATCTAGCAGAAAATCTATCTAAGAGAACCATTTTCTTGAACTTGCATTTCAGACAGGGGCTGGCAAACTATGACCCATGGACCAAATCTGGTGTGCCACTTGATTTTCTATGGCCCACGAGCTAAGAATGGTTTTTACATATAAACATTGCAGTCTATTTGATAATAGGGAACCCTAACATTGAACCCCTAAATAAGAGAAATGTTATCCCTCCAAAGAATTCCATTCTTCTAATTAGTAGACCTGTATTACAAGACTTTGATTATTATTATATTTTTAATTCATTGATAAAAATTTTTGAAAATTTGTTTTCTCTTTTGTTATGTAAGTACTTACTTAATATCCTCGATTTTACCTCTTTGCCCACAAAGCCTAAAATATTTGCCATGTGGACCTGTTGGCAAACAGAAAATGTTTGCCAACGTTTGATTTAGGAGGTATACAATGTCAGCAAGTGAGAATCAAAACTGAGAAAAAGGAATTAAGCTCAAACTCATTTTTATATGAATCTGTATCATACCCTATTAATTCTTGCATTAATGATATATACTTGTTCTTTTGTAGAAGAAACCTCCTTCCAGTAAGTATACTTTCTTAATGCATGCCTTCCCCCATATCAACTACTTTTTTGTTCATCATCCGTTTAAAGTCAAAAGTGGGAAGTTGGGTTGTTTGTGTGGGTTTAATTCTATGGGCGGTGACTCGAATTCATCAAGGAACACATCCCACCTCATGCCTCGTGCCAACTTGTCAACGATGTTTAGTTACCTAGAGAAGAAATATAGTCACTAATTTGACTTTGTAGGCATTTCCATAGTACTACTTGAAAAACTTTTTCTGTGTTTTTCTAAATTTAAAATGTTCCAATAAATTTTTCCCTAAAAGTCATTTTACATTTCATTGAATACCAAATATATGTCCAACCCTGTTCTAGGGACTGATAACAGAGCAGTGAATAAAATAGACCAAAAAGCTCCTCTGCCCCATGGAGCTTGCATTCTAGTAGAGTAAGGCAGAAAGTAAACAATTACATGAGCGCAACAGTATGTCAGATTGTGATAAGTATTACGGAGAAAGATAAAGCAGGTAAGAGAACAGAGAATGCACAGGGGAGGAGTGGAGATTGCCCTTGTAAATAGGTGGTTAGAGAGGGCCTCACTGATGAGGGGACGTCTGAGGGAGTGAGATATGCAGATAAGCAGAGGGGAGAGAACAAAGGGAAAGATCTCGAGTGCCTGGAGTATCTGAGGAACAACAAGGGGACCGGTGTGGTTGGAACAGAGTGAGAACAATGCAGGGAGGAGATGAGTGAACACAAATAGTGTAGTAGGGGCCAGATTATATGGAGTCTGTTCCAGGCAGTTGTGAGGAGTTTGGCTTTGGTTCTGAGTAAGATGGGACATCATTGGAGGTTCTTGAACAGAGGGATAGCATCTCATTTAATTCTTAGAAGCTCACGCTGACTGCTGTGTTGAGAATAAACTGTAAGGTGACAGAGGGTGGAGGAAGCAGGGAGAACAGTTAGGAAACTACTAACTAATCTAGACAAGAGAAAATGGTGGCTGGTCCCAAAGTGATGGTGTCAGAAATGTTGAGAAGTGATAGGATTCTGGATATATTTTGAACAGTTTGCTGGATGATTGGATGTGGGCTGTGAGAAGAAGAGAGAAATCAAAGATGGCTCCAAGGCTCTGGGAAAGATGAAGTTACCATTTACTGAAGTGTGAAAGGTTTCAGGAGGAGCATGTTTGAGAGTGGTGGTGGAGGTAGGTAGAGAGGTCTGTCTGGAGTGCTTTGAAATTTTAATATTTGAGATGCCTGTTATACTGCCAAGTAGAGTTAATTAGTGAGTAACTGAATATATGAATCTGGAGTTTGGGAAAACATCTTAACTAGAGTTAGAAATTTAGGAGTCATTGGTACGTGAGA
Organism: Globicephala melas; assembly: GCF_963455315.2. NCBI lineage: Eukaryota > Metazoa > Chordata > Mammalia > Artiodactyla > Delphinidae > Globicephala > Globicephala melas. The sequence continues at coordinate 18,897,141 of NC_083317.1, read as the reverse complement.
TCTGGATGAGATCACCAGAGTCTCCAGTGTATTTGCAGTTGATTTGTGCCTGTCTTTGTATGTATGGAAATGGCAGACCCAACCTCGACTCTATGGGCGTTCCCCTCTACTCTCAGCTGCCATGCTTCGGAGACTTTGTCATCTCCTAAGTCTTTTGAAGGCCAAGAAGATGCCATTGATTTCCTGTTTCTAGACTTGCTCCTCAGTGATGGTCTCTGAGCCTCATAATATCCCAGTGCAAGTCCAGGATGAGGTCCAAGTTAACAGGACTAGCAGTAGCCAGGTCAGGAGTGAGTTCTGAAAAGCAGGGTAGCCTGATGGTGGTATGGCCAATCCCCCATCGCACTCCAGGCAATTGTGAGGATTCCCACTTTTATTGAGTAAGATGGAAAGTGATTGGAGGGAGGGTTATGAACAGAGAAGAGACATCATCTTATATATGGAGAAAGGCTGGCAATGCTAGGGTGAGGGAGGTTATTCTTTCATTCAGTCCCTATTACTGTCTCTATTAACCCAGGGAGGCAATATCTTTATTCCTAGACACACCTTCCGTTTGTCAAATTCATGCTCCTCAAAATTTGTTGGACAATGAATTGGATGTTGTATTAGTCTGCTAGGGCTGCCTTAAAAGTGCCATCAACTGGTGGCTTAAACAACAGAAATTTATTTTCTCATAGTTCTGGAGGCTAGAAGTCCAGGCCTCTTTCTTTGACTTAAAGGTGGTGTTCTCCCTGTCTTCACATGATCTTATGTTTAAACATCCCTGTTTATGTCTGAATTTCCTGTTCTTATAAGGATATCAGTCATATTGGATTAGGACCCACCCTAATTACTTCATTTTAATTTAATTACCTCTTTAAAGACCCTGTCTCTAAATACGGTCACATTCTAAGGTACTGGGAGGTTGGGACTTGAACCTGTGAATGTTTGGTGGGGACACAGTTCAGCCCATAACAGGTAACTGGAACCGTAGTCACCACATAAAATTTTCCTTCCATGGAAAAAATGAAATTTGAGATTATAATGATTAAACTTTCAAAATAGTAAATGTCAATGAGTTGAGTTAAAAGTTAGTAAGTCTCTGGTTTGCATATTCCGCAAAAGTCGTTAGTATCTAGCCCTAGGCTACAAGTAGACACACAGAGCTTCACACATACAGATATTTTGTTACATGGTTTTCTCTATGAATATTGTCTATAAATATAAGAAATTCAGTTAGGATTTCTGGGGGCTTTTGTACCTTTTTTACTAAGATAAATGTTCATCTTCCTGTTGAGAAAATGTGTGGAGGTAACATTAACTAAAAGAGGATACATGTTTTAGAATTGGAAGCAATAATATAGTAAATGCTGTCTTTTATGTTCCACAAACAGGAAGAGTAGTTCTGCATCTAAAGCCACTGCAATGAGTGAAAATGTGAGTATTTTTAAAGCATATTTCACTTTTAGTATACCTTGTACTAGTGTCTACCGCTGGTCTTTAGAAGGAGCTAAATAAACGTTAGCTCCCATCCCCTGTCTGGGAAGGCAGCATTTGTAGAGCAGTGGGGCTTCACCATCCCATTATTTTCTCTCATTGTGTTTTCTATTATTAGTCGGCCTCCTTAGTATCATTAGATCTGGCATTATCAGCTCCATTTTATAGATGAAGAAATTAGGACACACATTCTCACAGTATTACAATGGCCAAGCTGGGACCCAGGTACCTTGATTCTTGTCAGCTTGACCAAGCAGATCACTTCCAGAAGATCTGTGGTTCCAGGACTCTCCTGTGGTTATTCAAAGCACTTGGAAATTTTAGGGATATGGAATATCCTCTGCTTTTGCAGAAAGGAACATTTCAGAAATCCTTGAAAAGATGCAAGAATTACCTAATTCAGATTGTTAAGGGAACATAATTTAGATGCTTGGACCCTTGTGTACTTTTGCATTTGTAAGCACTACATTGAAGCAGTAAATACCATCATTGCTCAGATTTTGTAGCTCTTTGCATGGTTATTCAGCCTTCTGGACTATTTTTCAGCAATACAGTGAGGGAAGGGAGGTTCCCGATGTTTTTAGAAGTCTAAGCCCTTTCTTGAGAAATGGAGCGCTACTTCCCTGAATTCCTTAGTACTCTGTGGCAGGGATTTGCTTAGATTTCCTTTCAGTAGAGCTTGGGTGGGGCGTGCATTTTAAACACTTAAGTGACTCTGATAGACACTAACCTTTAAGACCTACATACTGTTCCATAGACTTTTTTTCCGCCAAAAATTAAAAAAATTGTCTACTCCACAATCTATCATGGAAATCACTTTATTTTGTGGTTTGCAATACCAAAGCATATTGTTCATCAATTAGCAGACAAGCAACATGTTAACTCTATATTTGCTCCTATAATTTGTAGAAAATACTCCTTTGAGTGCGGAGTAAAACAATCTCACCGGACCAAATAGGAAGAGACACTTTGTGGCTGAGTCGGAAGAACAAAAGCTTTGCTCTTTTTCTTTGTCTTCTGCTCGGTTGCCCTCGTCAGCCAAGAGCAAGAGTGTCCAATTTGAATTCTGCCCCAGAGCAGGGTTTCTCAACATTGGCACTACTGTCATGTTCTCCTAATTCTTATATAACAATTTATATAAGAAATGACAATTTCTTCTAAGGCTTATATAACGAATTTTTTATAATTTCACATAATTCTTTCTTGTCCTGTATGTTGTAAGATGCTTAGGACTACCTGACCTCTACCTGCTAGATGCCAGTAGCATCCCCCCAGCAAACAGGACTTCTCCTGTTCTAATTCCCACTCCTACTTCTTTGCTCTTTAGGCAAACATTCAAGGATTTGTCTCCTGGTATTTAATTATTTAGTTCCCCATAAAACAGATTTAATTAAATATACGCTGGTTTGTACCTGCAAGATTCTCATAGTGGATGTATCTTTGTATTCATAAGATTTCTATATTTCTTTAAATGTTAAGTAATACATCATATTTAAACTTGTTTTTTCTTTCTTCTCCTAGGATTTCAAGCACACAAAATCCTTTATAATTTAAAAGAATTCCATCTTTGCGATGCACCAAAACCCCAGTTGTTGCACTATTAAAAGATTATAAAACTCTGCTTTGTCTTACATTTGCCAAGAGGTACATGAGGAGGTGAAATTGGTGTTTCAGTATAATCTTTATGACTGCTACATCACTTGAAATTTTTATTTTACACAAATAGTTTTGTCAGCAGCTAAAATACAGTCTGCCTTCTTGTGTCTGGACAAAGTTAAAGGAGTCAAAATACTTTGTAATATTCTGGGGCTTGTGAAATGTTAAATATCGTAACTTCTAGAGTAAGTTACTAAAAATATATCATACTGGTTGTGAAATTAATCCACAGAGCGTGAAAGTGTAAGCTGTATGCACCCTCTGTGCAAGAGTCTGATTTAGAGGGTTCAGAAAATACTCTGACAGATGCAAAAGGAACCTCTGGTCTCATTATTCTGTTGCTCATTTATCACTAATATATTCACAGAAGGGAAGTGGCAGGAAGGGTCTTACACCCAAGGATTTGCACTTTTTGTTTACTTTCATGTCTGAGAACCAAAATCAACATGAAGAAAAATACCTAATGACCAGAGCTCACTCACCTGGTGTGTGCCGTTGATTTCTTCATTAAACATCAGTCTGAGAGTTAAACACAAACCCAAGTGTCTTATTTCACCCCCAGAGCTGCTTGTTGCTATTTCCCTCCCCTAAGACCCCTTTGAAGAGGATCGGTGACTTTGACATCAGAACTCGCCATTGGAACCAACACACATAACCCTACAGATACTTGTCCCTGCATGATGGTGACTTCACATCTCTCTGTCTCTAAAATTTGTGCAGTGAAATTTTGCATTGGGCCGAGTCCCTTGCTGTTACGGCCAGTGGTTTTCCAACCCTGCTTATGGCAAAGTCAGGGATATGGAGGGGAGGACAGGTTGCCTGACAAGTAAAATGAGATGAAACGGCTCAGGGTGGCTCCTGGCACCTGGTGCTACGCTTGATACATAGAGAACACAGGAGAAATGAAATGAAAAATGGGTCCGATCATCTGGTTTCTAAACTGATAGATCACAAAGACCTCCAGCTAGTGTTACAAAGTGAAAATTCCAATGATCCATGTAATAGGGAGAGTAATTAGACTGTGTTAAAAGCATAATCATCCAGAACTTATTTTGATTATTCATTTCATATTGAAAAGACAATATGGCTAGGGCATTTCCAGTTCCAGGCAAATCTAGACGAAAAGGTCCCTCACTACGTTTGACAACTTTGAACACGGTTAAACTGCTTTTAAAGGAGTCCACTCTTTTTGCCCAATAGGCAGAGCAAATCGCCAGGATTCACGGGACAGACAGTTGGATTAAGTACTCACCAAGTGCCGAATATGTGCCTGGACACCAGGTCACTGGGAAGATGCCTGTTGTCACACTGCCCCCACTTGTCTGTGACATTCAGTGATTCTCACCAGACCTCTTCCAACAGTTTCCGTAAAGGGCCAGGTAGTAGATATTTTAAGACATGTAGGCCATATGGTCCCTGCCATAACTGCCTGTACTGTACTCAACTCTGCCATTTTTCATGTCATGGTATTGTAGCATGAAAGCAGCCACAGACAATACTTTTAAAATGGTCATGTTTGTGTTCTTAAAACAGGAGGCACAGACAGGATCTGGTCCACATGCATAGTTTCCCAACTCTTGGTGATGAAGCATGAAAAGAAAAAAAACAAAAAACTATCATTATAATTCTTAGAGCATTTTGATTTTGTTTTCATGAAGTAAAATTGTGTTTTATAAAGGTTAGGGCGTTAGTATCTTTAATAGCAAGTTTTAATTATTATCATTGTAACCAGATTTAATTTGTTTTTACTCGGGGGTTTAACCTAACTAAATCTGGAACAACTGTTTTTCAATACAGCCTTGAAAAAAACTTCATCTCACAGGTGGTTTTGTCTGATTAAAGTCTGCATTAATAAAAATAGCTGAACGTGTTCAATTTTTTAGTCCCATTTAATGGTGCAGGGGAAGAGTCATTCACCTATTGTTATTCAAATGAAACCCAGGAAACTAGTCCCTCTTACTGTCTGTAGCTACAAGGCTAACGCTTTAGCTGCCTAAGATGAGAATCTCATCTCTCAGCCTGGGTGCCTGCCAACCTTTCCAATGCTGAAAAAATGCTCTGAAAGTAAAATGTCACAACTATTTATTGAACACTTTATATATGTCGTGGAAGTGGGGGGTGGATGGAGTTGAGGCTGTATAAAATCTCAAATTCACCTCAACGATTGTATAAAGAGGGCAATGTCGTCATTTTACAGATGAGGAAACTGAGATGAACTGAGTCAGTGACTGTCAAGTTTACAAAGCTGACAAGTGAAGAGGCAGTGTCTATGTGACCCAGGTCTATCCGATGCAGGATGTTTTACACAAGATGTTTTTTCTCTGCCCCCAACATTCCTTCCTTTGAAATTCTCAAATTCTTCTCTCCTAGGACAGCTTCCCTTCACCCTGCCTAGTCTCACAGCCTGTGATACTTTCTGCCTTCCCTTTGCCCCTACCCCAGGTAAATGCCATGGTGGATCATTTCATCCCCTTGCCACAGATACCCAAATCTTTAATCTTATTTTTTTCAAGATTGAAGCTAACCACGATTTAAATTTAACCACCATTTAAATTATATTCTCTACCACTACCACCCTCCCTATCTCCATTTTCAACCTCCCATTTATTCACAGACTCCTCATTCATTGGCACGATTGTCACTACTTTTTATCTCCGGCTACTATCTCACACCTTTTGTCTTCTGCTACCTTCCTCCCTCAAGTACCCCCTCTCTTAGTAGCATTTTTTTTTTATATAATAACAAATGTTTTTGTTAGTTTTACTTTTTAGTTTCTAATTTCTTTTTTTTTAAACATCTTTATTGGAGTATAATTGCTTTACAATGGTGTGTTAGTTTCTGCTTATAACAAAGTGAATCAGTTATACATATACATATGTTCCCATATCTCTTCCCTCTTGCGTCTCCCTCCCTCCCACCCTCCCTATCCCGCCCTTCTAGGTGGTCACAAACCACCTAGCTGATCTCCCTGTGCTATGTGGCTACTTCCCACTAGCTATCTATTTTACGTTTGGTAATCCCACTACTGGGCATATACCCTGAGAAAACCATAATTCAAAAAGAGTCATGTACCACAATGTTCATTGCAGCTCTATTTACAATAGCCAGGACATGGAAGCAACCTAAGTGTCCATCAACAGATGAATGTATAAAGAAGATGTGGCACATATATACAATGAAATATTACTCAGCCATAAAAAGAAACGAAATTGTTATTTGTAGTGAGGTGGATGGACCTAGAGTCTGTCATACAGAGTGAGGTAAGTCAGAAAGAGAAAAACAAATACCGTATGCTAACACATATATATGGAATCTAAGAAAAAAAAAAAAGTCATGAATAACCTAGGGGTAAGACAGGAATAAAGACACAAACCTACTAGAGAATGGACTTGAGGATATAGGGAGGTGGAAGGGTAAACTGGGACAAAGTGAGAGCGTGGCATGGACACATATACACTTGGTAGCACTTTTAATCTCTCCTGTCCTGAAGGCTCCTTTGCCCTCTAGTCTCCCCCTCACACACCCCATCAGTCTAACAGTTACTGCCAGATTACTCTCTTGAACAGTCAACTCCCTTCTCCCTTTTCTCCCATCCCCTTGCTGAAAACCTTTCACTCTTTTCCTTTACATAGTCTCTCACCAAGGTCTAAACATTTTACCCTGAAATTCAGGGCCTCCCCCCACGTACACACGTTGTCATATTGTCACACCTACCTGTTCAGCCACATGTTCAAACTGAACTAAGGTCATTGCATCTCAACGACCCTTTTTTTCTTCTCCTTTACCTGGAAAGCTGATTCTCCTAATCACAAGGTATGTAGATTCTAGTTACTCTTCAGGACATCTTTCAAATTCCACCTTCTCTATGCAGCCTTCCCTCTTCTCCCTTCTGGAAGAAGTTTCTTTCTTTGAATTTCCATAGCACTTGGTTTTCTTATGGCACTTGTTGGTCTTATATTTCTTAATACAGTTATGTATGTACATCTCTGGCATCACCACCAATCTATTAATAGAACCACTTTGAGAAAAGAGCCACGTTTTACATACATATTTATAAGCCCCAAAGTATTTAGCTGTATCTAATGTGTAGTCAGTATCCAGTAAGTGCTAAATGAATTTTTTAAGATCAAAAGAGCACTTGTGAAAGGGCAATTTAAAGAGTATTTATTGATAAAATTTCTCCATAGATTTAGAATATTAATACTGTATTTTGCAATGTTATTATAATCCAGTTCATTTGTTATGCAGAGTCACACAAATTAATGCTCCATGAATTAAGGCTGGACAGACATGACTTTTATTCTACTCCTATTAGTTATTAGGCATCCATTTCCACACAGTCCTTAAAAAGATCTTAAAATATTTTTCTACTTTAAAGTAAGACATACTAGAGTATGTCTTTATACTTTTTACTAAAAATGTCAAAACAAATGAATAGTGTGTCAACAAAGGACTTGTTTAACTTCTTTAAGACTGAGGGCAGATGGTTTTAAAGCTCCATTTTATGATCTGTTTTCAATACTGAATGTGCTACATAGAAGTGCTTCTTAAAGATGGTGTAAAAACTGAGATTTTTTTATGACCTGTAGTTAGATTCCTAAAGTTGCCCCCTGCCATTTAACTTTTCATTCTCAAGCTTCCTTTCCTTCCAAATATTTAACTACCATGAATTATACTGAAGTTGCTGTAGGTCAAGAAACCTAGTTTTCTAAATTTTAGGATAACATATAGCAAAAAGAATTAGAAAAAGTTTTATATGTAAAGACATATTCATGTAACAGAATGTCGACTGGGATTTTTCCTGTTGCCTGAAGGCTGACAAGTACCTCACTTTCTAAAGAAACCCGTAACTAATTTGGGTATAAATACCTGCTTTGATGTTCATGAAGAGACAGTTGTGCTACCCTGAAATTATTACCCTGGTCCTCTCTCCTTTACCCCACCGCACAAAATCCATAAACTGAAGTGTGTAGGGATGGATTGGGGGTGGGAAGCAATGGAGAGAGACAGAATGAATTGTCCAAGTCGTGTGCGTTTGCCAAAGTTGTGAGTTCTACTTCCCAACTCACCCCCCAAGGCAAGTAAAGAGAATTTTAAAGAGAATCACCTGCAACAATTGAAGGCACATGCCAAGAAGCAAAGAGCTATTTGAGCAGAGTGAAAAGAGAGTTGGAAAAAGATATCAAGGTAGAGAGCAGGGGAAATGGTGAAGCATCTATCTTCCCATTGTGTCTCAGGGCAAGGATGTGTGAGTTTCCTGTGGTCAAGTAGGCATCTTTGAAAGTAGCTGGCCTTGAGCCTTCTTGCCAGTGTCTGAGAGCAAACATCTGAAATAAGAGTCTGTGAACTGGACCATTGAGGTGGGAGCTGAGGGGAGTTTGGAAGAGATTACCTTACCCATTTAAGGTAATCTGCATAATAGGAAACTTTATAGCCCACAGAGCCTTCCAAGAACTCATACATTAAGAATCTAACCAGAGTAAGCATTTATAAGCCTGCCACACCAAGGGTAGCAACAATCAGAAACAAAAATTCTACACTAAATGGATTTAAGTAAAAATCGCCTACAACGGAAGCCCTCTTTGGTTATTGCTATTTTTATTAAAGGGAGTACTAGACACGTAACAGGCAGGCACATGTCCATTTCCAGTTCCTGTACCTTTCCTCAACTCAAATATGCCCTTATAAGAACACCAGTCTTCTTATAAGGACACCTGTCAGACTGGACTCAAGCCCACTCTAACAACCTCATTTTAACTTAATCCCATTTAAGGGTCCCAATCCCCAAATACAATCATATTGGGAGGTTCTGAGAGTTAGGGCTTCCACATAGGAGTTTTAGGGGAACACGATTCAGCCCACACCACCAGGCAAGGGAGAAAAATGCCATTTTAAACAGCTAAAAGCCTAGAAAGTTGAGGTCATTTGTAATAACATATAAGGTGGTCCCAAATGCTAAGTGCAGGACCACTTTCTTGTAGGCTGAAGTAACAGATAAAGGCTGGAGTTTGCAAATTTGGGGCAGCCTTACCAGAAAGTTGAAGGGGCTATGAGGAAGAAGGGGCAATGGTTAACATCCATGACTCAAAGCACCACTACAGCATTCAGTTGGAAAAAAAACAAGAGCACTTCTCTGGTCAAAATTTAGCTAAATGCATAGCCCTAAGATATAGGGCATGAGTAGGATGCTTAACACAGTATCCCTGCAGAAAGCCACAAATAGAGTCCTTCTGTTTACATAATGAAGAGATTGGGATGTTCAAGCAAACTCCAAGTAGTTGCGAGACAGACAAAAAAAAATTATGAATAGGTGTGAGATTATAAAAGGTAAAATTCAACTAAACTCTGAATTGGGGAGGGAAACATGAACGGAAAGGGTCAGCCCCATCTCCACCTAGACTGGCAGGGTCGCTGTTGACCCCAGGCTGCTTCCTTGCCACAGGAAGGTGGAGTAGAGCCACTTCAGGGAAGGGGAGGTTAGACAAAGGAACAGATCAATGAGGCTTCCTTGGTTACCTTTAATGGTGCCATAATGAAACATCGAATTCTGTTTCAACGTCTACAACTATTTAAAAGTAGTCCAACTGACCCATCATTGCTTAGCTTCATTTGAAGAAAACTGGGCAGTTTCTTCCTACTACTTTACCCTCCCCAATTCCATCTCTTCACATCTTACTAATCACACCTATATCATTAGGAAATATTTGTGGATCTTTTGAAAAGTATTCCTCACCAGGTTGAGACTTCAGCTAGTATGGCATGCCATAGTAAAAATCTATTTCTCTTTTGAAGTGAGCTAACCTCATAAGAAAGGCTGTATTTTTGACTTCACATTTTTGAAGAAAATCTCTAAAGCTTTACTAAAGACAGGTATTTACTGACATAAGTCAGACAGATTGTCAGATAGAAAAAGGCACAACTGCTTTTCCTGTTTTTAAAAAAGAATAATTAAAAATAAAACCATCTACTCTCTGAAATTTTGATGTGCTTGCTCTGCCACTTCTCTGGCACATCATATCTGCTGGACCTTCCATCAGCTGGGCAAACACCACCACAGAGCTTAATATATATATATATTTTTTGCAGTACGCAGGCCTCTCACTGTTGTGGCCTCTCCCGTTGCAGTGCACAGGCTCCGGACGCACAGGCTCAGCGGCCAGGGCTCACGGGCCCAGCCGCTCCGCAGCATGTGGGATCTTCCCGGACCGGGGCATGAACCCACGTCCCCTGCATCGGCAGGCGGACTCTCAACCACTGCGCCACCAGGGAAGCCCTACAGCTTAATATTTTAAAGGAAATTCCTTTGTAGAACCCTCCCCTCTCTGGCTCCCAGCTCCCCCTGATCTATCCATATAGCCCCATAAAAGACACTGTGATCATTACACTGCAAGGGAAGAGGAGGGATCTGAGTTACTGGGATAATAAAAGCATTTAACATATGAGGAGATGGAAGTTAAAACACAATGGATGTTCCTGGACATATTCACAATCACACTTGAGTTTCCTGAAAAAGCTATGAAAAAGGATTTATGAACCATTTCTTCATATTCTGGGAACGGGTATAACATTCTCCGCAGCAAACATTCCTTAAGTCAGGTGGCTCCCCTCCAGCAGTAAGTCTCCGCAACAAAAAGGACACCCCTGCACTCAGAAGAATCTTGCAAGTAGTACCCAATTAATCCAAGGTCTCCATCTGCTTTGATATAACCAAATGGGAGGATCTAAAAACACAGAATTCAATACACTCAAGTGTACACCCAACACCACCAAATAATTTATTTTGAAATCAGAATTAAAAGAACATATGACAGTTGTGAAATGTATGTTTATGCTGTTACTTCTGATCAGTTATACAATTAATCTAGGACAAATTACCAGATAAATTTTACATTATTTCTTCAGGACTGTGGTTTCTCGACGACTTCAAACTTGGGATCTAAGAGGAATAAAAGGTTCAAGCTTAGCCATACTGCAATAAAGTTCATCTTCTAGAAAGTTTTAATATTTAACTCATCAATCTTCTGATTTTTTAAAGAAACATCTACATGGAAATATAACAACTGCTTAAGATTTATTCAGGACTTACAGTGAGCCAGGCTCTCTATGTCATTTAACTACAACTATCATTATGAGGAAAACAGCATAATTCTCCCCAAATGTCAGATGAGAAAGAGGGACCAATTAACTATCCAAAATCACACAGCTCATAAGTGATATTGTCAGGAGTTTGATTTTAGATCCCTGCCGTTTAACCTCTATGCTATGTGATCTCCTACCCCAATGGCATTTATCCCAGAGCTTCCCATGCACATGTCACTGTTCTAATAAATTCACACGTAATTGTCATTTAATCCTCTACACAACCCAAGTATAAATATTCTCCACTTAAAATGATCTCCCACAACAATGAATCTGTGATTAAAAAGACTTACCTTCAAATGTGAAGTTAGGGAACGTATTCATGTCTGCTTTACCATACATTTGCTTAAGCTTAAAAAGCTCCCTGTCTAGTTCTTGCTGATACTCTGGGCCAACATCAACAGGTCCTCCAGATGTCCTGTTGTGTAAACGACCAAGTTGAAAACAGATTTTAATCATTAGTTTACAAAAACAAAATTAAGTTTCATAGATCTTCTATATGTAGGGAAAAGCAGACTTTTCTGAAAGATAACAAGCAGTTCCACTTGAATTTCAGCTCAAACTATTTTAACTATTACGAGGTTTCACATAAATGAAGCAACTTCAAACAAACCTCTAACATTCAACGTCTGTCAGTATCAAGGATACTTATTAAAAGTCAACCTCTCAGGGTCTAAGCAGCAATAAGGTATAACGGCCAAGTCTGCGGGGTCTGGGGTGAATGACTGCTTCCGTTTCAGCGTCAGCTCTACAATTTGGTAACTGTGTGAACTAGAGCAAACCGTGTGAACTAAACTCTACATCTACAACTCGAAGTCTTACCTGATGGTGGCATTGAGAGAAAGAGAGATTGTGTACATGTACCACTCAGCATAGTGCCTGGCACACAGTGAGCACTCAGTTATCTACTATCACTATGATTTAGATCAACCACCACTGGACAGCATTCAAAAACTTTAAGTCTCTATAACAGGGGCCAAACAAAGAAGCAAATTACTTCCTACCCCCAGAAGTTTTGCCATTTAGAAGAAAAAAATAACATGTTTATAAACAATTATGCTGTAAGGGAGTTAGGTGATAACCTACAAAGACACGGTTTACCAAAAAGCTACTTGAATTGAGGGATCACTTTTGCTAAGCTGAACAGGGAAATTTCATTTTAAAAAGGTGGCATTTGTGACAAACCATGCATTTGGGTCAGATTTTAATTTGAGACATTCTAAGACTGAAAAAGCAAGGATGAGGAGGTGGTAAAGCACTGGCTGTATGTGGGGAACACTAAACAGCCTAGAGGGAAAAGCCAGCGGGACCCAGATCACAGGAGGCTGAGAATGTTAAGCCTGGGACTTTGTATTTTGTTTGCTAAGCAATAAAATGACAAAATTAGAGCTGTGCTTTGGAAAGATAAATATAGCATCATGGACCAGCAGTGTTTACACAAATTCTGTTTGTCAGAATGTTACTGCTCACTTATCAATGAATATAATAAAAAAATCTATAAGTGAAAATTCTATCAAGGCTAATATTTTCACCCATGCCTATGATAAAAGCATAGGATCTTATTTATGCTACAGATTTTCCACAAAAAATACTGAGCCAGCTCTAATTTAAGAACTTGTTAATGATGTTTCTTGCTATGGACCCAATGTTCTTCTACATCAGCATGTGCAACAGAACCTTCTGTGATAATAGAAATGCTCTATGTATGTGCTGTCTAACATGGTAACCAGTAGCCATATCTGGTATTGAGCAATAGAAATGTGACTAAGGCAACTGAGGAACTGAACTTTTATTTACACTTCATTAGAATTTGAATAGTCACATGTGATTAATAGCTATAGAGATATACAGTTCAGTTCTAGATAGAGCCTTCAACCAGATACTTTGATGACTGTTGTCCAGCTCTGGGATCCACAAGCTTTTAGAAACATTCACTCTTCCAAGCCGCCTTCCAAAATGCACCAGCTAGAAAGGAGCATTTCTTCCTATGAGTTCTCCAAACACTGAATGTGTCACTATCTTAGCATCTAACCTATTTAAACTTATATTGTATTTACTTGCTTAGAAACTTTCTACCCCATCAGACTTTAAGAGTATTGTGTAGGGATTCCCTGGTGGCGCAGTGGTTGAGAGTCCGCCTGCCGATGCAGGGGACACGGGTTCATGCCCCAGTGTGGGAAGATCCCACATGCCGCAGAACGGCTAGGCCCGTGAGCCATGGCCGCTGAGCCTGTGCGTCCGGAGCCTGTGCACTGCAACGGGAGATGCCACATCAGTGAGAGGCCCGTGAACCGCAAAAAAAAAAAAGAATATTGTGTAAATGCAAAGTGGCTTCTTTCTTTGTAGCCCACCACTGTTAATAGTCCAGCACTTTGCACATGGTAGACAACCAAATAAAACAAAACTCTGAATTGATCTGTATCACTTTTCCGAAGATTTGGGCGTTGAACTTCATACTAAGGTCATCATTCATCTCCAAAACTGTGTGGTTCTATTATTATGTTGCTCCTGGACTTGCTTTATGTCATGAAGCAGGAGTCTTTTGATATTCCCAGAAATATATAAATATGGAAGTAGCATTAAAGGAAAAATGTTGTGTCTATACATTTCCCCCAAATCATGATGTCACAAAAAGGGCACTGAATTGAGAGTTAGAATATTTTGATTATGTTTTCCCCACAATTAGTTTTATGACCTTAGGCTAATCAATGTCTAAGGGGCTTAGTTTTTCTCAAATATGGTTCCTAAATGATTTCCAAGATCCCATGTACTTGTATGAATTGATTCTAGTTTATAATAAATGACACTATAGTAGGGATATATCTAAAATGGCACTAGATTTAATGGGATTCTCCCTTGGAACCCATATAAGGAAGAGAAAATTTGGGACTTAAAAAAAAAAAATCAAGATTCTCATCTTCTTCTTTGGAGCAGGTAATGAACCTTTATGATAGAGATCAGCTCAGTGAAGGTCTTAGACACTTTCAAACGCCAAGTAATTTTTTATTACCATCTCAAAACTTACATACTTTGAATATTCACACGTACACCATAGTTGATTATCTACCCACTTACTGTCGCTTAGTTCTATATTCTCTAATCTTGTCCACGAAGAGTTTCTGGACAGGATCAAGTTCCTTATTAAATGCCACTGCCGTAAAACCGATGTTCCTCCTCAAAGAGACCGAGACTGCAGACTGAATGACAGAGGTCAACCTGAAGAGCCTCTGAAGAATCATGGTGATTCTGTTACTGGAAACAAGCACCAGAATGTGAAGATACTTTAAAATAGATATAATTGTAAAACACCTGTTAATATGTTATAGTGGGCATCTAATTCTACTAATTGCTACAGAACTTAAATCATACCAGAATTCAGTAAACACTAAGAACAGTCACCTGACCATAGCTCCCTTCCCCTCTCTACCCCACACTGCAAGTTTTTTGCTTCTTAACCAAAAGGCCCTGGAACCTAGCAGCAGTTAGGAACCACTCAGGCCTGCGTGTGGCTCCACTAGGGTCAGACGCAGAAAGCAAGCTCAGAATCTGGGATGGCATGTTTTCTTCTCCATGAACTTATTAGTCTTGGCTGCCCACCCTCAGCAGAAAAAGAATAATACTGATACCCAAATTAACGTACCAGGTTTCCCTGACTCCCTCAAAAGGCAAAAAGGGAGCTGTGCAGGGAGCCTGGAGACAGTTGCCTGAGCCTCAGTTTCTACTTCCCGGGCCCACAGGGAAAGAAACTGCTCTGCTTGTTACAACTGCAGGATTCTAGACATTCAAGGACACTGTAAAAACCAAATCTAAGTCCAAAAGAACCAGCAAGGAAGACAGCAACTAGTCCAAGGGAGCCCACCAACAAGAGAGGAAAAATCAAGCAGTACAATCTAATCAGTGAAATAGAATTTGTGAAGGAGAAGAAAGTCTGAACTTTTAAAATAAGGACTTAAAGACTTCTAAGTCCTAGACTTCCTGAAGCTAAAATACATGGTCATCTAACTAAAAAATTACAGTATATAAATTAGAGGATGATCTCAGTTGAGACCTCATTTAGTGTCCTGAAAAGATCAAATGCAAAAAAAAAAAAAATTGTATGCAAACAGAAATTCCAAAAGAAAAGAAATAAATAGGGAGACCATAAATAATTAGAAAAAACTGCCCAAGATGAAGAAAGGCTGATTAAACTGAAAGGGCTTACCAAACCCTTCTGGAATGATGATAAAGATTCACACCTCAATACAGCCTGGTAAAATTTCTGAACCTTAAAGCGAAAACCCAACATGCTAACATGTTTCCCATGCCACCCCCCCAAATTACCTAATAACAGCAATAACAATAAGCATCATCTCACTGACACTGGACTACTATTAAATTATAATACTACTGCTCAAAGTGTGGTCTGGGGACCAGCGGTAGTATTGCCTTACTGGTCTATAGTAATACCAAAATTGGCAATAAGCATTTAGAAACTTTTACAGCAAACTGACAGAGTAATTCATATCTGTTGAATTTAATAATACAAAAAGAGTTCATATTTTGTGTGTCTTCATTGTTTTGTCTTTCATCTACTAATTTTTCCAGTAATTCATTTTTACTGTATTCTTCAAAAATATCCACACGGGTTGAGGGGAAAATGGCCCTTTACTAATGAGAGTTGGAAAGCACTAAGCTAGACGACAATGGAGTAGCACAGCAGTTCTCAAATACAGGTGGCGGTATCCCCCAGGAGATATCTGGCAATGTCTGAAGACATTTTTGGTTGTCTTGATAGCGGCGAGTGTTACTGGCCTCTAGAGGATAAAAACCAGGATGCTGCCAAACATCCTATAACAACAACAACAATAACAACAATAGCCTGCCCACAACAAAGAAATATCTGGTCGAAAATGTCAATAGTGCTAAGGTTGAGAAGCCCTGAAATTGCACATAAAAACCACCAAAAGAAATCCTACAATCAACCAAATATCCTTCACCTGCCAGCATGAAAGAAAACTATTTGAAGAAATTAAAGATTTCATCATACATCACTCGTATACCTCATCAGAGGAAAAAAAGGGGGGAGGGGAGACTCCAAGCAAACAACAAATGACCTTAAGGTGCCACTTAATAGCATTCTCATTTTACACAGAAACTGAGGCTTAGCGGTAAGTACCTGATCCCAGGTTACACAGTAGAATTTGACAGAACACAAACATATTTTTCAAATTGTGCAATTCAGTGTATATTTTCCCCTTTGGCAACGTAAAAACACACAACACTCTGCAACGTGGTCACCTAACACTTGTTCAGCCCTAGGTATTTTGCAAAGTACTTCTAGACATATTCTCTCCTTGTACCCTTATGGCAATACTGTGAAGAAACAGAGAAAGGTGTTCTTATCCCTCCTTTACAGATAAGAAAATGTTTAAGAAAAGTGATTAAATTATTCATATTCCCACAATTAATTTGCTCTAAGTCTAACATTGCAAAGATCATGTTACTCCTACTGCAACATGGGTAAAACCCATTTTCATTTTTTCTATTTCTATCATCTAAGTACGAATGATTCCCAAATCACACTTCTAATTTTGGTCTTTTTCCTGAACTCCAAACCTATACATTCGACAGCTCTCATCCTTTCCTAAGTCCTACCGGGCCCTCAAATTCAACTTATCTAAAAAATGAACACATAATCTCACTATCAAAACTTGCTCCTTTTCCTTTATTCCGTTTCATTTTTTTCCCCACTGATTAAAGATCTAGTGAGAAAGATACATGTTATTACACAAAAAGGTATAAAATACCAACTATGATTAAGTTCTCTATTCGAGTACTATGAGGGGCCACGCCAGCCTATGATAGGGATTTGACACACTCAGAAAGACTGGGGAAGGCAACAGCAAGAAAAGGGTACAGCGTAAGAGGCGGCCTTGTGCTGAGAGGGAGCACGGTTCTCCCGTTTACAATGATGACTGACCAGCCTTTCGCTGCGATTTCGGCGCATGTTCATTGCTGAAGTCAATCCACAACTCGCCTGACTTAACCGGCTCTCTTTTTCCCTCCTGGAATCCGTGATGTAAAACAAAGCTGCTTAACCAAGTTTTAGCACCACCAACGTTTTTAGGTGGGTTGCAAACTTTTAAGATTACTATTATCCTTTCCCCTCTTACGTTCTACTTTTAAATGCTGTAGTTCAGAACAATCGCCCGCGCGCCAGGGCTGAGCAGGCCTGGCTGCAGACCGGCCCCGCGGGCATGACCTTGGCTGCCCCAGCCGGGCGGCGGGTCCATGAAGCGCCGGCCCCCCTGCCTCCCACGCCACCCTGAGCGTCAGGCTGGCCCTAAGAGCGGTATTATCAGGGCTACCTACTGAGTCTACCGCAAACTTCAAGGCCTAAAGGCGCCGAGGTCAGCAATGACTCCGGGCCAGACCGTGAAGGTGTCCAGGATACAGGCGGCTCTCTTTCAGAAGGGCAGAGGTGATAGGCATCCCAGACCTCGTGAAGAAACCCAGAATGCTCGTCCCTAGAGGCCAAGTGAGTCCAGTTACCCTCCCAGTCACCTTGCACTCGGTGCCGAGCTGCCAGAGCTACCACCGCCACCGCCGCCGCCGCCACCGTTTTACTTCCGGCCCTGGCTCCGCCCCCCCCGCCTAACCGCCATCGCAATGCATTATGGGCCGCCGTTTCAGTCGGTCGACACTCACCGGACAGGAAGCGTCTCGGAGACAGTCGGCGACCGGACGGCTCTAGGTGAGACAGAGGCCAAACAGGAGGAGGAAGTGGAGGGTAAGTGCTTCCGGGTCCCCTGGCGACGCCTCCGCCATCTTTCCTTCTCCCAAGTTGACCTGCTCTCTTTTTCACTCTCGGAAACCTTGTTTTGTACGCATGCGCACTTGGACTGGCCTTTCCCCTAGTTCAATCCCCACTGCCCCGAGTCAGCGTCCTCTTCCTTGGGGTGGTTGAGGTGTACGACTGTGCAGGCAAAGTGACAGAGTGTAAAACAAAGCGGATTGGGGCGTTGGGCTCCCTTGTGCCTCGTGAGCCTCCGTTGCCTCGGGCGTTCGTTTCGCGCAACCTGCTGGGAGTTGTAGTCCCGGACCCGGGGGTGCCTGGGAGGTGGGAGGGGGGGTTGGAGTTTCTCCGCGCCGTTTTCGCGGGAAGGGCCCAGGGGCCTCTCACTTCGAGTCGCTGGAGCTGCGGGTCTTACCGGGAGAGACGCCGCACGTGGAGCCCGCGGCGCTGCGGTTTTCAGCCGGCTCTGGACTGCGGGCGGGGGCGACGGGGCCGAATCCAGAGCGGGTGAGTGCGGCCGCTGGGGAGGAGGGGAGCGCGGGTCCGCGCGGGCCGGCTTCGTTCCGGGGCCTTCTCCCCCACAGCGGCCCCCCCGCGGCCGCCTCTGTGTTTTGTTTCCGCTGGTCCCCGGCGCTGTGACTCCCATTTCCGTTCGTGGAGACTTGAGGGAGCCGGGTGGGGAGGGGCGGGGGAGGCTGTGCGGGGAGCGGAGGGGAGGGGAGGGGCGGGGGGCGCGCGGCGCGGGACTCTGCTAAGCCGCGCGCACTCGGGGCCCCGGTCGTTCGTGTCACCCTTCGCCGCCCCCTTCCCTCACTATCCCCTGCTCGACTGTCCGCCGTGGTCCGCATTCGCCGCGGTCGGGATCTGATCCTGACGCCCCGGGGATTTCAGAGGAACATGCAAAACCATCCTCCTTGCCAACTCAGCGATTCGCTTTCACTTCGTATCTAGTTGTCTTTCTAGAATTCTTACAGTTGCATCAAAGCCATCTATTAATGTATATGGTGTCCGTTGATTTTCTTTTAAAAACGAGGAAGTGTGAGGCAAGGGGAAAATGATGGGTTAATGTAGCTTGTCAGCTTTTTTAGTTTTTTTGTGGACTGGAAGATACGCCCGCGCGTGTTTGTATTTAGGAACCCTAGTTTGGTTAGGTTAACATCAGAGAGGACAACGCCTAATGTTGCACTGCAAGATGACGAGTAGTGATTTAGAAATACGCGCAGTACGTCTGAGTCGTGAGAGGAGCAAAGTTTTAGAAAGGTCCACTTAAGCAAAGTGAAGAACTGGACAGTGATAACGTTCTTAGGTACTTTGTTGTCTTAAATATCAAAAGAAACTGGTCCAACTCGTTCGGAACTACTTAAAGGGAATAATAATCTCTCTTAGGGTTTGATCCAAGCTTTCCAAGCTTATTTATTTTTAAACATATTCTGACACTAGGTGGACTTAAGCAGTTTTTACGTGGATTGCGTCTACAGGACCAATGCCATGAGGGGTATATAGTCTTGAAGTAAGAAAATAATGAGCTAGGTGTTTCGTTGAGGCAAGTCATGAGAGCATGTGGAGGCTGAATACCAAATTAAAACTGTTGACTTTAATCTTCCTCCAGCTTTTATTTATGAAACTTCAAGTTTACAGGAAAATTGAAAAAATTATACAGTGAAATTATACAAGGAACACCTTCACCCCCAGGGTCACCAAGTGTTAACCTTTCTCCACTCTTGCTTTCTTTCTCCATGTGTATCCACACAGATGTATGTGTGTTACTTTTTCTTAGCTATTGACTTTATCTTTAAGAAACAAAAATGTCTTTTAATTTACTCAGGATACTTAACAGTATTTTTTAACTCGAGAGAATGTGCAGTTATCTGGTAGGTACTCCCAGATTGCACTTGTATTTATGTATCCTTTATTTATTTATTATCCTTTATTTATTTATTGTCCTTTACTGGGAAAAATTGGCCTAAACTCTGTAAACTAATAATGTGTTCCAGTGAAGAATAATCCTCAAATTTATCTGTGACTCTAAAAGAGAATGATAAACATAACTGTATTTTAAAGAATAGTAGCCTTTCCTGGAATTGTTAGTTAAATATAAATTTAGTTTGTATTCATTTTGTGAAGTGTTCTGAACCCAGGTTAGATTTAATCTAGGAGAAACCAGGGTGTCAAGGGGCACCTTTTCCTAGGGGGAAGGGCCCAAAGTAATGCTCTCTTCTCCATTTTCTTACGTATTGATATAGAATCCTGGAGAATTGTTTCCAGAAAAAGAGCTAAGACCCACTCAAGCAGTGATATCAAAGATTTGGACAGTTTCCCAAATCTCTCCATTGCTTCTTTAGCTTAAATTTAGAGAATTGAGAAAGAGGAAGATCAATTCAGGGACTGTAAGTAGCATGATTTTTTCCAAAAGCATATTGTATTCTTTTTTTTTTTTTTCTTTATTTGGCACCTTCTAGAGACTGATCTGTGACTTTTTTGGAAGATCACAGGGTAAATTTCTTAACAATCCTCTGTCTTAGTGCTTATACTCAGAGGTACCAAAGGTGTCCCTGCTGATAAGCCCTCAGGGCCATTTCTCAGCCTCTGGTTGTTACCAGAAAACTGGGTTCATCTCTTGGTGGGTGGCAAGACAAAAGACACAACCAAGCCAAAGATCAGAAGAAGAAAGGGTGTACTACTTGCAGCAAGGAGAATACCAGGATCTTCCCAAAGCGGTATCCTGAAGAGCAAAATTGATGACCTTTTAAGCTAAGGGTACTTGCATATTCGTGAAGGGTCTTGGGTGGTGCATGCCTATTCATGAAGGGGCTTCAGCAGGAGAATTCAGCATAGAATTGGGGCAAAGGTTGACAGCATCCATGCTTTAGTTGATTGAAGTCACAAGGGTCAGAAAAGGTCAACATTATCATCCCTTAGGTTACAGTTGATCTGGTGGTTGAGCGCTGGGGGGGGGGGGGGGTAAATTCTGAAAAACAGCTTAAGAAAGTGCTTCAGGCTAATCTTTACCATGGAAACAGAACTGGGAGTCTTTATAACTGATTTATTATCTTTGCTATTGTTACTCCTTAAGAGCATTATTACTGAGACCTGTTCAAGGGTAATCATTGTGGCCAGGCTTAGATTCCCAAATGGCTTAGGCCAAAAATGGCTTCTCATGTCAAGAAAGCCATGCCTGGTCCTTCTTCTCTGGGTACCGCCTACCCTATCTGCTTACAGTTACTGCTTCTTAGGCTTTCTGTTTTTCCAAAGTTCCTAGAAAATTCACTTGTTTTCTAATCTTTTTTTTAAAGTTGGTTATGGAGATGGGAGTGGATGTCCTTGTAGGCCCTGAAAATACAACATAAATGATCCTTTTAAGTGCTGTCCTGCTAAAAACCTTATTCTGGTTCTTACTTTTTTTGTACAGTTTTTATGATTTTTGCGTGTATGTGTGTGTACGTTACCTCCTTGTTTCTAACAGCTACTGTAGTTCCATAGTGTGTACTTCTTTCACATTTTCTTGTATCCGCAGTACTCTCTTACCATGGATATTGGCTTCAGCTTTCAGCTATCTCCAGCAAAGCTGCCCTTAACATCCTATTATCAATCATCGTGAGAATGTCTCTGGAATGCTTATCTGAGGGCAAGATTGCTGGGTCATAGGTATAAGCACTTTATTTGAGCAAGTGCTGCTAGATTTTTCTCCAAAATAGTCCTGTCTATACTCTATCAATAGTCCTGTCTATATTCTATGCCCCCATGTCCCTGCTAACTCTTTTCAGTATTCAACGTTCTAATCTTTGCCATATATGCACAGTATAAAGTGAATAATTTGAATGTGAGCATTTCTTCATGTCCGTAGCCATTTTGGTTTCTCTTTATGTGAGTTTCCTTTTTCTGTGCTTTACTGACTTTTCTAATTTGTCCTGACTTTTGGGGGGGTGTTCTCAACTTGCAGGAGTTCACTGTGAATTCCAATTATTAGTCCCTTGTCATGTGTGGATATTGGAAATATCTGTTTCTACTCTGTAGCCTGTCAGTTAAACATAACTCTTAATTTTTATGTAAGGAAATCTATCAGTTTTTTTCCTTATGGTTTATGTTTTTGAAATTATGTTTAAGAAATCTTTTCTATCATTAGACCACAAAAAAATTCCCACCATTTTCTTCTGTTAGCTTCATAGATTTACCTTTCACATGGAAGCCTTTTAGGCTTCTGGAGTCAGTTATACAGTGTGTAATAGTTGTTATAACATTCACTTATCCAACACATTTTAATAGAGTGCCTACAAAGGGAGAGGCAGTTCAAAGTTCTTTGTATATATCTGTGAACAAATACCCCTTCCCAGGTGAGCTTGTGTTGTCCTACAAGGATAGGCCTTATTGGGTCACCACCTCCTGTTTTGCTCTAGTGCTCAGGATGAATTCCACAGTTTTACACATAGTATCTGTTAAGAAATAGGCTTTATGGGGAAAGGGAAGACTTACTAGGCCAGGGTCAGCAAGAAAAGAAAACAAAAGCCCTTCATTCTTTCATCATCCCAACCAAAATCTGCTGGGGCCTAGGCATTCTGCTGGATGTGCGTGATGTGTATCTATTTCAGTGGAGAGCCCCACCCTCTTATTATGCTTTCTTATTGTAGGGGAGCTGTGAGAGCAACCTTAATAATGTGGGGAAAGTCAGATCATTTTTGTACTAGGCAGTCTAGATTTGGATGCCAGCGATTTATAGAATAAGTTGTCAGAAAACCAGCTCCCCAGCATTTGGAGATGTTTGGACCTGAGGAGAGTTACAATCCTTTTTAAAGTGGGAAAGAAGACTGTGTTAGTTTCCCAGAGCTACTGTAACAAATTACTACAAACTTAGTGGCTTGAAAACAATTTATTATCATACATTTCTTGAAGTCAGAAGTCTGAAATGGGTCTTCCTGGGCTAAAATCAGATGTTGGCAGAGTTGCACGTCTTCTGGAGGCTCTAGGGGAGAATCTGTTTCCTTTTTCCAGGTTTTAGAGGCTGCCTGCGTTCCTTGGTTTGTGGCTCCTTTCTTTCATCTTCAAAGCCAGTCATAGCCAGCCAGTCAAGTCCTTCTCACTTTGAATCACTCTGGATCTCTTCACATTCCCTCTTTCCCTCTTAAGGATACTTGTGATTTCCTTGGACTCACCTAGGTAAGCCAGGATAATCTCTGTATTTGAAGGTCAGTTTATTAGTAAACTTAATTCCCCTTGGCCATGTGATTTAGCATAATCACAGGTTCTGGGTTGTTATTGTGCCTACCACAAAGACCTTGGTCCCTTGAGAAGTTGGGACCTGGGGAAGCCCCTCCCACCTCCAGTAGCTAGGGGAAGTCCGTAGGCCAGGCAAACCAACTTAAGTTCCTGGGGTCACTTTTGGACAGTTTTGGTTTTTGCACCCTGGCAGTGATCCAACAGAGAAAGAAAGACAATAAATGTAGTAAATTATTAGTATGTTAGAGGATGAGTGCTGTGGACAAGAAGAAAGATGTAAGGACAAGTAAGGAGGCCAGTGTGGGAGAGGGAGTCAGAGCAGTAGTAGAATGGGGATGGGGAGTAGATCACGTAGGACCTTGTTGGCCATTGTGAAGTCTTTAGTTTTTTTTTTACTGTGAATGGTATCAAAGGAGTGCTGTGATGTAACTTCAGTTTTAAAAAGGATCACACTGGCAGTTGTATTGACTGAGAACAGACTGCAGGGGGGCAAGGGCACCAACACAGGGAAACGTGTTAGGAAGAGGCTATTCCAGGTAAGAGATGGTGGAGGCTCTTGTTCTAGTGTATATTTGCAGTATAGAGCATGTACTTCAGTTGATAGACCTAAAGCATGACATTATGGAGCCACAGGCAGTTTAGCCTCACTAACCTCTGGATAGTTTTCTTATGAGGGTGGACTCAAAATAAGATTGTTCTGTGTAAAGCATTTGAATGTGGTGCCTGATACTCAGTAAATAATGGTTATTATTAATAGGAATGAATATTTGAATTCTTCATTTTGTCAAATCTTTAAAGTGGGAGCATGGACTCCTTTATAAACATTAAAGTACCAAATTTAGAGGACCATTCCTTGCAAGTCAGAGAGTCGAAGGCACTTAGAAGTACTTTTTTAGATGTAGTAGTAAACTTAGAAAACTCTATTCTGGACTGAGAATATATATTGAGTCCAGAGACAGATTCACTGACCTACAGCGAGGTCCTAACAGCCTGAAACATTAACACCTTGGAAATGGTCATAAAGAAATACCAATATATGCAGCTATTTTATGCATTACTTAGCATTTTTTTAATTATAATGTTTTAGTATCAAGAGTACAAATGGTACAAAATGGCACATAATGTATCAATGGTACAAAAATCAATGGAAGTTTAATGTAGCAGGTAATAATTTTACACGAGAGAATTAA
Source organism: Globicephala melas (assembly GCF_963455315.2). Classification (NCBI taxonomy): domain Eukaryota; kingdom Metazoa; phylum Chordata; class Mammalia; order Artiodactyla; family Delphinidae; genus Globicephala; species Globicephala melas. The sequence goes on along the minus strand of NC_083317.1, from coordinate 18,872,694 downwards.
AAACTGAAGTAATGGTTTATTTAAAATGTATAAAACCACATCTGAAAAACAATCATAAAAAATTCTAGTGTTGGGGCTTCCCTGGTGGCATAGTGGTTAAGAATCCACCTGCCAGTGCAGGGGACACAGGTTCGATCCTCGATCCCTGGTCCAGGAAGACCCCACATGCTGCGGAGCAGCTGAGCCCGTGCGCCACAACTACTGAGCCCACATGCCACAACTACCGAAGCCCACGCACCTAGAGCCTGTGCTCCACAACAAGAGAAGCCACCACAATGAGAAGCCCATGCATTACAACGAAGAGTAGCCCCCACTTGCCCCAACTAGAGAAAGCTGGCGCTCAGCAGCAAAGATCCAACGCAGCCAAAAAAAATAAATAAATAAAATTCTAGTGTGTGATCAGGGCAATAATGCACATATCTATAATGATTTTGTTACTTTATTTTGCTGTTTGAGAATATTGTACTGGCATTTATAAGAAATGTAACACAAAGCTGGGATTAACTTTTATATTATTCTGTCAGTATAATGGTTTGCAATAAATTCTGCTAAGAAGGTACAGCTTTTAGCTGAACCATTGTAAATTGTTCATCTCCATGTTGTTTTTTGTTTGGCCACACCATGCATCATGAGGGATCTTAGCTCCCTGACCAGGGATGGAACCCATGCCCTCTGCAGTGGAAGTGCAGAGTCCAAACCACTGGACTGCCAGGGAATTTCTATGTTGATTTTTAAGCTGCAGGTTTGAATCTGTTATTAAGACTGAATTGCTGTAATATAGTTGACATGCCTTCACTTAATTTTGAAGTAACCTGAATTAATTTATTGGCTGAGATTGGGCTGAAAACATCCCAGTAAATCCAAGGGAATGATAATGATGTCATGTCAGGCTAATAAACACCATTTAAACAAAAACTAGTTTATAAATATTAGTTGTGGATTTTCTTTTATATGTGAAGATTTCTTCCTCCTCTTCTGCTTATCCTCCACTTTTATTTGAATTGGGTCTTTACTTCTTGTATACCGTGTCTGCTTATGCAGATAATTTCAGAATGTCTTTCATTTTAACTTTTGTAGGGTCAGCTTTTGAAATACTTCAATCATGACGAAAAGAGAAGCAGAGGAGCTGATAGAAATTGAGATTGATGGAACAGAGAAACCAGAGTGCACAGAAGAAAGGTTGGTATTTTTTTAATTTACCACTTTTTATATTATCAACATGCCTAATTAAGAATGAAGCCAAGGGCTTCCCTGGTGGCGCAGTGGTTGAGAGTCTGCCTGCCGATCCAGGGGACACGGGTTCGTGCCCTGGTTCAGGAAGATCCCACATGAGAGGCCACAACAGTGAGAGGCCTGCGTACCGCAAAAAAAAAAAAAAAAAAAAAAAAAATCACGCTAAGTTCTTTTGGGGGCCTTTTTTTTTTTCCAACTGACCTCAGCATTTTGGGGGATAATGTATTGCCTTTTTCCTCAGACTTACTGGGTTTGTTGGTTTTGTAGCTGGGAGGAAAAGATAGTTTTAAAGACAGTAATAAGCATAGCTGATAATGATCAAGCAATTGATTGTGATGGTTTTTCCCCCTCAGGCACTGTTTGATTCTTTTTCCTTTTGTCAGTGCTGATTACTTTTATTTCAGTAAGAGTTTAATCCACAGCCTGAACTAATTCAACAAATAACAGCTGTCTGGAGTACATGAATAAATGAGACTGTAACTTGCCCTTGTAGAGACTACCTTGTATTTGAGGAAACATACATCTGTATGAGCCATCACAGTACTAAGCATTTAGAGAAGTGAAAGGTGTTAGTTTTTGGAATAGTAATAGAATATTACTTACTCCATTAAGGAAGGAGGGCAGTGGTAATGAGTTCTGAATCCAAGGAGAGAATATGGGTAAAAAATAGGGATTTGGGAGTCAAGAAGGTTGAGGAGGGTAATGGCTAATAGTCCTACTTTACTCTGTAAAGCAGGAGATAATAAACTGAAAGTAAAAGGACCTCAAGGGTAGCAGAAAACTGACATAGAGTAACGAAGGTTCAGAACAACTATGATGGGAATGGAGAAGATCACTAAAGTTGAGTAGGATGCTGAGTGTTGAGAGTGCAGCTGAGGTTAAAGACCTTAAATTTTTTAAAATTGTATTTTATTGTGGTAAGTATATTTAACACAAGATCTACCCTCAATAAATTTTTAAGTGTACAATACAGTATTGTCAACTGCAGGCATAATGTTGTGCAATGGATCTCTACAACTTATTTGTCTTGCATAATTGAGATTTCATGCCAGTTAATTAGCAACTCCCCCATTTTTTCTGCGGTTACTTATGCCACCTCTTCTGCTCAGAAGAGACGTTTGGCTCTAGCTCAAAAGAGAAACCCCAGTTTAGTGTCCTCCGTCCTGTCCTCCCCCACCATGCCCTGGTACAGAAACATTTTCCTGACAGAAAAGGTCTAAAATACCTTGACATGGCTGCCTGGGAGACCTTAAATTTTTAATGGAGCTTTTCAACATGTTCGATTATGCTATTTTCTCCAACGGAAGAAACAATAGGCTGCATGTCTTCCTTAATTTTCATACATGTGCACATATAAATGTTTAGGTTGTGTGTGTATACGTACATACATACATTTATTTATTTATTTATGTAGCACATTACCCCAGAACTTTGCAGCTTAAAGCACCCAACTGTTATTATCGCACGAAGTTTCTCAGAATCCGGAACCTGGGGACAGTTTAGCTGGATGGCTTTGGCTCAGGGTACTTTGTGAGCTTGCAGTGAAGCTGTTCGTCTGGGCTACAGTCATCTGAAGAGCTGACTGAGGCTGGCATATCTGTTTCTGAGATCACTCATAAGACTGGTGACAGGACCATTCGCTTCCTCACCACATGGGCTTCTTTCCGTGCAGGGCTGCTCATGACATGGTGGCTGGCTTTCCCTAACGCAGATGGTCTGAGAGAGAGCCTTGGCCACAGTGTCTTATTTTTAAATAACCTAATCTAAGAAGCAGTACATATATCACTCTTAGTCCTTAGTCCTTTGGTCACACAGTCCAACCTTGGTACAATTCGGGAGGGAACTATGAAAAGATGTGAATATTAGGAGGTAAGAATCATTTGGGCTATCTTGGAGACTGACATGCACGTATTTATTTTTATATATACATACATACAAATGGTCCACAAAGTCTGAAGTTTTTACTGTTTGACCCCTTACAGAAAACCTTTGCTGATGTCTCATGTAAGATATTGGTAGTTACTGTGGTTGATAGTTACTGTTGACCTGGGGAGTAGCTATGTAAAGGAAGCAGTTATAGCTAGCTGTCTAGTTGTAGCAGATTGCTATGCAGAAATTTAGGTCCAGTGATGTGAGATCATCCACACTTTCTCAAGGGAAATTGGTAATCAGGTTTTTTATATGGATCTCCCAAGGTTTAAATGGTGGCAACAAAATATTAAAAAGTGTTTTAAATGTTGAGCTCATGTAAAATAGGTCTTTAAAAATCTGTGTTAAAGTGACATTTTAAAGATTATTGTTATGAAAAAAAGAAAAATATAGCCCACTCTGCTATAGCTGAAGAATTAGTAAAAATACTCACTTAGCCAAAAGACCCAATTATTTTACCTTAACAAATAGTAATAAGAATATGTTTACTATTATTTTAAAATAATCTTGTTTTTTTCAGTCATGACTGTTCTCTTTTATAAATTTTAAAAGTTTTAGGAATTTAGGCTGAATACGTTCAGTGAATATCATGTGTATATTGCATTATACTTGGAATTTATGTGAAAATGGAACTTGACAAATTTTAAATACATACTGTTTTTGACAACTGCAAATGAGATTTAAACCATATATAAATTAAACATGTCATGAAACTTGATTGAATTCTAGGTTTATCAATTCAGCAAATACTAATTGGTACCTATTTTCTGTTTGGCCTCAAATAAGGATTCACAAAAGATACGTAGAATTACGTACCAGAGATTTTACCTCAAGGAACTTTGTAGAATTCAAAGTATGAAATAATAATGCAAAAGAGCCCTTAGAGAGTTTTAAAGGAAAATTATAATTTTTTAAGGTGGATCTAGACTGATTATAACCAGTAGTTTTCAGATTAGATTAAATGAAAATATTTTTGATAACATATTTTCATGTCTTATAATTTACATTATTAAATTGTATTAATCTTGGAAAGAGAAATTGACTAGTAGAGATGGCATACAAGTTTTGAAGAGGCTTTATATATTCCTTTCTGAGCCTAAAATTCTTCAAAATAACTTGGAAATATAATATAAATGCAAATGTTTCTCCTTAAATATTGTATATGCAATATTTGTATGTGTATACACACATGCATACATATGTATGTATATAATATGGTGTATTTGAAAAGGTGCCTTAAATTTCAAGCTAGCATTTCTCTGTGCGATGTGATTCAGTATTAAGCTTAACAACACTAGCTGTTGATGAGCCTACCACTGTGAAAGGTGTCTGTGCAGAAAGGAGTTTCAAAGGCCAGAAATGTGTTTTGGTGTTGAATTTTGTTTTCACCATATCATTGCATTAATATCCAGGGTAAGAATGTAATTGTTAACCATTATATTCTTTAACACTGGATCCTTTAACATTGTATTCTTTAGCATTGTTGAACAAACCTACACTCCAGCTGAATGTGTAAGCCAGGCCATAGACATCAATGAGCCAATAGGCAATTTAAAGAAACTACTAGAACCAAGACTGCAGTGTTCTTTGGATGCTCATGAAATTTGCCTGCAAGATATCCAGGTATTATTTTTTTCTTTTTTGAGATTTGTATTTCAGCATTTATATCTGCATTAGAAATGTTTTGTTGTTGTTGGCCTTTTCTCTCTAGCTGTGACCTTTTTCTCCATTTGACCTATATTATTATAAAATGTAAGCATTTAGAAGTAAAAAGAATTCTTTCAGAAAAATTTCCTCCACTTAAAATTATTTTTAAAAGATTGAGTAATAAATCAAACATTCTTTTTTTTACTTTGACAAATATAAAATGAGAAGTTTAAATACATTTTAATCAGAGCTTAAAACGTAGAGTAGTGAGAAACACATTGATCTTGGAAGCTGAAGAAGTGTGTCCTCACACCCTGTTTCTAACTTTTAACTTCTTTGTGCATCAGTTTCCTCATCTTTTAAAGATAGTTTGACCAAATGATTTTATATTCCCTTCCATCTTTATTTGCTCCAGCAGTAAATTTTGGATAAGCTACAAAGGGATACATTGGAATGTGAACCCAGGCCTGTGTGACTCTAAAACTCTTCACTTGTTTGAGGCTGACTTTTTAATAAAGTTTTTATTGAATAATTCATTGTCACTGGACTTGACCTGTTTTTTTCTCATATGTAAAATTAAGGGACTCAATCTCTTACTTGTTTTTTAGCTCTGATATTTGTTGCTGCTCTTACAATACCTGACCTAAGCAAAACGAAATTAACACCTGCAAAGTACCCAGCCTATCATAGGATCTCAATATATATTGGTAGAATAAATGGAAATATGCATAATTTATAGTATCATAGAATTCAGAGCTGGCCTTGCATCTAGGACATTTTGGATTTCTTCCTGTCCCCCTCCCCCTTCTCCTCCTCAAAAAGGATCTGAGGATAGTAACTTCTGTTCTCCATGTCAATTAATGCAAATACACAGTTGGAGTCAGAATGCTTGCTGCTTGTGGTAATGCTTTTGTATTTTCAGATGAGTGCTGACTTCAGAGCTGATGAACAACAGTTGAGTTGTACTTCTCTAAGGAATATGACCTGAGATCAAATATCATGCTTGAGTTTTGTCCTTGTGCCAGCTCTTAACTGAACTAGCTAGAGTGTCCAGTACCTGAGAGCCCTCTTCAGAGTTATACAGGCTTTAGCTTCTAGTAGATAATACCAGTGTCTACTGGAGAGGGGAGAAATCTTGCTATGAGGAGAATTTTTAACAAAATGTCAGGCAGAGACTGTTGTCTTAAGGAGTAAAGCTGCCACGTTTGACCTGTCCAAGTGTAGGGTTACAAAGTTTGTCTTGTCTCTGTTTAAGTTAGATGCATAGTCACTTAAGATTTTAGGCTTTATGTGTATGATGTTTTTAATATTAGAAAATATGTTTGTACCATGACTACAGTATTGGCTGAATTCTTGGGAATGAGTGGGAGGAGCTTTGTACCTCCAGCTGTATGATATGCAGACACAGAGATACACATTATTCAAAATAATTACAACAGAAGGCTGTTTATAAATGGATGACAAAATGTCTAGAAGTCAGAATTACTTTTTGCCATTTGTGTGAACTGTATTCAAAAGCACTGATACTGAAAGGTACTGAAAGGATACAGAATTATGATTAAAGATATTCACAGCTAGGTCAAGTAGTAAGGTTATAAGTCCTTTAACTTCATTAACTTTATGATCAAAAATTTAGAGTTAACCCTGATCTTAAATGTGTATCATTGATTAAAAGGGAGATATGGTAAGAATTACATAAATAAATTTATATAAATTGTCCCCACTAATAAAACACCCTTGCTTATTCATGGCAGATAAATAGCATTATCTTCTACTTTAAATACTTTTACAGAAAAAATAATTGCCTTTGGCATTATTTAAAATTCTAAACTAGACTCCAGAGCTAGAGAAAACCACCACTTACAGTAAATCCTGTCGTCTGTGTTGTCCTTAATTGCTACCACAGTGGTTAAGTTATTTTCAGTTTTGGCAAAGAATTAAATGATGGGACAACTTGAATAATTAAACGTGTTCTGTAACTTAATTAGTATGCCTCAGTAATTAAGTCCTGTTTGGCACATCCATTTATATTAAACAAGATGACTGAGCTAAAATAATCTTAATCATTTTATCCATGTTTAGCTGGATCCAGAACGAAGTTTATTTGACCAAGGAGTAAAGACAGACGGAACTGTACAGCTTAGTGTACAGGTAATTTCTTACCAAGGTAAGTTACTTTTAATGTTGTTACTTAAAAGTTTAGCTCATGTTTTTCTAATATGGGAACTCAATTTTATAAGTTTTAGATGGTTGTCTAAATTAGTAAATGTGATGTTATAGCCAAATATTCATGCTTTTGATTTAATTGTTTTATCTGTCAGGATGAAGCAGATAGTATAACACATTCTACCTACTTTAATCAGGAAAGGGTATATTACAGAGTAGTAAATAACAGGATCACAGGGAGGGCTGAAAGAACAGGTTCTAGTTGACTTTCTAAGAATGCCTCAGCCACGCTGTAGAACTGGACTGCCAAGGAAGCTGCTGCTCTGCCGGGATCTGGAAAATGCCAAATCTGAAAGCCACAACTATAGCTGTCGATTTGGAACCATGCTGCCTTTTCAGTGATTCACATTAGCCAAAAAATGGATGCCGTGTGCTTGCTTGTCCCCTCTTAACTCATCTCCAAATGGAACGCTCATGGCAGTGATTCTAGAACCTAAATCACATCTGCAGCCGTAGCTGCAAGGACATGTATAGTCTCTGCAGTTTAGCACAGAGAGAGGAATTTGCAAAGGATGTGATGTGACCCAGTCAGCCATATCCATCACAGTATTTTACTAATCTGTGTAAATACCCAAGTTAGAAAATTAGGAAACCATTTTTGGTGGGTTGAATTTTAGTTTTTTTAAATGTGGCTTTTTGAGATTTCTAACCAGAGTTTTAGACTAATTTTCATCTCTGAACATATTGTATTGCTTACAATTATATTTCACAAACCAAAGTTTTCTTCACATTATGAAAATGGTAACTACCTACTTATGATCCTTAATTTCCCCAGGATTTACTATTGTTGGGAATAGGAAAGAAAATCAATCTTTGTTTTTTATCTTTAAAAGTTTAGTGACCTCTCAGTATAGGTGTGTTTAAGAAGAGTTGACTTGATGCAATTTGAATGGAGGATTAGGGGATAATTTTTAGGAAAAATCTTCTTCAAAAATTATAATTTGTTTCCTCATATATATTTGAAAGAACTGACTTCTGTTTACACTACCTGATGAATTATAGCTGTATATTTTCTTGTAATAATGATTTTCCTGATTGAACTTCAGAATATTGAAATTGAGTTTTGTTTTTTCTTGCAAATACACTTTGATTAAATTTTTGATATAGATTGTAACTGAATCAGTGAGCAAACAGTAGCTGTTAAGTAGTATGATAGTTTTTTGCAGCTGTTATTTTAATATAAGTATCTGAGATTATTTCATAAAGGGCTAGTTTATTCTATTTTGAATATCTTAAGTATTTGGGTTTTTCTTCATTCAATTGAAAATGAAAATCAGAATTTAATGATGTGAATTTAATGTAACAAGCTTAGTGTCTGTTCATTTTTAATACATGTACTTTGTCTTCTAAAAAGAAAAGGAGTCAGTAAATAATTTTAATTTTTTCAACTTCTCAGGATAAGTAGCTACTCATACTCTCCATAGTGTAGTTTTAATTTTCTATTCCATAGTGGTACTTTTTTTCCTAATGTTTGTAGGTGGTGTGTGTGTGTGCTTGCATGCATGTGTGTGTGTATATATGCATGGTGGTGGTGGTATTCTTAAATTATTTTAGACTTACAGAAGAGTTGCAAGTGTAGTAAAAGAATTCCTGGATATCCTTCACCCAGATTCCCCAAATGTTAACTTTTACTATGTTTGCTTTATTCTCTCTCTCCCTCATCCCCACATTATTTTTTTGACCTGGTTAAGAATGAGATGTAGACATTATTCCTTCCTATCTCTAAATACATTAGTGTGTTTTCCGAAAACAAGAAATTCTTTTGCATGACCACAGTTCAGTTATCAAAATGAGGAAATTAATATTGGTACAATACTGTTATCTAATCTATCAAAGTTCTGCTGAATTGTTGTTTTTCTCATTTAATAGAAATCTGTTTAAATTCTCTAGACATAATGCTAAAAATATTTAAAATGGAGCCTTGCTCTACCATTTGAGAACATATAAACTCAACTAAATTTTTATTTGTTAGAGACTTCCGTGTTTTCACTTAGATATACTTGTTTTCTTTTTAATCACTGGTAAGGAATTGAACCAAAGCTAAACATCCTGGAAATTGTTAAACCTGCGGAAACAGTTGAAGTAGTTATTGATCCAGATGCCCACCATGCCGAAGCAGAAGCACATCTTGTTGAGGAAGCTCAAGTGATAACTCTTGATGGCACAAAACACATTACAACCATTTCAGATGAAACCTCAGAACAAGTGACGAGATGGGCTGCTGCTCTGGAAGGTTATAGGAAAGAGCAAGAACGTCTTGGGATACCCTATGGTAATAAAATGCATAATAATTATGTTAAGTAGAATAATAAGAATTAAGCTTGACATGAAAGACAGTAGGGTGAGTAGATTATCTATCTTAAATGTAGAATTTTTAGGAAATATATTGATTTTCTTTGGTTTTGTTTTTGTTTTTTTTGGACTGTAACATATGATGGTGCTGGGAATACAAAGATACAAAGAAAAAAATCTGCCCTTAGGGCATTCACAATGTAGTTGACGAGAGAGAAGATAAATGAAAAAAGATAATTGCTATAAACGTAACATGTTTTTAAGCTGTCAATAACTGGTATAAAGAAACATACTCTTAGAATCTCAAAAGGATCATAGTGGTCTGGGGGAAAATTGGGGAAGAGTTTATTATAGACAAGGAAACTGCTAGACATTGCCGACAGGAAATGTTTGTGCAAAGCTGAGAAGTGTGAGTAGTGAGAAGATGCATTGGGTAAGGAGTTACTCTGTAGCATTGTAGAACTGTTTTTGTTTTTTTTTTTTGTGTGGTACGCGGGCCTCTCACTGTCGTGGCCTCCCCCGTTGCAGAGCACAGGCTCCGGACGCGCATGCTCAGCGGCCATGGCTCACAGGCCCAGCCACTCCGCGGCATGTGGGATCTTCCCGGACTGGGGCACGAACCCATGTCCCCTGCATTGGCAGGCGGACTCTCAACCACTGCGCCACCAGGGAAGCCCTGTTGAACTGTTTTTGATTGATGGAAGTGACAGTTGAGAATGAATGTGGCAGTGGTATATGGCATAAGTTGGAGCAGGTAGTTTGGGTGTGACTAGGTGATAATATTTAGGTTAGCCTAGACCAGGTGATTTCTGTGGGAGCAGAAAGGAGGAGATGAATCAAAATAATGATGGGACTGAGCAACTGATTGATGGATTGTGTGAACGTAGAGAGGGGAGATTCAAGTATTGATCTAACTTCTCAAGCTTGGGTGACTAGGCAATAATAATATAAGAATTGGTTACATCTTCATTACATATTTCCTGAGCCAGGCACCATGTTAAATTCTGGGCTTTCAGTAGTGCACAGGAAAGATAGTCCATGCCTTCTAAACCTTAGTGGGGAAGGTAGGAAAGTCTGGTATTGGAAAGATTTTTCAAGGGAAAGTGTTGATTGTACTTGATTTTCAAGTAATAGTACAAATTCAACTGGAGGTCACCAGAAAGTAGTTTCAGGTGCACAAAATTTGGACTGGAGATAAAGATGTTATCTGGGACTCAGTCACATTGAATTTGTTAAAGTCATACAAGTAGATGCAGTCTCTGACGGAGAGAGATAAAATGGAAGAGAACATAATGCTGGACCTTGTCAACATTTAGGGTTGAGGAACAGGAAGTGGGGGGAAAGCTTTAACAGATAGAAGGAAAATAAGAACCGTATATAGTGCTGATGAAATTGGGGAAGAGTTTTAGATGGTCACAAGTCTTGACACTGCTGAGAAAGTCAAAGAATGCTGACTGAGTAATATCTATTACATTTGGTCATTAGAGGCTCATTGGTAGATTTAGATAAAAGCAGCTGCTGAGTTGGAGCAACAAAGGTGAATTATAAGAACTAAATAAACATTGTAGAAATGGAGAAAATTGAGTATGAATTGGGGGGGGCAGGTGGGAAGAATGCTGGGGTAATAAATAAATAATATTGAAGGTTCAGGAGTTGGTGGTGACCTGAGTGTATTTGTAGATAAATGGTGTGGAACTAGTGGGAGAAGGAAAGATTAAAGAAGCAAGGATAGGAGTTATTCATAACAAGATAAAAGAGTCCAGTTTGAAGGATGAGACCTAAGCCATTCCTCAAAGAATAAGAAAGCTGTTAAGACCAAGTCTAGTGGCAGTGTGGATCTTTTCATTTGCTGTCAATTTCGGGTTTTCTGCGTAGCATCTCAGTCTGGCCCTGCGCTGCCCAGTGCCGTGGCCACCAGTCCCATGTGAGCACTTGAAATATGCCTGGTCTGAATTGAGATATGCTGTAAGAGTAAAACACCCAGTACAAAAGGAAAAGAATGTACAATCTTATAAATTTTTTACCTAGATTACATGTTGAAATGAAAACATTTGGATGTATTAAGTGAAATTATTATCAAAACGAATTTCACCTGTTTCTTTACCTTTTAATGTAGCCATTAGAAAATTTTAAAGTTACATAGTGGCCTGCATTATGTTGGACAGTGCTGATCTACACAATTTCTGCCGTCAGTACTGGGGAGTTTTCCTTCATTATTATTTTGATAATAACCTTCTGTGTTTCTCTGTTCTTTTTCTAGAACTCCTATCAAATCTCCTGGGTTGATCCTCTACATCTTTTTTCTTCCTTATTTTTCATCTTCATATCTATTTGTACTACTTTCTGCCAAATTTTCTTGTCTTTTTTTTTAATTATATATTGTTTATTTATTTATTTATTTATTTATGGTTGCATTGGGTCTTCGTTGCTGAGCGCGGGCTTTTCTCTAGTTGCGGCAAGTAGGGGCCACTCTTCGTTGCGGTGCGTGGGCTTCAGTTAGTTGTGGCACACAGGCTCAGTAGTTGTGGCTCACGGGCTCAATAATTGTGGCGCACGGGCTTAGTTGCTCCGCGGCATGTGGGGTCTTCTCGGACCAGGGCTCGAACCCGTGTCCCCTGCATTGGCAGGAGGATTCTTAACCACTGCACCACCAAGGAAGTCCCTTTCTTTTCTTTATATTGCAACCTGATTTTTAGTTTCAATTTACAAGGGCTATTTATTTTGGTTGTTACCTTTCCATAGCATTCTGATCTTATATTACAGATATCATGTTTTCTCTCCTCTCTATGTTGATTACAGTGAAGTGGAGGTTTATTATTTTTTTGTTGTTGTTTGCAGTTTGTTATTGCATTATTTTTGCTTCCTCTGGGTTCTGTTTTTCTGTTTATTTTTGGTCATCTAGTGGTTTCCTTATCGTCTCTCAAATATCTGATTATTTTTGACCATCTGTTCATATTTAAGAGTGAATAACTTTAAAGCTAATTAGTTTGAAGTCTGGAAGGAGTTTGTTGACTATGCTGGTGAAATGGGGTGTTGGTCATTTTATTAAAAGATTTTCAAGTGTCAGCATGTATAGATCTTTTTCCTGGGTCTCCCAACTTCTCTGGAAAATTGGCCAAACACGTGTCAGGAGTAGAAGGTTGGGGTGAGGATTTAGGGTTGATGTGTGTGTGTAAATGTTGCATTCTGGAAGTGGAAAGGGAAGTGGAGTGGGTGGAGAGGGTCTCACTCTTCGGTTTGTAGACCGGTCTAAAGTGTTCCTGGTGCCTACGTGGTGGGGAGATGCTTCCATTTCTGTTGTTTCCCACTCATGTTCCTGTGAGTTTACATCTTTCAGAAGTTTCTTTAGCATCATTTTACTAAGGACTTAGAGAAAAGAGGCAGGGAGAACATGCATGGCAATTAGTTATGTTAAACTAGAAGACCTGATATTATTTAAGAAAACAAGGCAGACTAACTATTTTCCCCTAACATGTTTTTTTTTTTTTTGCGGTACGCGGGCCTCTCACTGCTGTGGCCTCTCCCGTAGCGGAGCACAGGCTCCGGACGCGCAGGCTCAGCGGCCATGGCTCACGGGCCCAGCCGCTCCGCGGCATGTGGGATCTTTCCGGACTGGGGCACGAACCCGTGTCCCCTGCATCGGCAGGCGGACTCCCAACCACCGCGCCACCAGGGAAGCCCCTCCTCTAACTTTTTGATCCTGATACTTTTTTGTTCACGTTTACATAAAATGTGCTTACTTGAACTTTGAAGTGTGTTTCAGGATAGCTTTTCTAACTTTCCAGAACTCCTTCTGTTTGTTGTTTTGGAGTAGTAGTAAAAAATAGAGCCTCTTGCTTTCTCAGTTCCTGTCAGTTCCTTGACTTCACTTTTATCTGGACCTCCTCTCTCCCTTTCCTTCGTGTTTCGATGCTACTCAATTTCAGTTCCACTCCCACCGGTTTCTCTTTATTGTGGTCTTCTCCTCTGGAAGTGATCCTTGGCTTAGTTTGAAAATTTCACAGGTGCTTCACTGCTCCATCCCCTTTAAAGCTGACCATGGACCTTTGTATTCCTCTGCTACTGGGTTGGGCAAAACTGTGCTTTCAAAGAATACTTCCTGGCTGTGTTCAGTTTTTCGCATGCTCAGGATGGAGAGTGAGATGTTCCTTTGCTTCCCTCTGCTTTCTCCTGCACAGATGCTGATACCATACAGCTCTTGTGACTGTTACTGCTTTGTCTTCACCTGCATGTATTTTGGGTTCCATGGGGATATCATGTCACCTGGTTTAATTGTAAATGTCCATGGATTTTTGGTTTTGCTCTCTAGTTGCTTTTAGTGGTGGGTTTTGTTTTGTTTTATGTGTGCATTCAGAGAAATTTTAAAACTTTGCTGCCATTTTCTTAGAATCTTCCTTCCTTAACTTCCTTGTGAAAAAAATCAAACAAAAAATCAATTCTGTGGCTTGCAATCCTGTATTATGTTTGATTCATTTTTACTGTAAATTGGCTCTTGATAAGTACCTGAGTGTTATTTTTCCTCACTTATTTTCTTATTGAATAGCATGCATCTTGGGGGCATATAATCAATACCATTTGGATAGATGACCTTCTCCATGCAGAAATACCTATACCAAAATTAATTCAGCTAGTATTTATTAAAATTCTGTGAGTAGAAATTCCGTTACATGCCAAGGATACAATCATGAACTATTTACACATGTTGACCATCTTTTTTATTTGTGAATTCATTCAGTAGTAAAAAAGGATGAAGAAAATGAAACTATTTGGATTCACCTTTTATAGATTTAACAAATGTACGCACAAAGCGCCGTGGTAAGCTCTGAAGATTCAGTGGTTTACAAGACACAGTCCTTATATTTAAGACCTCAAGGTTTTATGGGGGGACAGCTGAGTAGACATGCAATTAGCGTGTTGTATTGTAAGTGCTACCATAAGGGTAAGTGCAGGAACAACTAGCTTTTTACAAGAAGTAAAAGTGAGGAAAGAGTACGTTCATATTTTGGAGAATATGTCTCCCCAGAAACCCCTTATAATTTTATTTTTTCAGTGCATCAAATCATACACTACTACAAAATAATTTTTTAAAACTTGTTTAATTTACTCCATTTTCTACAAGGTAATCATGTATTTTATTCTTCCATTTGGCCCACTGGAGAGCAGTTTTGCATTTTGTTTTTCTTGGTAAAATTCCAGACTAACTGATGTAGAAATAAGTGAATCCATCAAAAATTTAGATTAAGAAATTGAAAAGGAGCTAAGGAGAAAATAGAGCATAAGAATCTTTTTTATTTCATATAATGAGTTTATTTACTTCACTTACTTGTAAAAAAAAGAAACCTGTCTGGATTTTATCTGCGTGTTTGTGTGTGTTTACAAGTTAACTGTAAATTTATATAATATCTAAGATGCAACTAGGCCAATGGTAATATTTTTCTCTTTAGATCCCATACAGTGGTCCACAGACCAAGTCCTGCATTGGGTGGTTTGGGTAATGAAGGAATTCAGCATGACCGATATAGACCTCACTACGCTGAATATTTCCGGAAGAGAACTCTGTAGTCTCAACCAAGAAGATTTTTTTCAGCGGGTTCCTCGGGGAGAAATTCTCTGGAGTCATCTGGAACTTCTTCGAAAATGTATAAAATTGAAATTACTGTCTATTTGCATTGTAGCTTAAGTTTAGTTTTATTTCTTTATAACTTTGTTTTCATCTAAATTGTTCATTGATAATAGCAATAATAATTAACATTTATTAATTGTGTAAGGTTGTACTGAGAGCTTTATATGTATTATCTCATTTGATCTCGTACTAATGCCACAGATCATTACTTTCCTTATCTCTTCAGATACGAATCTGAGGCTTAGAGAGCCCCTACAAGGTTATAGAACCTAGGGTGAGGCAGAGCCAGGCTCCAAACCCAGGCAGACTAACCCTAGAATCCAAGTTCTGAAGTAAGATTCTATGCCCTGCAATTAGCTCTGTTCATATATTCTAGTTGTTGACTTCTGTTTCATCAGTCAGTCCTGTCCTTTATGCTCATCTTCTAGAAATTTAAGGTTATTTGTTCACAGGTGGCTTCCCTCGCATTCCCTTCATTATTGGGATTAAATCTTTTAAAATATCTTTTAATTGAATGGGATCTTAAGGGAGAAAGGGGAAGTGTAAGTATGCAACACACCATCTTGAATTGGAAGCCACAGATTATAGTGTTACCATGTTGCTTGACAGACATTATTATGATTAAGGCTGTCCAACAAAAAGAGCTCAAATAGATGTAAATTATTTTGCTTGAATTTTAATCCATCTTATATTTCAGTGACTGTTAAAATATCTTAGCAGTAACCCATTCCCTGACACTGTTAAATAAATCAGGAATGCTAGCCAAACCCATATAATAACGGTTATGGATGAAAATGTAACTGGTAGCATTTCATCCTACTGTGTACCCAGTAAGGGGACAGATCTGGTAGAGGGATTTTTCACAATCATTTAATGCTTAGGGTTTTCATCTGCTGTTGAATAAGAAATGAGCTCTGTAGAGAAGCTTTCCTTCATTGTTTTTATTGGTAATATCTCTCTTGTGTTGGTTCTCTTAAATATCAGGAGGAGAAAAATATTTAAAAGACTTATTACGTTCATTATATTTACACGGTTTATTTCCAGTTTCAGTTCCTATTAGATAAATAAGTTGAATGTTCTGGTTGAAAGTTTATCCTTGGCTTCGCAGGTTTTCTTCTCTGCAGAGCTTTTCAGCTGAGTAAGGTAAATTCCTGAATTGTTTCAGGTTTTTAACATGTAAGTTATGTTTACAGAAACATTTTCTTGTAGGGACTCTCGAGAATAGAACAAGGGCAGTGTTTAGACTACAGTTTAGTTTTTCTCAAATTCATGGTTTTCGCTCTGTCTCCCAGGTCAGCACTTTTTGGTTGTTTCTCTCTGGTTCTCCCAGTGCTTCTCAAATGTTAAAGCTCATTCGGAGACTTTTCCTAGTACAGGGGGCAGAGAAATCTTGTGTATCTTTCCATCTCCTTGCAGTCAGTGGTAGAATGGGTCTTCTTCAGAAGAGCTCTGCTCTGGAATTGTTTTGTTTTCAAAAGTAACAAAGCCCCAGAGCCTAGATGAGTATCTTAGGGAATTCCTTGCTTATCGGGCCGTGGTTCTTTGCCTGGTGAGGAAATCCCATCTGGTTTGGGAATCTAATTCTCAGAATCTGGGAATGGATAGGGTGGTGTGTAAGGCTATTTCTGGCAGACTTTCTATAATTCACAAGCCTTACCTCTCAGAACAGGCTCCTTTGGGCACAGTCTAGTTCTCTGGCCCCTCCTGTAGAGTGAAGTCTACAGCATATTTCTGAAAGGCATTTATTAACCCAGCATTTATTATCTTTTCCTCAATGATCTATCAAGGAGACACAGTACTGAACAGATAGAGCTCCATCTTTACATATTTGTGTTAGTTTTCCCACCTGAGCCACCAGCTTCCTGCAGCTTCCCTTCTTGTGAAACTTCATCCAAGTCCTACAATACATGGGGAAGATAATTAGGAAATGTTCCAGTAGTACCAGCTCTATGATGTCCTTCTTCGTATGAATATGTCTTCTGCCACCAAAGGCACAAAGCTCTCAGTTTGCTGAGGGTCTTATTTAGAAAAAAGAATTGCCTTATACCTTTAGTGTCCAAAGTTTCTTCATAAAATGCCTCCATAGGCTCAGAGCTTTGCCCCTTAGGGCTCTGCTTCCTTCATGTATGACCAGGATTTGAGGGCTATAGAGGAATATGATATTTAGAGTGTCTGTATGGTCTTGGACCAGCCTTTCCAAAGCCCCTCTCTTTTTGTGTTCTGCCTTGTTATCTTGAGAGTTCCCCAGGAAACAAACCAAACTCCACTCTGAAAATCAGGGCTGAGAAGCTGATCTTACAGATCAGTAATGCCTGTGCTGTGTGGTGGTGACTCCCTTTCGCCTCTTTTTGGTCTAGGGCACTGTGTTTATTTACAGTCACGAATGGAACAATTTCATTCCAATAGCACTTTGCCTTTTCAAGTTACTTTTGTAAAATCTGAGGGAAAATATACCACAAATATAAAGCATGCATTTTTCTTCAAGAGGGACGGTGGTTCTTGGGGAGAAGGCTCAGAACTAGGAATGTGGATAAAAGAATAGTGTCTTCTTCAATTTACTGAAAAGTTAACTATGTTTCAGGCATTGTGCTTCTTAAAAATATTTTCCTTTAATCCTTACAACCACCTCATACAGTGGTAGGTGGGGGGTATCTCATTTCAATATGAAGAAATCAGTGGTGAAGTTGGTTGAATAATTTACCACAGTCACACAGCCAGTAAGTGAGTGCTAAGATCAGAACCCAGATCTGAGGCTAGTTCCATGTAATTGTTTAAACTCCCAAACTCAGGACCCCCAAAGAAAGCTCCCATCTGACAAGTAGGATTCAGATCTCTTTTTAGCTTCCCAGTCCTCTCCAGCTCTGTGTCTTTAGTTGGATCCTGGCATGGCATCCTAAGTAGAACTGTGTTGGGAGCCCAGGCCCCAGGACTCACTCAGTACACAGATGACTGCTGGTAGGTGCTATTTCAGTTCAAGAGAGAAGCATCCAGTCTATGATGGGCACTAAATAGGCTGAAGGAATATAGACTGGGAAGTGAAACTCTTGTCTGAGAGGTAAAGAATACCATTTAAGTAGGGAATAGCAACAGATGAGTAATGAATGGTTCTCCAAAGGGTCACTAGGACCTTTTACACTGTAACTCATGTCGAGAGCTGTATTTGTAGACATGTTAAATTATTTAGTTCAGTTGTGACACTGAGGACAGCTACAATTCCACTGAAAATTTGGCTGTCTTTAAGAAGAAGCATTCTAAAGTTAAAGCCGTTTTATTAAAAAATGGATGTTAGTTAAGTAAATTATGACACTCTCTCAGATCATCTTGAAGAGAAAGAGCCTTTTTGATGAAGAAAGTGTATCTAAATAATTTCATTGTGATGTATATTCTCATCTTTGATCTGATCTTTAAGATTTCCTATTTTATATAAAACATAGATAAATAGATTTAGAATAGGTATTTACATTTAGAAAACCCTGGTTCTCTGAATAACTTTTCTGAACATGAAAAGAATTTGGAACTTTCCTTCTACTTCTCTTAAAAATATCTTTTCCCTGTAAAATGATGATCAAGGATCTTTTTAAGTTAATATGCCAATAAGTTTCAGTTGTTTGATGTTTTGCTTTTTTGTTTGCTTGGTTTTTGTTTTAGTTGTGGAGTTTTTTTTTGTTTTTTTTTTTTGTTTTGAATTTTACTGGATTGGAGTTTGCATTTCTGGTTTAAGTGAAAACAAAAAATTTTTGTGTGTGTTCTTCAGATGTATTGGCAAGCCAAGAACAACAGATGAATGAGATAGTTACAATTGATCAACGTGAGTATTCATGTGCCCATAATGTGTGGCCCATTTATCAATAAGAAACGTTTTCTTTATTTAGTACTGCAAGGTAGTAAAAAGAAAAACTAATTTTTAAATTTCATATGAAGTATTTTAGATATACAAAGAAATAATAAAGTATAACCAACATCTGTGTATACCATAAGAGATAAAACTTTATATATCAGGTCTACCTGTTGTAGATCCCATTTTAAATGACTATCCTGAACTTGATGTTTATTATTCTATGCATATTTTATCTTTTTACCAACTTACGTAACCATAAACACTTTAGGGCATTGTTGATTACATGTCTGAACTTTTGGGGAAAAATGGTGCTATACTGTGCATATCCTTTTGTAACTCGCTTTTTTGTTTAACATTTATGAGACCCATGTTGATAAATGTAGCTCAATTTTATTTTCACTGCTGTATATTATTTTTTAAACTTTGTGAACATCATTGAATGAATATTGTAAGAATGCTTGTGAGATTCTCTGGTTGTAATATCATGGGGTTTCTACCCTTTCAACCTTACTAGGTAAGACCAAAGTTTTTCTCAAAGGGGGTATGTTTGTACTCTTAACAGCGGTGGAACATGAATTCTCATTTGTCCACATTCTCCAAAATTTGATAAACCATTTTTTATGATCAAATATTTTAAAAAATAGATTTTTTAAAATAACTTTAATGTATCACTAGATTTATCACATCATTAAGTTTTTCCAAAATAAGGAAACCAACTTTTATTCGCTATGTTAAGATTCACAAACTGTAATACAGACATCATACCTTATCCTCTGAACTTGTGCTGAGGTAATTAGACGGGCATTAGTTAAACTAATTGCATTTTATTTCTTTCAGTAATTTTTTTCACTGTTTGTATTGGAAGGAGAAAAAAAATTTTTTTCCTTGTCTTGCTTTGCAGCTGTGCAAATTATTCCAGCATCAGTGCAGTCTGCTACACCAACAGCCATTAAAGCTATAAATAGTAGTGCAAAGGCAGCTAAAGTACAAAGAGCTCCAAGGATTTCAGGAGAAGATAGAAGTTCACCTGGGAACAGAACAGGTATTTTTGCATTATCATCTGGTATTTATAAAATTTGTCAAATTATGTATATTTCGTTTTATTTCACAGTATGAAAATGTGAATATGGACTGTTTCTCTGGCGATACTTAGACAGCATTTGTAAAAAAAATTTGTGTTTTTAGTATGGCTGAGGTATGCACCAGAAGACCTGTGTGTTGTCTTTTGCCTTCTGTTAATCCGTAGCATTGTGGTCAATATTTGTCATTCTTGTCAATTTTTAGGAAACAACGGCCAAATCCAACTGTGGCAGTTTTTGCTAGAACTTCTTACTGACAAGGATGCTCGAGACTGCATTTCTTGGGTTGGTGATGAAGGAGAATTTAAGCTAAATCAGCCCGAACTGGTTGCACAAAAATGGGGACAACGTAAAAATAAACCTACAATGAACTATGAGAAACTTAGTCGTGCATTAAGGTAAGAATTTATTACTTTGCTTTAAGTATCAAACCTTTCTAAAAAATAGCTAAGAAAAAAATAGAATAAGAATTCTAGTGTAAACACTGTTATGTAATGATGTTAAAATACTTGTTTATAAAATGTTTTCTTTATATAAATAAAACTAAAATTTTTCACATTTATGTTAAAAATTACTTCTTAAAAAGATTTTTAGTAATAATTTGAGGTACGTAGAGTTTTTGAAAGATGATTCTAAGATTTTTATCTGATTTAAAAGCATGTACTATGTTTAAAACCAACATATCTAATCTTTGAGGTTTCTGTTATTTACATAACAGATGCTGTCGTTTGGTATAGGTGAACTGAATGAGTGTAAATTCTAGCAAATACGTAGATATTGTCAGTTTTTATAATTAGATGCAAAATGTCAACCCATTTCCCTGTTTTTCCTTCCCCCACAATATGCCAAAATCTGAATATCCAAACTTTACATCAGTTAAATTGGAGTAGAATAATTATTTATAATTTCTCGTAAGTGGTATGAAAGTTTTTGACATAATTACTGTCATAAATTATGCTTACTACAGCGATAGAAATTCAGTATGTACACTTAAGTATCTGAGAAGTAGGATATATAGGAATTGTGTCTATATTTTTGGAAGAGTGAATTTGGTAAAGCAGTTCTGCAGTTTACCTCTGTATTCCTAAATAACATGCTTTTACTGCTACTTTATGTTTCACTGGAGCATTGTTTGTGAATTTCACACAGAGATTACGATTTACCTCTCATTATTAACACACATACCCTTCCCATCCCTTCATCCAAGTGTAATATAATTATGTGGAAGTGTTGATTAGATCAGTATTCATTGTTACAGGATCATGGCATGTAAGTACCATTACATAGTTTATCACGATTATTTTTCTTTTCCAGAATGACCATTTGTTTTCCTTAGCATACATAAGTAACTACAGTGCTTTATTTTCAATGTACTTATCACTTATTCAGTCTCAAACACTTTGCCAACTATCTAAAGATCCTTTCTGTATAATCAGTTTTGACAGTTGATGTGATTGTGTACATACAAGTCCCCTCAAAATTACAGATGAATTATTAGAATTAATAGTTAAGATGTCACTTCTCCCCAGATTGGTCTAACTTTCAATGCAGTAACCGCCTGAATAAATGTTTTCATAGAACTTGACAAGATAATTGTAAAATTTATATAGGAATATAAGGTATCGCAATAACCAGGACACCTGAAGAAAATTAATTAACAAAGTGGGAAGACTTGCTCTACAGGATATTGAGACTCACTGTAAAGCTACAACAACAGTAAGACAGTGATCTATTTGCTTAGGATAGACAAATAGACCAAGGATTAGAGTAGCTAGCCCAAATAGAACGAAGAATGTAGGAACATTTGATTTAAAGATGGCAGTGGGGAAAAGACCTACTTTTCAATCAGTAGTGCTGGGACAGTTGACTATCCATATTGACCCCTTCCTCATAGCATACTAAAAATCAATTCTATGTCGCTTGTAGCTCTAAATGTGAAAGTAAAATAGGGAGGCATCTAGAAATACCTACTTGACTTCAGTAGATGAGGAAAGACATTAACAGAGCCAAAAGCACTAACATAATGGAAAAGATCAATAAATTGGACTACATTTAAATTTAAAACTTCCGGTCATCAGAAACCATCATTAGGAGGGTGAAAGTCAAGCCACACATATCTGACGTAAGACTCTTACCTGGAATATGTAAAGAACTCTTACAAATCCATAGGGGAATTAGGAAAAATGGGCAAGAAACTTAAGCAGACATATTAGACTAGAGATTGTCCAAATGGCCGATGAACATATGCAGTGGTGCACAACCTCATTAGTAATCAGGGAAATGTATTTTATTTATTTATTTATTTATTTATTTTTATTTATTGGCTGCGTTGGGTCTTTGTTGCTGTGCACGGGCTTTCTCTAGTTGTGGCAAACAGGGGCTACTCTTCGTTGCGGTACACGGGCTTCTCATTGCGGTGGCTTCCCTTGTTGCGGAGCACGGGCTCTAGGCGCACAAGCTTCAGTAGTTGTGGCACGCGGGCTCAGTAGTTGCAGCACACAGGCTTAGTTGCTCCGTGGCATGTGGGGTCTTCCCGGACCAGGGCTTGAACCCGTGTCCCCTGCATTGGCAGGCGGATTCTTAACCACTGCACCACCGGGGAAGTCCAGGGAAATGTATTTTAAAACCACAATAAAATGGTACAGTGTACATCCCAGAGTGGCTAAAATTAAAATAATTGCTTTTAAAATTAAAACCAAGTGTTGGTGAGGATATGGAGCAGTGGGAATGCTTCTACACTTTTGGTAGGAATGTAAACTGTGACCGATAACCCAGTAGTTTGTCTTCTAAGGATGTACCAGACAAAAATGTACATATATGTTCACATGGATGCTTATAACAGCATTATATATAACATCCCCAAACCAGAAACCACCCAGGTATCTATCAACAGTAGAGTGAATAAGTAAACTATAATATACAAAGGGAATACTGTGTATCCATTAAAAATGCACTGATATGGGTGAATGTCACAAACATAATATTCAGTGAAAAAAATCCAGACCCAAAAGAGTACATACTGGATTTATATAGTAGAGTTTTAAAAAAAACCAGCAAAACTAAATTACAGCATTTATGGATGCATGTTTGGGTGATAAGACTATAAAAAGAAGCAATGGAATTATTATCATGAAACAGGATTGTGTAACCTTTTGGAGCAAGGGAGGAGTGATGATGGGGAGGCGCCGCAGAGGAGCTCTAGGGTGCTGACAGTGTTCTGTGTCCTGACCTGAGTAGTTAACAGGTGACTGTTTGCTTTGTAATAAATCACTGAGCTGTTCGCTTTTGTGTCCTTTCTGTTTGTGTAATATATTTCCCAATTTAAAAGTTTTTTTAAAATACAAGTAAAAAAAGGGGGTGGGGAGAAAAGAAATCATATCCATGAAAATACAGGCATCGAGGCTTCCCTGGTGGCACAGTGGTTAAGAATCCACCTGCCAATGCAGGGGACACAGGTTCGAGCCCTGGTTCGGGAAGATCCCAAATGCCACGGAGCAGCTAAGTCTGTGTGCCACAACTACTGAGCCTGTGCTCTAGAGCCCGCAAGCCACAACTACTGAGCCCATGTGCCACAACTACTGAAGCCCACGCACCTAGACCCCGTGCTCCACAACAAGAGAAGCCACCTTAATGAGAGGCCTGCGCACCGCAATGAAAAGTAGCTCCGCTCGCTGCAGCTAAAAAGAAAGCCTGTGCGCAGCAACAAAGACCCAACACAGCCATAAATGAATGAATGAATGAATGAATGAATGAATGAAAATACAGGCATTGTGTACCTTTCTACTTTCTTCATTTTAGGGGGGAAACAGTGAGTGCTGTTATATGTGGTCATATGACGCATCTACTAGATTGGAGGAAGTATTAAGTAAAATTGTTAATTTAAATGAGAACGTATGTGTATGACATTTTATAACATCTTACCAAGAAACATACGATTATACCAGCTCCAGTTTTGTTTTAGAAATGTAAAACCACTTTCCCTCTTCATTTTCCTTTTTTCCCAAGTGTCTTATTTGTTACAGCCTTACATATTATGTCAAAATTTTCTTAAGAAATTGAAATGCCTACAGCATTTTAACTGGATGACAAGCATTGGTGGTTTGTGGGCTGAGATCTAAATTCTGTATTAATGTAATTGACAAAAAAGGAGACAGGAGACTATGCCCAGTGTGTTATATCTCTCACTGGGAAAGTGAACATAACCATTATACTTTAGCTGTTCTAGAATTAGGGAAAGATGACATAATTTCCTGCATGTAGTCTTTTCATTAATGGATTTTTGGTTAAACTGAGTGATTTTTATAATAAAATCCTGCTAAATGTGATCGTTTGTACCACTGGTACTTTTGCAAATAGCTGTTGCTTTTGTAACAGCTCTTCATCAAATGGTGCAAATGGGCAGTGCAGTTTTAAAATAAAGGCTCCAAAATCTGCCAGCCCAGAAAAGTTTCGACTTACCTTTTTTTTCCTATTATTGGAATTGGCAGTGCATAGGGGTAAATAAAGTCTGTTTTCCAAAGTATAAATCCAACTGTTTTATATCCATAGAAAACAGCAGTAAACCAGACTTCTAGAGTGATTTCCCCAAATGTACCTGTGCAGGTTAAGAAACATTGTTTCTTTATGATGTCCTCTTTTATGTTTTTCTGTATCCTCTCTCTTTTTTTTTTTCAAGCCCTTTTGCTTACTCTTTTGAGGCTCCCTATTGGTTTGGAGAATTTCTCTGTAAGGGGAGAGCCTTTACATATTAAAATGATAAAGATGAAAGCATAGCTACATAATAAAGGATTTTGTACGAGACAGAGAGGAAATGGACATTCCAACAATCCAAAGAATATGTGTATTAAATTTTTATTCATATTATATGAATAAAGCTATATATCAATATAGCTTCTATTTTCTAGAGGGCTATATGTGGCAGTCATTGTGTGCTAAGCACTTTACAAAGATAATCCTTTTAATCTTCAACAATTCTATTAGTGTTAATACTGTTTTTAATGTCATTTTATAAATGAGGAATAAAAGCTTAGAGAAAATATGCCTTCCCTGTGGTCACAAAGGGTAATAAGTTGAGATGTTAGGTTTTGAATCTCGGCGTTCTGATTCAGAGCCCTTATTCTTAGGCTCTATTACTGCTCCCAAGGTTTTTTGTTTTGCTTAGTAATGTTTATTTTTAAATCAGTGTTTCATCGTAATTTTTGAAAATATGTTTTGAAGATTTAGTACATAAAATTTGAGTGCTTAGCATTGAAATTTTAGTTAATGTTCTGAAGTTTCCTTGGATAATAACATTAAATATTTTATATAGACTCAGTGTTAATTGCTATTGTGATAGATACAATACTAGTCTTCTTCTTATGGAATAATCTGTGAAATATTGTAAGAAGTCCAAATTTTTAAATTTTATTTATTTATTTATTTACATCTTTATTGCAGTATAATTGCTTTACAATGGTGTGTTAGTTTCTGCTGTATAACAAAGTGAATCAGCCATACATAAACATATATCCCCATATCTCTCCCCTCTTACATCTCCCTCCTACCCTCCCTATCCCACCCCTCTAGGTGGTCACAAAGCACTGAGCTGATCTCCCTGTGCTATGCAGCTGCTTCCCATTAGCTATCTATTTTACATTTGGTAGTGTACATACGTCCATGCCACTCTGTCACTTCGTCCCAGCTTACCTTTCCCCCTCCCCGTGTCCTCAAGTTCATTCTCTACGTCTGCATCTTTACTCCTGTCCTGCCTCTAAGTTCTTCAGAACCATTTTTTTTTAGATTCCATATATATGTGTTAGCATACGGTATTTGTTTTTCTCTTTCTGACTTACTTCACTCTGTATGACAGTCTCTAGGTCCATCCACCTCACTACAAATAACTCAGTTTTGCTTCTTTTTATGGCTGAGTAATATTCCATTGTATATATGTGCCACATCTTCTTTATCCATTCATCTGTCAGTGGACACTTCCATGTCCTGGCTGTTGTAAATAGAGCTGCAATGAACATTGTGGTACATGATTCTTTTTGATTTATGGTTTTCTCAGGGTATATGCCCAGTAGTGGGATTGCTGGGTTGTATGGTAGTTCTGTTTCAAATTTTATTTTCTGTTTTGTTTGTTTTGGTTTTGGCCGCACCACACAGCCCGTGGGATCTTAGTTCTGCAACCGGGGATCGAACCCGGGTCCACGGCAGTGAAAGCCCACGTCCTAATCACTGGACCACCAGGAAATTCCCAAGAAGTCCAAATTTAAAATTTTTTTATATAGTCCTAATGTGTTTTCTCTTTTTTAAAGGTATTATTATGATGGGGACATGATTTGTAAAGTTCAAGGCAAGAGATTTGTATACAAGTTTGTCTGTGACTTGAAGACTCTTATTGGATACAGTGCAGCAGAGTTGAACCGTTTGGTCACAGAATGTGAACAGAAGAAACTTGCAAAGATGCAACTCCATGGAATTGCCCAGCCAGTCACAGCAGTAGCCCTGGCTACTGCGTCTCTGCAAACAGAAAAGGATAATTGAGCCCAGGACCTTTTGGGAGTCCAAGGTCTTTCTTAAATGTTAGAGCAAGTATTGCTCTTACCTTTATTACTGAATTTGAATCTTCTTTTATTTCTAGACTGTACAATCTGATGCATGATTTTTTTATAAATATTTCATACTCTTGTGAATTTGGATCTTTTTACTTTGAGCATATATTTTAGAAAATGTGTATGTTAAACGATCACCACAATGTCTTTAGGCAGGTTCATTGTGGGATAGTTTGTTAACAGTCAAGAAAGCTAAACTGGTCAGTATTAATGTCTAGCCCAACCAAAAATAGCCAGTAGCTATTGATGAAAAATAAATGAAAGTATCTCCAGGAAACAGTCTGGCTTAACTATTTTTTGAAAATATAACTGTTTCCCCTCTCTGCTGCTTTAGATGTTGCTTTACATAGAACCAGAAAATGGAATTTTTCACAGCTGAAGCATGTATGCCTGTTTCATCTAATCAAGCAGAGCTAAAATAGTCATATCAAATAAAATTATAATATTAATAAATTACTAAACTAAGAGCATCACGTTATTAATTTATATATTTGCAAGCAAAGGACAGTAGAAGACTGGCAGAGGAACAGTGCTGAAGAAAGAGATCCAGGTTTAAATCTGGCTTTACTCAAGCCAATTTTAAGGATTTACTGTATAGCTATTTCATAATGTCAGGCCAAGAATTTAAATTATTATAAGAGAGGCATTAAATTCTAATAAACCAACTATTACAAAAATTCTCAAATGATCTCTGCTTTCCCTATCAGAGATTTAAAAAACTGAAAAAGTGTACCTCAACCTGAAAATAAAAGTTTGGTTTGGTTTGGTATGGCTTTCTTTTTTTTTTTTTTTTAATTACCCTGTAGTGCTGGTTTATTATACAAAGCAGCTTATATAAGTCCTGGGTTTCTGAAGTGAAGACTTTAAATCAGTCAGTAGTACTTTACCTTTCAAGACATTAGTAAATTACTTGCAAATAGTTTTAAAAGGACATTTTGAACTCCAGTGTAGGCAGTCTTTTCTTAAAACAAAATTTCCCATTTATTTAATTTTTTCCTTTGAATATTATATATGAGTGTACAGATATCTATATACATGTCCAGTTGACCATCTTATACATATATACATGTACACACATATAAATGAAGACATAATATTCAAAGCAAAGATATTTCAAAAGGTGATAACTCATTTAAAAAATTCTTTAAAAATTAAATAACTCTTACATACGTAAAACTCCTTACTTACCACAAGCCAACACTAAACAGAAATGGCTAGAAATGTCTTTCTTTTTTTCTTGCTTGCTGTGCTTGGTTTCCTTGCTTTTTTTCTTTTTGTTTTAAGGTATTACGCACGAATCATGATATGAGATACTGGCAAATAATCCTCTTATAGCAGAAGATTGATTCTCAAATATTACTTTATGTATCTTCTCCCTCATCATCGCCTTTAAATCCATCCCTCTAAACAGCTTAATAAGAGCTCAATACTTTTGACTAACTAGGAGGAAAGTGCCATGCTAATGCAGTCAAAGAGGCACTGTTAGCAGTTGCTGCCACTAGTAGCAAATAGTGGTTTGGAGAGAACCATAGGGACAGGGATCTTAGGAACAAGGAGTAGAGGAGGGCGTCTGTGACCTCCTTTTCTGGTAACCTCACATCATAATATTAAGTGTTATGCTGTACGACTGCAACATGTAATGTCAGGTCATTTATGTTTTTATTATGTCTATGTCTAAGTCCTTTAAGACCCTGCAGTAGAATCTAAAAAGAATAAAATTTGTAGTTTCCATTTTTACATTTTTATAAACACATACAGAGTAGACTGACAAATTATTAGTTTAATTTGGATGCTGTGATTGCAAGGATATCTGAATAGAATAGCAATATGAAATAATATATAGAAGCTCTAGTTCAGATAACAGCTAAAAAGAAGGTTTGCACCATCCTCTTATGGCCTGGGAAGTTGACAAGTCACTTACAGTTTTAAAATAATAATAATAAAATTTACTCTTCTGGTATATTTTTCAAGAGCTTAAAATTATTGACTTTTTGATTTAAAATACTTTGGGGGAGACACGTTAAAGTTTTAGCCAAGATGACAGATTTCCGTTATGTCTCAACTGTATGTATATATATTTTTAAGACAAGGAACACCCATATTTCTTCTAGATCCCTAAAATCAAACTATTATTTCTTTTTTCCTTATGTGTTCCTCAGATACTTTTTTTTAAAGAACCGCATTCTATCCATTTTCTTCCTTTTGCAGTTTTTATTTTATTCCTCATCATTTGAACAGAGACAGTTCTCATACATGATCAGGTGCTGTTTCTTTTTTCTTCTTTGCCTCTCACCATTGTTTTATGCACCATAAGTAATGAGATTAATTTCCCCAGTTGACTCAAGAAACTTCTGTTACTTTGTCTCAACTTATAAATAAACTATTTCCGTTGTCCTTATTGAGGTTGCAGTTATCAGAAGCCAAGTAGTTTTTTCTTTTGTTGAAAGATAACTTGTGTTCTGAAAGAAAATATAATTTGCTCTGCTTTTATGAATAAATTTTCCAGAGAAGAATTTACAATATATTCAAAAGGGAGAAAGATAAAATTATTGGCCATCTTCCATACCATGTAAGTACAAAAATAATGAAGTGTGTTCATTTTTGTTTTAAAACTTTTTTTCCACATGAGATTCTCATTGAGCCAACTTTCATACATATCTTGCTGGCCTTAAGTTTAGAAATTTGTGTTGGCATCAGAAAATCCAACAAATTAGGCAGAATTACTCTGTGGTTGATTGTCACATGAATCGACTCATCACATTTATTTTTGTGTCAGTCTGTGTCAGTTAATTAGGAAAAATTGTTTAGTTGTTTTTCTCCCCTGAATAAATGGTGAAATTCAACTATGATATTTCTTTAAAGGATTGTGCCTCCGAATATTTTAGGTGAGGTCTGCTGTTTTACATATTCATCATTTTATGCTACTGCCTTTTAAAAAGAACTAATGTATCTTTGAAATAGCACAAAAATGTTTTAAAATTCATAATTTCAAAACAACATGTGACTAACTTAATGTCTTCATATCTAGAGGGTATAAAAATATTGATATTTCAGTGATATTTCACTTGCTGCCAGAAAAAAATATTCTCAATCTTTTGTAAGAGGGAAGAGGATTTTTGCATACATTTTTACTCTTTAAATAAAGACACTTGTACTGTCATAACAACAATTATGTATTTGTGGCTTTTTTTTTGTAATTTTACATAAGACAGTTATTTTCTATTTTTACTCAGATAAAAAATATTTGTGCATAAAATGTAAAAATAGTAAAATGAGAAAAATAAAACTATTATACAGTATATTTCTGTTTTTTAGAATTTTTTTCCCCATCATACAGATAGTCTCAAATTCCTGGGATATTAGGTTAGATGAAAATATGACAGTTCACATCTAGTATATAATTCCCATATACTTCTTTAAAAACTATCAATTTGGGAAGAACAAATTCCACTGAACTAAAATTAGGTGTTAGAGAGTTTAGTCTTTTTAAGAAAATAAATGAAAACCCCATCCACAAAGCCGAACTGTTTCAGAATAGCAACAGAAGAAAGGTAACACTGAGTACTTGTCAAAAGGCAAGTCGATGATCGCTAAAATAGAAATTCTTAGTAAAGTTTGTGGGTTTTTTGGTTTGTTTCGTTTTTAATTATGAAAAATGACCTCTCCCTGTTGTCTGAGAAACCAGGACCAGAGTATAGAGGGGTCAAAGGGAACAGGAGAAAAACCTGACTTACGCTTTTGTTTATGGTCAAGCAGTGATCACATTTTGACTGACATGCTTTAAAAAGAAACAGTTTGAGTGAAATAAACTGCTTTTCACACTGTCTAATTTTATCTAGTTTGAAGTGATGAAAATCATCAGTTAGGAAATTAGTGAGGTATATTTGTTCTCCCAAGACACTTTTTTTGTGTACAACTTTAAAGCTTAATTTGCAAGCTAATAAGCACATGTTTAAAAAGATTTTTACTACTGGCAAACTGATTTAGAACACGACTTTTAAAATTTCTGTGGTCTGAAGGATGACTTTTTTATTTCCAGTTTGTCACAGACTAAAACTTTTATAAAATAAAAAGTGAATTAATGTGGGGAGGAGGAAATGGGGAGTTGTTTAGTGGGTAGAAAATTTCAGTTTTACATGATGAAAAAGTTCTGGAGATTGGTCCAGCAATGAATATACTTAACACTACTGAATTGTACACTTAGGCATGGGTAAGATGATAAATTTTATGGTATGTGTATTTTGCCACAATTAAAGCTTATTTTAAAAAAATCAGTTACTAGGAGAATTTAAAAATTCAATTAACTCACCAAATTAACAATACAGAGGGGAAAAAACATCATCTCAGTAGATGCAGGAAAAGTATACAGTGAAATTCAACATCCGTTCATGATGAAATCTCTGGGCCGACTAGAATTAGAAGGGAACTTCCTTAACTTGATAAAGAGTATGAAAAACCTACAGCTAGCATCATGCACAGTGGTTTGTTTTCCATCTAAGATTTGGGGAAAAGCAAAGAAATATCTGCTGTCACCATTTCTAGTCAACACTATACTGAAGACTACCTGGAAATAAGGTAAGAAAAAAAGAGGCATATGTATTGTAGGAAATAAAACTTCAGAATACATCAAATACGTTGAAAATCCTAAAGAATAGATTTTTTTAAAAAAAATCTGCTAGAATTAGTGAGTTTAGGGAGATAAGACACAAGGTCAGTATACAAAACTCAATGTTATTTCTATATGCTAGCAACAAATAATTGGATATTGAAATTTAAAGCTACCATTTACAATAGTATTAAAAAGCATGAATTAATTAGGGAAAAATATAGCAAAATTTGTGTAAGAGTGGTCCAATGAAAACCACAGAAATTGCTAAGAAATGTGGGGAAAAAAAGATACATACCATAATGGTCAATTGGAAGACTCAGTTTTGTAAATGTTGATTGTCTCTAAATCCATAATCAACTCGAAGTTCTGGCAGTGTTTTTTGTAAACAAGCTGATTATAAAATCTGTATGTAAATGCAAATGACCCAGAATAGCCAAAATAATTTGAAAAAAAAAAAATTAGAGAACTTGCACTGTCTATATAAAGCTTTGCTATTCTTATACAGCAAGATGTATTGAGATAAGGATAGATACGGACTAGTGAACAGAATAGTCCAGAGATAGACTCATACATATATAGCTAATTGGGTTTTGACAACGGTGCAAGGTACCTGAATAGGGAAAGGATAGTCTTTTCAACAAATGTTATGAAAACTGGATATATTTATGGAGAAAAGTGAACCTCAGTCCTTACCTCATATCACACATAAAAATTGGATGGCTAAAAATGGATCATCAACCTAAACATAAAAAGTCTCAAACTTCTTGAAACTAATATAATATTGTCAATCAACTATACCTCAATTTAAAAGTTTAAAACCTCTCAAACTTATAAAACAACAAAATTTTCATGACCTTGGCATAGTCAAAGACTTCTTAGATAATAAAGCAGAATCATAAAGAAAAAAATCAGTAAAATAGACTTCAAATCTTTTGAAAGCTCTGTTCTTTGAAAGACACTTCAAAAGTAAAAGGCAAAACAGGTTGGGGAAAAATACTTGCAATACACTTATCTTACAAAGTTCTTATTTCAAAGATATATATGGATCTCTTAATAAGACCATCCAGTAATATACGGTCAAAGTATTTGAACAGACATTTCACAAAAGATGTACAAATAGTCAATAAGTCTATGGAAAACTGCTCAGCATTATCAGTCATCGGGAAACACAAAATCACAATTCAGTACCACCAAATATTCCTTATAACTGCTAAAAGTTAAATGCCTCACAACACCAAGTGCTGGTGATGACATGGAACAAATGGAAATCATTCATGTCGCTGGTGAAAATGTAAAATAATAGCACGCTACGTTGGTAAAGTTAAACACATTTTTGTCACAACCCAGCAATTCCAATCCAAGGCTTTTACCCAAGAGAAATAAAACATATCTACTGAAAGACTTGTACACTAACGTTTATAGCAGCTTTATTCATAACGGTCCCAAACTGTAAACAATACAAATGTTCATCAGCAGGTGACTGAACAAGCAAACTGTGGAATACTCGTGCAATGGAAATACCACTCAGCAATAAAAAATAATGAGCTACTGCTTCACCAAGAACCCTAGAAAAGGCACATTTAAGTGGAAGAACAGAAGGCAGATCCCTGGTCACCTAGGGCTGGGGCTGGGGGATGATTTTCTGCATTGGGCACAATAAAATTTTGAGGGGTGATGAGCCTCTTCTACGTTATGCTACAATTACATGGGTGGACAAATTTGCCAAAATTAAATGTACTTGTAAAACTGAGAGCATGAGGCTATGTAAATTGCACCTCAGTAAAGTTAAAAACTGAATTACTAGAAAGATGAAATGAGAAAGACAAAAATACCCACTTTTTAAAATTTATCAAGTTCAACAGACATAGATTACTCTGTCAAATTGCTGTAGTTTCAATGTCTGTCCTTATCTTCCTGTGGACAGATAACAAGAGCTCACTGACTGATACTCATCAGCAGACCACACTGATTTTTGGAATATTTTGTCATTAGGTGATGAGCATCACTTTTAACTGAATGATTATGGCAATGTCACTAGTGTATGAAAATGTCTCTGTAATCTGAGGAAAGCATTTTCTGATATCTGCTAACAAGGTAATTGATCTTGGGGTCTGTACTTCATGACACAACTAACACCCAATTAACACCTATGCTATCTTTAGGTGTAACAGTAACTATATATGAATGGAATAGAACAACTCTTCAATTCACTTGCTTAGAAATCTATGCAAAAAAATTGTTCTTATATTCTCCATACTAAAGGAAAAGTGGTTGGTTTTACTTTATGGATAAAAGGATATGGTACA
Organism: Globicephala melas; assembly: GCF_963455315.2. Lineage (NCBI taxonomy): Eukaryota > Metazoa > Chordata > Mammalia > Artiodactyla > Delphinidae > Globicephala > Globicephala melas. Next base: position 18,839,319 of record NC_083317.1, on the reverse strand, counting down.
CATTGCATTAGTACATCCATCAACATTACTGTGTAGTTGAACCAGAATGTTCGCTTGGCTTAGTGATTAAAGGAAAAAGTTATGCATTAAGAACCCCATAGTAGGATTCTTGTCTTCAGCTCTTAGATTATAAAATGGAGAGGATATTTTATTTTAAAGAAAATTCTTTAGCTGTGAATATCTACCCTGTTGGTCTGAAATTCATTAAGTGATTAAACAAATGCAGAGTACCTAACTGTACAGAATATACAAGGCAGCATGTCAAGGAAAGAGCCAGAAGAACTAGGTTATAGTCCCAGGTTTGCCGCTGACTAGATATGAAACTGAGGGCAAGTCGTTTAGCCTCTCTGCTCTTGCATATCCTCCTGTCTAAGCTAGGATAATTGATACATTTGTCTACAGTGCAGGTGTATGGAGTGGATTAAATGGAATCATGTAGGTGAAAGCATTGCATCTTACAATTATGTAACACTAAACAAGCACAAAGTTCTGGAAAAGAAAATTATCCTCCAAAGAATACTGTTTTCTATTGTTGAAATTAGTGCTTATCTCATTTAATGATAAAATGATGCAATATTGTAAAATGACAAAATGCTGTAAAAATGGTAAAATATTGTTGAATGGCTGAATGAATGACTAAATGAATAATGGCTAATTCTGATCACTTAGCACAATACCTTCTAGGTCCATCCACGATGTTGCAAATGACAAGATTTTATTCTTTGTTATGGCTGAATAATATTCCACTGTGTATCTTCTTCATCTTGACTATTGTAAATAATGCTGCAATGAACATGGAGTGCAGATATCTTTTAGAATTAGTGCTTTTGTTTTCTTCAGAAAAATACCCAGAAGTAGAATTTCTGCGTTGTATGGTAGTCTTATTTTTAATTTTTTAAGGAACATCTGTACTGTTTTCCACAGTGGCTGCAGCAATTTACATTCCCGCTAACAGTGTACGAGGGTTCCCTTTTTTTCACATCCTCACCGACACCAGTTATCTGTTGTCTTTTAGATAACTGCCATTCTGATAGGTGTGAGGTGATACCTCATTGTGGTTTTGATTTGCATTCATCGTGAATGGCATCTTATATCACTTATTTTATAGACAAAGAATAAGTATTATATTTGAGAACTCCTTTTTTTCCTATGTTTTTTTAGGATATAATTGAAATTTGGATCTGCTGAAACACATTATTGTCAGCATCAATATCGCATAGGGAAATAGATAAAAAAAAGAAATTGATTAAAAATATCAGAGGGGGAGGACGAGGGGAAGACGGCGGAAGAGTAAGACGCGGAGATCACCTTCCTCCCCAGATACACCAGAAATACATCCACACGTGGAACAACTCCTGAAAATATCAGAGGGACTTCCCTGGTGGCACAGTGGTTAAGGCTCCATGCTCCCAATGCAGGGGGCCTGGGTTTGATCCCCAGACAGGGAACTAGATCCCACATGCATGCTGCAACTAAGGAGCCTGGCTGCCGCAACTAAGACCCTGCACAGCCAAATAAATAAGTAAATAAATAAAATAAATATTTAAAAAAGAAAAAGAAAAATTGGTCTCACACCACATTCCTTATAAAAAAATATTAGAAATATCTTATTGATCACATATTTTTATCCACTTGATAGGGTAATTATGTCAATTTTTTGATTCTAAAAATATATATTGAAATATTTTCTCTTTCTGACATGAAAACAATAAAATTTGTGTGGATTTTTTTTTCTTTTTTAAGAAACATACCATGGTAGTAAAGTGCATGCTCATATTTCAGTAAATAGGAGACACAGGGAAAACAGTTTTTCACCACTTCAATGCTTAATTATTTTCCATAATATATTTGATTTTTATATGCCTTTTAAAATCAGTCTGAGAACTAACATTGTAGAAACTATTTTGCATTCAAGTATTTTCTCCTAAATGGAATTTAGGTTGTTGCACTGATTGACTCCAAATCTCATTATGAACACACAGCAACTAATACCAATGGTTTAGGTTTGAAAAAGTGAAGGGCATAAGATTATCTGTGGCATTTTGATTTTATTTATTTTTCTGTTGAAGCTATCACATTTAATACACTTTGCTGTAAACTTTATATGATGTAGACATTTTATGAAATATTGATACTTTTTTTGTTTCTAACAAAGAGCAGTTTAGATAAATGAATGACTCAATAGTTTGCAAAAAATTTTAACTGCTAGGGAAGAACTTTTCAAAGTAGAAGAAAGGAAGTGAGCATTCTCAGAAGGCATTACTAAATGTACCATGTTACTACTCTAGATTGATATACCTTAATCATAAAATTTGATTTAAAATGACCCCAGAAATGACAGAAATCAGCTGTGTCACATACTAAATTTTGACTCCAAGTTATTAGAAATAACAAACTAAATTATACCTACTTTAGAATTCATTGAAATCCTGAAAATGCTGAAAATTTAAAAAAAAAATTTAAAGATGTTTGAAAGAAATTAGTATAAACAGAAAAATGCCCACATGAAATGCTGAAATGTGAAAAAAATGATAAAATGTAATTTTCTGAATATAAGACTAAACACCCTGTGATCCTTAATATTACACATCCATTGATACTTTTTATTGTTCTTCAAGGAAAGCACTTAATACATATTATTAAGACAAAATAAAAACTAATCAAATGCAACTTTGCAGATATTTTCAAAATCGATAAAATCTAATACCAAAAATAAATAAGCTTTTAATAAATCTATCAGTTTAGGGCACTGAATATTAGTAAATTATTTTATTTAAGGAATCTAGAACCAGTTAGTGTGTAATACATGGATACATTTAAGTTACTTCTTGACTACAGGACTTGTCAATACAAATGAAATGCTCTTTTCAATAGAACTAATGTATTATGAACACTTCTTCATTTTTTGAAAGCATCGAACTCAACAGTGTGCAATGCTCTGTTCATTTGTTCTCAGCTTTTAATTTGTGAATGAGCCACCTGGTGATCCTGTTAAAATATAGATTCCAATTCATTAGGTCTGCGGTGGCACCTGAGAGTCTACATTTCTGACAAGCTCCCAGAGGATGCTAATGCTACTAGTCTGGGATGACACTCAGTGTAACAAGGCTGTAAAGAATAGAAAATATCCAGAATGAAATTAACAATGAATGTGTTTAGATTTCTCTGTTTTCACTGGCTTCAATTCTTTTTTTTTTAACATCTTTATTGGAGTATAATTGCTTTACAATGGTGTGTTAGTTTCTGCTTTATAACAAAGTGACTCAGCTATACATATACACATATCCCCATATCTCTTCCCTCTTGCGTCTCCCTCCCTCCCACCCTCCCCATCCCACCCTTCTAGGTGGTCACAAAGCACCAAGCTGATCTCCCTGTGCAATGTGGCTGCTTCCCACTAGATGTCAATTTTACATTTGGTAGTGTATATATGTCCATGTCACTCTCCCACTTTGTCCCAGCTTACCCTTCCCCATCCCTGTGTCCTCAAGTCCATTCTCTGGTAGGTCTGCTTCTTTATTCCCATCCTGCCCCTAGGCTCGTCATAACCATTTTTTTTCTAGATTCCATATATATGTGTTAGAATACAGTATTTGTTTTTCTCCTTCTGACTTACTTCACTCTGTATGACAGACTCTAGGTCCATCCACCTCATTACAAATAACTCAATTTCGTTTCTTTTTATGGCTGAGTAATATTCCATTGTATATATGTGCCACATCTTCTTTATCCATTAATCTGTCGATGGACACGTAGGTTGATTCCATGTCCTGGCTATTGTAAATAGAGCTGCAATGAACATTTTGGTACATGACTCTTTTTGAATTATGATTTTCTCAGGGTATATGCCCAGTAGTGGAATGGCTGGGTCATATGGTAGTTCTATTTTTAATTTTTTAAGGAACCTCCATACTGTTCTCCATAGTGGCTGTATCAATTTACATTCCCACCAGCAGTGCAAGAGGGTTCCCTTTTCTCCACACTGTCTCCAGCATTTATTGTTTGTAGATTTTTTTGTGATGGCCATTCTGTCCAGTGTGAGGTGATACCTCATTGTAGTTTGGATTTGTATTTCTTTAATGATTAGTGATGTTGAGCATACTTTCATGTGTTTGTTGGCAATCTGTGTATCTTTTTTGGAGAAATGTCTATTTGGGTCTTCTGCCCATGTTTGGATTGGGTTGTTTTTTTGATATTGAGCTGCATGAGCTGCTTGTATATTTTGGAGTTTAATACTTTGTCCATTGCTTCATTGGCAAATATTTTCTCCCATTCTGAGGGTTGTCTTTTGGTCTTGTTTATGGTTTCCTTTGCTGTGCAAAAGCTTTGAAGTTTCATTAGGTCCCATTTGTTTATCTTTGTTTTTATTTCCATTTCTCTAGAAGGTGGATCAAAAAGAATCTTTCTGTGATTTACGTCATAGAGTGTTCTGCCTATGTTTTCCTCTAAAAGTTTTATAGTGTCTGGCCTGACATTTAGGACTTTACTCCATTTTGAGTGTATTTTTGTGTATGGTATTATGGAGTGTTCTAATTTCATACTTTTACGTGTACCTGTCCAGTTTTCCCAGCACCACTTATCAAAGATGCTGTCTTTTCTCCATTGTATACTCTTGCCTCCTTTATCAAAGATAAGGTGACCATATGTGTGTGGGTTTATCTCTGAGCTTTCTTTCCTGTTTCATTGATCTATATTTCTGTTTTTGTGTCAGTACCATACTGTCTTGATTACTGTAGCTTTGTAGTATAGTCTGAAGTCAGGGAGCCTGATTCCTCCAGTTCTGCTTTTCTTTCTCAAGATTGCTTTGGCTATTCGGGGTCTTTTGTGTTTCCATACAAATTGTGAAATTTTTTGTTCTCGTTCTGTAAAAAATGCCAGTGGTAGTTTCATAGGGATTGCATGGAATCTGTAGATTGCTATGGAAATATAATCATTTTCACAATGTTGATTCTTCCAATCCAAGAACATGGTATATCTCTCCATCTGTTTTTATCATCTTTAATTTCTTTCATCAGTGTCCTATAATTTTCTGCATACAGGTCTTTTGTCTCCTTAGATAGGTTTATTTCTAGGTATTTTATTCTTTTTGTTGCAGTGGTAAATGGGAGTGTTTCCTTAACTTCACTTTCAGATTTTTCATCACTGGTGTATAGGGATGCAAGAGATTTCTGTGCATTAATTTTGTATCCTGCTACTTTACCAAATTCATTGATTAGCTCTTATAGTTTTCTGGTAGCATGTTTAGGATTCTCTATGTATAGCATCATGTCATCTGCAAGCAGTGACAGCTTTACTTCTTCTCTTCCGATTTGGATTCCTTTTATTTCTTTTTCTTCTCTGATTGCTGTGGCTAAAACTTCCAAAACAATGTTGAATAATAGTGGTGAGAGTGGGCAACCTTGTCTTGTTCCTGATCTTAGTGGAAATGGTTTCAGTTTTCACCATTGAGAACAATGTTGGCTGTGGGTTTATCATATATAGCCTTTATTATGCTGAGAAAAGTTCCCTCTATGCCTACTTTCTGGAGAGTTTTTATCATAAATGTGTGTTTAATTTTGTCAAAAGCTTTTTCTGCATCTATTGAGTCAATTATATGGATTTTATTCTTCAGTTTGGCAATATGGTGTATCTTATTGATTGATTTGCATATACTGAAGAATCCTTGCATTCCTGGGATAAACCCCACTTGATCATGGTGTATGATCCTTTTAATGTGCTGTTGGATTCTGTTTGCTAGTATTTTGTTGAGGATTTTTGCAACTACGTTCATCAGTGTTATTGGCCTGTAGTTTTCTTTCTTTGTGACATCTTTGTCTTGTTTTGGTATCAGGGTGATGGTGACCTCGGAGAATGAGTTTGGGAGTGTTCCTCCCTCTGCTATATTTTGGAAGAGTTTGAGAAGGATGGTTGTTAGCTTTTCTCTAAATGCTTGATAGAATTCGCCTGTGAAGCCATCTGGTCCTGGGCTTTTGTTTGTTGGAAGATTTTTAATCAGTTTCAATTTCAGTCCTTGAGATTGGTCTGTTTATATTTTCTATTTCTTCCTGGTTCAGTTTTGGAAGGTTGTGCTTTTCTAAGAATTTGTCTATTTCTTCCAGGTTGTCCATTTTATTGGCATATAGTTGCTTGTAGTAATCTCTCATGATCCTTTGTATTTCTGCATTTCTAATTCTGTTGATTTGAGTCTTCTTTTTTTTCTTGAAGAGGCTGGCTAATGGTTTATCAATTTTGTTTATCTTCTGAAAGAACCAGCTTTTAGTTTTATTCATCTTTCCTATTGTTTCCTTCATTTTTCTCCATTTATTTCTGATCTGATCTTTATGATTTCTTTCCTTCCGCTAACTTTGGGGTTTTTTTGTTCTTCTTTCTCTAATTGTTTTAGGTGTGTTAGTTTGTTTATTTGAGATGTTTCTTGTTTCTTAAGGTAGGATTGTATTTCTATAAACTTCCCTCTTAGAACTGCTTTTGCTGCATCCCATAGGTTTTAGGTCGTCGTGTTTTCATTGTCATTTGTTTCTAGGTATTTTTTGATTTCCTCTTTGACTTTTTCAGTGATCTCTTGGTTATTAAGTAGTGTATTGTTTATCCTCCATGTGTTTGTATTTTTAACAGATTTTTTCCTGTAATTGATATCTGGTCTCATAGCATTGTGGTTGGAAAAGATACCTGATACGATTTCAATTTTCTTAAATTTATTAAGGCTTGATTTGTGACTCAAGATATGATCTATCCTGGAGAATGTTCCATGAACACTTGAGAAGAAAGTGTATTCTGTTGTTTCTGGATGGAATACCCTATAAATATCAATTAAGTCCATCTTCTTTAACGTATCATTTAAAGCTTGTGTTTCCTTAGTTATTTTCATTTTGGATGATCTGTCCATTGCATTTTACTTTTTAAGTGAAGATTTTTGGTGCAGAATTCCAGAAATGGCAGAATTACCCTCCAGTTAAGATATTATTCAAGGATTCAAAAGTCGTACTAACCTTTCTTGTTCTATAAGCTGAAAAATAGCAGCTGTCAGGCAGAATTCTCATGACAAGTTCTTGTCAAATTCTCAGTACTGAAGCAGAGAAATGAACCATTGAAGAGCAGTAAGCTTCGAAAGAATTTAGCAAACAAGAAGTCAAAATCTTGCAGAGGTGAAATAATTCACCTGGGTGGATTTACAGCTGAAACATTCCATGATATGTATTTGATAAACTTTTGTGCTGCTGGGGGAGAAAAAAATCTTCCTCATATTTATTTCTTGTGAAGAAAATTAGCTTATTTCATCCCTGTTGAGAAACAATGCTATGTATCTTTGCAAAGGTAAATCAAAGTAAGGTGGTCTTCTACATTTTCACTTCGTCTGTGAAGATACCAGAGTTTCCTGTGGCTATTTGATTTTCAAGTCATTGGCAATATCTTTGAAACAGGATCATCTCAGGTGTTCTTGAATCAGCCTGTGGGACCTACTGAGAGTAAATTAGACACATCCTGGAAGCTGGATGTACTCTTTCTGAAAGTCAGTGATTATCTCAGCTTACTAAATAGCGTCCTAGAAATCTGAGGGAATTGTGCTTCGGCCATCTCTACTCCAGACACAGTATACTGGTTTCCTGAAGTAAATCTTTCTGTATTTTCTCCATTTCCCAAAAGTTGATAGCTAGAATGTCAGCTTGGTGTCTCATTGTGGTGAAGTATGAATAGGGACTATATTTCACCCTGTTCCCTCTGATTGAAATGTTTCTTCTCTTTATTCTTCCTTTTCCTCCCATTTCTCTGCCTGTCAAAAATCTTATCATCCTTTTTTGTCCTGAATCAAGTATCCCTTCCTTCTTGAACACACACACTTTCCTTGACATTACACAAACCTGATCTTCCCACCTCAATGGCACCTACTTTCTGGGCTCAGTACTGGGCCCCCTTTCTTCCTCCAACTTCACATTAGGTGACTATAACTTTTCAAATCATACATGTGATTGATTGCAAATCTTAATATCTAGCCTTGACTTCACCCAGAATCCAAGAATAATATATCCATAATAATATAACAATATCCAAGACAACTGTTTATAAGGATACATAATAAGACAGTAAATATGTAGAAGGTGGTACTTTTAAGTACTTTTAAGTTTCTAACCCACTTTTGCTCTTCCTAGATTTCTCTTCTCAGTAAATAGCTTCCCACCCACCCAACTGCTCAAGAGAAAGGACTTAAAATTTTCCTTGATTCCTCCATTTTCCTCATCCTTACATTCAATCTATCAGTAAATACTCTATCACTAATATTTGTCATTAATCCATCTCCTCACCTCCATCTACACTACTACTAACCCATTGTCAAGCCCAGAGTACTCATGAGGATTTCTGGAAGAGCCTCTTTTAATATGGTGAGTTATATTGACTAATTTTAAAATGTTAAACCGACCTGGCTTTCTTAGAATTAGCCCTGCTTGGTCCTGATGTATTATTGCTTTAACATATTGCTGTATTTTGTTTACTAGTATTCTGCTGAGGGTTTGTTTGGGTATTTTTTTTTTCTGTTTTCTTAGGGATATTGGCCTGTACTGTTCTTTTCTTATCAGGCTTTGATATTGGGCTAATACTGACCCCATAAAATTTCTGGATAATATTGGTATTATTTCTTCCTTAAATATTTGGTAGAATTCACCACTGAAACCATCTTGGTCTGGAGTTTTCTTTGTGAGAAGACTTTTTTTTAATAACAAATTCAATTTTCCTAAATACATACAGGAAAATTAAGATTTTTAAATATCATTTTAGGTCAGTTTGGATACGTTGATTTTTTTCCCCAAGAAATTTGTCCATTTCACCTACGCTGTCATTTACTGACATAAAGTTGCTATTATCCTTTGAATGTCTACAGAATCTATAGCAATACCTTGCTTTCATTCTTGATATTGATAACTTGCTATTTTCTTGTCTTTCTTGAGTGGTCTTTTTTTTTTTTTTTTTTTCGCCGTACGCGGGCCTCTCACTGTTGTGGCCTCTCCCATTGCAAAGCACAGGCTCCGGATGCGCAGGCCCAGCGGCCATGGCTCACAGGCCCAGCCGCTCCACAGCATGTGGGATCTTCCCAGACCGGGGCACGAACCCATGTCTGCTGCATTGGCAGGAGGACTCTCAACCACTGTGCCACCAGGGAAGCCCCTCTTGATTGCTCTTGCTAGGAGTCTATCAATTTGTTAATCTTTTCAAAGACTCGATTTTTGTCTTGGTTAATTTTTCTACTCTTTTTTTTCTACTTTATTGATTTATGCTCTTATCTTTATTGCTTTCCTTCTTGTTTGAGTTTAATATAATCATAATTTTCTGGCTTCTTAAGGGGAAAACTTATGTTATTGATTTTACACATTTAAAATTTTTTACCGTATATGGAGTTTCCTTAAAAAACTAAAAATAGAATTACCATATGACCCAGCAATCGCACTACTGGGCATATACCCTGAGAAAACCATAATTCAAAAAGAGTCATGTACCAAAACGTTCATTGCAGCTCTATTTACAATAGCCAGGACATGGAAGCAACCTAAATGTCCATCGACAGATGAATGGATAAAGAAGATGTGGCACATATAAACAATAGAATATTACTCAGACATAAAAAGAAATGAAACTGAGTTATTTGTAGTGAGGTGGATGGACCTAGAGTCTGTCATACAGAGTGAAGTGAGTCAGAAAGAGAAAAAACAAATACCGTATGCTAACACATATATATGGAATCTAAGAAAAAAAAAAAAAGGTCATGAAGAACCTAGGGGTAAGACGGGAATAAAGACACAGACCTACGAGAGAATGGCCTTGATGATATGGGGAGGGCGGAAGGGTAAGCTGTGACAAAGTGAGAGAGTGTCATGGACATATATACACTACCAAGCATAAAATAGATAGCTAGTGGGAAGCAGCTGCGTAGCACAGGGAAATCAGCTCGGTGGTTTGTGACCACCTAGAGAGGTGGCATAGGGAGGGTGGGGGGGGAGGGAGATGCAAGAGGGAAGAGATATGGGAACATATGTATATGTATAACTGATCCACTTTGTTATAAAGCAGAAACACACCATTGTAAAGCAATTTTACTCCAATAAAGATGTTAAAAAAAATTTTTTTACTGTAAAAATTTAAAGCTGTGCATTTCTTCTAAACACAGCTTTAGCTGCATCACACAAATTTTAGAATGTTGTATTTTCATTATACTTCAAATATATTTTAAATTCTCTTATGATCTCCTGTTTTGCACCCTTGAATTATTTCAAAATATGTTGTTTAATTTCAAATATTAATCACAGTGTTTTTATAATTGTAAAAAGTTAGGAATAACCCAAATTTCTCACAAGAGGGTATCGTTTGAGTTTATTATGGAAACCCATAAAAATTCAATCTATTAAAAATGATATTGCATATTAAGCAACAGAGCATATAAGCAACGTTTTATTAAGGGAAAAACAGGTTATGACATAGTATTCAAAATTTCACTTTGAGGTGTACATACATCTGTATCTATACATGTAAATTGCATGTATTTATGTGGCATTTACACCACAGCTAACTTATAAGAAATGTGGATGCTGTTCCTTAACAGACATTTTTATTCTCTTCAGAATATTCATGACTTTGGGTACATGAAGGAAAACCCAGAACTGAATTTAAAGGTAAGGTTTGGGGAGGCCTAAGTTGTTCTGTACAAGAAAGTAAGATTTTCTTGTCATTGTTTTTGACCCAGAAACTAAGAGACAAGAGGAGAGCTGACAAACGTGTCTGTAAGACCTGTGTTGCAGAATCTTTTAGCAAAATTAATACCAAATATGGAATTTTAAGATGTTGGCATTGCTATAATAGATAGAAAGGTGATAGAGATAGAGATGTCAATCTAGATCTCTCTGTCTATATGTATATATATCCTCCTCTATCACCTTCCTGCACCTGCACAATCTCTGCTTCACATACAAATGAACTGAATAGTAGATTTGGAAGCAATTAACTGAGAAACATGACTAAATCTGAGGAGTAAAAAGCCTCTGGGCTGACATTGTGTTTGTGTGTGCATACATTTGAGTATATTGTATATGACTTTTAAAGAATTAGAAGGTAATTCACTAAAATATAAATGTTTGTTATCTATCTCTAGGTACTAGAATTATGATTTGGGGCTTTTTTAACTGTATATTCCAAATTTTCTATAATAAAACCATATGGCTGTAGTGATACTTCCATTTATGGTCAAGGGGGAATAACAGGGTGCTATGGTCTGAATGATTGTGTCCCACCAAAATTCACATGTTGCAATTATAACACCTAATGTGACAGTGTTAGGAGGTGGGGCCTTAGGGAGGTGAGTCGGTCATCAGGACAGAGCCCTCATGAATGAAATTCATCCCTTTATAATATAAGAGGCCTGAGAGAGCTCCTGCCCCTTCCACCACATGAGGTACTGTAAGAAGTCTGCAGCTCAGAAGAGGGTCCTCCCTCGGCCACACTGGCACCCTGATCTTGGATTTCGAGCCTCCAGAACTGTGAGAATAAATATCTGTTGTTTATAAGCCCCCCAGTCTGTGGTAGTGTTATGGTAGCCTGAACGGGCTAAGACATGGGGACTGGATTTACCCTCCTTCCTTAAACAAATGTAAAGCCATAAAAAAAATATGAGACAACATTTTCCAGACCTTGGACATCAAGCAGCACCGGCCGGCGATCATAAGAGGGGGAAACAAATGAGGTAAGCCCTGTGATTGCCCCAGCATACGGCCTGGAATGAGATTCCAGCATGCAGCATGGGGGCGACGGAACTGGGGAGATGCCACTGGGAGGCCAAGACAGGTAGGGTTTGCAGAACGGGGTCCCGGAGGGAAGAGGGCTACGTAGAGCCAGAGCTTGGGAGACGCGTAAGGGGTTCCCTGGGAGTCTTCTGCTGAGTGCTGATCTGTACAGATAAGTGAGGACACTACCCAAGGCTGAGGTAAGAGCCACCTGTCAGGAGCACAGGGACCAATGCTCAGAGCTCCCCCAGGGCTGGAAGAGTTGTTTCCACCAGCCATAGAAGAAAACTTTGCAATTCATGAGGCATTTACTAGGGTACTCAGAAGACTAGGGACTAAAAGCTGCTTTGGTCCCACCTAACAAATTTTTAAAAACAAGCTTAGTCCCAGAACAAAGCTTCAAAGTCCTTATAAAATAAAAAAATAAAATATAATATAGTATTTCTTATTTGCATTATTAAAAAAAAAACTCTTATTCTTCAAATTCCAACTAAGATGCTGATTCTCTTCTTCTAAACTCTTAGAGCATTCTTTTATGGCAATTGACACACCCTATATTTTATGGGTTTTGTCCAATTTTATTGTAAGTGGGTTTTGTCTAGTTGTACTGTAAATTCCCAGGAGGCAAAGCACCCAAGAATTATGCATATTTGTAACTATCTTGCATTGTTGTTGCCTTACATATAATCTGATTTCAAAAGATTTATTTTCCTAGGAAATGAATGAGTACTCCAATAAATGTATCCAAAGTATTAAGTATTAATTGGCTGTTAATTTGTATGATGAATTTATTTAGAAATCTACTTTTTAAAAAATGTAAAGGCTAGTAGTGTAGAAAGTGATGAATTTGGGGGTTTCTGTGATGCTTAGAGGTTCCAGTTCCAACTTTTTCCAGTTGATGTCACTATGGCAAAGGTATATCAAACATCTGGCATAAAACAGTAGAGAGAGGAAATACAAATCTAATAATATGGCTGAATCAGGAGGAAACGTATTTTGGGGGATGTTGCTAAAATGTGGATGGGGAACAAGGCAAAACATCAGAATTCAATTCTTGGGAACCAGTGGCTACGTGAATGCATTTATCTGATCTTATAAGAGTCAGTAAAAAAGTAAACAAACAAGTCTATAACGAGTTGGGAAGCTGCTGAAATTGCTGCTCTTTGCAAAGACACAGCAGGTAGATCTCCCGGTGATCTGAACTGCCATGATGCCTTGAGGGAGCCGATTACAGCCTTAGCCTGGCTTCTAGGCTCTTTAGAATGTAGTAAATTGGACCCTTTGAGGCTAAATTTCTGGCAATGGGCAGGTGTGCTGCCTTCCTCAGCACAGGAAGTCAGGACAGATAACAGAGGAAGTCCAAAGCAAGGACAATGTTGTTTATTAAAAGGAGTGGTAATGGCTCAGAGTATCTGAAAATTAACAGAAGTTGAAATTAAAACATCCACTTGGGCACGTTAGGCTCCAAAGTAAATAATAAGTCCTTGAGTTTCAGCAGCTGTTTAGGGCTTCCTCTATCTTGTAGTGTTAGTTTAAATGGCAAGGTAAAGGAACTTAAGTAACTAAAACACTTCATCCACAAGTATATACTGGATGTTTCTCTGAAATGGGAAAATTGATCTGTTTTCAGATATTACTCAGCTGTGCAGGGATGCAAACAGACGAATTCATTAGCACTCTCCACAGAGCATACCGTGATACAAGTGAGAAGCGCTCAAGCTGAGGTTACGCAAATGTTTTCTGTTATGAAACCTTGACTCTATGGGACCACAATTTTCAAGGAGAATCTCATTTCGGACCATTTCCTGTTGTCACACTTGATGTGAAAGGTGATTTTTCTAATTAAGATACTAATAAGCTGCTTTTACCTTGTTTCAAAGAACAACTCCTCTTGGTTTTTTGGTTTTGTTTTTCCTCTGCCTAAAAGTAGGAAGCCAAAGCTGTTTAAAATTCAATTTTCCACATCAAGATACTGAGTGCTCCCAGTGAAGAAAAAGTTTTTGTGAAGTCTAAGGAATTTCAAGGCAAGACCGTGTGATGTCATCAGTGTTAAAGCTGTAACTAAGCACATCAACTAAGAATTGCTGTTTCTGTTTTAGACCTATGAACCGGTAATAGTGATGAGCATGGAGGATATTTATTTGGAATTCTGCTGGAGAAAGTCAGAATTGTGCAGCCTGACTTTCACATGGCCATCCACAGCTTTAGATGCTGAAGTACTCCATCAGTGAGAGTCATGGTGCCCAGAGAGGGGCCTCAGGCCGCGTTTTATGGGGAAGGTATCAGGCCCAAGATGGAAAAATGGGGAAGATCAGTCTCTTGATGCTCTCGTGTTTCAGAAACAGGCACTGAAACCATGAAATGGGTTTTAAAGATACAGAGAGGACCTGGGTTTCCGTGGCCTTGACCAGGACTTGGTTACAAATGGGCCTTGAATGGGATTCCTGGACTAGGTGGCTAGGAAGACACAGCTGGTTCCTAGAAAGCATCTGAGAAATACCTTCATCCCACAGAGGAGGCAGAGAGAGAAACCCCTTGGAGTGGAACACTAATAATGACCAGGGTAAAACGGAGCACAGAAAAAAGAGAGAGAGGAAATGTTGATTCTCATTCACAGAATAAAATCTAGAAAGGAAAATGGTCTTTGTGAAGCAAATTCTGTCAAAATACATCTTGTTTTTCAAGTTTGGGTTTAGAATTAACAGCAAGACAGTTGCCGGTTTGTCTGGTAGGTGTGTGTTGAAGCATTTTCTTCATCTAGAATTTCCCCAGTGATCTTTCTGGGAATTTTTTCTGTATCCCAAGGTTTCAACAAATATTGATTAAATGTCTATTCTATGCTAAGAGATACAAAAGAAGCATTTGTCATCCCTTTGTAAGGCAAATAAATTGAGATGAGATTCCTAAGATTTGGGGATTTCATGGAAGAGTAAAATTACATAGAAAATACAAGCAAGAATATACTATTTTCCTAGGGCTGCCATAACAAGGTACCACAGACTGGATGGCTTAAAAAACAGAAATTTATTTTCTTACAGTTCTGGACGCTAACAGTCCAAGATCAAGGTGTTAACGGTGTTGGTTCTTTCAGAGGCCTCTCTCTTTGGCCTTCGTCTCCGTGTGTCCTCATGTGGTCTTCTCTCTGTGTGTGTCTGTGCCCCAATCTCCTTTATAAGGACACCAGCCATATTGCATTAGAGTCCACCTTAATGACCTCATTTTAACTTAATTACCTCTTTAAAGACCCTATGCTGAGGTACTAGAGGTTAGGATTTCAACATATGAATTTGGGAGGGACCCAATTCAGCTCATAGGAAAAACCAACAGCAACAAACCAACAACCCTAAATGGATGACACATAGCTTCAAACTTTTTATTTTGTCAAATCAGAAGTTTAAAAAAGCAACATATGATGCCATTATAATTTAATAAAAGAAATGATTTATTAACAGAAAACAAGAAGTAATAAGGCTATAATCAAGGAACAAAGGAATATCCTGTAAACTAAATGCGTTTAACCTTTTAAACGTCTTATAGATTTGTCCTTGTCTTTAGAACAAGTGAAATCTTGAAGTCTTTATTAGTGACTGGGGCCGTTCTGCTAAAATACGAGGACAACATTATTGTAACTTGATGTCCAAACTGAAATTTGGTTCCAGCATTTTCAAAACCTTAATCATCCTGGTGAAAACCTTGCAGGAAATGAAGACCTGAATATATCCCGAGGCCTCTTGTTTTGGGGAAACCACCAGAAGAGATTATTTGGTGATGCATATATTAAGCAGATTCCTTAAACCTGAAGAGGAGATCCTAAAGAGGTAGAGTGGTCTATGTAATAATAATCGAAAGAAAAAGAGAGAGAGAAAGAGAGGAGTGAAGGCAGGGTGACATTTGTAGAGTGTATCATATTTCTCTGTATGAATTTAAACTGTCCTATGCCTTTGATCTGCCACTCTCTTTTATGGAGATGGGGTGTGTGTGTGTGTGTGTGTGTGTTGTTGCTGTTCTTATTGTTGTTCCTGTTGTTTGAGAAGTTGTTCATAAGGGATTGGGAGCTGAGACTTGATGTTGTTGGAAATTATGTGAAGCCCGATCTTCATCTCACACAAAGAGGGAACTAGACCACTCAGATGGAATTCAGCCCCGACTGTGCTGTTGATTTCCTGCTTGTGGAGCTATTAAAACAGAATCATCCCTATTTGGAGAAAGGTTCTGGTATTTTACTAATGTGTTCTGATGTAGTTTCCTACTGAGGCCCTATAACAAATTCAAAGCCCTGTAGGCAAGTCTTTTGTTGAACAAAGGGGATATTCCTACCACCAATTATCCCAGGAAGAAATGTATTCTAAAAAAGGAAATTAGGACTAATCATACAGTCCTTAGATTAGCTTAGAAGGAGGTGGATGGACCCCGGTTCTGTTGTGTAGATCTTCTGCTGGTAGGATAGGACAGTAATGTCAGGAGACAAGCTCAAGGGTACTCTCATTGGAGGGTAAAGTACCCTCTACCCCCATGCAGTTTAGGACAAGGTACCCGGTCAGGATGACTCTTGTCTGAAGAGCTCTGAGAGCAGCAGTATCCATTGATAGCAAAAATAAAACTGCTTGTCTATTACATTGAAATTACTTTCTGTAACCTTTGAGTCCTGATTAAAAAGTCTTATTAAGGAGTGTGCTCTGTCTTATATGTGCTTTGAGCAAGTAAAGAGTTGGTTCCATGTTGGGCCCAGGTGTGAAGGATTTGCAATGTTTAGACAAGATAATATACTGATCCTGATGTAATTTAAAACCTATATTTTGTTCATCATGGATTTTTTTTGCATACATTTAAAAAGATATTGCATTAAAATATTATTTACCCCAATCTCTGAGTTTTTGGTAAATTTTGCACCTTAGTATCAGTTCTGAATTCTTTCAACTCTAAAATTCCAGGGTCTGTTTTACAATGAGACAAGGAGTTTTAAGTTTCCAAGTTCACAGAAAATGGAACAAGGGATACAACAATAATGTTTTATATCACAGTAGGCAAAAGCTTAACAAAGCACATAAAAGTATTTCATGACTGTAAGAGCCGTCGGCATATATATTAAAAACCTTCTCAGTAAATGGTAATTAACAGTGAGTCCAGAAGAAAGAAGAGAGAGGAAGGGAAAAACTACAGCCTTGGGGTGGCGATGGCAAGTCTAAATATGACAATCACACACAGATCACTGGTAGCATAAGATTCTTGGCCTGAAACTGTACATTCTGATATGATGTGTTTATGCTTATTTTTGGATATGGTATGAGGGCAAGTTGAAAATATTTCTACCCACACTTGTAATAAATCATTACTGTGGAACTGTTATGTCACATTCACAGCACTTTCTTGAGTTTAGAAAAATGTAAGCATTACAATTAAATATCTGGAAGACGAAGACTTCTGATTCCAGCTCCAAAATGTAGAGCAGTTGGAATTTACCACTCCTGTCCTCACAATAAGAAAAAGCTGAACAAATTGAAAATCTATGACTTTTCTTGGACCCATCAGAGAGTTGAAATTACAGGATGAAGTGCCATCTGAAACCTGGCAAAACAAGTGAATTCAGAGAGCCAATATCTGCTCAGCTCCACTCAAATGGAAGCTAGTAGAGCTATAAAGTGGTAGGAACACACTTAACTGGTAATTTTGATGAACTGCTGGAGACTTCATTTGGGTGAACTTGAGAGTTAAAAACCCCTGGGGTCCAGTCTAAGGGGAACTCCATCCTTTCTTGGATTTTTCCAAGAATCTCATCAGGTTCTCATGATGAATAGCCAAGAAAGATCCCTTCCTGGTTCTGGTAGAGAGAAAGAGTAACTGTTAGGAAACATGCCCAGAGCATTCTCCATAACAAAAGAGACTCTTTAGTGGACAAGACTTTATCTCAACCGAGATAGGGCATTTCTCCCACTCCAGCCCCCCTCTACCCTTCTCACTTAAGAAGGAAGACAAGATCAGAAAGTCATAGCCCAGGGACATAGGCTCCACAGAAGTACTGGGATTTATTCTGAGTATAGAAAATTTATCATCCCTCACACCTTACCACCACACCAACAGTGATCCACTATAATAGCAGTGGATTGCTGTCACAATGATTTTCATTCCTAGAATTTCCTTTTGATTCCTTTCTTAGAAAATACATAAGCTGCAAGCTGCAGACTCTCTCTGAGGAGTTCTTAAGGAAACACAAAGTCAACAGGAGAGACGAAAACAAGGACACTAGAGGAATCTGAAGTCTTTGGCATGGACAGTTACACACAGCACAATTCCTAGTCAGATTAACATACAAACTCACTCCAAAACCCTATACCCTCAGCTCATATTACCTGATACATCATGTCTGGCTTTCAACAGAAAAATTTCCAGACATGCTAAAGGCAAAAAAAAAAAAAAAAAAAAAAATGAAAAAAAGGAAAGAAAAGAAAGAAAACCACAAAGTCTGAAAGAGAAAGCAAACATCAAAACTAGACTCAGTTATGATACAACTTTTGGAATTATCAGAGAGGGAATTTAAAATAACCATGGCTAATATGTTAAAGGATCTAATACAATAACAGATGGGAAATATAGGCAGAGAGATGGAAACTTTAAGAATGAATCAATAGGAAATGTTTGAAATCAAAAGCACTGTAACAGAAACGCACAGTGCTTTTGATGTGCTCATCAGTAGGCTGGACATGGCTGAGGAAAGAATCAGTGAGCTTGAAGATTTGTCAATAAAAACTTCCCAAACTGAAATACAAAGAGAAAAAAAGAATGAATAAAATGCAACAGAACATCCAGCAAAGGTGGAACAATTTCAAAAGATATAACTTACCCATAATTAGAATAACAGGAGATGAATGAGGATAAAGCAGGAGAAATATTTGAAGTATTTATAGCTGAGAATTTCCCCAAATTAATGACAGGCACAAAACTATAGATCAAGAAAGCTCAGAGAATACCAGCTAGATAAATACCAAAAAATCTATATATAGGCATATCATATTCAAACTGAAGAAAATCAAAGACAGAGAGAAAATCTTAAGTTTCAGAGTAGAAAAAAAATCCTTACAGGTAGGGAAACAAAAACAAGAATTACAATGAACGTCTCATCAGAAAACACGCAAGCAAGAAGAGAGTGGAGTGAAATACTTAAACATTGAAAGAAAAGAAAAAACCCACCAACCTAGAATTCTATATCCCACAAAATTATCTTTAAATATAAAGGAGAAATAGTCTTTCTGAGATGAACACAAATTGAGTGGATTCATTGCCAGCAGACATGTCCTATAAAAAATCTTTAAAGAAGTTCTTCAAGGAGATGGAAAATGATATAAGTCAGAAACTCAGATCTACCTAAAGCAAGGAAGATTGTTGGAGAAGGAATAAAGTAAAATAAAATTTTTATTTTTCTTATTCTCATTGAGCTAAAAGAAATTATTTAAGTAACAATGTTGTGAGCGATTATACATATAAGTGAAATGAATGACAGAAATATCATAAGGGATG
The DNA here is from genome assembly GCF_963455315.2 of Globicephala melas. Lineage (NCBI taxonomy): Eukaryota > Metazoa > Chordata > Mammalia > Artiodactyla > Delphinidae > Globicephala > Globicephala melas. The sequence goes on along the minus strand of NC_083317.1, from coordinate 18,820,048 downwards.
AGAAGGAGGAATTGGGAATACTCTGTTATAAAGTATCTGTGCTGTATGTTAAGTGGTATATAATGTTATTTGAAGGTTGACAGATTAGTTACAAATGTATGTTGCAAACTCTAGAGCAATCACTAAAAAATTAGAAGTTTAATTGCTATCTAAGAAAGGAGATAAAACAAAGTCATATAAAATACCCAATTAAAACCAAAGAAGGCAGAAAGATAGGGAAAAAAATAGAAAACATTTACAAACACGGTAGATATTAATCCAAGTATTTAAATAGTTACTTTAAATGGAAATGGTCTAAATATATGAATTAAAAGACAAAGATTGTCAAAGTAGATTAAAAAACGAGACTCAATTATATGTTGTCTATAAGAAACCCACTTTACACATAAAGACTCAAATTAAAAGTAAGAGGGTGGAGGGCTTCCCTGGTGACGCAGTGGTTGAGAGTCCGCCTGCCGATGCAGGGGACACGGGTTCGTTCCCCGGTCTGAGAAGATCCCACATGCCGCGGAGCAGCTGGGCCCGTGAGCCATGGCCGTTGAGCCTACGCGTCCGGAGCCTGTGCTCCGCAACGGGAGAGGCCACAACAGTGAGAGGCCCGCGTACCACAAAAAAAAAAAAAAAAAAAGTAAAAGGGTGGAGAAAGGTACTCCATGATACCATTAATTTAAAAAAAGATGGAGTAGCTCTATTAATTACAGACAAACAGACTCTTCAGAGTAAGAAAAATTATCAGGGATAAAGAAGGGTGTTACATAAAAATAAATGGATCAATTCTCCAAGAAAACAAATCATCTTCAACATTTATGCACCTAGCAATAGAGTGTCAAAATACATGTGGCAAGAACAAATAGAACTGCAAGGAGACATAGACAAATCCACAATTATAACTGGAGACTTCAACACTCCTCTCTGAGTAATTGATTGTTTAAGCAGGCAGAAAAACAGTAAGGATATATATAAGAATACAGTTGATTGAACAACTCCATCAATCAATTGGATCTAATGTGACAGTTATAGAAGTCTTCATCCAAAATAGCAGAATACACATTTTTCTCAAGCTTATGTGGAACATATAGACATGGAGCACACCTGAACAAATTAAAAATATATATATATCATACCAAGTATGTTCTCAATCACAAAGGCAGTAAAGCAGAAATAAAGAACAGAAAGATGGCTGGAAAACCCCCAAGTGTTTGGAAATGAAGCAACACAATCCTAAATAACTCATGGGTCAAGGATGAAGCCTCAAGAGATACTAAAAATGTTTTGAACTAAATGAAAATGAAAATACAATGTATCAAAATTCTTGGGACGCAGTGAAAGCAGTGCTTAGAGTGAAATTTATAACATTAAGTGCATATATTAGAAAAGAATAAAGATCTAAAAGCTATTATATAGGCTCCCACCTTAGAAAACAAGAGAAAGGAGAGCAATTTTAAGGCTAAAGCAAGCAGAAAAAATAAAATAAAATTTTGAGTGGGAATCATTGAAATTGAAAACAGGAAATCAATAGGCAAAATGCATGAATGCACTGAATGAAAAGCTGAACTTCAGTTAATAAAATTGTATTGTTATTGGTTCAATAGTTGTGACAAATATAATATGTTAATAATAGAGGAAACTGGGCATGGGGCATGTGTATCTCTGAATACTTTTTACTTTCTTTGTAATTCTTCTGTAAATCCAAAACTGTTACAAAAATTGTTTCTTTAAAAAATTAAATATCTAGCTTGAGAAGGTGACCTCATTACCAAGCAAGCTGGCAGAACCTGCTTTTTTGAAGAGCTGTAAGAAAACACATATATTTGGGATGGTGCAGCTCAGACCCAGCCAAGGCTCTCAGGCAAGGCATATTTGGGGTTTCTTGAGTACAAAATTGTGTAAGATCTCTAAGCAGTCACCTCCCATCCATTTCCAAATGCAGCAGGGTATAAATAAGTCAGTAGCATTTAAAAGATCAGGTGTAAAAGGATACGAAAGCAAGGATATAGAGAAAAGACAGAAAGGTTACCTCTGGAAATAGCATTTAAAAAGTGAAAGTTCAGCATGACCGTAGAGTTGCAAAAACTGCTTAGGTTAACTGCTGGCTTTTTTTTTTTTTTTAATAATTTTGAAAGAAAGAAAAGAGGAACACAGACCTCATAAAATCAGCCTTAGAAAAAATGAGGTATTATATTGCTATTTCTTCTAATTTTGGTTTAAGGAACAGGAACACCCCGATGAACAGGAACTTAAACAAGATAGAAAGCTCATTTCATTCTCTTATCAAATTTGGAGGCAGATTGACCAGGGCTTGATTTCCTCATTTGTAAAATTGATGATAACAGTACCTGGTTCTTGGGCTGTTTAATGATTATTATCATCATCATTTTAGCTATTACTCAGACTTTGAATGGGGAATGGATTGGACATAAATATGAGGGACAAAAGCAAATTTTAAGACCTGGGACAGAACTTAACTCTCAGCAGGACTGGATTTATACCCCATTCTTCCCTGGAATACTGGTTAAGGGATGAGTATGATAGTTTTGGGAGGTAGCTCAGGAAGGTACCACAAGTGCCCTCAGCGCTAGGGTAGAGGGCAGACCACTGATTAATTTTCCTATTTCGTCTTACAATTTGTGGTATATCTTTGAGATTCAGGCCACTAGCTGTATGTCAGTCTCGGTTTTCAGTGTATTATGAGTTTTTACCAGTGTGTTTGCAGAGATTTTTAATGAAAACTTTTGCAGTAACTGCACTAGGAGTTGCTTTCTGGATGCCCATTTTAATTTGAAGTTCATTTTTATAGCCCCTAAAAGGATGCCCTGCTGTAGTTGTTAAAGGGCTCCTAACACTGTAAAATCTGTTGATGGGCTGTCTATGTTTCTTAATCTTCCAGCAAACATCGGAATAAGTGCTCCTTTCCTGATGCCAAGTCAGAGAGCATTTGAATAGGGAACTAATAATCTGTAGGAGTTTTAGTACATTACATCCAGCGGGTCTTGAGAAGTGGGAAACAATGGAAGAGTTCAGGAAACAAAATTTCATGACCAGTATCCACCAGCTAAAGCTAAGCTACATCAGATGGGATTGCTTTTCTTAGAAAGATAACAGCCCATGTGTCTTCAGATATCTCATTTACATTGCATGCCACTTGCTTTGGAACATTATTTTCATATTCATACATCTTTGATTTTCTTATTCTACTAGTATCCCTGTCCTAGTTTCTGGATGTGTCACTGATCAAAAAGCGTTGACATCGCACAAGTGTTCAGACCAGAGATCATCTTCACTTTACAGGTAAGGAAATGCATGGAAAGAATTTCAAAGTCAAGTTTATACTGTGAGTCAGTGGCAGAGACAGGGTCCAGTCTAGATCTACCTGACTCCCCAGCTGGTGCTTTCTCTCTCACAACTTCCTTCCCAAAGTGCTGCTATAATTTGGCTTTCAATATGAGGGGCTTATGTTTCTCTGTATGATAAGCTAGCAACTTTATAGCATTCTTTGCCCAATTAGCAATTTGATAGCCAAAAACAGGGATGTTAAAAAAATCTGTAAAGCTTTTCCTAAGAGAATGGGGCATAAGATGTTCATTTACAAGGCTCTCTCAGCCAACAAATGTGTTGTGTATGTATGTGTTTGTTTGCATATTTAGACACACATGCATGTACACAACATCCACAAAACTCCCTTTCAAAAAAGTACCAAAGTGCTTTTTAATTGACAACATATAGAAATATACAGCTTATTGTTTATAAAAGAAATAAAGCTCTTAAAATCCACTACAGGAAAATGGAAAGAGTTTAAGATAATTCCAACCTTTTCATAATCGCAACCAATAGCCATGCAATGATTTTATTCACCATTCCATGTCTCCTGTTATTTAAATAGTAACTTGTCTAATATACTTAGACTAAACTCACACACCATCACCATACGCCAACAAGCTAGAAATCAATATGATGAACTCCAGCCTGACAAGTCCTCAAATATAAGACTTTGAGTTATGCAAAAGTTATGCACTTTGAGTTATGCACAATGATACATTTTCTATTGTATTAATGTTTTAAAATTTAGAACATTAACATTTCATTAAATTCAATGTAAGAAATGCATACTTTAAGAAGAGCTTCCACTTTGGCATGAATTTTGTTGAAGAAAATGTCAGAGGCATCATACTCAGAGGGAATTAAAAACAGCATGAAGCTGAAACTAAAAATAGGTTTTTAGAAAAAGTTTATTCCCTGTGGCATAGATTTTTTTTCTCCCTATAACCAATTGCTATATGGAAATTAGATTCCCCTCCATTCTAGCAACCCCCAAGGAATAAAATCATCCTTCCAACAGGGAATGGAGCTAGGAAAGATAAAGTCACTCTTTGACTTCTGATATTCTATTTTTCTGCTGCTTTCTGTACCTGCCATTACTAGTTCGGCAAAATATTCTCCCTTTGAGGTTTTAATTTTCCTTATTGGTTGTTGCAATTCTCAAGAAAGTGAAAAGACTATGAGCCTGGACACAAATTTGGAAAAAGACCCAGTCTTCACAAAGAAAAAAATCACGAGACACTTAATAAAATGCTTAGTGGGTTGTTTGTGTATAGAGTATTTTAAAATGCCACCTAATAGCCCTGAAAAGCATTGTTACAAACTCTTATGTATCAGAGCATAGTTACTATGCTTTGCAACTCTTTTGAAAAACTAAAATAAAATATTCCAACCATTAAAACTATATTTTTCCTTTTAGTCCCTTGACCTGGAATTAATACAGAATCTCCATTCAGGAGGGCCTTAACTTCACTCTTTGGTACATTCCTTCTGTTCCAACATACAGCACTAGTAGATAAAGTAAAAAATGGAAAAGTAAAAAGACATAGTTATTATACTCAAAAAAAAAAAAAATTGATGTAGACTAAGGACCAGCAAGAGGTGGGAGAGCTGAAGACCCAGGACTGTGGCTCTGGAACCTGGCAGAGAGAATGGGCAGTTTGACTCTGATAAGGTAAATTGATCCATAGAAGACAGAGGGCAGAGTTAGTCCATTGCTGAAGCAAAGGCTGATGTGGATCCGCTGCCTCTGAAATATAATTCAGAATTTCTGCTGCTGTTACTTGACACTAGGGTTTCTGTGCCACTGCAGACCCAGAGAGAGAGGATATACACACACTCATGAGTAGGAGCTGCTTAAAACAAGCCGCCCTGTTGCTCAGTGACTGAACTGTCTTCTCTCCAGTGGCACCTCCTTGTGATGAACTGGTTCTGCCCTGGGGCCCAGCAGTGGCCAAACCACTGGACAGTGTGAGGTGAGCCCACTGAGAGAGTGAAAACAGAAACAAAAGCAACATCTAAAAAGCCTACAAACAAAATATTCAGAATTCATCTAGAAATATAATGCCAAGAAAGACAACTGGCAAAATCATGAGGTAAAAGTGGTTAGAATAAATTAAAAATAATAGAACTTTCTGAAAAGAAGACTTTAAAATAAATATTTTAAGATACTTAAAGAGAAAATAAAGGGAAACATATTCCTCAGAATGAAAAAGAAGTAAAATATTATGAAACAAAATAAGCATAAGTGAACCAAGAATAGATGGATATGAAATATAACTAAATAAAAAGATTAGAAATGAAAAATGTAGTCATAAATATACCTTAAGAAATAGGACAAACTACTGAACATAATGGAAGAAAAAATCTTACTTAGTGGAAATATTCACCCAGAAATAGCGATTAACGTGAAAAGCACCCCCATATCCTTATTGGAAGGTACAGAGAAAGAAAATGAGGGGATGGTGGAGAAATTATATTTAAAGAGATTAGCTAAGGCTTTCCCAGAATTGAAAGTAAACCTAAGCTTTTAAATGAAAAGGGTATTCTAAATACCAAGGATGATGAATAAAAAATAGATTGAAACAAGATATATTATAGTAAAACCCTCTAAGCAAATTTAAAAATCACTGGGGAGAAAGATTATCACATGTTCATGATTTATTATTATTACCAGCAAAGATAGATGCATAGAGACCGGAGAATAGTATCTTAAATGTCCTAAAGGCAAATAATTATCAGCCTAGACTTTTATACTAAGAGAATAATGGGTATACTAAGATTAAGAATTTACTACAGGGCTTCCTTGGTGGCGCAGTGGTTAAGAATCTGCCTACCAATGCAGGGGACACGGGTTTGAGCCCTGGTCCGGGAAGATCCCACATGTCGTGGAGCAACTAAGCCCGTGCACCACAACTACTGAGCCTGTGTGCCACAACTACTGAAGCCCACGTGCCTAGAGCCCATGCTCTGTAACAGGAGAGGCCACCACAATGAGAAGCCTGCGCACCTCAACAAGGAGTAGACCCAGTTCACTGCAGCTAGAGAAAGCCCACGTGCAACAACGAAGACCCAATGCAGCCAAAAATAAATAAATTAATTAAATTAAAAAAAAAAAGAATTTACTACACACATCCTCTCAACTAAAAAAACAAAAAAACTATAAAAAAAATGTACTTCAGCATGAAGAACATTGAACCCAGAGAAAAGTCATTGGAAGACAAGAAATAACTGTAAGTATGGAAACAGATATAATATTTTGGTGAGAGTATTACTGACTATAAAAATAAGATTATATCTCTAAGCAACAAGAAAATGAAAGGGCAGGAAAGAGGAAATAAAGAAGCAAATAAAAAGCGTGGTGAGCAGAAAAACAAGGCAAAGAAAGAAAGAAAATAAGAAAGTAGAAACAATTGCAGCTATTTAAATAACTCCAAAGGTAAGCAGATTAAACTCACCTTTTAAAATGGCTGACGTGATCAGATTGGATAAAGAAACAAAATCTAGCTGTATTTTGCTTACAAAAAGCATACTTCAGAAATTTCAAACAAAGGGATGTATAGTTATGCAAGATGTGAATACCAGGGGAGGCTGATTGGAGTGTATGGGACCTCCCTGTATATTTTTTGTGTGTTGTTGCAAATTTCTGTGAATATGTAATTATTTCAAAGAAAAAAGTTATATACTATTAAAAAAAAGGGATGGAGAAAAGATATACCATTCAAATAGAAACCTAAAGAAAGAAGTATAACAAATGAACTTACCTATGAAACAGAAACAGACTCACAGACATAGAGAACAGACTTGTGGTTGGTAGGGAGCAGTAGATTGGGAGTTTGGGATTGGCAGATGCAAACTATTATATAGAGGATGGATAAACAATAAGGTTCTACTGTGGAGCACAGGGAACTATATTCAATATCCTGTGATAAACCATAATGGAAAAGAATATAAAAAAGAATATATATATGTATAACTAAATCATTTTGCTGTACCTCAGAAATTAGCACAACATTGTAAATCAACTATCCTTCAATAAAATTTAAAAAAAAGAAAAGTGTAACAATATTAATACCATGCAAAATCAAATATAGGACAAAAATAATAGGGATTAATAAGGATCAATTGCTAATAACTGAAGGAAAAATCCATTGAGCAAATATAATATTTATGAGTTTGATTATACCTATAACAAAACCCAGACTTCTATGAAGGGAAGTCTGATAGAATTACCTGGAGACGTGGACAAAACCACATCCATAGTGGTAGATTTTAATGTCTATCTATCAGAAGCCAATAAATTAGATCAAAAATTAGTAAGGATCAGAAGATATACAGGACTTCCCTGGAGGTGCAGTGGTTAAGAATCCGCCTGCCAATGCAGGGGACATGGGTTCGAGAGCTGGTCTGGGAAGATCCCACAAGCTGCAGAGCAACTAAGCCTGTGTGTCACAACTACTGAGCCCGCATGCCACAACGACTGAAGCCGAGTGCCTAGAGCCCATGCTCTGCAACAAGAGAAGCCACCGCAAGGAGAAGCCCACGTACCACAACGAAGAGTAGGCCCCGCTCACTGCAAATAGAGAAAACCTGCATGCAGCAGCGAAGACCCAATGCAGCCAAAAATAAATAAATTTATATATAAGAAAAAAAAGATATACAAAATAAACTAGCTTTATCTAATAGATATCTAGAACTCTGCCTCCAACAAAAATTATACAGGACATTTCAAAAATTAACCACTCACTGGATCCCTGAGAATTTTCAGCAGATGTCAGTTAATATGATATGGTGTGCTCTCATTGTAACTCAGTAACGTGAGAAATCAACAATAAAATCACTTTTTAAAATACCTAATCCTAAAAATTGCATTAAAAAGCTGCAATCCTAAAAACTTCCTCCAAAAGAATTCCCAAGAGAAGATTAAAAAATATTTAGAACTGAATAATGATTAAAATATGTTATATCAAAACTTGTGGAATTCAAATATCTACATTTAGAAGTAAATTTGTATTCTGAAATACATTCATTAAAAAAAGAAGAAAGAGGGCTTCCCTAGTGGCGCGGTGGTTGAGAGTCCGCCTGCTGATGCAGGGGACACAGGTTCGTGCCCCGGTCCGGGAATATCCCACATGCCGCGGAGTGGCTGGGCCTGTGAGCCATGGCCGCTGGGCCTGCGCGTCCGGAGCCTGTGCTCCTCAGTGGGAGAGGCCACAACAGTGAGAGGTCCGCGTACTGCAAAAAAAAAAAAAAAGAAGAAAGATTGAAAAGTAAGAAGTTATCTCAAGAGCAAATCTCACCATGCTGGGCTTCCTTGCTCACTCAGTCATTGCCCGGAGAACAGACTTCAGTCAACCTTTCCATCTAGGGAGATCACATAATTTATTATCTGAACCTGGACATATAGTAAACTGCATCTCAGGATGACAGATATAAGTGGCAACAGTCTTGGGAAAATGGGATGTATCATCACCCTAATCATGACCTACACTGTCCAGAACATCTCCCCATAAATCTAACTTGATTCTCTGTACCCTCATCCTCACCCACGTCCATATTATTCACTATGCTCTCCGGGTCTGCAATCAGCAGATCCTCATACATTCCATCTCTTTGATAAACGTTTTTTCACTTCCTGAATTCACCTGAAACCTGGCTCCTCCCTGGAATGAAATGTCTTCACCCTTCAAATCTCTCAAGTGGAGACTAGTTTTGCTCTAATACTCCTTGCTTCTCAAGGTGAGACTATAGACTCAAAGCTTTCCTTTTTGCTTCTCACTGCCATTTCCAAGCCATTTCTCCACCTTTCTTGGAAGCCGGGGGATTTCACCTGCACTTTTGAGGCTGAGGCTACCTGACTTGAAAATTTCCCCCCTCTTTATGGTTGTCACCTGGTAACATCTCTGCCCTTCCTCTTCCTACCTTGGGAATCAGTTCCTGGCTGTCAACTTTTATCTCCAAATCAATTCCTGTCATAATGACAAGCAACTTCAACCATCAATGTGACTGATCTGGTATTTGATGATATTATGTACTTATTGTTAGTTGTTTTAAATGTGATGATGTAGAGTGGATATGTTTTTAAAAAGAGTCCTTATTTTTTACAGATGCATTCTGATATATTTACAGATATCAAGATGTGGTGCTTGGATTTGCTTCCAATGATAAAAGATGATTGGCCATGAGTTGATAATTGTTGAGGGTGGGTGATGTATACATGGAGGTTTATTATACCCTTCTCTCTGCTTTTGTATATGTTGAAAGTTTTCCATAATAAAACATTAAATAAAATATCTGTAAGTGTCCCAGCCAACACCATGGTCTCTCAGTTCCTTGACTTCTACTCCACTTGAACCACTCAGTGTCATGTTCATACTTAACATTGCCAACACAAATTACTGTAAGCAGATAGGGTAGGGGTCCCCAGAGAAAGAGAACCAGGCATGGCTTTCTTGAAATAAGAGAAACCACTTTGGTCCTAAGCCATCTTGTGATCTAAGCCTGGCTACAATGCTTGTCCTCGAACAGGTCTCAGTAATTAATGATCTTAGGGGAACAAGAGAATGCAGAAGCAAACTGTTATCAAGCAAGAAAAGTAACAACAACAAAGATAATAAATCAGTTGTAAAGACTCCCAGTTCCGTGGTAAAGATTAGCCTGAAGTGCTCTACCATCAGATCAACTGGAACCTAAGGAATGATGATGTTGACCTTTTCTGACCCTCGTGACTTCAGTCAACTAAAGCTTGGACTCTGTTGACCTTTGCCCTAATTCTATGCTGAATTCTCCATTTGAAGACCTGTCATGAATATGCATGTACCCTTGGCTTAAAATTTTACCAATTTTGCTTTCGGAGAGACACTGCTTTGGGAAAGATCCCCAGTGTTCTCCTTACTTGATGAAAGTAATAAATCCTTCCCTCTCCTGATCTTTGGCTTGGTTGTGTCTTTTGGCTCGACACCCACCAAGAAGTAAACCCAGTTTTCTGGTACATTACCACCTCCAAAATCATTTCTAGCCTTTCACCCTCACACTACAAATGCCTGTATTTCAAGCTTACTTATTCTAGCATTCCAGCATTCTCAGTCTCATTAAGATCTCCATCCATTGACATGACAGCAACTTTCTCACTTACCTCCCAGCCCATTTCTGCATTCACTTCCCTCCTTGTCTATCTTGAATGACATTATGGAAAATCCTTGCAATGTCCTCGACTCCTTGCTTTTTCAGCTTTCTGACTTATCTTGCTAACAAAATCCTAACACTGGCTGCAATCTACCATCTGTTATCTGTCATCCTTGGGTTAGCACTTGAGCAAAGTCAGCCCCAAATGGGCTGACTGATTTCTTTTTAAATTCATGTTTACAACATTCAAACACACTTAACGCTGTCCAGGAATCTACCAACATTTTTCTAATAAGGCTGTCTACTCACTGAAATGACTAATTCAACAGCCTCTCCTCTTTGATTAAACCTCCATATTCTCCTGCCCACCCATGTCAGCTGACAAACTCCCTCAAGTTTCACTGAAATGACAAAATCCAGCTGAGAGAAATGTCCTTACCTTCTCATTACCAAATCTTCGAAACTCCTACTTCTGCACTGGCTTCCTCTTCCTACCTATTTCTTCTTCCTTTCAAAGGCCTGTTTGGCCCAATGCACTTAGAATATTTTGCCTTGTCAAGGATTTATATCCTTTGATGAAATCCCCTCTCTCTACATTATTAACCTACCAGTTCAAAGCTGTCTGTCTGAAGATTCTATTCATTTCTCTGAAAATCTATCATACAACCCAAGGGTTGGCATTCAGCTGGTACATATTGGTATAATGTACTAATTGTTAAAATATTTATGTAGTGGTTGCTAAATAACCACTGCTTTGAGACCTCACTACTGCCATGGTTTTGTTTCCACTAGGTTACAAGCCCCAACCTAGAAGCAAGATCTAAGCTAGCACAAATCGAACAAAATTTGCATATGAATCATCTGGAGGTCTCATTAAAATGTAGATTATGATTTAGTAGGGCTGGGGTGGTGCCTGCGATTTTGCATGTCTCAAAAACTCCAAGGTGATGCATCATTCTTTGACTAGCAAGGCTTTTGAGCTTTTTAGAAGCCAAGTAACAAGATTCTATGTGGTAGAGGTATAAGCAAGGATGTTAAAAATACCAAGTACAGCAGAAGGGGTATAGGTCATATTTCTGGAGAAGGACCCCAGGGCCCTCTGCTGGGTCATTTAGTTCCCATATTATGAAGTGGTCCAGAAGTGTCCAGTGGTAGTAGTGTGGACTCAAGGTAGTGTGGTTTTTAAATAACTGGTACTTGAATATTTTAACAACTAGTACATTGCACCAGTATGTACCAGCTGAATGCCCACCCTTATGTCATATCATAAATTTTCAAAGAAATGAATAGAACCTTCAGAAAGACAGCTTTGTGCTCAAATTAAGAACATTCTTATAATGCCAACCAAAGATGAAGTGGGTGGAGCAAAAAGGAAATTCCTATCTTTGGAGGGGTTTAATCCCAGGGAGTAAAAGTGTTTGGCTGAGAAGATGTAGAAGATTGGTTGGACTAAGTAATTTAAGATTCCTTCAAACCCTGGATTCTATAAATCCTGCTCCAGTAGACAGCCATTATACTTCTAGTATCACCTTTAAATGTTTTGAAAATAAACTCATGGACTTCAAATTGCAGTTTACTTTATATCATAGTTTATAGACTATCAGACTTTTTCAGAAAGAAAGGTTTAAAAATAATTAATGGATTAGAAATATACATTCTTTTCCAATCTTTCTAGTTGTTTTATAATTTTCTTTTTGTTGACTTATTGCACCTGATACCTATGCAAATTTTGCAGGTTTGTAGGAAAGAAGTCAATGAACAAAAATCAATTGTATCTTTAAAAACTAGTGGAAAATAATTGGAAAATGAAGTTAAAATGAAGAATACCATTTATAACAGCACCCAGAACATTATTATCCTAAAGGATAAGTTGAAAAAAACTTTGTGCAAGATTTATCTGTGTACTGAAGACTACAAAGTACTGCTGGAAGAAGACTGAAGTAAATGGAGAGATACACCATGTCATTGGATAGGAAGATTCAATATTGTTACGATAACAATTCTTCCCAAATTTATCTGTAGATTCAATGCATCTTTAATCAAAATCCCTTAGGCTTTTTTGTAGAAATTGATGAACTGATTCTATAATTTATGTGAATTGTGAATTTATGTGAAACATCATTACAAAATACCTGGAATAGCCAGGACCATTTTGAACAAAGTTGGAAAATTTACATTACCCAATTTCCTGACATAAAATAAAATATTCACAACAATATAGTGTTGGAGTAAGGATCAATTAAGTAAAATAGAAAGTCCAAAAATAGACCACTAACTTATGTGGTCAATTAATTTTTTTTAATTAAAAAAAGTTATTTAATTTATTTATTTTTGGCTGCATTGGGTCTTTGTTGCTGCGTGCGGGCTTTCTCTAGTTGCGGCAAGAGGAGGCTACTCTTCATTGCGCTGTGCAGACTTCTCATTGCAGTGGCTTCTCTTGTTGCAGAGCACAGGCTCTAGGCATGCAGGCTTCAGTAGTTGTGGTGCGTGGGCTCAACAACTGTGGTTTGTGGGCTCTAGAGTGCAGGCTCAGTAGTTGTGGCGCACGGGCTTAGTTGCTCCACAGCATGTGGGATGTTCCTGGACCAGGGCATGAACCCATGTCCCCTGCATTGGCAGGTGGATTCTTAACCACTGTGCCACCAGGGAAGCCCAGTCAATTAATTTTTGACAAAGGTGCTAAAATATTATTTGAGGAAAGGAGAGTCTTTCTGACAAATTGTTCTGAAACAATTGGGTATCTGTGTGAACAAAACTGATCCTCAACCCTTACAACACATCACACATGAAAATTAACTCTAAATAATTGATTAACTGAATATAAAAGTTAAAACTAAAAACACTTTGAAAGGAAAATAAAACTTCTAAAACAGGGCTTCCCTGGTGGCGCAGTGGTTGAGAATCTGCCTGCCAATGCAGGGGACACGGGTTCGAGCCCTGGTCTGGGAGGATCCCACATGCTGCAGAACAACTGGGCCCGTGAGCCACAGCTACTGAGCCTGTGCGTCTGGAGCCTGTGCTCTGAAACAAGAGAGGCCGTCGACAGTGAGAGGCCCGCACACCGTGATGAAGAGTGGCCCCCGCTCGCTGCAACTAGAGAAAGCCCTCACACAGAAACGAAGATCCAGCACAGCCAAAAATAAATAAATAAATAAATTTTTAAAAAAACTTTTAAAACAATCTTGAAGTGGAGGTAAAGATTTACTAGGATACAAAAATTGCTAACCAAAAAAAAAATGATACAGTGAACTTAATAAAAATTAAAAGTGTCTGTTCTTTGAACAACTGTGTTATAAGAAATGAAAAAGGCAAGCCACAGTCAGAGGTGGGACGGAAATTGCAATACATTTTTCTGACGGAGAACTTGTATCCAGAATATGCAAAAAACTCATACGACTCAGTGAAAAATGGACAAAAGATTTGAACAAACATTCCACTAAAAATATAAGAATGACTAATACACACACGAGAAGATGCTCAGTCTCATTAGTCACAAGATAAATGGAAATTAAAGCCATGTTGAAATACTACTGTATCTCCACTGTAATGGCTAAAATGAAAAAGAGTGACAATACCAAATTTTGATGAGAATATGGAGCACCTGCAACTTTTATACATTATTGGTGGAAATATAAAATAGCGTGGTACACAAATCTACAGTAATCAAAACAATGTGGTACTGGCATAAACACAGGCATATAGAACAGTGGAATTGAATGGAAAATTCAGAAATAAACCTTCACATAGATAGTCAAATGATTTTTCAGCAAGGGTGCCAAGACTGTTCAATAGGGAAAGGCAGTCTTCAATCAATGTTGCTGGGAAAACTGGATATCCACATGCAAATGAATAAAGTTGGGACATTACCTCACACCATATACAAAATTAACTAAAAATGGATCAAAGCATAAGCATAAGAACTAAAACTATAAAACATTTAGAAGAAAACAAGGGAAAAGTTTGACGACTTTGGATTTGGCAATGATTTCTTTTTTTTTTTTTTTTTTTCCGTACGCGGGCCTCTCACTGTTGTGGCCTCTCCTGTTGTGGAGCACAGGCTCCGGACAGGATGCGCAGGCTCAGCGGCCATGGCTCACGGGCCCAGCCGCTCTGCGGCATGTGGGATCTTCCCGGACCGGGGCACGAACCTGTGTCCCCTGCATCGGCAGGTGGACTCTCAACCACTGCACCACCAGGGAAGCCCGGCAATGATTTCTTGTATATGACACTAAAAGCATAGGCAAAAAAGTAAAAATGGACAAATTGAACTAAATCAAAATAAAAAACTTATTTATATCAAAGGACGCAATCAACAGTGTGAAAAAAGCAACCTATAGTATGGAAGAAAATACTTTCAAATCATGTATCTGATAAGGGATTAATATCCAGAATATATAAAGAACTACAATTCAACAACAACAACAAATATAACCCAATTAAAAATGGGCAAAGGGGCTTCCCTGGTGGCGCAGTGGTTGAGAGTCCACCTGCTGTGAACATTCCTGTACAAGTCATCTTAAGGACATGTTTTCATTTCTCTTTGGTAAAGTGTAGCAGTGGAATTGCCAGGTCTTATGTAAAGCGTATGTCTATCTTAATATGAAAGTGCCAAATTGTTTTCAAAGTCGTACCATGCTATATTTAAAATTTTTCTTTTCTTTAATTATGGTAAAATACACATAACTTACAATTTACCATATTAATCATCGTTAGGTGAATAAAGTTCTGGAGTGTCGAGTACATTCACATTGTTGTGCAACCAGTTTCCAGAAGTCTATTCACTTTGCAAAACTGAAACTCCATATCCATTAAATAACAACTCCTCATTCCCCCCTCCCCCAGACCCTGGCAACCACCATTCTACTTTCTGTCTCTATGAATTTGACTATTCTAGGTACCCCTTATAAATGGAATCACACAGTATTTGTCTTTTTGTGAAGGGCTTATTTCACTTAGCATAAAGTCCCCAAATTTCATCCATGTTCTTTTCATTTTTAAGGCTGAATAATATTCCATTGTATTTATATAACATATTCTTTATTCATCTGTTGGTTCGGTTGCTTTTACTTTTTTGCTATTGTGATGATGTTACTAAGAACATGGAGTACAAATATCTCTTCAAAACCCTGATTTCAATTCTTCTGGCTATATACCCAGTAATGGAACTGCTAGGATCATACGGTAAAAATATTTTTAATTTTTTGATGAGACACCATGCTGTTTTCCATATTGGCTGTACCATTTTACATTCCCACCAACACTGCACAAGAGTTTCAATTTCTTCACATCCTCATCAATACTTGTTATTTTCTGTTTTTTTGATAGTAGCTACCCTAATGGGAGTGAGGTGGTATCTCATTGTGATTTTGATTTATTTGCATTTCCTTAATGATTAATGATGTTGAGCAACTTTTCATGTGCTTGTTGATCATTTGTATATCCTTTTTAGAGAAATATCTATTCAAGTCCTTTGCCCCCTTTTTTTTTTTTGCGGTACATGGACCTTCATTAATAGCCCCAAAGTGGAAAAGGCCCAGGTATCCATCAACAAGTAAATAGATCAACAAATTGTGAAATTCACAATGAAATACTTATTAGTAATAAAAAGGACTGAATTATTGATACACATAATTTGGATGAATTTTTAAAACACTAGGCTGAGCCAAAGAAGCCAGACCAAGAGTGTACTTACTATATGGTTCATTTATATGAATTTCTAGAATAGACAAGACTAATCTACAATAGTGGGAAGCAGATCAGACCAGAGGGAAGGGACAGAAAATTGATTGTAAAGGGACATAAGAAAACTGTTCAGCGTGATGGAAATGTCCAGTATCTTTTTTAAAAAATTTATTTTATTGAAGTATAGTTGATTTACAATGTTATGTTAATTTCTACTGTACAGCAAAGTGATTCAGTTATACATATATATATATTCTTTTTCACATTCTTTTCCATTATGGTTTATCACAGTATATTGAATATAGTTCCCTGTGCTATACAGTAGGACATGTTGTTTATCCATTCTATATATAGTAGGTTGAATCGGCTAATCCCAAACTCCCAATCCACCCCTCCCCCACCCCCTCCCTCTGGGCAACCACAAGTTTGTTCTCTATGAAAACGTCCTATATCTTAATTGTGTTGGTGGCCATATGTGCAATTAGTATTGGAGGAATCAGGTAACGTTCTTTCTCTGTCAAGTAAGTGAAAGTCAGTTCCACAGATTCTGATAAAGTCAATGAGAGAGTGTAAGAAATTTTCTTCCATTTTCTCTTAAATGCTTGGCGTTTTGTAAGAATATTGATTTGTTCCCTGACATTTTCAGTGAGGTGCTTGAAGACCTCCCATGGAAGCAATTCACAAATGTGAAACTTCAGGGTTTGTGTACTGTTCTCCTGGGTATTTTTTGCTGTCATTTACCCTGAATCATGTTGTAATGGTCCAGCACGATGCCCATGTTCTCAGTAATCCTTATGTCCTTTTCCCCTTGTCTTCTCATCCACTCCAAACCTTGGATTCCTGCCCCTATCTTCAATTGAGCTTCTTAGTCCAGAGTGACACCAAGGCTGACATAATTCATTACCAAATCCAAGTCCGTTGAAAATTCCCATTGTCTTGCTTAAAGTCCACCCTTCTGCACCTCAGAAAAATTTTAATTCATCTCTTCTGATTCCTTACCGCAATCCATGCAGTGATTGTGCCAGGCATCCTTTCTCTCCCTCTTCTCAAAGCTTTCTGCCAGTGACTTTGCTTCCAGTGTTACTGAGAAGATGAGGCCACCAAATGTGACTCCCTCGGTTACACGTGTTCAATCCTCCCCTTTTTTGCTTCTGCAGTTCCAGCTTTGCCAGCAACCTAGCACTAGGTAGAGACCCCTTTCTCTGTATTCACTCCTGGCGCCATAGTTGTCAGTGGGATCCATTCCACATTTATGCTATTCATTGTCATCAAGGTTTTTATTCCTTTTTAAAAATCTTATTCCATACAAAGATATTTTGGAACTTTTACACAAAGCCACTGCTTCATTTTACCAATTGTACCTATTACCACAACAACTGCGCCAAATTTCCTGCCCACCAACAATATGTGAGAGGGAGTCTCACTGCACCCAGCAGTACTATATTAGTCCATTCAGGCTGCTGTAACAGACTATCATAGACTGGGTGGCTTATAAACAAGAGAAATTTATTTCTCACAGTTCTGGAGGCTGGAAACCCAAGTTCAGGATGCCAGCATGGTCAGGCTCTGGTAAGAACCCTCTTCAGGGTTGCAGACTGCCTGACTTCTCACTGTGTCCTCATATGTCAGAAAGAAGGCAAGAAAGGTCTCTGGGGTCCCTTTTATAAGAGCACTAACCTCATTCGTGAGGGCTCACCCTCACGATCTAAATACCTCCCAAATACCCCTTCTCCTAATATCATCATATTGGGGGTTAGGATTTCAACATATTAATTTCAGGGGGACACAAACATTCGGTTCATTGTAAGTATTCAGAAAGACAGTCAAGCCTGGTGGTAAGAGCCTGGGCAGGGAACCCAACTATTGGGCGTGGAGTCTGGCTAAGCCAATTACTAGCCACATGACCTTGGTTAAATTACTAACATTTCTGTGTCTCAGTTTCTTCAACTGTAAAATGAGGATAATAATAGTACTACTAATATTGAATTGTTGCAAGAATTAAATGATTGGCAGATGCAAAGCTGTATAATACTGTTTAATAAGTGCTACATTCACACATTAAATCTGTGCCCAGTGATTTCTGTTGTGGATGTCTTTGACAATTAATAATGTTGAATATATATTCACATTTTTTTGTCATATTTTTTTCTTTTAGGAAAGCCTGTTCAATCCTTTGCCAAATTGTAATGGCCCATCAATATTTTCTCATTGATTTTTAAGCTCTTGATGAACTAAGACTCTTAACTGTTTGTATTTTTCTTTGTTTTATTATTTGAAAACTTCTTTTCAGTCTGCTATTTGCCTATCAATTTATTACATCTTATATCTAATTTTCTTCTATGCCTAGAAAATTCTTTCTCATTATTATATCAAAGTTTTTACTTTCTGTATTTTCTTCTTTTCCCCACCTCCAGTCTGAACTCTATTTCGGCAACTAATATAAAGTTCTTTCAGCTCTTTGGAGGAGGGTAGCAGTCTGAAGAGTGCTCATTACTTGGTTTTGGGATTGTTCAACACATAACGGTAATGTTTCTAAAGAGAGAACTTGGAACTACACCTGTAAATCAAAGAATTTGTTATCCAGTCTCCTTAAAGATGAGGATATTACTAGAAAAGTACCATAATCGTCTGAAAAGTATGTACATTTAAAAAGCCACATACAATGAATGTTAAAAAAGAAGCCTACTTCCTATGATCAAGTACTGCTTTATGTAAACTTCTTTGGGGAAATCAGCCTCTAGGAATTGTTGCTTTTGGTGCCTTTCCTTCTCTTATCATTTGTAAAGCTGAATTGAGTGGAGCTTCTGTGTGATGTCTTATCTGTCTGATAGGAGCTTCCTCATTATCTCCCTGGCCCTGTTGCAGATCAGCGCCTGGAGACAGACATATCACACATTTCTTCTAAGCTCTTGCTGTAGGTTGTCTCTAGGAAGTAATGAAAGTCCTGAATGTTCTCAGTGGGCAGGCTCCAGACCTGCAGCCCCTTGCCTTGAGCCCTCAGCAGCTGTGGAGTAGAAGCCATTATCCAAGAAATCTGGAAGGAGTTCATCTGTACTCGGGATCGTTTGACTTTTGCAAGATTTGCTAGCGTTAGCTAAGATGTTTTTATCTGAAAATCCTTTCTGTGTTATAATTCTGCTTCCTGAAGACTCTAAAAATAGCAAACACTGACAAATTATGTTTTTGTTGTGGTCTACTTTCTTTCAATCAGCTAAAGGTTATTTTGGGCTTCACCTGAGACTGTAGCTTTGCAGCTTTGTTCTCCAGAGCTGTTTCATCCTGGTGTTTGGGATATTCTTCTGGCCTTTGATACGAATCCTATTCTTAAACTGCTTTATCATGAAAAGTGTTCATTTTGCCCAGGTTTAGTCAGTTTAAGTGAATAACAGGCAGAAATGCTGCTGTCTTCAAAGAGAAATATTAGAGCAGAATGAGAATGAGGAAAGCCACCTTGCCAGAGCCTTTTTAATAAAAAGTATTCTTTTGTGTGACTGTGAGTTGCTGGGTGACCTTGAGAGAAAACTGAGTGCAGAATAAATTATTCAGAGGTGACCTTGGTTTTCAAATTAATAATCAGTTAGTTAAAGAAACATACTCAAAACCCTTGCTCTTAGTAGTCTTTAGATTACAAATCTCATTATTCTACTTATAAGTCTAGCAAACTCTAACAATCACTCTTAAAATGTTTAGTGGGTAGGATAGTGTCCCCTCCAAATTCATGTCCACTCAGAACCTCAGAATGTGACTTTATTTGGGAAATAGGATTTTTGCAGTTGATATTTAGGTAAGGATCAAGATGAGGTCATACTGGATTAGGGCTGGCCCTAAATACAATGAAAGTGGCCTTATTAGAGACAGAAAATACACAGAGAATAGGGTCATATGAAGACAGAGGCAGAGACTGGAGGGATGCTGCCACAAGCCGGGGAAAGCCAGGAGCCACCAGAAGCTTAAAGAGGCAGGAAGGATTATTTCCTAGAAACTTTGGAAGGAATGTGGCCCTGCTGATATTTTAATCTCAGGCTTCTAGCCCTCAGAACTGGGAAACAATAAATTTCTGTTGTTTTATGCCATATAATGTGTGGTCATTTGTTACAGGAGCCATAGAAACTAATATAGGGGTTTGATCCTTGGTTTCATTTACAAACTTAAACACCTTTCATTAGATTAAACCACAGTTTACATATTTGATTACCTTTTAAGATACTTCAATTATCAAATAAACCTCAAACGTACTTAAATTCTCATAACTCTCATAATGGACTTGGAGGGCATTATGTTAAGTGAAATTAATCAGACAGAGAAAGACAAATACTGTATGTTATCACTCGCATGTGGAATCTAAAAAATACAACAAACTAGTGAATGTAACAAAAAAGTAGCAAACTCACAGATATGAAGAACAAGCTAGTGGTTACCAGTGGGGAGAGGGAAGGGGGGAGGGGCAACATAGGGGTAGGGGATTAAGAGGTACAAACTATTAAGTATAAAATAAGCTACAAGAGGGGGTCTTCCTCGGTGGTGCAGTGGTTAAGAATCTGCCTGCCAATGCAGGGGACACTGGTTTGAGCCCTGGTCTGGGAAGATCCCACATGCTGCGGAGCAGCTAAGCCTGTGCACCACAACTACTGAGCCTGAGCCCGAGAGCCACAGCTACTGAACTCATGTGCTCTGACTACTGAAGCCCGCACGCCTACAGCCTGTGCTCTGCAACAAGAGAAGCCACCACAATGAGAAGCCCGCACACCACAACGAACAGTAGCCCCCGCTCACTGCAACTAGAGGAAACCTGCGTGCAGCAGTGAAGACCCAATGCAGCCAAAAATAAAAGTAAATAAAAAATAAATAAAGCTACAAGAATATATTGTACAACATGGGAAATATAGCCAATAATTTATAACTATAAATGGAGTAAAACTTTTAAAAATTGTGAATTACTATATTGTACACCTGTAACATATTATATTATTGTACATCAACTATCCTTCAATAAAAAATAAAGTTTATTAATATGGTATATCCTAAATCTTTGTATAACTTCAATGTCATAAGTTCAGTAAGAATTTTTCTCATTCCTTTCTACTAAAATCATGAGTTAAGATCAATTAATCAATGATATGTTTTAAGTTGATATCATAGGCTGAATTGTTTTTGTAATAGGCCAAGTTCTCTTAAGCATGACGAGTTTTAAGTACCAAATATTATATGTATTTTTCTTAAGCACAATACAAAGAACGTTAATACTATATGCTTGATTCTCTGAGACATCTCTAGACCTGATTCTAAAATTTTCCAGAAAACAGCTGGTTGAGGTGGCATAACAAGTGAAAATGTTGCCTAGGATGACAACTGGATTGATTCTTCCCCAACCCAACTGCTAAGCCAAGTACAGTCACTGTATCATTGTTCCAAAGTTAGAGAAGATAGTTATTATTTCCCTGGTGTATTAGAGTTCTCCACAGGAAAAGAACCAATAGCATATACTTATATGTCTATATCTATAAACATGTATTTTATATGTATATATATATATATTTATTTATTTATTATGAGGAATTGGCTCATGCAATTATAAAGGGTAAGTCTCAGAATTCACCAGATGCAAACCAGAGAATGAGAAGAGCTGATGCTATATTACATCCAAAGGCCCGAGTACCAGGAGAGCCAATGGTGTTAAGTCTCAGTTCAAGGCAGAGAAGACTGATATCTGAGCTCAAGCACTCCTGCCGAAAAGGGGTAAATTCTCCCTTCCTCTGTCTTTTGTCTATTCAGATGCTAGTGGATTGGAAGATGACCACCCATACCAAGAAGGGCAATATACTTTACAGATTCAAATGCTTAGCTCATCTGGAAACACCTTCATAGACAAACCCAGAAACAACGTTTAGTCAATTCTCTGAGCAACCCTGATCCAGTCAAGTTGACATAAAGTGAAGGATGGCACCTGACATTGCCTGATATCCTTATCTTTTCCTTCCATCTACAAATAAAAGATTGCAGCTCAGACCCAGGACAGTACTATACTTAATTGAATTTTACATTTCTTTGGTGCATACTATACTTAAATGTTTTCCCAGCTAGATCCAAAACACTTTGAACTTGAGGGAATTCCTCACCCTCTTCCTAATTTCCTTAACTTGTAAGGTCCCAACTCCTACTAGATACTAAAATGACATCTAATTGGATATTGGATATTCCCTCACGGCCTTGTTGGATAATATGGTCTCAACTCCTAAAATCATTCTAGTGCCACTTGAAAAGAAAAGCATTAGAAAATGTTCAGGAGGAATAAACTTTATCGGATGCTACAGAACTAATCTAGAGTGAAGGAAACACAAGAGAAGGAAAAGACCTACAATAACAAAGCCAAAACAATTAAGAAAATCGTAATAGGAACACACATATCGATAACTACCTTAAATGTAAATGGATTAAATGCTCCAACCAAAAGACATAGACTGCCTGAATGGACACAAAAACAAGACCTGTACATATGCTGTCTAAAAGAGACCCACTTCAGACCTGGGACACATACAGATTGAAAGTGAGGGGATGGAAAAAGATATTCCACGTAATTGGAAATCAAAAGAAAGCTGGATTAGCAATTCTCATATCAGACAAAATAGACTTTAAAATAAAGACTATTAGAAGAGACAAAGAAGGACACTACATAATGATAAAGGGATATAACAATTATAAATATTTATGCACCCAACATAGGAGCACCTCAATACATAAGGCAAATGCTAACAGCCATAAAAGGGGAAATCAACAGTAACACAATCATAGTAGGGGAATTTAACATCCCACTTTCACCAATAGAGCAATCATCCAAAAGGAAAATAAATAAGGAAACACAAGCTTTAAACAAGATGGACTTAATTGATATTTATAGGACATTCCATCCAAAAACAGCAGAATACACTTTCTTCTCAAGTGTTCACGGGACATTCTCCAGGATAAATCATATCTTGGATCACAAATCAAGCCTTGGTAAATTTAAGAATTTTGAAATCATATCAAGTATCTTTTCCAACCACAGTGCTGTGAGACTAGATACCAATTACAGGAAAAAATCTGTAAAAAGTACAAACACATGGAGGCTAAACAATAAACTACTAAATAACCAAGAGATCACTGAAGAAATCAAAGAGGAAAGCAAAAAAGACCTAGAAAAAAATGACAATGAAACCACGATGACCCAAAACCTATGGAATGCAGCAAAAGCAGTTTTAAGAGGGAAGTTTAAAAAAATAAAATCCTACCTCAAGAAACAAGAAACATCTCAAATAAACAAACTAACCTTATACCTAAAGCAATTAGAGAAAGAAGAACAAAAAACCCCCAAAGTTAGCAGAAGGAAAGAAATCATAAAGATCAGATCAGAAATAAATGAAAAAGAAATGAAGGAAACAATAGCTAAGACAAATAAAACTAAAAGCTGGTTCTTTGAGAAGAGTGCAAAATTGATAAACCACTAGCCAGACTCAACAAAAACAATGGAGAAGACTCAAATCAATAAAATTAGAAATGAAAAAGGAGAAGTAACATCTGACACCGCAGAAATACAAAGGATCATGAAAGATTACTACAAGCAACTATATGCCAATAAAATGGACAACCTGGAAGAAATGGACGAATTCTTAGAAAAGCACAACCTCCCAAGACTGAACCAGGAAGAAATAGAAAATATAAACAGACAAATCACAAGGACTGAAATTGAAACTGTGATTAAAAATTTTCCAACAAACAAAAGCCCAGGACTAGATGGCTTCACAGGCGAATTCTATCAAACATTTAGAGAAGAGCTAACACCCATCCTTCTCAAACTCTTCAAAAATATAGCAGAGGGAGGAACACTCCCAAACTCATTCTATGAGGCCACCATCAACCTGATACCAAAACCAGACCAAAGATATCTCAAAAATAGAAAACTATAGACCAATATCACCGATGAACATAGATGCTAAAATCCTCAACAAAATACTAGCAAATAGAATCCAACAGCACGTTAAAAGGATCATACACCATGATCAAGTGGGGTTTATCCCAGGAATGCAAGGATTCTTCAATATTTGCAAATCAATCAATGTGATACACCATATTAACCCACTGAAGAATAAAAACCATATGATCATCTCAATAAGTGCAGAAAAAGTTTTTGACAAAATTAACACCCATTTATGACAAAAACTCTCCAGAAGGTGGGCATAGAGGGAACTTACCTCAACATAATAAAGGCCATATATGACAAACCCACAGACATCATTGTTCTCAATGGTGAAAAACTGAAACCATTTTCTCTAAGATCAGGAACAAGACAAGGATGTCTTGAAAGAAAGAAAGAAAGCTCAGAGATAAACCCACACACATATGGTCACCTTATTTTTGATAAAGGAGGCAAGAATATACAATGGAGAAAAGACAGCCTCTTCAATAAGTGGTGCTGGGAGAACTGGACAGCTACATGTAAAAGAATGAAATTAGAACACTCCCTAACACCATACACAAAAATAAACTCAAAATGGAGTAAAGTCCTAAATGTCAGGCCAGACACTATAAAACTCTTAGAGGAAAACATAGGCAGAACACTCTATGACATAAATCACAGCAAGATCCTTTTTGACCCACCTCTTAGAGAAATGGAAATAAAAACAAAAATAAACAAATAGGACCTAATGAAACTTAAAACTTTTGCACAGCAAAGGAAACCATAAACAAGACGAAAAGGCGACTCTTAGAATGGAAGAAAATATTTGCAAATGAAGCAACTGACAAAGGATTAATCTCCAAAATTTACAAGCAGCTCATGCAGCTCAATATCAAAAAAACAAACAACCCAGTCCAAAATGGGCAGAAGAGCTAAATAGACATTCCTCCAAAGAAGATATACAGATTGCCAACAAACACATGAAAGAATGCTCAACATCACGAATAATTAGAGAAATGCAAATCAAAACTACAATGAGGTGTCATCTCACACCAGTCAGAATGGCCATCATCAAAGTATCTACAAACAATAAATGCTGAAGAGGGTGTGGAGAAAAGGGAACCCTCTTGCACTGCTGGTGGGAATGTAAATTGATACAGCCACTATGGAGGACAGTATGGAGGTTCCTTAAAAAACTACAAATAGAAATCTCATATGACCCAGCAATCCCACTACTGGGCATATACCCTGAGAAAACCATAATACAAAAAGGGTCATGTACCACAATTTTTATTGCAGCTCTGTTTACAATACCCAGGACATGGCAGCAACCTAAGTGTCCATCAACAGCTGAATGGATAATGAAGATGTGGCACATATATACAATGGAATATTACTCAGCCATAAAAAGAAATGAAACTGAGTTATTTGTAGTGAGGTGGATGGACCTAGAGACTGTCATATTGAGTGAAGTAAGTGAGAAAGAGAAACAAATACCATATGCTAACACATACATATGGAATCTAAAGAAGAAAAAAAAAAAGGTTCTGATGAACCTAGGGGCAGGACAGCAATAAAGAGGCAGATGTAGAGAATGGACTTGAGGACACAGGGAGGGGGAAGGGTAAGCTGAGACAAAGTGAGAGAGTCTCATGGACATATATACCCTATCAAATGTAAAATAGTGGGAAGCAGCCACATAGCACAGGGAGATTAGCTCAGTGCTTTGTGTCCACTTAGAGGGGTGGGATAGGGAGGTTTTGAGGGAGATGCAAGAGGGAGGAGATATGGGAACATATGTATATGTATAGCTGATTCACTTTGTTATAAAGCAGAAATTAACACACCATTGTAAAGGAATTATACTCCAATAAAGATGTTAAAAAAAACCCAACTCATTTCAGCAAGGTAAGAAATGCTTTATACAAAGTGAAAAGAAAGGTGTCAACTGTGAAATAAATGTTTGCAACCCCTAAAAACAAAAAATAGAGTTTTGGTTGGTCATGTGATGAATTGAGTGTATGATTGCATAACTATATGCCGAGACTCTTCTTTTCTGCCTCTGCCAGAGTCTTTGGGTACAAATGGAGTGCTGTCACATTATTCACCTCAGTTTTCTGGCTTATTCACTCCCCTGGCAACTCACCACCTCACAAGTCTCACTGCCTCCTCACAAAATCTCCCCCTCCTCTGGAAAAAGACCACTCTTTTCTTTAGCTCTGGCATCCTCACTGAAGGTGGCTTCCCCAGAGGCTGTAGTTCACCCCTACCCCAAGGAAGGACATGATTCTCCTACTAGAAAGTTCCTTAGGTTTTCTTGTCAGTTGTCACTCTTCTTCTGGCGTTCCATGCAGAAATCAGTATGCCTCTCTCCCCACTTCAGGGCTCCATTTTATCATCTGAGACCCAGAGCAGTACTATAAGCTGCTCTTAAAATCCTTGATGGAAATCATTCCCTTCAGGAGTGTTCTATATGGGATCAGACATATCCCTGGGACTGGCAAAGAGTGTGTGATCCTGTTGCCCTCTGTCTCCTCAGGTCTTCTGTCTCCATCCCAAGAAACTATGCCTCAAACATCACAGTCACAGACGAGACCTGCGTGCCTTGCTCAGCCAATCTTAGCCAGAGCCACCTAAACTATGGTGATGTGGATTTTATATATATATATATATATATATATATATATATATACACACACACACACATATACATATATATATATTATTATTTTATTTTATTTTATTTATTTTTGGCTGCGTTGGGTCTTCGTTGCTGTGCACGGGTTTTCTCTAGTTGCAGCGAGCGGGGGCTACTCTACATTGCCGTTGCGTGGGCTTCTCATTGTCGTGGCTTCTCTTGTTGCGGAGCACGGGCTCTAGGCACGCGGGCTTCAGTAGTTGTGGCTCGCAGGCTGTAGAGCGCAGGCTCAGTAGTTGTGGTGCACGTGCTCAGTTGCTCTGCGGCATGTGGGATCTTCCCAGACCAGGGCTCGAACCCATGTCCCCTGCATTGGCAGGCGGATTCTTAGCCACTGCACCACCAGAGAAGCCTGAGATATATTTTTAAAAATATGTGATTATCCGGGCTTCCCTGGTGGTGCAGTGGTTGAGAGTCTGCCTGCCAAAGCAGGGGATACGGGTTTGTGCCCCAGTCCGGGAAGATCCCACATGCCGTGGAGCGGCTGGGCCCGTGAGCCATGGCCGCTGAGCCTGCGCATCCGGAGCCTGTGCTCCGCAACGGGAGAGGCCACGGCAGTGAGAGGCCCGCGTACCACCAAAAAAAAAAAAAAAAAAAAAAGTGATTATCCACTAAATGCTAAGGTCAGTAGATGGACGTTTAAAGAGACGCTGAATATTTGCATAGCCTCAATTATTAATAATAATGGGGAAAATAGTAACTTTATGGTAGAGAGACCTGGCAGATACCAACTTAACCAAGTGGATCACCTTTAATAAGATATATTATCAACATACTATACCAGCTGATGTGATGCAATAAAAAGGCGCATCACCACTGTGTTTTACTTCCTCAAAACATATAACTTCAATCTCATCATGAGAAAATATCAGACAAACTCAAACTGAGGGATACTCTGCAACTATCTGATTAGTACTTGTCAAAAATGTCAAGGTCATGGAAAGCAAAGGAAGACCAAGGAACTGTCACAGATGAGAAGAGACCAAGGAGTCGTGACAATTAAATGCAATGTGAAGTCCTAGATTGGATCCTGGAACAGTAAAGAAACGTTGGTGGGAAAATCCAAGTGGAAAATGTAGTTTAGCTAAGAGTCTTGTGCCAAAATTAATCTCCCGGTTTAGATTCATGTTCCTTCATTATGTGAGATGTTAGCATTAGGGGAAGCTAGGTGGAGGGTATAAAAATATCTCTGTACCATTTTTTTTTTTTTTGCATTTCTTCTATACTTCTATAATTATTTCAAAGATAAGATGTTAAGATAATTGTGATTACAATAGCAAATTAGAATTTAAAGTAATATATTCTTGCTGCTTGTGTTGGTATCTAAGTAGAAATATAATTAGGCTTATGGAACAGGATAGTGGTTCTCAGTAGTGAGTGTCACAATCACCTGGAGGTCTTGTTTAAACAGATTACTGGGCTTCACCCAGAAATTCTGATTCAGTAGGTCTGGGGTGGGGCCTGAAACGTGTGCATTTCTAACCAGATACCAGGTGATGCTGACACTGTTGGTCTGGGGAACCACACTTTGAGAACAACTGAAAGAACATTAACTATCTGCTTCAAGTAAATAAATATGGGTGTGACAGAGACTCAATTGCTGGTCCCTTCAGCTCCTTCCCAGGCAGGTGAGATATGGACCAGGGGATGAGCCAGTGGGGCAGAGCCTGTATCCACGCTCTAACACAGATAGCCTTGAATCACAGGCTTGGCAAGGAGAAGCTGCCTGGGAGCTGGGAGGACAGAGACATGTGCACAAGATCTTTTTTGTTTTTTTTTTTTTTGGCTGCACTGAGCAGTGGCTTGCAGGATCTTAGTTCCCCAGCCAGGGATGGAACCTGGCCCCCTGCAGTGGGAGCACGGAGTCCCAACCACTGGACTGCCAGAAAATTTCCAAGATCTTTTTTTAAACAACAGAGCATCACAAGTATTTAAGACTGGAGACAAATATGCATTATTCCAGAACCCTACTAAAAAATGGTTGTGTATGTCCTATTAAGTAAAGTCACCATGTGATTTTTCTGTGCTCTGGAGCTATGCAGATAGATTTTGTTTTCTTCTTTTCAAGAATTCTATTTTGATGAAGGAGGACATAGTAACTCTGTGGATTTATACCTCTAGTCATGGTATGGCTCCCATTTCTGAACTTTGACAAGAGCAGTTAGTAGTAAACCAAGGCCAGCACATAAAACATTACATTTTCTTCCTTTCAATTTAAAAAGACATGGCCCATTATAGAAAGCTAGAAAGGTAGAAGAAGTATCATAATTTCTTCACTCTGATACAATCTTGACCTCTTTTTATTTTTTGTGACTTTCTAGTCTTTGGTGCTTTGATAATTCATTTAATTATGAATATAATTCATGCAGTTTTATATCCTATGTTTTCCCAATGAATTCAAGTCACAAATTGTATTTCTGTGTAGTCTTTATATTATCATTTTAATGGTAGCATTTCTGTGTAGTTTTCTATTATCATTTTAGTGAATACATAAATTTCCAAATGATTGTGTCCTAATTTAATGCTAATTGTTTGATGCAAATTGTTAACCTAATGCTATGCACATTTCCTGGGAGAGGTAGACTCTGCCACTGAAACTAACAGCATTTGAGCTGGTTCAGAAAGCTTGGGTGATGAGAACACAGTGCTGATGAGACAAAGCTACAGCATAGCTCTAATGAAAAAACTGTCTCCCCTCGACCAGATTAGAACTTTTGATCCACTTAGCATGATTCCAAAGCATGCCATTGGGTTACCAGGTTTAGACACACCCATCCACTATTGCTCCAGGATAAAAGTCAGTGTATTAGTTTGCATCTCTGATGATATGAAATTCATTTTCCTACAGAGAACATTTTTTACAATAGTAGCTGAAAATCGCTGAAACTTTATTCAGACATCAATCTTGTGGGAGACGTTTTTCCCCAAAACAGGAAGACCAAGACTTATGACATTTCCTCACAGGGCAATGGCAGAAAGAGATACAGAATGGAGTTTTAACATTCTAAGTCTAGATGGATATTCTAGAGAGACAATTCCTCTATATTTAACTGACAGCTCTTTTTTTGAGGACTAAAGTCACTTGCCTAATAACACATCTTTTGGATCTGCCCTTTACCATAGAACTGTTCAAGGAATGATGTATGATCCCAGGATCCACTGCTTGAAGTGAGCCACTGGTATAACTTTCCATCAGAGACCTTAGATTGCTTTGAAATTATATATTCACTAGTCAATTTATGTGATTATCATTTAAAACTGAGCCTCAGTTTCCTCATCTCTCTCTTTTTTTTAAACATCTTTATTGGAGTATAATTGCTTCTCAGTTTCCTCATCTCTAAATTGGAGATGATAGCAGTACCTATTTCATAAATTAAATTAAATGAGTTTAATATAAGAAAATGCTTAGAACAAGGCTGAAACTATAAGCACCATGTAAATGTTAGCTATTACCTTTTTTTTTTGAGCACGCCGCACAGCTCGTGGGATCTTAGTTATGTGACCAGGGATTGAACTCGGGCCCTCAGCAGTGAAAGTGTGGAGTCCTAATCACTGGACTGACAGGGAATTCTCTAGCTTTTACTTCTTTAGGACTGTTGGCAGGGAACATATCTTTTTTGTGCACCAATATATCCCCGGTGCCAAACTACAGTGTCTGGCAAATAGTGGGGCTCAATAAATGTTTGTGAATGACTTAATAGCAACAAAATATATACATGGAGTGGCTGACAAAGCTCTTGTTTCGCCTTCTTGTCTTCTTTATTTCTTGTTTTCCCCAAACTCTATAATTTAGGGATTAGGAACAGCTGGTTGCTTATGTTCATAGCCCAAACACAAAAAGAACTCAGCAGGTCTTAGAGGGAGGGCCGCAATGTCTTATAACCACATAGCTTAGAGGGTGGAAGTTTATTTCCACATTAGCTGTTTTCATCAATGAAAATTGCTTAGAACATTATTTTTGGAGTGTTAGACACTGAAAAGATTGACTGGAAATCCATAATTTTCACAGCCATGCTCTTCAAAATTTCCTTTACTCTTAAAACTGAAGAATGAAAAGAAAAACAGGAAAATATCCGTATGTGTATAGAAAGCCCTTGCGTTTGAGAAGTCTCCAGTCAAGAATTCATTTGTTACAATAACTCATGATTCCCTTCTCAGGGTTAACTTCCTGTTTCTCCTAAATTGCAGGCACACTTGCAATGTAAGGAAGGGGAGGTCAGTGGCGTTGAACTCTCACCCAGATCAACAGTCTTATTTCTGCTCGCTGGGACGGATGTCCTTCGTTCCAAAAGTCCAGCTGCAATCCGATGGTTTAATTTGCAGTGAATTTCCCTAGAGTAACAATGTTAGGTTTCACAACCAGATTAAGGAATCCTATTAGTCTTACTCAGAAGGGGAATTCGATATGAATAGTGCTAGAAAATCCAGCCATCATTTGTAATGATTGCTGTATGGGAGGTTTTTAAACTCTCCATTTAGGGAGCCAGGAATTTATCTTTCTTTTTTTTTTCTTTTTTTTTTTCTTTTTATTTTGCAGCACGTGGGCCTCTCACTGTTGTGGCTTCTCCCGTTGCGGAGCACAGGCTCCAAGACGTGCAGGCTCAGCAGCCATGGCTCATGGGCCCAGCCGCTCCGCGGCATGCGGGATCCTCCTGAACCGAGGCACGAACCTGTGTCCCCTGCATCGGCAGACGGACTCTCAACCACTGCGCCACCAGGGAAGCCTGGAAACGTATCTTTCTTAAAAGTGAAATTAGGGACCACACTTCTTTCCACCCTGTACTTGCTGTCTTTGAAAGTAATGATGCTTCCACTCTCCACCTAAGCAGGAGGTGTCTCCTCTGGACCAAACAGACAATGAGAAGTCAGGAGGCAACAAGAACCTGGAAGACATGATCCACCTGCAGGGTAACCTCTGAACTCAGTCTGACTTTTTTGAAACCCCCAAGACTTGATCTACAACATGCTACAAACTCTGCTGTTACCATCCTTTATTTCCAATTAGATCATGAGTTTCTTATTAAAAGATGAGTTCCTGGAAAGATTGTTGCTTGATAAATCCTTTATCATGACTGTCTAACCAGATTTCCTGTCACATATGAGGGGCTATATCATCGTTGAAATGAAATCCCTCCAATTTCTAACCATTCCTGATCTGTTAAGGAGGATTGTATACTTTGATAGTTTCTCTCCTGCCTCTTACATAGAACTCAAGTTCTACTGTCAACTCAGGTAAGAACTCAGCTTTTTGGACGCATCTTGTGAATTTCATTGCAAACAGTTAAATAAAAATAGGGCATCGAGAGCTTCCCTGGTGGCGCAGTGGTTGAGAGTCCGCCTGCCGATGCAGGCGACACGGGTTCGTGTCCCGGTCTGGGAAGATCCCACATCCCACATGCCGCAGAGCGGCTGGGCCTGTGAGCCATGGCCGCTGAGCCTGTGCGTCCGGAGCCTGTGCTCCGCAATGGGAGAGGCCACAACAGTGAGAGGCCCATGTACCGCAAAAAAATAAAAAAATAAGGCATCGATTTCCAGCCAGATCCTATAGGGAAGAACAAATCCTAACTCTTCTTTTTTTTTTTTTTGGTACGCGGGCCTCTCACTGTTGTGGCTTCTCCCGTCGCGGAGCACAGGCTCTGGACGCGTAGGCTCAGCGGCCATGGCTCACGGGCCCAGGCGCTCCGCGGCATGCGGGATCTTCCCGGACCGGGGCACGAACCCGTGTCCCCTGCATCGGCAGGCGGACTCTCAACCACTGCACCACCAGGGAAGCCTGACAAGTCCTACGTCTTATAGGAAGATGTGCTGGCCATGTTTCACTGTATTAGCCTGTGTGAACCTTGGACCTGTAAGCAGAGAGGCAGCTGAATTTACTGAGATTCCCCAGCCTGCGGCTGATTGTACCATAAAGCAGCTAATTGGGTGACTCCCAGTGGTGGGGACCTGTTGGGTTCATGTACCCTAACATCAGACTGTGTACTTTCTGCCTTGGTTTATCTGAGATTCTTCTGTGTCTTTTCAGTTACTATCACAACTCTTATCTCTTTTTTTGAGTTATCATGACTGAGACTCAGTTTCTTGAGACCAAAACAATTTGACCAAGACAATGGAGCTAGGTGTTTAAGGATAAAAACAAAAAAGGAAAAAGAAAAACCCAAACCCATCTTCTACATGTCAGAGGAACTTTTACAGGAAATGGGGAGGAGACCAGGGCTCTGAGGTCTGTAGATTCATATATGAAATAAGGCGTGGTGGGTACTGGAGGGGGAAAAAAGCCCCGATTTGTAGTGTTTGCCAATTTTTGAGTATAAAATACTCCGATCATGATGATTTAAAGCTATTAATACTTTAACAACCAATTTACAAAATTGCTGTAGATTTAACAACAGATTCTTGCAAGCAAGCCAATAAGCACTTGCTCTAGGGTAACACACATGGACAAGCAGTTGGGGAAAGACCCTTAGGACTTTTCTCCCTTTTCACTCTTCCCTTCACATTTTGACCTGAGTGGTGAGAAGTGGGTTCTCAGCTGGAGGAGACTAAGTTATCTAAAAAGGAGTGAGGAGAAATGAGCGCAGCAGATAACTACTGATGGAGAGAAGCAATGTCTTGCCAGTTGAGGTGAATAGAGTATTCATTCATAAGATTAGTGGTGGCTGGAGCAGATACATTGGGGGATGGCTTTTTTTTTTATTCTTGGTAGACTTACTTGAGAAATAAACATGACACACCAAAGGCTCCCTGCTTATATCCTACTTGTACATTTTACCCACTAGAAGCTCAAATGAGTTGATAATTTCTACTCATGGTATGTAAATAGGCCAGAAGTTAGAACAATTCCAGTGATACTCATATTGTATTCTGAAGGAGTTCAGGACCTGTTGCCCCAAAATATGCCACTTTGATTGGTATATTGATTACTTTGAGCTATAGGCACTTGAGAAACAGCAAATGCAGCGAGACACTTTCTCTGATTTCCCCTTATCTGCCTAAAGACAGATGCTTCAAAAGGAAGGCAGTTATAAATCTCCTCTCTGGGAATTTCTTCAACCAGGGAAGATCTGCTCTGATCACAGGAGAGGAGAGGAGAAGTGGAAACCACACTCAGACAAACTTTATCAAAAATTATCAGGTCTCCCACCTGTTTTTCTAAGGGCTCATTCATCTTTCCTAAAAATCATTTACTTTCCTTTAAATGTCTACATCACCCCTCCACCTATTAAGACAATATATAAGCTCTCATATATCACTCTTTTTTGGGGTATTTTTTTTTTCTGTGATGCCTCCATACATGTAGTACTAAGTTAATAAATTTATAAACATTTTCTCTTGTTAAAGTACCATTGTCAGTTTATTTCATAGGCTCAGCTTTTGGACCTAGGAAGGTAGGGAAAGTCTTTCCTCCCTACAGTTCTACAGAAATGATTTCCTTTCACTCTCATTTTGTATGACTAGAACCCTCTGGACTTGTACAGCATGGGAGCCCTGTGTGTAAACAACATAGAAGAATTAAACCTATTGGTTACATATACCATGATGTCAGTTATTTGATCAACTTTTTTATCTTAGTGATATTAACCCGTGTGGAATAGAGCTTTGATTGATGGACTAGGTAGTCAGTGCAAAGAACAATAGTGTAGATCAATCTTATCTGTCTCGACTCCCAGTTTTAAAAAGCTTTTAAATGAATTTTTAATTGTAGTAGAGGTTGGATTTACAGAAAAGCTCTGAAGGTAGTAAAGAGAGTTTTTGTCTATCCTCCACCCAGCTTTCCCTGTTATTAGCATTTTACCTTAATATAGTATATTTGTCACAACTGGTGAACCAATGTTAATATATTATTATTAACTAAAGTCCATACTTTCTTTAGATTTCTTTCATTTTTCCCTAATGTCTTTCTTCTGTTCCAGGATTCCATCCAGGAAACCACATTACTTTCAGTCATCATGTCTCCTGAGGCTCCTCTGGGCTGTGACAGTTCTCAAATTTCCCTTGTTTTTGATGACCTTGACAGTTTTGAGGAGTCTAGTTAGGATTTTGTAGAATATCCCTCAGTTGAAATTTATCTGCTGTTTTTCTCATGATTTGACAGGGGTTATGGGCTTTGAGGGGAAGACCACAGAGGTAAAGTACCATTTTCATCATATCACATCAAGGTACCTACTATCGACACAACTTATCACTGTAGTTGTTGAATTTGATCACCTGGCTGAGAAGTATTTGTCAGGTTTCTCTCTTGTAAAGTTACTCCTTATTTTGACCCTTATTTTTTATTCTGGGAAACGATGACTACAAAGGATAAGATATGTTTCCTGCAATGCTCAATGGCTTAATCCATGTATTGAAGCTACTTTACTCTGGATATGGCTCTTAAGCTTAGCTGGCCATAAAAGTTGCATTGCCGTTTTTATTTTCTTTTAATTTTCTTTGGCCGTGCCACACAGCATGCAAGATCTCAGTTCCCCAACCAGGGATGGAACCCTTGCCCCATGCAGGGAAGCCCGGAGCCCTGAACGCTAGACGGCCAGGGAATTCCCGCATTGCCATTTTAAAAAATGCACATTCCCGGGTCCTACTCCTGAAAACTCTGATTCATTTGGACAGGGAGACCTTGGGCAGGAACCCACATTTTTAACAAACAGAGGTTATTTTAATATAGTGGTCTCTAGACTACATACACTTTGAGAAAATAGACCTACGCTGTAAAGGGAAATTAAGAAAATCTGGATATACTCAGAAATAGCCATTTCCATTTATGTGATGCTGGAATAGAGGAAAATTTCATTCTGAGTTGCCCTTTTTGGCATCACCCCAGGGCATAACATGCAATCAGGATCTAACCCAGTGCTTTCCCCCTCTTTAAAGCACTTTTGTACCCCCGCTGGATGGGCAGTACCACTTTCCAACATGCTGCGAGAGCATTTTGTTAAAACCAACATCCTATGTTAATTCAACTATTTGTGGGCTTACACAGCAAAAATAGATGAAGAAATACATCCTATATTTCAGTGGGAAGAAAAATATTATTATTAAAGAAAACCTCAACTGACTAGCCACATTTTTATTCTGTGGGGATAGCAGAATTCACCTCATGGAAAATCATATGCTTTGGTTTAGAAAAACTACTTAGTGGGCCCTTTGGTTATAAAACGAAAAGGCCTGAACCAAGTCTGGGCTTAGAGAGGAAGTAACAGAGCAACTAAAATGGTGTCCTCCCTGGGGATGGAGAGAGTGACCCAGGATGGCAGCTGCTAGGTGGGCTTCCAGAAGGAGTAGATGTCAGATCCCTGGAACTTAGGGAAGACGGGGAGGGAACCGGCTGAAATGACATGATGGAAGAATCGGAGGTTAGAGGAGAAAAAGTCATCGAGAGATGCCCTGGGGCGGGGAAAGGTAGATCAACTTTAGCATCAGGGCTGCTGATTCTACCTGCTGCAAATTATTCTCTTTTGAGAAAAGATAAACTGAAGCATAAGAAAAGTTGTAAGAGTTTGAGCAAAAGTCAATTTGAATTGGACAGCATCCAATGTAGCAGATAGAAAGGAGCTCTGACGAGCTGTACAAAATGAGAGACTTATTGGCAGAAGGGGGAGAGGTCAAGGAAGTTAGACTAGACAAAAAAGCGGGTGGGTTATTGCAAGGTCACCTTCCTTTAGAGGATGGCAGGGTCTATCAGGCAGGTGACCTCAGTAGTGCAGATCAGGAGATTCCGGATGAACTGGCTTAAGATTCTATTTCGAGAGAGCTGAAATTGTAATTAAGTCTTGTTCGTGATGCGGAGCTTAGCATAAATGACTCTGTTTTGTGCCTGTTATCTTGTTTTTAACAATCCTAATCCTTCATGCCCTAGAGCCTCATGTTAGTAGGTCACCTTC
This sequence comes from Globicephala melas, assembly GCF_963455315.2. Classification (NCBI taxonomy): domain Eukaryota; kingdom Metazoa; phylum Chordata; class Mammalia; order Artiodactyla; family Delphinidae; genus Globicephala; species Globicephala melas. The sequence continues at coordinate 18,783,423 of NC_083317.1, read as the reverse complement.
TGGGGCTCAGGAACAGGGCAGATCAAAGAGACCTAAAGCAGCATCAGAAGGTAGATTCAGAGAGCCAGCCAATGTTGGAGGAGCAGATGAGCAGGATTCTGGGTGTGCTGTAGCACCCACATTTATGCATGGGCTTGGAGTTATTTGATCTGGACCCATTTAATGACTGGAAGACTGAAGGCCTTTCAGTTATGAGTAAGAGATACCCTAAAGGCTCCCTAGTTTTCCTGCAGATCTGAAAGAGGACTCTTGAAGGAAACTTTGGTAACAGATGGATATCTCCATTTCTTCCCTCAGATTATATTTGCTTAGTTCTCTGCGATTTTTATTGTCAACCCAGTGCTAAATTTTCAAATAAACTCGTGCTCATGAAGTGGATAGTATTTCATCATATATGATTTTGTTCAGTTTCATCTGGTCTAAATACAAAGTGGATAGAATTTATTTTTTCTATTGCTGACAGAAAAATTCTCTTGCACGAACCTATTTCCTGATACAGACAAACAGTGTTGAGTAAGGCCTGGTAGTCTAAGTATCCCCACAGTTGAGAGGAATGGATAAAATGACTTCTGCAATGTAAGTAAGAAACTAAGATAAAGGGTAAGGCAAAAGAAACCGATCTATCAGCTAGCAAAAACAAGATATAAACATGGAAATGAAAAGATACTTCTTCCCCTAAACCTATAGTGCTATGTATTATTTGAAAAGAGTAAGTAGCAGGAGAGGGAAATTTGTTTTTAATCCTTTGGGAAATGTTTGTGCATTTTTGTGTGTATGTGGGGAGAAGGGATAATGAATAAAGGAGAATATCACATTAGAATAACGTCTCATAAGCTGGTTGCCCTATTACTTTTAGTCTCTAATAGCTGACAGGGAAGCTGGTGAGAATTTTGCGAGGATAGAAGTTTGACAGAAAGCAACAATATTCTCAAAATTTAATGTTTTCATTTTATTGTTTTAATGTTTATCTCTTTGGGTTTTATATTAGTTTCCTATTGCTGCTGGAACAAATCACCACACACTCAGTGTCTTAAAACAACATAAATTTATTATTTTATAGTTCTGGAGGTTAGAAGAGTCACACTGGGCCAAAATCAAGGTGTCAAGAGTGCTGTGTTCCTTTCTGGAGGCTCTCAGAAAGAATCTATTTCCTTTAACTTTTCCAGATTCAAGAGGCTGCACACATTCCTTGGTTTATGGCCCCTTCCTCCATCTTCAAAGCCAGAAGTGCTTTGCATCACTTGGTCCTTTTTTTCTGTAGTCACATCTCCCTCTGATTCCAGCTGGGAAAGATTCTCTGCTGTAAGGACCTATGACAGATTAGATTGGGTTTACCCAAATAATCCAGGATAATCTCTTCACCTCAAAGCCATTAAGGTAATCATACCTGGAAAGTTCCTCTGCCATATAAGGTAACATATTAACAGGTTCTGGGAATTAGAACGTTGACATCTTTGGTGGGAGGGGGGTAGTTATTCTGCCTACCACAAGTTGGGCATAGATTTCATCGTCCATCTCATCCCTCTTCCCACCAAAGTCACTGAAGAAATTTTTTAGTGCAAAGCCATGGACAGGCTTGTAGCGAATTAGAATTTCATGATTCCTTGCATCCAGTGGGGAAAAAAAAGTTAGGGATTACGTTAAATTGGGATTTCCCTTTCACCAGTTATTCAAATCATCTCATCAGATAGCTTGGGGTATTACTGATGATGAATAATTTGATTCCTCATTTAAATCTTTTCCTTGAATTAACCCCCTTTTTTTTTTTTTTTTTTTTTTTTGCGGTACGCGGGCCTCTCACTGTTGTGGCTTCTCCCGTTGCGGAGCACAGGCTCTGGACGTGCAGGCTCAGCGGCCATGGCTCGTGGGCGCAGCCAATCCGCGGCATGTGGGATCTTCCCGGACCGGGGCACGAACCCGTGTCCCCTTCATCGGCAGGCGGAGTCTCAACCACTATGCCACTGGGGAAGCCCGAATTAATCACTTTTATAATTGTACTTTTCTACTTCAGCTTGAAATATATACAATAGTCATGGCTAGTGCCTTGTGAGGAGGATTTGGGTTGTTTTTTCAACCTGTCACTAGAAGATACCTTTTGAGCTATCAGACCAACAAAGATCAGGGAAGAAGCACTTCTGGTAAGTTCTTCCCAGATTTAGAAAACCACAACAACCAGCATCCTCAGGAGAGGAAAAGTTAACTTAGAGGCAGGAAATTAAGGACTCTCTTTAGAGAAAGAAAGGGTCATTCAATACTCTAGAGCAACACAATCCAACAGAAATATAGCGCAAGCACATATGTAACTTAAGACTCTTTAGCAGCTATATTAAACACAGTAAAAAGGAATAGGTTGAACTTTTTACTATATATCCAAAATATCATTTCAACATGTAATCAACATAGGAAAGTATTGATGAGATTAAAAACTTTTTTTTTTTGTATTAGAAATTTGGGATCTTCTGTGTACTTTACACGTATAGCACACCTGAATTCAGACTAGCTACATTCAAGCGCTCACCAGCTGCATGTAGCTGCTAGATAGAGTCTACCACACTGGACAGAGCCAAGTAGAAGCTTCTTTCATTTAAGAAGCATCTTTGAGTAAGCTTGTTCATTGAGTCTTCATAGCATTCCCTACTCTTCCTCCGATTCAAAAGCTTGACCCCCTTAGATCATATGGTGGTCACTACTGTCTGTTTCAACACGGATGTCCCACAGCTTTCTCCCCTGCCAATATCCACTAGAGAAACAGGAAGACAAGCACTCACTTCCCTAGTCTTCTTTGCAGCTGGAAGTGGCCATTTGACTATTCAGGTCAATAAGAGGTCAGAAGAATTACGATCAAGGGTCTCTGGGAGCTGGTACTGTTCCTTCCTTCTAGATGCTCTGAATGCCATGCCTGGAACTGTAACATCCCAGAGAATCTCCAAGACACATGCCCGGACACCATTAAATAACTGAATCAATGTTCACAGCCATCTCATCAGCACCCCGTTTCTTTCTACTGAAAAAAATCAATCCTTACTTATTGAAGCCACTGTTCATAGATTTCTCTTTAATGTGCATCTTATTTCATCCCTAAGTGATACAAACAGCTCTCTGGATCCTGCTTTGCACAAACTGCACTTCTTTGACCCTGGCTTCCCACTAGTTCTGACAATGAGGGGCACTAGATAGAGGCTGAGAAGTAAGGGGAAGGAAAAACGACTCCTTTTTTTTTTTTTTTCTCCAATTAGGATCATCCTGAAATACCTAGGGTGGTTTCTATTTCCTGAATGAATAAACCCCTTGCATTCTCTTCTCCATGTGGCAGGAGGAATAATAATTTTAAAACATAAGTCAGATCGTATCTACAATGGCTTCTAGTATCAATAAAAATAAAATCTAAAGTCCTTGCTTTAGCCTGTGAGGTTCTGCATATGTGCCTTTGTGCTCCATCCCTGACATTTCACGCTGTCATTCTTCCCCTTGCTTTCTCAGTCCAATCACTCAGAGCTCCTTAGTCCTTCAAGTCAAGCCATCCTGACACATGCTGCCTTCACCAGCTCTGCACTGGCTTTTCCATCTGCCTGGAATTGTCTTCTGCCAGATCCTCACCTGGCGGCATCTCTCACTCGCTTCAGCTCTCTGCTCAAATACCATCTTATTGGCAAGGACTTCCTTCAGCACCCATATCAGACAAACCTGCCCCTCTTGATCCGTTCACCCTGCTCCATATTTTTCCTCCAGCACTTCCCCCCACCCTGATGTTTTCCATGCTTAATAGTTTATTATTCATCTCCCCCAACTAGAACAAAAGTCTGTAATGTTAGGAGCTTTGACTATTTCATTAGCTGCTTTATCCCTATTATATGGAACAGTTCCTGAGACAGGAATCACAGGAAAAGGATGCGGGGGAAAGTGGAGATAATGTTAAATTTGGATGTGGTGATTTTCTGGTTGCCTGTTGGATATTCCTGTGGACATGCCCTGCTGACAGCCAGGGACATATGAGTCTGGAGCTAATAGGAGAGATGAAGTTAGTTGAATTAGATTTGATTAAAGCCATGGGTTTAGAAAACATTCAGGAATTGTTTATAGAAAGAGAGGGGAGCCAGGACGAAATTGCACAAGACACAAATATCAAAGAGAGATACAAAGAGGGACTTTGCAAGGAGATTATGAATGAAGGTCAGATTCAGATGGAGAGAAGTGGTGACTCAGAAACCATGAGAGGAGAAATCGTCCAGGGGAGAGTGATGAAATGCCTCAGTGATATCAAAGAAGAGATCCCAACTAAAACTGCCCTTTTGGTTTGGTATCTAAAGATGCTGGGTGTCAGTGCTGGGTGGGAGCTTTTGTGGAATGATCAAATGAGAGTTTTTAGAGAGCCAGATTGCCATGGATTGAGGAATAAACAAGAGATGGGGAACTATGGGCTTCTCTTTCAAGAACAATCTCTTTGAAAGGAGAGAGAGGTTTTCTAAGTGAGGGAGAGACTGAGCCAATAGAAAATTGCACTTTTTTTTTTTAAAGATGAGAGATGTAGGGACATGTCACACAGCATTGGAAATCAGCAAGTGTCGCTAAGAGCAGAGGTCAGGGCCAACTTAGGATGCCTCTGCACTCTGCATGGGGACCATTTCCAGGCTCAATGTTGAGCAAATCTGGGTCCACGGAGGAATCTTTGCTGAGTCTTTGACACCAGTTATGACAGAAGAAGCCTTTTGAGGAAGTGTCCTTTTGAGATACCTGTTCAGAGAGACTTTGGACTTCCCTGCTGTTCTCCGAGGCAGGGCTGACCCCTGACACCCTTGTTATTGGGTGGAAACCGTCCCGCCTCCCAATTTTGCAGATATGGTGTCTAAAGAACTTGCAAAGACTCATATTTTCCTCTTTTTATGTCCTCCGTACGAGCTTCAGGTCGCATATTCAAATAATCTTGGAACAGACAGATTGGTAAAACCAGAATCCCCCAAGATAAATATGCAAACCAAGTTCTAGTAATTTCCAGAGTGGTGGTTAATAAAAATTGTTAAACGAGTGAACCTTGTTTTGTTTTAAACTCTTAGATACTCATCCAATTTGAGACCTGATAACCATCTTAACCTTTTTTTGTGAATATTGATGATATGCCTTGATAGAGAGTACACCATGAGTGTATAATAATTTCACAAATCTATAGTGGTGAGAAATATCTCTGCATAATGTATTGTTCACTGCTGATTTGAGGCCGAAGTGTGGTAAAAATCAGTTAGAGTGGTTGCCCCACACTTTTTTCCTTGGGCCCTTGCGACCGCACCCTGTGTACATTAACATAAGAACAGGGAGTGTGCATCTATGATCTTACTGGTTCGCCAGCAATCAGGTAAGAGAGCTCTGCTATTCATGAGAGTAATAACAATTCCTTCTGAGGACTTTTCTGGAAGTAAAAACCAGCTTAAAGCCAAAACAAAACAAACAAACAAAAACAAACCCCCTGCCCCCCCAGAGATCTAATTATGAAGCCATCCCTAGTAGAAGGTATATTAGTTTCCTAGGGCTGCCAGAACAAATTACTACAAATGGGGTGTCTTGAAGCAACAGAAATGTATTCTCTTACAGTTATGGAGGCTGGAAGTCCAAAATCAAGATGTCAGCAAGGTTGGTTCTTTTTGGAGGCTCTGAAGGACAATCCGTCCCTTGCCTGTCTCCCAGCTTCTGGTGGTGGCCAACAATCCTTGGTGTTCCTTGGGGTGCACCTTGATCACTTCATTTTCTGCCTCCATCATCTCACGGTTTTCTCCTTGTGTGTCTCTGTCTTCCTGTGTCTTCACATGGCTTTCTTATAAGGACAAAAGTTATTGAAATTAGGGCCTATCCTAAAGCAGTATGACCTTCTCTCAACTTGATTACATCTGCAAAGATGTACTCTATTTCCAAAGATAATTTGCATCCACTTGTACCAGAGGTTAGGACTTCAACCTATCTTTTGTGGGGGAGACTCAATTCCACCAACCACAGAAGGCTATCGAGAAATAGATATTTAGATGAGCTCAGCAGAAGAGTCCACACTTAGCGTGCAAGGAATGAACTTTGTATACTAAGTAACAAATTATAACTTTTGCGCATTCAAGCTTTGGTCAAAGCTGGGATCTCTCTGGGAAAATTAAAAATCCCACAGATTTCTTATATCCTGAAATTGTGGGTAGTGGAAAACAGATTTGTCCACTCTGTCTGGCACCAATAGCACTTTCTTTTCTTTTCAAATTGGTTAAGTCTGCCTTGGAAACTGGAAAGACCAGTGAAAACCACTCTTAAAATTTCACAAAATTCTTAAGATTAGTCAAAATTGTAGCCATTTTCAATACACTGCACCTCGGGAGAATAACATCTTCTGAATCAGAATATCCAACTCTCAGATTGCCTTTTTATGTGCACTGAGGTTACAAAGCATGTTCCTGATGACCCCCATCCTCCATGGTGCCTGAAACTCTTCAGAGTTTGTATAGCTTATTTTAGGAAATTTGCTATGCCTCAGCCTTTTACATTTGTGCCACTTACATGATGAATAGTATTCTGAGTGTTAAGGTCTTTCAAAATCAACCAAATATTTCTTTCCTTACAGTTAGAATGATTTGGTTCTCAGAGTTATGCATTACATTAGTTTCTTTTGGCTGCATTTCATTTTATAATTTTTTAAATTCTTTACAATATTGTTCATCTGTGCTATTATTTTCCTTGAGTTCAAAGATGTCACAGCAGACAGAACTCTTTCCTGAGCTGAATTTCTGTCACTAGGGACCTGCATGTTTTTGGAGCTGTCTAGGACTAATAATTTTCACCATACCAGCTGTCACATATAATTCAGTCTCCTAAATTCCAATACATTGGCAGAATGGGTGAGCAGTCACTTGAAAGAAGACTTTTCAGTATCAATCTTTTCCCTTTATATCAGCATTCAGAAATTCCAATTAAAACATTTTGGGAAGCAGAAAAAATTGGTAAGTAATGGAATTAGATAGTGCTTCCCACATTCCCCTTTCAATTTGATCTGCATTTAGAAGGAAGTTAGGACTCAGTCCTTATTTCCTTAAGACTTGGTATGTGCAGAGCAATGCACTGGAAACTGTGGAACTGACAGAGGATCCCTGCCCTCAGGGATCTGATTGCCTCAATTCCCAAGAGTAAACCAATGGTAAGAACAGCAGAATGTTGGCGAGTGTGTTAGTTTCCTTTTGCTGCTGTAAAAAAATACCACAAATTTGGTGGATTAAAAAAATTATTATCTTACAGTTCTGGAGGTGAGAAGTCTGATATGGGACTCGTGGGGTCTAAATCAGAGTGGTGGCATGGCTGGATTCTTTCTGGAAGGCTCTTGCCTTCTCCAGCTTCTTAAGACTCTTCACATTCCTTGGCCCATGTCCCACTTCTGTCTTCAAAGCCGGCAAAGGCTGGTCAAGTCTTTCTCATGTCTCATCACTGACACTGACTTTTTCTGTCTCCTTCCTCCACTTTAACAACTTTTGTGATTACATTTGGCCCACCCAAGTAATCCAGGATAGCTTTATTTTAAGGGCAGCAGATAAGCAACCTTAATTTCATCTATAATCTTAATTCCCCTTTGCACGTTAAGCTAACACATCTGTAGGTTACGGGGAATAGGACATGGACATGTTTAGGGGACCATTCTTTAGCCTACCACAAGGAGCAAAGGTCAGTTATGTGTCCTCTTCTGATCAAAAAGATAGGAGGCTTTGTCCAGAACTGTCCTGCTTAGTAAATATATTTTACTGAGTCATTCTGGCGCTGGGTGGAGTGAGAGACAACTCAAATCTCACACTATGCCCAGTTTTTGCCTTATTATCTATCTCCTCCATCCTCCCCTAAATCTGAGCATGGAATTGTGTAGTCTTTTCCTTTAGTTGGTCAATCTTTGATTTTTACCTAGCAAAACTAAACATTTGAAGAACGGGTATATTTCAAGTGGAAATATGATTAATTCTTAGAAATAGTTGACCCATTTGGATGGAAATGAACAGTGGAAAGAAGTTCTTTCAAATGTATTGCAAGAAAATACGATGCGGTAGTGACATCCTCTATATATGTAATACCATTTTTACGAAGATCTCTGATTGTTTTCTTATATATAGTTTCGTTTATCTTTCTGCGGTAGATCTTCTGTACAAATACCTGCCCAGCAACCATGCTACCTATCACGTACACAGCCGTGGCCACAGTCCCACTTCACAGAATATGTTCTCAGCCCTGCTGAGTGGGCAACAGACCCCCGTGGCCTCACCCCCTGGGGGGGTGAACACCTACTCCATGAAGCCCATTAGATTTGCTCATCTAGGAACTTAGAATTGAGATTCAAACACTCTGTTTATCCAACACAAAGAGTGTCTTAATCTATGAACTTTGGTTAATAATAACGTATAGGGCTTCCCTGGTGGCGCAGTGGTTAAGAATCCGCCTGCCAATGCAGGGGACATGGGTTCGTGCCCCGGTCCGGGAAGATCCCACATGCCGCAGAGCGGCTAGGCCCGTGAGCCACAACTACTGAGCCTGCACGTCTGGAGCCTGTGCTCCGCAACCGGAGAGGCCACGACAGTGAGAGGCCCGTGCACCGCGATGAAGAGTGGCCCCTGCTCGCTGCAGCTGGAGAAAGCCCTCGCACAGAAATGAAGACCCAACACTGCCAAAAATAAATATAAAATAAATAAATAAATTTTAAAATAATAATAATAATAACGTATAAATATTGGCTCATCAGTTGTAACAAATGTACCACAATAGCGCAAGCTGTTAGTAATGGGAGCACCTGTGTGTGTGGGTAGGCAGGTAGGAGACCCGGGAACTCTCTGTACTCCCTGCCCAATTCCTCTGTAAAGCTACAACTGCTCTAAAAAAATAAAATCCATTCATTGGAAAACCAAAAAGCGCTGTATAGCCAGCTTCTTTGAGGCTCCAGGTACGGGGATGACTTAAATTCGGGCTATGTGACATAAATGGAAGGTATAGGGAGCACAAAAGCTGTCAGCTATAGCAACACATGCTTCGAGGGCAGGAACAGATCCCGATTTCTGAAGCACATACAGCGTAGGGTCCTCTTCTGGACAAACAAACCAACTAAGCCAAAATGGAGTGTGAAATAGAATATCTATTTGGAAGAGGCCCTGCAAGTGAGAGATCCTGCAGCTTAAGCTTCCCGAACTTTATGATTAACCTTCCTTGGCTTGTGTGTGTGGCCAGGGTGGGGGGCTGGGGTAGGAGAGGTGGCTGCAAAGAAAGGAGGCCTGGAGAGGGAGGACGGGATGGAGAGAGAGGCAGAGGCTAGCCTCCCTGAGATATGGAGAGAAAGTGCATGAGCTCCACTTCCCTGTCTACATTCCATCCTCTAATGAGATCCAGATTTGCTACCAACAACTCATCCTTTCTGGTTTAAGTTAGCCTGTTGGAACCAAACAAGCAGCAGACCCAGAATTCCCTGGGAAGAGAGGAGAAGGCGGTTGGAAGTGGCTCCATTTTGTCAGTAGCCCAACTGAGGCAAAAGGCAAAGTGGGGAGTGGCCCAAGGCACATACTTTTCTCTCCTGGAGCCCGCTTCTCCGCCCCTCAGTCCAGGGGTCCCTTCTGTCTCTTCCCAGTGGGGGTGGCACCTCCTGAGAGAGCCAGTGCCTTGGGATCTCATTACTTATTCCCTGCCCAAGTTACCGTTCAGGGAGCCCTTGAAATTCAATCCTGTCACCCTCGGAGACTGAGAATAATGCATTTAGAGTGAACAGGGGTAAGTGTCATAAGATGACACTTTTGACAGTATGTCCAGAGGCGGCTGTTCATTACGGTTGGTTATTGAGACCCTCACCTACCTTCTACTAGAGTGATTTGCAATAAGGGTATTTTTTGAGACTTTCCCTCCGGGAAGTTTCTTTCACACTTTGATATGACAAAGGAAGTAAACAGCCTTAATGTAAGCAGATTTCAACTGTAGGCTCCTGAAGCCCCAGATTTAAGTTACAATTGGACAGTGTGGCAAAAGACACGTTAACACACATCGGAGACTTGTTAGAAAGAATGCATGCGGTGAGTGGTGGCCAATTATTCTAGCGTTACCCTGGCTGGGGCGTTTGCGTTTTGTTTTATGCTGTGGCATTCTCGCTCGTGATGGCCACTGTGTATTTGCTGTTCAAATCCATGGAGGTAGTTTAATCCCTTTTCACTACGTGTATCTTGGCAGCTGCTAACTGCAGACTAAGAACAGAATCTCCAAGGGTAGAGAGAGAAACAATTTACATGACCATTTCCTGTGTTCTCAACGCACTGTACATAATAGTAAATTTGAATAAAGTCTCACTTTTTTTTTTTTTTAAAGCAATCACAGTGCTTTCAGGTCAGTGCTGAGAATCTTCTCTACGCTAGCACAAAAGTCCGGAAAACAATCCTGCAAAGGAGGAATAATCTCTTTCCAAATGGAAGCAAGGGGAGATTAAACAATGTGCATCCAGTTGGGAAGTGTCAGACCTAGAAGTCGAGCCCAGGTTTCTCTGACTGCAGGGACCTATTGCCCATTCTGTTCAACCCTCCATCATAGTACTAACCATTGCCTTCCCAAATGGGGTCCTTGAGCACCTAGACGATGTTATTCATCTTTGCACCTGTAATATCTATCTCAGTGCCTAGCTGTTCAATAAGTGCTTCTTAAATAATTGTTGAATGAATGAATGAATGAATTTTAACCCCAGCTCTGACTGAGTGGCTAAGACTGGCCTCAAATGTTATCATCTGGGCATTTTGGTGTCCTTTCTTGTGCTGGAGGTGCTTCTTTTTCTTTTTCTTTTTTTTTGGAGGTGCTTCTTGAAAGTTAATGCATCTCTGCACAGAGCCCCAAGTAGCTTTGTGGCTCAGATCTGCCTTGGCAAGGGCCCATCTGTAGGAGTCAATGTTGGGCCTATCTAGGGAACAGATTAGTCTGATGTCACTGTCCCTTTTTGAAGGTCAGGCTGTTGCCTCCTTGTCAAGAGTGAGTAATTTGCTTTTCAGCTTCCCTGCTTTGGTACAGAGTGATTTGGATTTGTGGGTGAGTGAGTCAGCATTTGGTTAATCAACCATTCTACATGGCATCAATGTTTTTGAATTTTTGAAATAATTTTTGTGGATTATTCCCTGTCTCTCTCTCATTTAGCACCTCCTACACCTTGGTAACTTCGTCTTCTGGCACTGGTTCTTCTTCAAGTTCTCTTCCACGTTCCCTTTCTGCCCCCTGATAAATCTCTGGAGAAAAACTGCTTCTCAAGATTTCTCTGTCAAATGGTCTCTGGTAATGAGAATATAGCTGAGTTTTCAGATCGTTGCTATGGAGAAAGTGTGTCTTCTCATTGCTCTATTATACTTGGGCATGTTTCTAGTCTGAAATCTTAGGGTGACACTAAATTTGCACTCCCTAAAAGAAGTCTACTGTCTCTCAATTATATAAGCAAGCTTAATTGTGCTTTTTTGGGGTTTTATTTTTATCAGTTTTCATGTCCTGCTTTTGTCGTCCAGTGTAACAGGTGGCCTCACATCTGTGGTTGAGATACAAGTCCTAATTTCTCTCTTGCGTCCACACTGACTGTACTCTGCTGCCTTTTATGTGGAAAGATAACACTCCAATCTTAGACTGATTCAAATAAGTAACACCAAAACGACCAGTGTGTGAAGATCACTGGTTCCTTCCATACTCCTCACATTTAGAGGCTGTCTTCTGCTTCTACTTCTAACTAGTCTTTATTTAATTAACATCATTGAGTGCTCGGGCATTAATAGATTCTAGAACTCGACTTTTTTTCTTTTTTTTTTTCAGCAGAATCCTTTCTTCAGTGGAAATGGTATAGAAACCTAAGAGTAAAACCAAATAACTGAGGTGGGAGAAAGGGGCTCAGAGCACTCCACTTCTCTCCTTCCCTGTGGGTGTCCCTCGGGCTCACCAAGACAGCCTCTTGGACTTGCAGAATTCAGCTGGAAACGCACTTTGAAAATTGCCACGATGATGAACAGACTACACACCGCCTTCCCTTTGGGAGCTCACAGTTGAGTGGGGAAATATTATGTACTTAATGCAGAACTAGCCGTCACACAACTTGATAGTTGCTTTTAAAGGTAAGGTAGACCCTGGAAGGTGACACAGTATGGTAGATAAGACAGTGAGCATTGGACATGGGGTCACCATCCTGGTTCTTCAATTCTCTCAGTGACCTCAAGCAAATTTGCAAACCTCTCTAAATCCCAATTTCTGACCTCTAAAATGAAAACAATACTACCTACTTACTCTTCCCAGCGTTCTTGAAAGTCTTAGGAATAGAATAAGGTATAATGACTGGAAAGTACTTAACTCAGTGCCTGGCATGTTATAGATGAGGGTGTTGCTGAATATAGTACTCTTGAAAATAATAGTTAACGTTGAGTGATTTCTATGTAGTAGAGCTAGCTTTACATGAGTCGTCTCAGTGTCTTCACTAAACTTGTTTGTGGGTATCTTACAGATAAAGACACTCAAAATCTTGCTTAATGTTTTATTCATTTGTGCTCCTACTCATTCATTCAACAAATAGTTTTTGAGAACCTCTTAAATGCTACATGCTGGTCTACTTCTGGGGGATACCTCAGTGATCTCTGCCTTCATAGGCCTTGTGCTCTCATGGAGGAAACAGACAATAAGTAAACAGGTATATTCTTTGGATGGCAGAGTAAGTAAACAGAAGTAAATGTCTGAGAGGACGATCAGGTGTTAATTTTGATGTTTTTACCTGACCGTCAAGGTCTGGCTTGGCTCAAGGCATCACTCCTCTTCTATCCTCTGAGTGCCGAGATGATTAGTTTTTCCTGGAGTCTCTGGCTATGTCATATGTGCCACATTTATCAAGAGCTGTAATTTGAGCTCCCCACTTCAGCTCTTCACAAAGGACTTGCTTGGAGATTCTGTACTTGTCACCGATTCAGTCCATCCATATAAACCAATGTCAAGTGTCTTCTCCTCTGGGAAACTGCCCTAACTCCTCCAGATCTCCCCTGCACCTAGTAATTAACCTTCGCTATTGCAATTATTTGTTCACATATCTCTCCTCTACTATTCTCTGTGCTCTTTGTGGGCAAGGATTATCTTTATTTAATCCATATTTATATCCCCAGAATCTAGCACACATAGCACTGAGTTGTTTTAAGCTAATTAAGACAAACCCTGATAGAAGATCTATAGATATATGTCCATATCTGCAAATGTCCATACTACGGGAAAAATTACAGCTGAATCTTCCCATATATTTATTTTTCTCCATCCACCTCTCCACATCCTCTGCCTCTGGCAACCACCAATCTATTCTCTATCTATAAGCTTTTTTTTTTTAAGGTTCCACATATAAAAGAAATCATACAGTTTGTAAGTCTTTCTCTGTGTGACTTATTTCACTTAGCACATTTCCCTTGATATCCATCCACATCACAAATGACAGATTTCATTCTTTTTTATGGCTGAATAATATTCCATTATATATAAAATACATAAAATAATATATATATATCACATTATATGTAATAATATAATTATATATTTAACCACAATTATTTATTCATTCATCTGTCAATGCATACTTAGGTTATTTCCATGTCTTTGCTATTATAAACACGCAATGAACACAGGTGTGCATATATGGACATTTTAAGAATATTGATTCTTCCAATTCATGAGCACAGAGTATCTATTTATTTGTGTCTTCTTCAGTTTATTTCATTAATATCTGTAGTTTTCATTATACATATTTTTTACTTCCTTGATTAAACTTATTCCTAGGTATTTTATTCTTTTTGATGCAGTTGTAAATGGGGTTATTTTCTTTATTTCTCTTTCTTTATTTTTCTAGTTTGTCTACTTGAGTATGGAAATGCAGCAGATTTTTATGTATTGATTTTGTATCCTGCAACTTTACTGAATTTGTTTATTAGCTTTTGCTTACATGTTTTATTTCTCAACATGTGTTTTGTCACCTGCTGTTTAGATGCTGAGGCAGGCAACTGAGACTCCTGGCTCTCTGTGGCTGGTAATGGTGGTGGTCATTTGGTATTACTAAATAAACCTTTGTTTGTTGCATTTATCTATTTGCATAAACTGATTATTATGTGCTATTAAGAAATATGCTCATTATTTCAAAATTCTTGCTCTGGAGTGTAAACATCTTTATTTAGATATAGATGATGACAGGCAATGAAACCTGCCCTAAACGAATTGGTTAATCAGTCTTGTTTCCCCTAGAGAATTATTTTTTAGTGCTCTACTTATATCTCCTTTCTTCAGTTCAGCTTAGGATCGCTCTGATGAGATTAGTTATAATAATGACTAATTTAGATCAACCAGCTGAATCCCTACATACATGGATCAGGGATTATTTACTTGCTCCCTGAGCTAGTTTTGGAGAACAGTTTTGGAGAACACTGGATTGTTCACTGTCAGAATCTGTTCTTGGTTGAGGCAGACATAATGTAAAAAGTGCCCTTTGCCTCTGTGATGTTTGCTTCCCCAACCTGTTATGCATGTTTCATCAAAAGAGTCATTTTGTATCTCCTATGAATGAAGTGCATTGATGATCTCTATTTCAGACTGTAAAGGGCCAGGAAAGAGAGAAACTCTTCAGAGTTTACCCAGCTCTGTGTTGGAGTAACCCATGATGGACTTAAAAATGCCATTTGTCTATGAAAGCAAGCTACCACAAGTCAGAACCAGACGCAGATATGTGTACTACAGGCAGAATAATAAATCAGGCACCTTTGTAAACAAAAATTCTCTAAATATTTTCCAACATGGGTAAAGAGGAGAGTCCAAGAGCTGTGACGAAAATAGGCGGTGGTGGGGGAGGACGTATGGAAGTCTGTGCTCAGTTTCTTTTTTTTTTCTTGAATTTTATTTTATTTATTTTTTTATAGAGCAGGTTCTTATTAGTTATCCATTTTATACATATTAGTGTATATATGTCAGTCCCAATCTCCCTGTGCTCAGTTTCTTTGCTCTTGCTCCAAATATCTCAACTTTGGCCCCAAACTTGTGTAACTCACATCACTAAACAAACTGAAGATTACAGAATTCTCCCACCTGAGAAGGTGGTTTCTGGGCCTTGTCTCATCCCTCACCTCATCAACAGCAGCTCCTCAAATTATTCTTCCTCATCACATGCAGCATCCTCTGAGATGTATACTATTTAGCAACGCCTTTCTCCATTTCAGTTCACGTCTGGTAAGGTTTTCATTTCCTGAATCATGTTTCAGTGCCCCTTATAGATTACAATCCTAGAAGAGGTCTCATGGCTCACTTAATCTCTCTCTGGATAAAAATCTCATTTATGTGATATATTTTATCCTTTAATTCTTCAAACATGTATTTTTCACATTAAGCTTCTATCAGAGTAGTTGGTACTGAAGTCCTGAAAATCCTATACTCTGTCTTCAGTTGGCTCATGGACCCCCATCTCTGAAACACA
Source organism: Globicephala melas (assembly GCF_963455315.2). Classification (NCBI taxonomy): domain Eukaryota; kingdom Metazoa; phylum Chordata; class Mammalia; order Artiodactyla; family Delphinidae; genus Globicephala; species Globicephala melas. Next base: position 18,767,963 of record NC_083317.1, on the reverse strand, counting down.
GCAGACAGATCTCATCCTCTGTTGGCCCCATCTATACTCCACTGGGCCGTAGGCCTCACATTTTCACTATGCAATATGGTCCACATGGCCTTGCATCCACAGCCCATACCCCCACCCTCTGGGATCACTTGTCTGGCTATGGGGCCATGTGACATAGCCCTGTTTGGACCACACACTTGTCATCTCCTCAAATGACAAAGGGGGAGCCTTTGTCGTCCCCTCCTGTGGGGCTAGTTCTACCTGCAGCTGAGCTGGATCCTCATAACCAGTTTGTATCTTCTTCTCAAACAGGGAAGCTTTACCCAAAACACTCCGCACAGGCCACCTTCCTGCTGAGGCCTGCTGGAACAGTTATCTTCTTCTCTCACAGTATAAACCATCTCAACTCCTTCAGCACCAAACCATGGACTTACTTACACTTATAGGACCTCCCTGCTAGGCCCATGTGCTCACCATGCTGCTTCAGACTCCAAGGACTAACTCCACCAAACCCCACACCTCTGTTAAACTCTATCTGGTTAGTCATATATTATCTCCCCAAATCTTACTCTATTCTGCTTTGTTTACTACACCATCTCCTCACCACCAGATACAACTCCCTGAACCTATTTATTAAGTGCATGGGAACTCCATCTTAGGTGGTGACAACCACTGTTTATTCTCAAACTCTTTTTGCCTTTATCTCTTTCTCCTTTGCACCTCTCTTACCTCATTCTCATCTACTACATATCCTTCATTTCCTCTCCCGAGCATGAACTGTGTCCTCTAATGATATTGCTTTATTTGCATCCCTCTCAAGTACAGGATATTTATTTATTCACACCTCACACTTCAGGTTAGAGTGCCAAGTCACTTGCTTCTTGCTTTCCAATGCCTAACTCAGTCCTTTATTCCTCTGCTCATTTATTAAAATCCTAGCTCCTTTTCGGCCTGTGGCATCTGGCTTTTCTGTCATTTACCCACACTTTGCTCTCACTTTGGTTGTTTGTTAATTTTTCTACGCTTGACACCAAAACTTCTTCTCTAATGCTATTTCTGTCATCATACTTCATGATGTCAACATGCCTTTAATTACTCCAACTTCTCAGTGTCTTTACCTCACCCTTCCTAGTACGTTTTCATCCACTCTTTCTTAGCCACATGGCTAGGAATGGTCATGATTTGAACCTTGTCTTCAACAGAAACATTGCTGTGAACATTACAAGTTTGAACATCCTATTCTCCAAATATAACTGCTTATATTTCTAGCTCACTTGCTTAAAATACCCCATGGAAACAATTATTTTCTCTCATTAGGATGTAAAAGTTAGTTTTTCTACATAACCAACTATCCCAAAACTTAGTGGATTTGAACAAGAGCCTGTTACCCAGCTCATGATTCTCTATGCTGACAGCCTGGGCTGGGTTCAGCTGGGAAATTCTTCAGTTCTTGGCCAGGCCCAGATGACCTCTTGCCTATACTTTCTCATGCATCTGTGGTCAGCAGTTGTGATGACTATGCTGGCTGATTTATTATGGTCTCAACTGGGAAGACTGGGGCTACTGGGATAACTGAAGTCTCTCTCCATGTGGTCTCTCCTCCAGCAATGGGCTAGCTTGGGCTTGTTCATGTGTAATTTGAAGAGTTCCAAAAGCAAAACAAGAAGAAGCATTCAAAGCTCTTGAGGTCTAGGCTTGGAACTCACTTGTTCATCACGTCTGCCACACTCTCTGGATCAAAGCAAGTCATAACGCTACCTCAGATTTAAGGAGTTAGAAAATAAATTCCACCTCTTGATAGAAAGAAATGCAAAACACTGTGACCAATTTTCCTATATAACATTTGGATATTTATTTCACTGACTCTCTTTTTATCACTTCTTGGTTTTACTTTCCTCCTTACCAGCTTATATGTTTGAATTCATCATTGTAATCACTTTTTTGAATCTACACTCAAATGACTTATTCCCCTCTCCATCCAGTACAGCCAATTTCATAAGGCTACAGCCCTAGAAAACCATTCCCTTTTCCCTTGCCTGCATACATGATGCTGAATATTACTGGGAAAAAAAACCCAAACATGTAACTGGGCTAAATTTAGTATTTGTGGATGGAGATCTGCGTTGCTTTAATATTCACTCTTCTTATTTTCTTAAATAATCCATGGACAAGGGGGCTTTGACGTTTTGTTTTCTCTCTCTCCCTGTTCTTCTCTACTGTAATAAAAAAAACTTGGGCAGCATGAAAGGAAGCTGAACTCTTTTATCTTGTATCACTTCAACGTTGCCACACAAGTTTCTCCAGAGGCATGCTGTAATTATGTTTGATTGGGTGATAATTTCTGAAAGGCAAAATAATTTTTTCAGCTGTTTAGATAAGCTTAAAAAAAAAAACCCTCTAAAATTTGATATGTGTAAGGCCTGTCTTGGACCCGTGACTTTCCTTGGAGCTGACCCAGTGAGCAATGACCCTCAGGATGCAGGCAAGTTCACCACCATCAACAAGCAAATCATTCTTCTCTCTCCTATGCCTTCAATCTGATATTTCATTCTACTAGAGAGTAAGAACATCTAGTCTCAAAGCTTATAGAAGTTGGTGGTTGCCTGGCAACATCATTCCCAGCACAAGTTTGTGGCTTTCTAAGCAGAGGAGAAAGAGGAACTTCCTTTCTCTCTCAGCTCCCTGGGAGCCTCTTGTTTTCTCTTGTTATGCTGATCTCTGGCTGATTGAAAGCATATAAGATGATATATGTAAAAATCCTTTCAGACAGTCAAATGCGAATACAAATTTGGATTATTATCTCTCATTAAAACCCATTCTAATCCCCAACTCCTTAGTGCAGTATCTTTGCAGCCAGGATATGAATCACTGGTCTCCAATTTCTGGTATATTCTTCTGCTGCAGACAGAACTGCAAATGTCAGCCCCAACAAGCAGATGAACCGCCCTCTAAATTCTTTTGTTCTTTCTCCTAGACATAAGTAGCATCTGTTTTTCGGCCTGTTCTTGGCCCCCTGTTTCTCACTTCCCAAAGCACTGCAAAACTGGTTGTTGGAATCTCTATTTGTGATTGCCCCTCTATTTCCCAGTGAGTTTGATCTAGCTAGTTGGCTTATTTTAGCTATTACTGCACATTCTATTTGTTTAGCCACATTAATTCTTTCTCCTTATGTTGCATGCTTTTAAAACCTTTGTGCTGTGCACTTGCCAAGCCAAAGCCAAGAGTTCTATAAAGTCACCTGAAAATTATGAAAACATTGAATTGTTGGGAGACAAATCTTCATAGATCTCTCACATTTCTACATGTCTTGTGAGCAGAGCTGCCTTTATTCCAGGCTATCTTTTCAAGAATATTTCTCTTGGAAGCTAAAGATAGTATCTTCCTTTAAGGAAGGTTTGCTTAATGCTCGTTGTAAAATATATGGGTTTCCTTTGTTTGGGGTTCTTCTTTAACACACTCTGTGGCTTACATAGGTACTACCTGGCTCTCTTCACATTGTCCTGTGGGAACTGGGTCTCCAGGAACTGATGCAAATGCTGATAGTTTGGCTACTGCCATTGCTCTGTGTAGTAGTCCTTTGTCTCTGACCCAGGACTCTTGGGTCTATTGCTGGCATCTGTGAAATTGTGGCAGGATAACTTGGCTGGAAAGTGGGGTAAAATATCAGACCCTTTGCAGCTCTAGTGAGGATCTTAGTAGCTTGATGCTCATTAGTTTAGGAGATATGTGTGTTGGAACATATTTAAAACTGGTCTGAAGATACATTTCTTTTAAGGAACATTAAAGATTAATTAAACATTAGAGATTTTAGAGGCCTGAGATACCACATGAGTTTCTACCAAAGCAAGAGCAAATCTGCGGTTCTGTCTGTGCAATTATGGTCATAGCATTTTATTAAAAACTTTTTTTTGAGATTTTGGTTTCCAGTAAAATTAAAATTCCTTCGCTGGCATTCAGTAACCAAGAAAATACAGATTTGGCTTACCTTATACTTCTACATATGCTCAAAGCTCCAGAAAACTCAAATGTTGAAAGTAACTAATCTACTTCACCAGAATAATATTTCTATCAGTGGATGACATGCTAACCTACCGGCCATCCCCCCAAACCCTGGTAGTCTGTTAATCTTTCCTGTTCATTATCATCCACATCCAACCATTAGTGTTACAAATATCTCTAGTCTCTTAAATATGTTGCCTATTCTCAACTCCATCAGAGCTCTACTCATTGAATTATTGCAATAGTTTCTTAATTGGTTTCTCCAATTCCTGTTTGTATATTTAAAATCCATCCTCCAAACTGGGCTCAGACCATTGTGATCCATACAAAATACAAAACTAATGCCATTTAAAACCCTTTAGCAGGGCCCCTACTACAGAGAATTGAGTCCTGCACCTTTGGATGACCTCCATGACCTGACTCTATCATATCTTTGGCCTCATGATCATTTTATGTTCTGTCAGGGCAGTATGGCTAGTGAGTAAGAGCAAGGGCTCTGGAGTTGAAGTTGTATTCTGGTTGCTTCATCTATGAGCTGAGTGACCCTGGGTAAATTTAACTAATGTTCTATAATTTTGTTTCCCATCTGTAAAATGGGACTAAAAGGAGCACATACAAGCAAAAAATACAATTTTCTTTTTCTTTTTTTTGGCTGCGTCGGGTCCTCATTGTGGCTGCGGGCTTCTCTCTAGTTGTGGCGTGTGGGTTTTCTCTCTCTAGTTGTGGTGCCTGGGCTCTGTAGTTTGTGGCATGCGGGCTCTCTCATTGAGGCACGTGGGCTCAGTAGTTGTGGCGTGTGGGCTTAGTTGCCCCGCAGCGTGTGGGATCTTAGTTCCCCGACCAGGGATGGAACCTGCGTCCCCTGCATTGGAAGGCGGATTCTTTACCACTGGACCCCCAGGGAAGTTCCCCAAATAAAATATTTTAAATAAAACATTCTGTAAGGTGTCTGGCACATAAGAGATGTTCTATAACTGGACCATTTGTTTCCATCATACGTCATGTTATTTTTCAACCCTTTGCCTTGCTCTGTTCTGTTTTCCTTTGCCTGAAATGTCCTCTCCTTCTTCATCTATGGCATAGTGACTTAGAGCAGAGGCTTTGGGATGACATTGAACTAGGTTTGGATTTAGGACACTTTTGTGTATTGTGTGACATTGTAAAGAGCTTAGCATGGTGCTCGAAAAATGATTATTATCTTATCTTACTTATCCTTCAAGATCCAACTCAAGGGAAATCATCCATGTGCCAGTTATTTGGCTATTTCTTTTAGCTCCCAACTCACTCTTCTGTAGTTGGCTTTGTGATGCTGGACCAGGACTCTGCTTTGCCTGCAGGCTCCCTGTTAGACTCTTCCTCTAGGGGATGGGAGAGGGAGACTGCAGGGCTGGAGGAGGAAGAAGGGACTGATTCTCCCTGTTTGTTTTCTGGGTGCTTCCCTCAGGCTGTCTGCTCCTAGGAGCCAGCAACACTTAGTCACCTAGCTGTGATACCCTAGAGTTCTCTTTTTCTTTTAATTTATTTTTTATTGAAATATAGTTGATTTACAATGCTGTGTTTAATTTCTGTTGTACAGCAAAGTGATTCAGTTATACACATATATGTATTTCATACTCTTTTCCATTATGGTTTATTATAGGATATTGAATATAGTTCTCTGTGCTATACAGTAGGACCTTGTTGTTTATCCATTCTATATACAATAGAGATACCACATGAGTTTATCCATTCTATACAGGTTTATCCATTCTAATACAATTCAAACTATATACAATAGTTTGAATCTGCTATTCCCAAACCTCCAATCCATCCCTCCCTCACTCTGTCTCCTCCTCGGCAACCACAAGTCTCTTCTTTAAGTCTGTGAATCTGTTTCTGTTTCATAAATAAGTTCATTTGTGTCATATTTTAGATTCCACATATAAATGATATCATATGGTATTTGTCTTTCTCTGTCTGACTTGTTTGACTTAGTATGATAATCTCTAGGTCCATCCATTTTGCTGCAAATGGCACTATTTCATTCTTTTTTATGGCTGACTAGTATTCCATTGTATCTATGTACCACATCTTCTTTATCCATTCATCCGTCAATGGACATTTAGGTTGCTTCCATGTCTTGGCTATTGTAAATAGTACTGCTATAAACCCAGGGGTGCATGTATCTTTTTGAATTATAGTTTTGTCTGGATATATGCCAAGGAGTGGGATTACAGGATCATATGGCAATTAGAGTTCTCTTCTACATTTTCACAGGGCAGAGACCAGGGTGAGGTCAGTGAGTCAGCTGCCTCAGGCATAGAATTCAAGGGGGCATCAAAATTCTCAGGAATCCAGGTAAACTATATTTGAAAGCAATACTTTTCAAAAATCAAAATTAAATGTACAAACCATGATGAACAAAGTATCAACATTTTAGAGATCAATGTCATGCCGAGGCATCTTAGAGCCTGAGGCTAAAGGAAAAAATGTGCTCCACTGGCTTTAATAGACACAAACTCATCAATAGTATCTTTAAAATATACCTTTTTGCTTATTTCAATTAAAAAAATTATTTATTTTATTTATTTATTTTTGGCTGGGTTGGGGCTTCATTGCTGCACGCGGGCTTTCTCCAGTTGCGGCTAGCAGGGGCTACTCTTTGTAGTGGTGTGCGGGCATCTCATCGTGGTGGCTTCTTTTGTTACAGAGAACCTGCTCTAAGCGTGTGGGCTTCCGTAGTTGTGGATCGCGGGCTCTAGAGCGCAGGCTCAGTAGTTGTGGTGCATGGGCTTAGTTGTTCCGTGGCATGTGGGATCTTCCCGGACCAGGGCTCAAAGCTGTGTCCCCTGCATTGGCAGGTGGATTCTTAACTACTGCGCCACCAGGGAAGTCCGCTTATTTCAATTTTTATTGAGAGAATTACCATGTTTGACCATTTCTCCTGTCCAAAGGATAATTTTGAATTAGCCTAAGCTGATATGAAATTGTAATAAATTAGGTCTGAGTATAAAAACAGCATTTAAATTAAAAATAATATTGTGAATTTTAATACACCAACTTTTCAATTTTTCATTATTTTTTCAAGCTACTTTAATGTTCTGGAAAAATTCACCATTTAAAAAATACATAAAAGCATGTATATTGGGGTGCACAAGTTTTCCTTTCCTTTTGCCTCAGGCTTCAATATGGTTCGTACTGAATATGACTAATACTACTTTTTCACTTATCTGGTTCAGAATTTTATGTTAGTTAGCTATTCTTTTTTTTTTTTTTTTTTTTTTTTTTTTTTTGCAGTACGCGGGCCTCTCACTGCTGTGGCCCCTCCCGTTGCGGAGCACAGGCTCCGGACGCGCAGGCTCAGCGGCCATGGCTCACGGGCCCAGCCGCTCCGCGGCATGTGGGATCTTCCTGGACCGGGGCACAAACCCGTGTCCCCTGCATCGGCAAGCGGACTCTCATCCATTGCGCCACCAGGGAAGCCCAGTTAGCTATTCTTTATATTAACTTCTCTCTGTTAAAATAGCTGATGTGATTTATCTTTCCTGAATGATGCAGCCTCCAAGTATGAAATGACTTCTTCCTGTTCTCTTTCTCCCTTCTGAGCACTTTTCCACATTTGTACTTTGCTCACTTTCTGCATCACATGAAATCCAGTTCTCCCTCTCCTCCACATACATTCATCTCTTCCTGTCCAAATTCAATCCATTCTTCAAGATCCGTTCACATGTCATGAAGTCATTCTTCATCCCCCACAAAATGAATATGTTTTCTCATTCTATTGGATCTTAGAGCCGTTTGGGCATTCATGCCATCACATTCTGCCTTGTCTTGTTGTTATTTGTGCATATTTCTTATTTCTCTGCCACTGTACTTCTGAATTTTAAATCTTTGAGGATCAAGGGCTGATCTCCTTCTGGTCTTATTCATTTTTGAGCTTTGGGGCACTATGCACAAAAAGAGTGGGAGACATAGGTGGGTGATGAGACGCTGGGCTTCTGCACGTGGTGGGAGGCAACATTATGAAGGGGAGCAAAATTTGCCACCCCGAAATGTGTCTCTTTGGTGCGAAGATTAATTGAGGCTGATTTTTTTTTTTCTCTGTTTTGTTTTTGTGTTTTTGGCCGTATGGCTTGTGGGATCTTAGTTGCTCAACCAAGGATCGACCAGGGCTCTTGGCAGTGAAAGTGCCAAGTCCTAACCACTGGACCACCAGGGAATTCCCAGAGGCTGATTTTTTTTTAACATATTTATTGGAGTATAATTGCTTTACAGTTGTGCGTTAGTTTCTGCTTTATAACAAGGTGAATCAGCTATACATATACATATACCCCCTCCCTCTGAGGCTGATTATTTTTAAGGCCCAACAGACTCAGGAAGAACCTTTGACCTTCCCCCTAACTGCCTAAAAGAATGTGGATAGAAAACCTGTTAGATAACTATAATATGAACTAGGTGTGTAGACAGGGAGGAACCTAGCAAATTTGTTTGTTAAAGTTCCTCTCTGTGTCAGTTGCCTTTGCATGGCCCAGCGAACATTTGTTTACCAAACATTTATTTTTTCCTCTCCATGTGAATTGCTTTCCTCCCCTTCAAGTCCCAAACCACTACTCCAACGTGCTCTTTTGTCTTTAGCATACAATGGTATTTAAGGTGAGGGTTCAGTCATTCTGGCAAGATACTCAGTTTTCCTGGGTCTCTCCCATGTATACATGTTACTAAACTTTTGTTTTTCTTCTGTTAATCTGTATCATGTTAATTTAATTCTTAGACCAGCCAGAAAAACCTAGAAGGGTAGAGGAAAAATTCTTTCTCGTTGACAACTGTTAGATGTTTAATTTTTTTGTTTGTTTTTAACATTCCCAATGCTCTAAAAGCTTTCTTCCTTTTTTTGCCATCTCAGTCTTGGTGCTCAAGTTTGATCCCTAAAAGGGGTGATTAACTCCTCTTCTTTGCTTGGCCTGCTGAGCAGAGAGTGCCATTTAAAAGTCAGGAATAATCTCTCCCTGGAGTTAGGAAGAGAGTGATTTCTAGGAAGTAGAAGATCCCTATGCGACATTTATCTATGGGAGCCAACTAGTCCTGCCATAAATGCATTACGAACACGTCATTTTCCTCACAGCAGAGATGGGGTGTTAGCCAGACTCATTAATGAAGGGGCCAGTGGGGATATTCTGCTCACTTCTATAGCAATAAAAATACCTCCCACAAAATTGAAACATTAGGAACTGTCCATCCCCAGCCTTCTACAGGCCCCAGTTTTGTTCTTTTAGAAAAGTCAGAGCCCACTGAGACTGGGGGTATCATGTCAGAACTTTGTTTATTTATATAGCCTAAAGATGAGATCTTCAAATTGGAAACTGACTGATTTCAGACTACAAAAAGAATTTTCCAAAAACAAATCCACAAGGTCAAGTTTCAGAGTCACAGAAGGGGTAATTTAGACAAACTTGGCCAACCACAATAGAAGATGGCATATTAAATTACTGCTGTGGAAAAGGAATTTGCATTTATAGACCTCAGGCAGGCCTGGAACCTCAGATGTAGTTTGAACTGAGAGCGTGCCCTGAGAAGCTTGCATCTTCATCATACTATCTGCTGACCCACTTTAAGCAGTTTTTCCCCGAAAGGTGGAGGGAAGAAACAGAGTAATACAAATGGTGGAAGAGACTCTGACACCTTGGTGTATTTATGTACCCTAAATGTGCATTACTTTCCCTGACGAGGGCCATGGCTGATTTAATTCTTTTTTTTTTTTTAAATTTATTTATTTATTTTTATTTTTGGCTGTGTTGGGTCTCCGTAGCTGTGCTCAGGCTTTCTCTAGCTGTGGCGAGCGGGGACTACTCTTTGCTGCGGTGCGTGGGCTTCTCATTGTGGTCGCTTCTCTTGTTGCGGAGCACAGGCTCTAGGCACACGGGCTTCAGTAGTAGTGGCTCGCGGGCTCTAGGGCACAGGCTCAGTAGTTGTGGTGCACAGGCTTAGTTGCTCTGCGGCATGTGGGATCTTCCTGGACCAGGGATCGAACCCGTGTCCCCTGCATTGGCAGGCGGATTCTTAACCGCTGTGCCACCAGGGAAGTCCCTGATTTAATTCTTAACCTGGCAGCATTATTTATTGCAGAATGGATGAGAGACCCGAAGTAACAGAGTGTGTTCCTGGCCCTTTAAATTACAACTTCAGAAGCTCACTGGGATTTTCTTTTAGAGTCAAACACTTTAACCTTCCTTCATCACTAAGATGCTCTTTGCATACCCTGGTGTAGTTAGTGTAGGTAAAGACAACCCAAGAAAATAAATCCGTACCTCCCTACATTGATTTCTTTCTTATTTCACTTTTTCATTCATCCATCCATTCGTCCATCCATCCATCCATTCATCCATCCATCCATCCATTAAAGTACTTACCAGAGCATACTATAATGCTAACACCATGCCAGGAACTGGTAAGTAGCACAAATAGGAAATACATAATCTCTGCCCTCCCTCTCCAAACCTTCAAGCCTGGTGCAATTAACATATTCACAGACTTTTGGAAGGCTCTCTTAAAGTGATAGGCCCTCAAATGAGAAGTTTTAGATTTTCTCCATGAGCTAAGTCAAAGCATCAAAAATTTGGACCTGAGAGTTTCATGAAAAAACTAATGGTGCTTATAAGTGGCTCCTTATCTTAAAAAAAAAAAAAAGCCAAAAACAACAGTGGTTTCAACCAGGTGTGATTTTGCCCTTCAGGGCACATTTTTCAACGTATGGAGACATTTTGATTTTCTGGACTGGGGAAGGGGTGCTATTAGCATCTAGTGAGTGGAGACCAGGAATGCTGCTAAACATGCTGCAATGCCTAGGACAGTACCTCCAACGCAGAATCATCTGGCCCGAAATGTCTGCAGTGCTGTTGTAAAAACGGTCTTTTAAACCAATACAGCCATAAAAATTCATTTTTTTTCCTGTTTCAGATCAAGATGGATAACTTTATTTTGAAAAACAATGTTACACTTGCTAGGTTTATAATTTATATTTCAGTTTCACAATGATAAGCCATAACTGGAATTTACATAGACCTTGACTACAGAACTTTCTTTTTTTTAACATTCTTTTACTTACCACATTCCATGTTGGAAAAGACGGAATTTTATTTGTTTGTTTGTTTGTTTGCGGTACACGGGCCTCTCACTGTTGTGGCCTCTCCCGTTGCGGAGCACAGGCTTCGGACGCGCAGGCTCAGCGGCCATGGCTCACGGGCCCAGCCACTCCGCGGCATGTGGGATTTTCCCGGACCGGGGCACGAACCCGCGTCCCCTGCATTGGCAGGCGGACTTTCAACCACTGCGCCACCAGGGAAGCCCAACAAAACGTTTCTGAATCCCCGTAGTTCTGCCTGGCACTAGCTTGTGAGCGGGTGACTCCTGATCTTCAACTTCCTGCCTCTAATGGCCTCAGCAGACATTCTGTGCTTCTGCCCCAGTCACCTCTCTGCCTCTTTCTCAGAAAAGTCCTGGGAGTTTAGCTTACTTACTTGAGAGATACAGAACCTGCAACCAAAAAATAGGGCTTAATCAAGGTCACCCAGCAGGGATGCAACTGGGCTTTCTGCCTCTCTCCCACTGGCTCATTACTCACTAACCCCTCAGGGGAAATGTAGAATGTAAATCAGAAATGCCCATCACCTATAGTCCACTAAGTGTGTGAAGGTTAAGTTTAGTCAGGCAGGTGATTTATACTTGCTTATATCCTTTAAAACCAACCTTTATGGAGAATGAAGAAAGCTTTCAGCTAGGATGACAAGGAAGGAAATCAAATATTTTAAAAGCTCTGTTGTTGTTCTTCTCCAAGTATGAAAATATTATTCGTTTAAAAAGTTTGTATGGGCTTCCCTGGTGGTGCAGTGGTTGAGAGTTCGCCTGCCGATGCAGGGGACACGGGTTCGTGCCCCGGTCCGGGAAGATCCCACATGCCGCGGAGCGGCTGGGCCCGTGAGCCATGGCGGCTGAGCCTGCGCGTCCGGAGCCTGTGCTCCGCAACGGGAGAGGCCACAACAGTGAGAGGCCCGTGTACCGCAAAACAAACAAACAAACAAACAAACTTGACCTAAGTAGCAGCAGCTTTTATGTTAGTGACCCCACTGAGAAATGGAGATTGAGATGGTTAGCTTTTTTGCAATGGCTTTGTTTTTTGAGCATGACAAAATACTTGCTTGCAATTAGTGTAGTAAAAGGGGATGTAGACTAGTCTAACATCCAATAGTTTAGTCTTTGATGATCTTCACCCTCTTCACCTCCTCCCTCCACCTCCCCTTGGCACCTGGGATTGACCTGTATTCTCAAGGGAACCTGACTCAGAACTAAGTTACATGGTCTTTCTGGATCACCAGCTTTTCTTTAAATTACTTTAAAATGTAAATGACTTTTTAGTGGTGAATAAATTTGATTTAGTGGTAAATAAATTTCTTCTGCCTGGGTTAAGGAAATCTGAGTGCCTGCTTTCGTGACAAAACAACTCAGCAACCAAGTATGTTTGTTAATTATCCTTTCATCTGAATGTTGCCTGCCCTAATTTCTTATGCTAAAAATGACATATCTAGTAACCCCAAGATAGGCCTTCTAAATGTGGCTCTCCCGAAAGCTAAATAACTTAATGATGCTTTTTCTTCTGGCTGAAGCCAGCGTTCTCTCAGGGCAATTCGTAATTGTTTTCTGCTAAAAAGCATGACTTGGTTTATTAGAATGGAACTTAACCCAGTTTAATATGCCAAGGCATGGACAGTCAATGGAATATACCGAATGATTCAACAATATGACTCAAAGAAAACAAAGGCCAGTGGGTTTCTGTCTTTATAAGTCATACGTTAAACATTAGCATTCCAGAAGACAGCTCAGTGGTTCTTTGAAATAACCTGGAATTAGCAAACATAGCCCAATTTTTAGCTGTCTGTCTCTTGTTCTAATAAATCAATGAATTATAGGTTCAAAAAACAGAGCAAAATCTCTGAAATCTCAGAGGTCGTGGCAACAGTAGTCACAGTTGATATTGAAATAAACTGAATCGTATATATATGTTCATACATGTTTCTTTCTTTTTATTTATTTATTTATTTTTTAAAGAGAGAAGGCCTACAGTTTCCAACACATTCTCAGGTAGCCCATGAACTAAAAGAAATTTAGAGCCACCTCTCTGAGCATCTGTGTGATAACTGATATTTACCATTCTAACACTGGAATGTAAAGTCCACAAGGGCAGGCATTTTGTCAGTTTTGTTCACTGCTCTCTCCCCAGTACCTGGAACTCAGTAGGTCCTCAATAAATGTGTTAAATAAAGGAACAAATCACACAAAAACATTGTAAGATCTCAGTGTTCTTTCTATTAACTAACTAAACAAAGACCAAATTTTATTCAATAAGAATCAAATGTTGTTGATTGCCTCTTTTTTTTTTTAAATGGGTGATCCAAATCTGATTAAGGTCGATTAAGCAGAATATTCAAATAGCTGGAAACTCTCATTTTGCAAATATTTGGCTAATTGGCAGTTTCTCCGCTTTTCATTCATTCATTGGCTCATGTTGTCTAAGAAAATCTGTATTTTTTTCCTTCACAATTACTTGCTCATTTGTCACTTTTCTGCAAGTTTGGACAAGGCTAAGCAGTTCAGTCAGCCCTTCCCTTTCCCATTGCCCTCAGAGTGCCTCCTTGTGGCTGTCGACTGAAAAAAAAATGCACAACCTAAAAGTTGAGAATTATGTTTTATTTGGCAGACTTTCTGAGGACTTCAAGCCCGGGAGACAGCTTCTCAGATAGCTCTGAGGGACAGTTCCAAAGAGGTCAGGGAGGAGCCAGGATAGATAGGAGTTTTTGCAACAATGACCAGGTAATCAAAACATCAAAATATTACTGTTCATTAAAGAAAACCATGTATATCAGTTAAGGAATGTATTGCTTTTCTACCTATGGGAAGATGCAAGAGTCTGGGCTCACTGAAATCATTCCTTTGATATGCACCTTAGCTATCTATGGCCAGTACCCACTTCTTTCTCACCCTGAGTTCCTTCAGGGATCACTGTAGGGACGGCTGTACTGGTTTGATGGCTGTGACATTGTTTGTTACTGATATGGCAGGCAACATTTTCCATTCACGTGGCAAACGTTTTGAAATTTCACTCATTCATCCATTTATTTGTATATTACCTGCAAACATGTCAACAAAAATGTAATGATCCCTCTGCTGTTCAAGGATTTGGAAATGCTATAAAAGAAAATTTTTGCTTTTCTCTCCAACCTCTGCCTCCACTTCTTTTCTGGTCCCCAGATGAGTTTTGGTGCCACATTTTTGGGCAACAGAACATGCATTTAGGGTGAGTTATAAATTTTAATAATTAGGGAATAATTGAGAATGCCAAGGTATATGGTATGTCTGTATAAGAGTATTTAGAATAAAATGTATTTGTTTTCTTAACAAATACAATTTATTGATTTTTTTATTTTAAAAATCAAATGATAAAAGATATAATAGTAGAGATGATAAAAGATTAGTAGTATAGAAAATTAAAAAGTTTATGTTAAAGTACTCCATGCAAATTGTTTAATGTTATTGCCATACTGTAGACATTAATGAAAGTTCAAAATTAGTGAGTTGAGGGGAAATGAAGGGGTAGTTAAAAGTAAGCAAACTGGTAAGAAGCATATTACAAAGATCATGTAAAAAGTGTGGGCTTAAAAAAAAACGCACAACGTAAAAGCTGTGAGTCAAGTTTATTCATTGTCTTACTGAGGGCTATAGCCCAGGAGACAGCCTCTCGGTGCTGAGAAGCTGTTCCAAAGAGATAAGGGGGGCAGGTCCGTATATATGATTTTAGCGAAGGGGGTAATGCAACCAAGCACACCTCTAGAAGACTGCGGCGAGTCGTGAGGAACAGACATCTTAGTTAACGGTTCTAGTGCATTTCTAAGTATGGGAAGATGCAAGAATTGGGGTTCATAAAATTTTCTCTTGAAATATCTAACACTCTGAAGGGCTGTTCTGCCAGTTTTCCCAGAGTACAGAGTGCTTCATTCCTGAGCTCCACCCTGAACTCCTTTCAGGTTGTGTTGAAGGTCGACTGCAGTGGCTAGTGATTTCATTCTTGTATCAATAGAACCAGATGGAAAGCAACTTTTTTTTAGTTGTGTAAAGTACAGGGAACCAAAGATGTCTATTTCCTTCCATTTTTGCCAAATTAATTTACTCTTACAAGCTGCTAATAAAATACATGCTAACAGTGAATCTAACTTTTCTTTCTCAGTCTGTGGGTTATCTGGTAAATTTCGTTGTTCCCCATCAACTGCTTCTTTCTTTATGTTTTGTGTCATTTCAGTTTAAATTGATTCAAACTGGGACACTTTGAGGTTTTCATTGGCAATAGCTATTGCGTCTCCATAAGAGTATTTAACTTTTTATAAATAGTGTCCACAAGGTTTCTTATGATAATCATCCAAAAGAGAGACCAGCTCATAAAGACTCTGGACTTTGATACACCCCTACTAACTTCTTTTAAAAAATCTTGTACCATATAATACTGGTTTTTAAAAAATCTTTTACCTTGAAATAATTTTAGGCTTACAGAAAGCTGCAAAAATAAGAAAGAACACTCCGTATACCCTTCATCCAGCTTCCCCTAATGCTAACATCTTACATGTACTCATAGCACAATTATAAAAATCAGGAATATAGTGCCGTTTCAAATTTAAAATAACGTGTCCTAGCTGATGGTGCCATTGTTGCTCTTTTCTTTCTCATTGCATTAGATTTCCACTTTGCCACCTCAGAAAAGGTAAAACCAAATTTTGGAGAGGGATCCACATATAATAGGCAGTCCTGGGAAATAGGCTCATTCTCTAACCCTGTGCTTATTTCAGCTGGATTCTACCTTCTCATTAGCATGGGCTTCTGTGATGCTGAATGCCACTGTTTTAGCCTGGAGCTCAGAATCTTGGCTTGTTGTTTCTGTATTAAGAACTCTCAAAATCTTCTCATGGGGGCTTATATTAATCACCTAAATCTATCACATGCCCATGCATATGCTCTACTTAATAAGAGGTATAGCTCCTTTTTAGTTAATACCATTCCTTTATTTAAAAAACCCATATATATATATAATGGAGAGTATATATGTATATTATATATACATTACATGTACATTATATATACATATATATGTATACATTACATTATACATTATAACATATATTATATAATGGAGATAATATGTTCAGCTTGGACATTTATTTCAAGGTGGTTCCAAACTCTAGCCTCTGGTTTGTTATAGTGATTTTCACAATGCTTAGATAATGGTGACTATTTCAAACGGAAGGCAAAGAGAAATATAAATATTTCTTTATAAAAAAGTCTGAGAAGATTCATATGAAGGGTCTCATTTCTAGCTCATGGGTTCTTGTCAGTGTATGTCTCCAGCTTTGTTTTGCTGTGTGTGTGTGTGCGCAAGTGCGTGTGCATGTGCGCGTGTGGTGTGTGTGTGTGTGTAAAATGGGTGTGGCATCTTACAGGGAGCTCTTGGTTTGGGGTCAGTGCCATCCAGCCCTGCTGTCTCCCAAATCAGTGGCAAACACACAGGAGTGGTTTCGTGTTCTTCACAACAATAGACAAATCCTTCCTGGGATGTTCTTCCCTGGGGAGTACAAGAAAAATCCATTAGAAGTTTTGTGTTGAACTTTCTTGCTTACAGAGGTTTGTTGGCAGAAAATGCCTTGATTTTATTGACTGAAGAAATGAAGGAAAAAGCCAAAGGTGAAAAGTTCATGGATCAGTTTGCTATTCAGGGTGGAAAAGATTTATTTACAAGAGTCACATATGGTGTCTCTAAGCTCTCTCTACTTACCTTACCATACTGCTCCCTCCTCACTCCAAAAAAAAAAAAAAAAAAAAAAGGAGAGAAACCCTTTGTGGTCTGTTGTCCAGGTTGTTTAAATACCCATTGGACCCTCACAGCCAGTGAAATGATTAGAAATAGCTGGGTTCTGTATGGCAGGGGCAGTCTGAGCCTCTGGCCCAGCGGAATTTAATCTGAAAGGGCTCCGCGCAGGTAGTTGAGAACGGATAATTACTTCATTAACTTCTGGAAGGTCTACAGCATTTGTGTTGCTTTCTGAAGACTCCACTCCGCCACAGGGAGAGAAAAGACAAGATCTACCCAGGCCATTGTGCCTGCCAAGCTTTCCTTTCTTTCCACTACAGGAAACATTATACTGGTTGTGGGTAAGATCCAATATTTTATCACACTAAGGTGGGGAGACTTACCTACTGGGCAGCCAGAGAAAATATTCTCCAGCCTTGGCTGGTCTGTAAGCCCAGAATTTTCATTCTATTCTCCTCAAACTTTTGCCACTTTTAACCAAGAATTATTTTGATCAGTGTTATTTTCTTTCCTTCAAGTGAATCCACCCATATTTGAAAGTTAAATAGATTTATGTGCAGTGAACCATATATATTTGCCAGACTTCTCTGTAATTTTTAGGGAATTTTAGGAAAGATTTAGGGGATGGTACAGAGAAAAATATTATTCAAGAGACATTGGATTGTTTGGGAAAAGTCTCTGTGCAACTGAGGTCTGTTATTGTCAAAGTGATTAAACCAGCAAAGGCAACATACGTTAAAACAAAAAATCATGTAATTCTGTGTCTGAAGCTAGCAGCAGGATGCTTTTCCATCCATTACTGTCATCGAAATATTTTCATCTTTTGCCGCTGGACATTAAAATGCGACTAATCCACCACCCACAAAATCCATTAGCATAAGCAATAAAAAATGAATGGTCAGATGACTCAGTGATAGCATTGAAATTAGTTTAATAAAATGTAGATATAATGAGACTACTGGTGTCAGAGCAGTTTGCATCATAATGGAATGAACTGTTTTGGACTTTAATTCTGGGTTCTTTTATATATGGCTATTGTGCTTTTTTTTTTTTTTAAAATAAAACATCTGTGTTCTGTTACTTTTTTGTTCTGTGGGGTTTTTTTTCTTTTCCTCAAAGTTTTCTGATGTTAGAGTTTTGTCTACTGTTTATTACAGGGTAAAGAAAAAACTCCCTCTAGCTCTCTTTTGAGTGAATGAGAGAATTATTTCTTCTCCTAGGAAAGCACAGGCTTTAGGCCATCTGCCATTGTGGCTTTGCCTCTGACTTTCTAGATAACTGCTGAGAACCAAGCCCTTCCAGTCTTTTTTTTTTTTTAACATCTTTATTGGAGTATAATTGCTTTACAATGGTGTGTTAGTTTCTGCTTTATAACAAAGTGAATCAGTTATACATATACATATGTTCCCATATCTCTTCCCTCTTGCGTCTCTCTCCCTCCCACCCTCCCTATCCCACCCCTCTAGGTGGTCACAAAGCACCGAGCTGATCTCCCTGTGCTATGCGGCTGCTTCCCACTACCTATTTTACATTTGGTAGTGTATATATGTCCATGCCACTCTCTCGCTTTGTCACAGCTTACCCTTCCCCCTCCCCATATCCTCAAGTCCATTCTCTAGTAGGTCTAAATTCATGCCTTTTTAAAATAAATACTCATTGAACAATCATCACATGTGAGACCCTGTTCTAGGCACTAAGGATTCATCAGTGAACAAGACGGACAAAAAAAATCCCGCCTTTGTGGAGTTTCTATCGGAATGAAACAAGGGCAATAGCAAATAAAAGAGTAAAACATATGAGTCAGTACCAAGAAGAAAAATGGTGGTGGGAAGGGGTGTAGGAAATGCTGGGGGCAGGGAGGGAGTGTAGTTTTAACTGGCATGGTCAGGTACGACATCATCCAAACAATAATATTTGATCAAAGACCTAAAGGAGACAAGGACATAAGATGAATCGTTAACCAGTGGCTTTTGACCTGAGCAACTGGGAGAATGGAGTTGTCATTTGTTGAGAAGGGAAATGCTAAATGAGGAGCAAGATATCTGGAGTTTGACATTGAATGCAAAAAGGGTGAGACGTCTGTTAAATGTTCAAATGGAGAGACCAGAGGACAGCCTTGATGAATTGGGAATGACAGACGCAATGTCATGGAACTTCTGAGAGACGAGGGCATAAAAGGCAATACAGTTTCTGCTCTTCTATTTGGGTCATTCACCCTGGAAACCCTGCTGCCATGCTATGAGGAAGCCCGGGCCGTATAAAGAGGCACCTGTGGAGGGGAACTGAGGCTCCCAGCCCAACTCCAAGCTGAGAGCCAGCACGAACTCACCAGCCATGTGAATGAGTCATCTTGGAAATGGATGCTCCAGCCTTCAGTTGAGCTGCCCAGTTGATGCTGTGTGGAAGAGACCAGAGCCTTCCCACTGGGACCTACCCAAATTACTGATCTGTGGCAAAGTAAAAATTGTTAGCGTACAAGCCATCGTTTGGGGTGCTAATGGTTGCAGACTTAAGAGTGGGACTACTTTTTTTTTAAAGCATTGCATCCCCCATCTCTGGCACTGTCTGAGTGCATACAGTAGGCACTCAATAATTGTTTTACATGAATGAATGAGCCAAATGAAGCAGCTGTGGCCATCTCACAAAAGAAAAGAGGGAAGTTAGAGATCACTTTGAAAGATTCCTAGTTTGGAGAAACAAAGTTCAGTTTCAGAAAAACTCAGTTCATGGTGGTTAAGAACTGTAGTATGCTCTGAGGTGTGTAAAACACGTTATCCAAGAATACTTCGTTATCTAAGAAAACTTATTGACAATAAGTGATTTACTTTGGAAATTAAAACCTGAGTGATGATAGATATGAGACGCTATGTGCTGGTTGCAGGAAGAGGTGGAGAACAGCTTCTGTTGCTTAAATAACCACAGTGGAGCGTCATGTTCTGATTTGATCTGCAAATGTATTCTACAAAGTAAATATATATAATCAAAGCAAGGGATTTAATAAGTGATTTCTGCTCCAATTTTTCCTACATGCAGAAAATCTTACTAATATAGGGCCCTTATGCTTGTGAGTTAGGGGACAGAGAATAAGAGAATGGCCTCAGGGACCTTTCAAGAATTCTCTACAGGAGAGTTATCCCTGAGTGACCAGCCTAATAGGGAAATGGTATGTATGATGTGGCCAAAATTAGTCTCTCTTTTTTCATTTCAACTTGGCGATACATGACATTACCCAAGTCCCTTAGTCTTGTGGTATTTTGAGAGGGCACTCACATACTCTACTGATGGGAGTGGGAATTCCTTTTTTTTTGGAAAGCAATTTGGTATTAAACTAAAGAGATAAGAATTAAAAATACCCTTCTACTGGGGAGGGAGAGAGGGAAGGAATGGACTGGGAGTTTAGGGTTAGTAGATACAAGCTATTACATTTAGAATGGATAAACAACAAGGTCCTACTGTATAGCACAGGGAACTATATCCAATCTCCTGGGATAAACCATAATGGAAAAGAATATTTAAAAAAATGTATACATGGGTATAACTGAGTCACTTCGCTATACAGCAGAAATTAACACAACATTATAAACCAACTATACTTCAATAAAAAAAAAAAATACCGGGGCTTCCCTGGTGGCGCAGTGGTTGAGAATCTGCCTGCCAATGCAGGGGACACAGGTTCGAGCCTTGGTCTGGGAGGATCCCACATGTCGCAGAGCAACTAGGCCCGTGAGCCATGGCTGCTGAGTCTGGAGCTTGTGCTCCGCAACAAGAGAGGCCGCGATAGTGAGAGGCCCGCGCACCGCGATGAAGAGTGGCCCCCACTCGCTGCAACTAGAGAAAGCCCTTGCACAGAAACGAAGACCCAACACAACCAAAATTTAAAATTACTAAAAGCATATATGCAAAGGTATTAACAATACTTTCCTCTGGATGGTGGGATTATGAGTGAATCCTTCTTCTTCCTATATTCTGTATTTTCTGCAATTCACATGCCTTGCGTTTATGATCACAATGCATGTTATCAAAACAAAAAATAGGAATCTGGGCCTGGGACTCAGGGAAGGGGTCTAGGTTTAAGCTATTGCTTTGCACGTGAGGTATTACCAATACTTTCCAGGTGGCTGAGATTACTCAGAGAGAGTGTATAGGAAAGAAACCCGAAGACAGAGCCTTGGGGTCCACCAGCAACCAAAGCAGTGATTTTTATGATCTTTCCTGACTTGTGTAGTCACTGTAGGGGAGGGAGTGATCATGCAAAATGCATGATCTTAATTTGGTCTCAGATTTCTAAAAATAACATACAAAGCAAGGAAACAGTGGTGCAGCCTTCTCAAGAAACTTAAGGATAAACAAGCTGCACTTCAAATTTCAAGGTCCTAGAAAATCGGTTTTGAACCTGCTAGAACTCCAGGACACTGTTCCCATGTGCTCCTGCTGAGGAACTGACTGGAGGGTGAGCTCCCTCCTACCTAAAGATGTCTAGGAATAAAAGACTGATGGAGAGATCCACATACTCAACTGCAGGGCTAAGACTAAAACGGGGGGCGGAGGTCATGGGCTGAAAAAAAACCTGTCAACACTTACGTACAGATAAAGTAGAACAAACACAACCAAAAAAATGGGAGGAGAGAGAGAAAAGGGGGAAAGGAGAGTAAGACCACTGATTGTTGTATAGATAAGTGGGAGGCAAAGAATGTCATTTAGAAAAGACAGGTAGCAAAAGGTTAAGAAAAAAGGGATTAAGAGCATTGGAAAAAATATAAATGTAACAGTAACTACTAGAATAAAAATACAAAGCTTCCTATAACTCCCCTCTGCTGACAGGCTAAGAGTCCTTCCCTCATAGAAGTAAATATAATACACTCAGTAACTATAGGAGATATGAAAGAATTGAGAGCAAACATAGCAGGCATATCATAAAACTGAATGGGCCTAACTTGTGTCTTAAAAGATTTTCAAACTGGCTCACATAGCAAAAACCCAACCCTGTGCTGTATACAAGACACACACTTAAAGCGCAGCAATTGAAAAAGCTAAAAATAAAAGCTTGGGCAAAGGTTTACTGGGCAAATGGAAACAGTAAGACAGCAGGGGTTGCAATCCTGATAGCCAAGTAGACTTTAAGCCCAAAACAAAAGAGATAAACAGAAAATTCAGAGTTATTAAATGGCCATTGAACATATGAAAGAATTTCCAACTTCACTCATAATAAATACATATGAATTAAAATTATATTGAGGGATTTCCTTGGTGGTCCAGTGGTAAAGAATCTGTCTCCAATGCAGGGGACTCGGGTTTGATCCCTGGTTGGGGAAATAAGATCCCACATGCCGTGGGGCAACTAAGCCCGCACGCCACAACTACTGAACCCGTGCGCCTCAACGAGAGAAACTAAACCCGCACGCCACAACTAGAGAGAAGCCTGCATGCCCCAATGAAAAGATCCCACATGCCTCAACGAAGACCCCGTTATTATAAAGAAAATAAATAAATAAAAAAGAAAGAAAAAAAAAAAGAAAAAACCTACATTGAGATTCTGTTCTTCATCCATCAGGCTTGCCAGGCCAAGCTCCCTCAAAATCCTTGAAATTTGGCCTGGGCAACTACTACTACAATTTTATTTTGTAACACTTTAGTTTTGTGTAAATTATCTATTGATTAATCTCCAGACCATCTGGAGAATTCTTTCATTATACCTTAATTTGAGAATAAGATTATAAGGCATTATTCTTTTCCTCCATAATTATATACAGTATATGTATACATAATTGTGTGTATATATATACATATATATGTATATATATACTTAATTTCTTTTCATTAGCTCCAAAATGATCAAAGCTAAAGGTTGCAACTACTGGCATTAAAGGCTGGCTTGGCAGTAACATCGTATGTTTGAGAAGGTTTGGTTTCATTTCATTACTGTTATTTCATTACTGTTATATTAGGACTAATTTCCCCCCATTAGCTACCTCTCTTTGGGTCAGGCAAAATGGAACTGTTGCTTATACATGTAAACTGTCAAGTTAAGCATCTTCATATAGCAGTCATGTCTAATTGCCCTGAACAGCAAGAGGGAGCTGAGTATTTTGTTCTCCTCAAAATAAGACACAGTCAGATGAGTTTTAATTGAGTCTGTTCATACTGCATAGTGACATGATGAAACAATTCTGATTAATTTTCTGTGCTTAGTGTTTGAAAGGTTGCTACTTAAGGCTAAAAGGTGCTGGCTGGTTCTCATGTTCCTGTTATCAAGCACAGCACAGCAAAAACACCAGGGTCAACGTGTTCTTAGACCTTTGGAATAGAAGTTGACCAGACTTCTCCAATTAAAAATCATGCACAAGGCTTCCCTCGTGGCACAGTGGTTGAGAGTCCGCCTGCCGATGCAGGGGACGCGGGTTCGTGCCCCGGTCCGGGAAGATCCCACATGCCGCGGAGCGGCTGGGCCTGTGAGCCATGGCCGCTGAGCCTGCGCGTCTGGAGCCTGTGCTCTGCAACAGGAGAGGCCACAACGAGAGGCCCGTGTATTGCAAAAAAAAAAAAGAAAATCATATACAGTACACATGACATTGTTTTAAAATAGATATAGAGCAGAGGTTCTCAAATGGGGATGATCTTCCCCCCATAAGGGACATCTGGCAATGTCTGGAGACATTTTTGATGATCATAACTGGGGAGTGCTACTGGCATGAAGTGGGTGGAGACCAGGAACGCTGCTGAGCATCTTACAATGTTCAAAACAAGGAATTACTCCCTACAAAATATCAAAAGTGCCACGGTTGAGAAATCCTGCTTTATTGATAGCTATCAGCTGGTCTTCTTTTATTTCCCTAGAACTTTTCTCTTCATATCTTATTAAGGGCTGTTACAATCTGTCAGTATGTTTGTGTTCCCCCAAACTTCACATTGAAGTCCTAATGCCCAATGTGATGGCATTAGGAGGTCGGGCCTTTGGGAGGTGATTAGGTCATGATGGTGGAGTTCTCATGAATGGGATTAGTGCCCTTGTAAAGGAGGCTCCAGAGAGGCCCTAGTCCCTTCCACGTGAGGACACAGAAGTCTGCGACCTGGAAGACGGCCCTCACCTGACCATGCTCGTACCCGGATCTCAGACATCCAGCCTCCAGAACTGTGAGAAACACAGTAGCTACCCAATAGCTTATAATTTTATTATAGTAGCCTGAATGGACTAAGACAGGGACAAACTTGAGGACGAAGATATGGCAGCAAAATAGTTTGGACCAAGTAAAAACTGAATTAGGTCTATGAAGTATTTTACTAGCACTGGGAGTTGCCTGTTGGCCCCGATTTCCTGCTCAGACTTACAGCTAAGACACCACAGGTGTGGATGCCCAGCATTAGAATGTTCTTAGCAGTCTTCCGATGACTCAAGGATCAGAAGGTTGTTACCATGGAATCATTCACACCAGCACAATGGCGCTCCTCCAATAATGTATTTATTTACATGAAAACACCGTTTTATACAAATTGAAGACAAATCTCAAAGGGTTTGTCTAGGCTTGCCTTCCACATTCCCTGATTTTGTCCCTTCCACTTCCATTTTTCGTTTTTTTTTTGGTATCATAAATAAAGTGTTTCAGACTGCGTGAAAGAAACGGAATCTACCTCTTCTTCCCCACCCAAAATTACTTTGAATATTTAACATCCATAGTCATTCTTCAAAGAAAACTCTTGCCCAGCATCATTTTATTTAATTTATTTATGTAATACAGTGTAGAAAGCTATCATGGTCATAAGCAATGATTCTGTACAATCATCCTGCAGAAAATTTTTGGGGAGAATTCTTGGTAATTGGAGACCAGCAGAGCAATCCCATCCCACCCTCCCCCACCTGTAAAAGTGCTTACAATGAACAGGGATTCTTTTATTTATCAAAGATCCGAAGATACGTGGACAAAAAAAAGTTTCAATTCTCAATGCCTAATGTGTGCACATAAAACAGGCACAAAGAAATAAACGTGTATCCTCATAATTCCTATATAACAAATATAGCAGAAGCAGCAATCTGTACAGTAAAATGCCATTGTGGAAAAAAAAATCCTCTAACTCATTTGGAATACATAAAAATGTTTAACTTTAAAATGCATAGTGATCAGGAAAAGAATACTTAGGCAAGAGAAGCAGCTAAACTCCCACGTTCACATGAAGCATCCCCCATCGATTCTTAAAGCATATTTCAAAGTAGGACTTAACTGGGTCACAAACCACAAGAATAATATACAACTGGCTAAGGGGCTATGTGATAAATAATCAGGAGGGAATCTATTCATGCACTAGTTCGATACAGCTAAATTCTTTACAGTACACAAAACCCATTAATAATGTAGTGGAGAGACCGAAATATGAAGAGAGAGAATACATTACTGATTTGTATATTAATTCAAGTTCAGGCATCTACTTGTGTTACAGCACAGCTGTCGAAAGGCGATAATGAGTAAATAATAAAACAGAAGGGTTTGTTTCTTTCCACATTATTCTCTAAATGAACACCGATGGGTTGTGAAGCAATGGTTTTGCTGTCCAACTTCAGAGGCTGCTGCGGTGGTGGTCTAGTTCTGCATCTGCTCAAAGAACTTGTAAGTTGGGTTTTCGTAGCCATTCTGCTGCATCTTGGAGAGGTGGCGCTCCTCTGGGGTCACAGCAGCGTCAACCTGCAAAGCAAGAACGAGGACAAATGCGTTAAGAAAAGCAATCTTTTAAGAGTGCACACGGAGAAGCAGTAAAAAGATAAGGTGCACTGTACTCTTTTCTTGCCAAGATTTGAGAACACCCACAGTTTTCCCTCTTTCTTCACCATTTTGACATGGAGCAGAACGCCTGTGCCCACCAGTTATGCAGATGCTCCATCTATCACTAGGTGGCGCTTAAAACCTTGACCTGCTGGCTTTGCTTGCGAAGCGCTCATTGGTTGCTTCCCCAACTGAATAGTAACTGGATACATCTAGGGCAATAAATATTTTTTTCTTCCCCTGTTGGCTCGAAAAAAGACAAAAGGCTTCCAGGAAAGACTCCCTTACTTGAAAAGTGTGGTGTTAAGCTAGAAAAAAAAGCCAACAGTATTACGGAGAGAGATTCAGCAAAGTAGAAAGGAAGACTGCTGAATAACTCCCCAAGCTCGTTTTAGTTTGTCTCCGTGTTCACTAAATTTAAGATGTTAAAGAAAGACTCTTTTAATTAAAATAATGATATAGGTATATCAAAAGATATTAAAAGACACAGAAAGAACATGCTGTTCCAGATTATTATTTTTTAACGTAACATTAAGATTCTAAAAGTATGTCATCCGAAGGTTTAAAGAGATTCCCTCTGTGATATGGTGGTTCCCCTCCAAGATCAGGCCAGCAGTTGTAAACTTGTGTTCCTCCCCTCAGTGTCACTGTTAGGCCAGAGCTACACTTATTTACTCTCTGCAGGCTGGGCCAGGTGTGTGTTGGGGTGTGTGGGGAGATGTTTAGGTTTCTACTATATTTGCTGTACCTCAAATAGTCCACAGACGAGAGGAAGCAAATACTTAACTCTTTGCTGAATAAATGAAAGCTTAGTTTTGTTATAATTGCTTTAAAACGTCTGTAAAACCAGTGGAAGATGGAGAAAATCAACACAAATTTAATCAGAGTGAAGAAGCATGTCTTCCACAGGAAAGGGTAAGATGTGCTGTCCAGAAGTTGTTTTTTCTTTCAAAGGGATGTTTTCTATTCTGTACATGATGAGATCGGGGTCCCTTCATCATTTCCAGAATGCCGCAGGCCTGTTCTCCACTGTCCAGTGCTGCAAAGTGACATCTAGCTCCTGAAGCAGCTTTTCCCCCTGAACCCGACGAAGGACAAACACCAGAGTGGGTGTGTTGGTGCTAGGGCACTAGGTCTAGGGGATGGAGGGCGACTGATACACCATGACTAAACCACACCGGCTAATGAATAATTTAGACCGAAAGCATGGTGCAGTCACTATGGAGTCTCCTCAGTAAACCAAACATAGAACTACATACGACCCAGCAATTCCACTTCTGAGTATGTATCCAAAGGAAATGATATCACTATCTTGCAAAGATACCTGCACCCCAATGTTCAGTGCAGTATTATTTACAATAGCCAAGACATGGACACAAACTAAGTGCCCATTAATGGATGAATGGATCAAGAAAATGTGATACACACATGACGGAATATTATTCAGCCATAATAAAGAAGGGAATTCTGAAGTTTGCGACAAGATGGATGAACCTTGAGGGCATTATGCTAAGCAAAATAAGTCAGAGAAAAAGACAAATACTATAGGACTTCACTTATATGTGGAATCTAAAAAAACCCAAATCATAGATACAGTGAGCAGACTGGTGGTTGCAGAGTTGTTGAAATGGGTGAAGATGGTCGAAGGACACAAACTTCCAGTTATAAGTTCTGGGGGTGTTGTGTAGAGCATGGTAACTATAGTCAACAATACTGCATTGTATATTTGAAAGTCGTTAAGAGAACAGATCTTCAAAGTTCTCATAACAAGAAAAAAATTGTAATTATGTGAAGTGATAGTTGTTAACTAAACTTATTTGGGTAATCATTTCACAATATATACATATATCAAATTATCATGCTGCAAACTTAAAACTAATAGTGTTATATGTCAATATATCTCAATAAAGCTGGAGTAATCTGGTTCCCCCAAGGTTACTTTGTATGACTCCACCTCATGGACCAATTGACACCTTTCAGTATGGTCATGAGTTGGAATGATCACCTTGGCTAATCTCAAGGCAGCTGGAATAAAAAGACGTAAAATTCCCCTCAGAGGACATGGCTCAAATGGATGCTCACCATCGCTGGCCCTGGGGGAATAATCACTGGTGTTTTCTCATCCCTTTCTCCTCCTTTGATCTGCTCTGTTGTCAACAAATGAGGTCACCTTGCTTTAATTGGCAATTGTGTCATTAGCCACTAACTTGTAAGTTAAAACGCCGTCATTAAAGGTCAGCTTCCTGGTGGGCTTCCCTGGTGGCACAGTGGTTGAGAGTCCACCTGCCGATGCGGGGGACATGGGTTCGTGCCCCGGTCTGGGAAGATCCCACATGCTGCGGAGCGGCTGGGCCCGTGAGCCATGGCCGCTGGGCCTGCGCGTCTGGAGCCTGTGCTCTGCAACGGGAGAGGCCACAACAGTGAGAGGCCCGCGTACCGCAAAAAAGGTCAGCACCAATAACAAGAGATTTCATTCATTCTCCAAATCTGCTTGCAGGAAACAGCCTGTCTGCAGCCCTATGCCATTTGAATTTGGGCTTCTTTTTGCGCTGTGCCACCTCTTAACTGAGATTTCAAAGAATGTGGAGATTAAAAAAAATCTTGCCAAGGAGATCAAGCACAAAGCTGCTATGTTTCTGAGTGTAGAAGAAAACATAGCGCTGCTTGATTGTTGGAGTATTAAACTTGTATCTCCCCCTGGAGCCAACGTCAACCCTCATACTGGCTGCGTTCATCAAGGACAGGGGAACACCTGGCAACTTAATAGTTGATCTTCTCTTCAAAGGCCAAAGCCCAACTCTTTAAGAGAGCGCTGCCAGTAAACGCGAGGCTCAGAGGCTGTATGCAAGTCAGGCAGCTAACTTTCCTGTCTTTTCTTGGCCTCTTTTCTACTTGCTAATCCTCAGGACCCTTTGCCGCTGGGAGGGCAGCTGTTCGGCCAGTCCTGCAGTGAGGCGGCTTGGCCCTCAGGCCTCAGAGGGCTCAGGAGCTACAGGAGAAGGGACTGCCTTTACAACATGGTACCCAAGGAGTGTGGATTGCATCTTTTTATTCCCAACCCCTCGAGAGCTAAAAGTGAAACACAGTACTCATGTCCATGGATAAACCTACCACTGAAGGAAGGGCAGCAGGTAAGGGGGAGCCTTTCATCCCAACAAGCCTCAGCTATCTGTCACTCACTATTTCCCTTCAAACGGAGCTGGGGGAAGATGTAGCCAGTGGTGCTTATTCTGGAAGAAACCACAGAACAGTGGAGTGGGGGACAGGATCCCCATCTGCTCCCCGGGGCAGGAACATGTGTCACTTGCTGAGATGAAAACCCACCCGGCACAGCACCTCTGAGTGTCCCCTCTCTGGACTTTCTGGACTTGATGGGAGTAGTGACTGATCTGAAGTCTTCATCTTTGTTAGAGACCCCGGGCCCCTGAGCTGCACCCCACCTTGGACTTCCACGGTCACTGCTGCTGACACACACTGAGAACTGAGCCCAAAGAGCCTGATTCATCTGGTCCTAATACGACCTTGAGTAGAACTTTTGACTACTGTTTGGCTAATGCCCTCTTCCTACCCCTTTCTCCCTGAACTTGACTCTTTGGAGCTGTTTATTCCTTCACTATATCCAGAAGAATTTATAGCTCAACCACTAGACTGTAGACATACAATCTATTCGGGTCTCTCCTTAATTTCTAGATACCCCTGCCATCCCGTTTCTCGTGTAGGTACTTTAAGCTTGGAGGAGGGCCAGTGGACACTGTATTTTAATTTTATTATGTATAGTAATCAGCAGGATGTGTGTTGATGGGTGTCCCTTTATGCATGGCCCAACAACAGAATCCCGGCCCCTAAGACTTCCCATTTCAGGTCATCTAGGTGGACAAAGAATGGAGGATAAGATAAACTAAACATGCAAAATAACCGGAGAGTGTAAGAACATCAGAAACACCAGGAACATGGGAAGGAAAAGCACAAGCAAAGAGAACAGCAATGACGTTTTCAAGCTAATGGTTTACCCCTTCTAGTAACCTTGCAGTATTGGTTTTCTACTCTACAGTATACATGTTCATTTTCTAATTATATTTCCATCTCTTTATAAGTAGTTCAGTGATATTTAGTGCCTACATCAAGTAATTCTTCAGGCATGCCCTGGAACTCTCCCGCTATGCTGAGGACTTCCTTTGACCTTCCAATTTCTCCTCCTGCAGTTCACTTCCAGCCACCTGAAGATTTTGAGTCCACCTTCACTTTTTCTTACCATTGCTTCCAATTTAACCTGACCAATCTGTCTGACTGCTATAGTGGTGGCTAGGTGCCTCCACTAAAGATTGACTTTTTGCCAGGAAGAAAGGACCCATAAGGACCTATTTTTATAATGTCACCAATCTGATAGCACATTCATTAGAAAGAGTCATATGCCATATCTCCATAAAAAGCTAAATAAGCAACTCTTTTCTTTAGATCATTCATGAGATGACTGGGGGCGGGCATGGGAGACTTCTGGTGTTCTAGTTATCAGATCTGTGAAAGGAAAATTTTTTCATGTTCTTCAATAAAGAGAATTTGTGCCCCCCCTTCTTATTAAAGATGAGAAGTAGTGGACATACTACTCCAATATATATTTTAAAATATTCAGTGTCAACTGACATCAGTGTAGAAAAGGCCTGTCTGCTACTAAACAGAACCTGGGGTCAATGGGCTTTGCAGAACCTGATTACAGCAGGACAATGGTGGGTAATTCAGCAGGCGCTGGGATACTCAGCCACCAGAGATGGTGCACACGTTTGGGAAACAGAACAACGGAAGGCTATCTTGTCACTGCTTGAAGCACAAATGAAGCACTGTCATCTCCTTGGGAAACCGTGGCTAATGACTTACAGGCTGAATCTCTAGCCCTATGACTAAGCAAGTCACTAAATCAATATTTATTGCTTAGTTTTTCCAAACAAAAACTAGCAACTGCTCATTTCCACCGGGTAACGATTCTATTAATAAAAGTACTGGGCTTGCTTTCACTTCCACACCTCTGTGATCTTCTGCAGGAATCTTTTCCTCTAAGAAGGAGCGATTTCCTGGACACCAAGGCTTTTGTCGTGATTTCTCCTTCATGCACGGATGGCGTGAAGTGTGACTGTATTCTGTTCTGACAGACTTAGACCCATCCATCTGGGAATACCCATTTACTCATTTTTGTTCTTAGTGAAATAAGGTTACTCATTAATGAAATAGGTTAACCAGAGCTGGCAATAAACTTATTTCCACGTCTTTGAGGGTGACAACCTGCTAAGACAGGCAGAGAAATGTGTGTGGGAGGATCACTTCGTTCGGCGTAGATTCTGAGAGCAATCATGTTGAAACCCCCCAGCACCCTGCATCACCCAGACCACGTGAGGCACCCTAGGTGTCTAGGCTGGGTTGCAGCTCTCTGTGTCCAAGTGCAAAACCACCACAGCTAGACTATCACCTTCCTAAGGGCAGGGATGACGACGAGCACCTTAGATGAAGTTAGCCTGAAGTTCCTCAAGCTCTGTGTTGAACACTGGCTCAACACGGAGTTTGAGAAAGGGTTACCTAAGGAATGGAGAGAAAGGAAGGCCTTTCCAGGGAAAAAGGGATGGTTTCCTGGCTCTTGACAACATCGTTACTTTAAGGAAGAAGGAAGTGAGAGGAAATGAAGAAAAGAAACACAAAAGGAGGTGGGGCAGTCACTCTAGAGGTTCCTAGTTGCTCTCAAGTAGCTAACAAAATAAATACCAAGAGAAGGGCTGATCGACTGCCTTCCCTACAAGGATGCCTTCTGGTTTAAAAATTAATTAATTTTTTTTCAGAACTCATGTTAAAGCATCAACTGCTCTAATATTCCAAAACCAAGGAGACTTTTCTTGCTAACTAACCAAAAGAAACATTTAACCTAGGCAGCTGTAAGAAGGCTTAAAAGGTGACTAGTGAGAGACTAGTGAGCTTGGAGACAAGGAGATACCATTTTCTACTCCCTAAGGTTTGCTTAGACAACAAAGAGGCAGGAGTGGTAATACTATATATACATCAGTGATTCTCAAAACTGACTGCATGTCTGATTCAGCTGTGAACATTTTCTACACTCAGATTTCCAGCCTCTTATTTAGAAATTCTGTTTTCCTAGGTCTGGGGTGGGACCTGGGGAATGTGTCCTTTGAAATCAGTATCCGGTAAGTCTCATGTAGAATCATGGTAATCACGGCAAAGAGCCCCTGAGATGCCTTGTTTTACCGCCCAGCATCACTGGCCTCTGTTATGGGCGGAACTGTGTCCTCCCCAAATTCTGAGGCTAAAAACCTGATCCTTAATACCTCACAATATAACTGTATTTGGAGGGTCTTTAAAGGTGGAATTAAGGTTAAGTGAGGTCATTAGTGTGGACCTTATGCACACTAATCCTTATGCACACGAATCCTTGTCCTTACAAGAAGAGGAGATTAGGACACAGACCTGCACAGGGGAAGGTGATGTAAAGGCACAGGGAGGCCACCTATGAGCCCAGGAGAGAGGCCTCAGGAATTGTGAGGAAATACATTTCTGTTGTTTAAGCCACGCTGTGGCTTTACTATGGCAGCCTGAGCAAACCAGTATAGGTTCTTTGTCCTTTGGCACCAAAGACGGGCACTTTGATAAAAAGGAAGCCACCGCTTGGGTAGATTCATCAGTTCAAGGCCATTAAAATGTATGATTATATTAAAAAAATTTAAATGGGCTTTTGAATTATTCAAGTATGAAAACAGGTTGTTTTTTTTTTGCTCAAACATGCAATTAAAATGAAAAAAAATTGTTTTGAGTAGAAATGAGATTACTGATGCTAATAATGCTACTAATAATACATCTTATACTGTTTCAAAGGACAGAAGCTCAGAAATACTACTATGAAGAGCAGCGCCCCACACTTCATGACGTCGTCATCGCTTATTTATGTGCTCACCCTCCTGTCAATCACTCAGTTCTTATACATCTTGCCACCTATTTCCTGAATTCATACATTTCTCTGTCCTTTAGCACATCTACACCAGGATGGACATGGAAAACAAGACTCAAAACCTATTTCCATCAGCAGCTCCTGTAAACAAGGAGTCTGGATGTTCCAAGTGCTGAACTAAATGAGGTTTCTGGCTTTGCCACAAACTTAATTTATTTAAACTGTTCCTGCCCTCCTATAATCAAGAATGGTTTGGAGCACATTTCCTTGGGGTTAGTGAGAAGTTTAACTCACTGGAAATATCTGAACTTTGCTCTGATGGAAAAAGCAATGGACAGGATGTGGGGAAATCTGTACTGTGAACTTGGCTCTACGGAATTTGACATTGAAAGGACATGTCTTCTGTCTGGGTCTGTTTTCTCATCTAGAAAATGAGAAGATCAATTAATTGATTATTGAGATCTTTTCAGCTCTAAAAATTCTAAACTTCTCAAGATGTATTAATTCACTTTCCCTAACAGTTTCCTAAAAAATACATATACTGTGAGGTTCCTCCCCTAAACCCTGCATTTTAAATGCATATGAAGAACTTACTTGCACATTTAATTTTATTTTAAAATATTTTGTATCATGGGTTTAAGGCATCATATTTGAATCCCGCAGCTTACTCTATTTTGTTGGTGTAACTCGCTACCTCTGTGCTGTACATACTCTTGTTTCTCACAGGTTGGGGTGTTTGGACAGTCTCAAGTAGATGTAATTGTCACTTTGTGGGTCTTCTCTCCACCTCCAGTGCCACTGCACTAACACCTTGAAACTAAGATATTTCAGGTGGATGTGCAGGGTGACAGGTTAAAGGTCTTGAACAACCTTGTATATTTCACTCAGCCTTTTGGTATAATGTGATTTTCTGTGAGACTTTAAAGGTAAGACTCTTTACTGAAAATTATTTACTATTACCTGGCTTGAGTTAGAAATGAAATTATTTAAGATAAAAAAATCCAGGAATAAGCGTGCTTAAAATTTTTTTTTTTTAAAAGCAGGCTTCCACTTCCTTTTTTTCATTTGTGACTTCTGCTGTTATTTTTTCTTTTAAATGTCTGTAATCACAATATCTGTAATCACAATATCCGTAAGCCAGGCATTACCATTAGTATTATTTTGATATTTCAATACAAATTATAAGAAGTTGAGATAGCAGCATATATCCCCAATGTCTCGATCACAGTAGTTATAAGTTGGAATGAATAAAAACCAGAAGCAAGAAAATAGCTGCAACTTGAGCAGCAATATGGATTGTTTGTTCAAAGAGATACTTGGATGATTCTTCGTCTAACACCCAGCAAGATTTTCTTCATAGTCTTTAACTCCCACCTGCAAACATGCAGCCACGTTTACCTACCTCCACCACACCATGATGGATGGACGTGTACTGTTTCTTCTTTAGCATCACCAGGGTGATGACAATCACTGTTGCTATGACAACACCGCCTACCATGAGTCCAATGATTGCACCTTTGTTTGAACCCACGTCTTCTGCAAAGAACACCTGGAAAACAAATGCAAGAGAAAGGATTGTAATTGCGGGAGATATCTGGATGAGGTATGTGAAAAGTTTCAGTATATTCGGTACATATTTTATGCCGTAAGTTTGAGTTGTTGGTCACTCAATTATTTGGTGCGTACTTGAAAAAAAACCCCACACTCTACTTACTAAGAATGACATCTGTAGTCTATAGAATGATGTACAACATGTGGCTTCCCCAGTTTTAGGAAGTCCACTTCGCTCCATCCCCCACATGTCTCTAGAAAGGCAAAACAGAAGCCTGCAGGGACCTGAAACCCTTTGACAGATGGAACATTCTGTAAGAGGGGGACGGCAGCTCTCGGATCTATCAAACACTGGAAAGGCACGGATCGTGATTATGAAAGGAGGTCAGTATTTTCCCAGTCACAGCAGGTTTAAATTGGGAGACCTGACGCATGACCGCTATGCCTTAGGTGCTTTTCCAAACTATAGATGCCCTCATTTCCTTAGAGGGACATTTTAAATACATAGGAACAAGCATTCTGAAACAAAGGCATTAAACAGAAGAAAAAAGGCATCTTGTTACCTACTTTCAGCCACAATAATTCAGCAAGACACTAATTAACCTTGAGAAGCATAATGCTTAAAAGGCACTTATTTCAAAGAGAAGAAGTAGTAGGCAACAAGATAGGAATTTTAATAGCCACACATTAACACATGCTTTCGTACTATGTTGTCCCTGGCAACTCAACTAAAAATGTTGTTTTATTCTTGATGTTTATTTGTGTTAAAC
Source organism: Globicephala melas (assembly GCF_963455315.2). NCBI lineage: Eukaryota > Metazoa > Chordata > Mammalia > Artiodactyla > Delphinidae > Globicephala > Globicephala melas. The sequence goes on along the minus strand of NC_083317.1, from coordinate 18,733,094 downwards.
ATGAAAAGAATTTAGAGAATACTGTAAAGAAGAAATTTATTCAGTGATAAATTTATTACACTACATTCCTTCATACTGTTTATAAATGCAAGTCATTATTTTTTCAACTTTACTTGAATGGAATTATAAAAACACACTGCAACTTTTATCATTTTTTATGTAAGGAGATGATCTTATGACAGATCATCTGGCCCAGCTACTACTGAACATATACCACATTTGCTATGTAAATTAATAAAAATAGCTCCCTAAATAATTCTTTTAGTATAATCTCAAGACAGTAAAATGACTGACTGTCATGGCTAGAACTAACATCCTAGCAGTCTGAAAAGGCAACATGAAGTACAGCAAATAAAGCAAATTTCTAAGAGTTTTACTTATGGTATATCTGCAACAAAATTAGAAACTGTTCATAATTATACCCCTTTCTAAACAAATATGCTCACTCAAAATATTTATAAAAAGCAAATCATTAATTAGCTAACGATAAAAGTATGAGGTAATCAGAAATGAATGCAAGTCTGGACATCTTCCTATGTCTTTAAGAAAATACTGTAATTCTGTAACATTTATTGCACTAATTATAGTACATTATTTCATCAACTAGTTCAATAGAGGGAGCTGATTCTCTCAATTGCTGCTTCTGCCATTAGTCACGGTCATATTACAGGAGTTAGTGTAATTGCGGAGATGGGCTTTTATGACACAGGCACCAGAAAACGCAAATCCACACATTAATCTTCAGCTCTCTGCCCCACCAGCTTCCAAATCCTCAACAGATTCCACAAGTTGTTATTAACCTCTTCAGCATCAGCCAGATCAAGAGTGCCCCTGATTCTATAATAACTGACACTGGATTAACTTGCCAACGAAAACCGCACTTCAAAAAGTTCCCTGTGCTTTTATCAAAAAGATTATGGGAGTTAAAATGCAAATCTGAATCTCAAGTCAATTTTGAACTTGCCTCAATTGTTTAGAGTGAAAAGAGGCATACACTATACTTTATAGGGGTTTCTGTTGGAGTTTAATACTTGGATTTGCAAATTTTATTTATAAATAGTGGAAAGACAGTTTCTCCTTGAAAGGGAAAAACACATGTATACACACACACAAACAAAAACAAAGTAAGTGCCTGAGAGAGTCCTTCTCAAGTATTATTACTGATTTCAGAATTTGATTACCACTTTTGTTCAATACTGAATGTGCAACAAAATTGTCTTCTTTATTAGTTTAAGCCACTTGCTGGGCTTATTTACTCTTAAGATGGGAGGACCCCTAACATAATGCAGGACTGATTTATCTGAAGCTTTCGGTAAAGGTTTTTATGTAACCTTAAGGGAGATGGGTGCCTTTTGATTTACTCCAATTCTAACATTTTGGGGGAAAAAGGGTAATTTTGTCTGAAAAGGAAGCCACAGTCTTTCTTGCCCAAGCCTTCTGCTGAACACACTGCTGGGAACATAATGCAGTCTGGCTCACCTACCCCTCTACCTACCTCCAGGGAGTCCCAACCATCCCACTCCCGAGGAAAAATTTAAAATGTGGGGAGGGGAAAGAAAGGAGGGGTGAGAGAGAGACGACGAAGCCCAGGGGAAGAGTTTACAAATGTGAAATTAAGCCAGCGGCCGTGAAGCTGTTCTGTGAACCCAAGCAGTGTTTACACGTGTTTTATCTGAGATTTCCATCCTTCACACAAGCCTATTATAAACCTGATTTCCTAGAAAACAGACAGGAAGTTTATTAAAATGGCTGCTAGAATACAAAGTAATTCCACTTTAAGCCCAACGTGGGCTCAGCTGCTTTCTAGACCTAAAGAACTACTATATAAAGAGCCTCTTTTTCTTTTCTTCACGTTTTCATGATGATCCTATAGACAAGTGTTTTATTTTCGTTTTAATCTTTTCCTTGACTGGATTTCTGACCCAAGAGGAACGAAAGTCATTTGACAAGACAGAGTGGCCTGAAGAGGTAGATTATGTCACGTACCAATTTTTGATGATGAACTTCATATCCTGAATCATGTCGGAACTCTGCATCCATCTTCACTTCCGAAATCTCTTCCGTCTTGATATTTGTCAACCCCGAACCTGCATGATACCATAAGCATTATACCATAATCAAAATACGCAGGCCAGTCCATTTGTTTTATCTATAAACAATAACATTACAACATAAAGCCTACCAGAAACTTCTTTCTAGGCCTGAAGTTAGAGGAAAATGGATTAATGACTTTCTTCCAGAAAATGACACCCTATATTTAAATCCTTAACCACTACCTATTTTAAACAAAAATAAATTAAAGATTAAAGAAATTTGCACTTCAGGCTTCTATTGCCTTTAAACACATGCTATAATTTTTTTTTTTTTTTAAATGGGGAAAAAGACAGAAGTTAAATGCTAGTTGGGAGGCTGGAAAGGATTTGCTCCTAGAATATACTCGCTTGCTTTAGGTGCTTATTGTTTAGCCTATTATATGTCTTTTTCCATGTGCTCTCATTCCTTCAGAAAAAATAATAAAAGGCTTTAAAAATGAGCATTAATTACCTGGCAGAACAAAACTGCTACTTTAGGACTTTGTTCCAATTACAAATAAATTATGTTCATGCATCTATGCAGTGAAGCACTGTAAAAATCATATCATTTATTTAGTTAAGTGATTTAGTTATAGATACATAATGTAAATGGTTCATCTGCTGAATAAAGAACTGCAGTACATAATGTTTGAAAAATGCTTCTGTGGGACTAACAATTTCTAACATGCTAACTCTTCTTTCTCTATAAATTGCTATATGATTCTTACACTAATTGTTATAATGAATTTAATTTTTCAGATAGTAATTTGAAGCTTAAAATCAAAACGCAAAGTAATTTTTAAAACAAAAGGTGAAATTACAAAGTATAAATATCGTTTCCACGTTGCAGCATTTAAATATCAAAAGTCAGAATTTTAGGATGAGAATGGCTTCTAAAATCATCTCTTCTCTGGTGTTCCCACCCAGGGGTAAACTCTCAGCTCTACTTAAACAGAGACGAATTATCAGTTTGCCTCCATTTTTGGACAGCTTTGTCTACTAGAATGGCCTTTCTTACATTAAGCCAAAATCAGTTTCCTTATAACTTCCACTCTGTTCAACATAGAGCAAGCCTAAATCCCCCTTCTGCACTGTAGCCTTGAACAGATCAGACACCCAAGGAGAGGCATCATGTTCCTGCTGATTCTTCTCTTACTTGGGCTACATGTTACCAAGTTCCTTCAGCTCCCATGGGACCTGATTTCCTGCTTTGGGTCTATCAACTCTTACATCTTGTCTACAAGGTGCTGTGAACCTTGTTACACATCTTGCTGAAATTGAAAAGCAATGTCCACAGCGTATGACGTGCCAGTCTAACAGCACAGTCTACACAAAGAGAAATGAGGATAATTTTACAAGATCCAGGGAACCCACGCTGGTTGTGACATATCACTGATTCTTGGTCAACTATTCAGAAAGCTTCCATTTAATAACCTACGTGAAAATGGACCCAAGATCAATGTCAGTCTCCACCTGGCATGTAGATTGTGATGCTGTCTTCTCTCCCTTCGGCTTGTCACAACTACATTTTCTTATCCCTATCTTCCAAGTCCACAAAGATCAGGGAGAGGGGTTCTACGATCTTACCCTCAAGTTCTCCCAGCCCATGATTTATAAGAACTTGGACTTGAGTAGAGAAGTGTGGTAGTTTAAAAATATATCCACAAATTTGTGGATGCTCCTCCCAGCAAGAGGTGGGATTGGGCTTCCCTGGTGGTGCAGTGGTCGAGTCTGCCTACCGATGCAGGGGACACGGGTTCGTGCCCCGGTCCGGGAAGATCCCACATGCTGCGGAGCGGCTGGGCCCGTGAGCCATGGCCGCTGAGCCTGCACATCCGGAGCCTCTGCTCCGCAATGGGAGAGGCCACAGCAGTGAGAGGCCCGCGTACCACACACACACACACACACAAAAAAGAGGTGGGATTTAATTCCCTTTTCCTCAGGTGTAGACCTGATATAGTGACTTGCTTCTACTGTTAGAATATGGCAAAAGTGATGGGGTATGACTTCTGAGACTGGGTCATACCAGGCAGCTTCCTTTGTATTCTCTCTCTTGGATCACTTAGTCTGGGGAAAGCCAGCTGCCATGTTGTGAGGACACTCAAAAGTTCACATGGTGAGGTACTGAGGTCTCCTGCCAACAGCCATGTGAGTGCGCCATCTTGGAAGAAGACCCACCAGCCCTAGCCAAACTTCAAGCCCTCAGATGATTGCAGCTGTGGTAGATGTCTTGACTGCAACCTCCTGAGAGACCCTGAGCCTGAAGCACCCAGCTAAACCATGTTTGAAATCCTTGAAATTCATTATAAGAAGGTAAATGTTTGTTTTTAAGTTGCTAAGTTATGGGGTTATTTATTGCATAGTAATAGATAACTATTACAAAGGGCTAGTGCCTTGTTTTCTCATCTTCACCTGTCTTGGACTTGCCTTTCCTTTAACAAAAGACCATCCTGTTTAATATACACATGAAAGACAGAAGCACAATCAAAGCGGGACAGTTTTCCATTCTCTCTCATCTTTTAACTGGTCCACTCACTGACTGTCCCGATTCCTAACCCCATCCCAAGAGCTGTAGGGCTCTCTATTCTTATTTATGTTTTTGCTTTAAAATGATGAGCATTTTCTAATAAGTTTCATCTTATTCTGACCTCTAATCTTCCTGATACAAATGTTTATTGGGCTGTGACACTAATGACACTTTTATTTCTCATTAGTTGTATACTTTTATCTTTCTACAAACCCTTTTAAATCTGAGGTCCCTTTAGAACCAAAGTGATTTCTTTATACCTTACCCTCTTTCTGTCATCGGGATCTAACAGTGCAATAGTTAAAATTATATTTCTGAGATCTTAAGAACACTCTCTTGAATAGTCTTTCCTTCTAGAAAAACCCACACTCTTTCTGAAAGGACACAAAGATTACTTTTAATAGTCAAAAAATTTCAAATTCCTGTAGCAAGTCAGAACAACAGATAATTAATTATAGCACAATAGTTTGCAGGACTCAGCGGAAAGAGCTCTCCCTAGTTCATTTTTGTACAGCATGTATAGTCATTCTTCTATATATTAAGCAAATGTCATTAAAAAGGGGAAAAAATTAATAAGCTTGCACCAGGAAAATGTCACTGATAATAAGCTGAAACTGCATATAGTGATATGTGATGAGAAGTTTTAAATAAATCGCAGGGACCTTCACTTACAGTTTTACCACATGCATTTTCCGAGTTGTCCTGATTCCACTCTAAGCTCTGACACCAGGCTCTCAGTAAGAAGGGAAGCATGTTCATTTGAAGAAGGAAAGCATGTCCTTCAGGAAACCTTTCTCAAAGGATCTGGTTTCCTTTATTAGGACTGGAGAAGCGTGGTTAAAATTATAGTGGAAAGGGTAAGTTTTCCACCCTGTGAAGAGTCTGCTAATGTACAGACATAGCTCAGAGATACTGCAGGTTTAGTTTCAGACCATTGCAATAAAGTGAATATTGCAATAACGTGAGTCATACTATTTTTTGGGGGTTCCCAGTGCATATAAAAGCTATGTTTGCACTATACTGTAGTCTACTCTGAAAAACAATGTGTGTACCTTAATTAAAAATGCTTTGTTGCTAAAAAATGCTAACCATCATCTAAGCCTTCAGCTAGTTGTAATCTTGCAATAGTAACATCAAAGATCACTATCATAGATCACCATAATATAATAACAACAAAGAAGTTTGAAATAATGCGAAATTACCAAAATGTGACACAGAGACATGAAGTGAGCAAATGCTTTTGGGAAAATGGCGCCAATAGACTTGCTCACTTCAGGGTTGCCACAAACCTTCAGTTTGTAAAAAATGCAACATCTGTGAAGAGCAATAAAACGAGGTATGCCTGTATTTGTCTCCTTTATTCTGGTCAAATGGTGTTACTTGTCCTTCAGAGTCTATTTCTCTCTGGAAATAAGCCCAGGGGAGTAGCTGTAATGGTCACCATCCCTAGAAATCACCACTGATATTAAAGGTGTTCCTTCCTGGACACTACATTCTAGAAGTTACTGTACCCTGTTATTTCAGATATGGAAGTCAAGGAGAAGTCATTTTCCTCAGTTGTGATTATACAAAAGCCCTTTCTTTACTTGTTTCAGAGTGACAGCAGTGATTATTTAAAAAACAATGACATCAATTGAATAACATGATGTGACAATCCTGGAAAGAGTTTCTAAGTTTGGAAAATCTAATGACATAATTGAGCACGTTAGACTCAAACACGTGGTCTCATAAAGTGTGATGATGAAGAACCGAAAGTAATGCTAGAAAACACAGGGGGAAACTGGTCCAAATGCTCAAAAGACTCACTACAAGCACAAAAATATAGAGCATACGTATGTCTTAAGACATACGCAGCAAATAGGACTGTTCATAAACATACCTTAGCTAGAATCTCCCTCACTTCCTATCTGAGCATTCTTTCCCTACTATGGCCCTCTTCTATTGGGGAACCCAAGACTTACAATAGTATAAGAAAGGAAGTTTGGCCCAGGCCATTCTCTCATCTATCTGTATAGAACATTCCCCTCTTCTTTGACAATGGATGTGCCCAAAACCTATCTTAAAGCTCATCTCCAGCAAGTGCCCTGATTAACGCACCCCTTGGTTAATGTCCCATCTGCTCAAATCACAAACAAACATCACAAGGTGGTTTACAGTTTATGTTACTTTGTATTTCCGTGCCTTTCTAATTCCATCTCATCTTTCTAAATACACAAAGTGTGGTCTTTCTATTCAAGCTCCTGAGAACAGGGGCCTTATTACTTAATTTCTTTTGACCCTCCAAAGCAGTTGGAAAGTCTTTGTGAAATATCAAAATGAGCTATTGCTATTGTTACAACAAAGACTTTAGAAGGAGCTTCTTCCCATCTGTATGTTACCTCTAAGTATTCTCAAGCTCTTCCCTTAAAACAAATTGTTTTTGTTTAAGAATGTATAGAAAAGTCCTTTTCACTTTAGATTTTTTAAAAAAGGAAAAAAATCAACTTCAGTGGTGTTACCTCTTCCTGGGTATTTCAATAGGAACATAATTGCCCAGTGTGCTCCATGTAGCAACTTAATAAAATTGGTTGAATGAGCGCTTCTAATTCACATTTCATGCTTGAAGATGAAAAGCATCTCTTCCTTTAAAAATAAAGTAGGAAGTGCCATAAAAAAGGCCCAAGGCAAAGGACCAACCTAAGCTGGTATCAGCTGCAGTTAGAATGGAACGGACCCTCACTCAGCCTTGGGCCCTACCAGTGGGCTGAGCAGGCTGGGGATGTGTCAACTGCTGGTTCTTTGAAATTTATTTGTGTGACACTGGCAATAAGGAAGACGTTAGAAGAGCTGAAACTGGGTCTGACTTACTATAATTTAAATTTCTCTGAAAAGCCCTACAGAAAGAGATTCATAAAATCAAGGAGATTGGCTGTCAAGATGTGTCACTCCACGGCCCCCGCTGCCCTGTTAATTATAGCGCAGAGGCATGAAGGTGCCACAAGGCAGACACTGAATTTCTCGTCAGTGATTGTGGGGGGAAGCAGATGGAACCTGAGCCTGTACTGGCAGAGAGGGGCAGGGGCTGCTCCTGGCCCGGCTGCTGACTGCATCTCAACCTGGGAGCAAAGGTCAAACTCCTTGTGTTAACATCTCCATATGAGGTTAATGCCCTGTTCCTAGTACCGCATGGGGACATTACGAAGATACAGAAGAAAACATTTATGGGTAGGTTTGCACTGTTGGGAGTAAAATCTCCCCAGAGTATATATAGACTTGTCAATTCAGTAACTTCTCTTTTTGATTCATTGAACGCAATGGGTACTTATCAGTTGGGCGAGGTAGTGCATGGGGTCAAAACCAGGCATGTATGTGCTTTTGTTGGGTGTGACATTATTCTTAAAGCTAAATTTGAGACATAGGAAGGTGAAAGTGTGTTTCTTCTTAATGCTTGGGAAACTACCAAAAAAAGAAGTGTCCACAGGGAGATCAGCTCGGTGCTTTCTGACCGACTGGAGGGTGGGAGGGAGGGAGACGCAAGAGGGAAGAGATATGGGAATATATGTATATGTATAACTGATTCATTTTGTTATAAAGCAGAAACTAACACACCATTATAAAGCAATTATACGCCAATAAAGATGTAAAAAAAAAATAAATAAAAAGAAGTGTCCATATCAGTGTTAATGGGAATTTTAAGTACTATAAAAAAATAAAGAACTTGTATGGAAAATTAGGCACATACCTCAGCTGCGTTTTAGACACTCATCAAGAATAAGTATATATAACCCACAAAAGATAAAATGGAAATACTTCTGGGCTCTAAAGATATTCCAATTCTGATATTTTTAGGAACTCATGTCTACTTGAAGAACTGACTCAAGTTTGAGCCCAGTTCAGTTAGAAATGGACCATCCGGATACCAAACAAGAAAGAAAGAATGAGATGTTCCAGCAGTAACCAGGTCGTCACCAGCTAGAGTCTGCATCTGTGTAGGTTTCCATTCTTGAGGACCAACAGGCTCTACAGAACCCTCTCCACCAGAAAATCAAAAGAAAAAAACAAACGTTGGAAGGGCTCCTTTTTATTGTTTCAAAAGGAATGCTCAGAAAGCAAAAAATTGATCGCCTAATTAGGAACTTGGGAAATGAAGTGTAAGGAAAAGCAAAGGGGAGTTTTAAAAAGTTTGGTTTCCATGGTCATTTCAAACCCTGCTTCTCCATATCTGCAATTCAGAGAGGCTGACCCCCAAGAAAGGGGCTGCGTCTGTGCAAGCGCGAGATGCGGAGGGGCGGAGGGTCACCGGGATATACCTGGTCGAGTGGTCAGTCCTCGGTCGGCGGCAGGGCGGGCGTCAACAGGCTCGACTGGGCACAGGAAGCAAGATACACGGAAAGCAAACAAGACAAATCGAGATGGTAAGTCGTGGCTCCTGAACACAGCGCAAGGAAAAGCATGTGCAATACACAAGTTATAAAAAAAAAAAAAAGCAGCTGGAAAAGAACCACAGTGAGTTAATCCTGAGCATCAAGGATGGGAGGGGTACCACTTCAAAAGGCTTATCGCTCTTGATGTGCCAATCCTACTCCTTAGTTTTCTAATAAATGTGCTCACCAGGATAAGATACGCGGCAACATCAAAGAAGAGGGGCTGGGAGTGTGGGTTTTCCTCTCAGCGAATTTAGAAATAGTTTCTTGGCTTTTGATTAGAAATAAAACACATTATGCCCAGCGCAGTGGAAAATCTTAAAGATACCTCCTTTTACAACTATCCAATCTTATCTTTCTTTTAATCTTATTTTATTTTACAGTTAATTAACTACAAAAGGACTCCATTAAATCGCCAGGAGAAATGCAAATAGGAATTTATCAGGAGAGGAACGTTTCACCACATAATCGGCCATTTAGCGAATCCAATTTGTTCCCAGTTTGAGGGTAGAAGAGGTAAACCAGAGTTTCCTCCCCCTCTCTCTCTATTTTTAAAGACTGGTTTCTATTTAATAGATGACATAGAGTTGAAATGTGTGAAGTGCAAATACTTCCTTTCATATTTGTCGACTTTCACAATTTTTCCTTTGCGAGTATTCTGGGTCTGACCCAAAGAAAACATTGCAGTCAGCACAATAGTGCCCACTGTTGTTGACCATTAGCTGGTATTTCCAAAGTGCTTCTGACTCTCAGAAAATATTAACTTGAACTTACCCTGGTCTTTGAAGAAACAGGCAAGGGAAAGAAACAAAGCTTTTAGGATAAATAATGGACAAGGGGCCAGTGAAGCCATGAGGGAGGATAAAGCCTCTTGGGTAAGGTCTGGGAAATATAAAAGTAAGAAGGTAAGGAAAAGTGAGCAGAGGTGTCCATGGGATGAGAAGGTGTGCTCGACGGGATGGCATTTGGATCAAAAATTTCAGTAAGACCATACAGCTTACTGATGCACGCAGCCCGGGCATTCAAAAATGGGATTATAAGCCCAAGTCGATTTTGAATGCCACACGTTAGCAGGGAACAGTAAGGGAGAAGAAAGTGGCAGCAAGCCAAGTCTACAAAATAGGAAAAAAAAATGTTGCTGAGAATACCAAGACATTTGGATGTATCCAAAGAAAAAGGTGGTTTGGTCCTTTATCATGCAGCCTGGCAGCACCGTAGAGGAGAAAAGGAGGGCGGAGGCATCTAAACCCAACATTTACAATGCAGGCGACTTGGGGCAAATGATCACATCTGAGGCTGTTTCTTCACAAGTAAAATAGAAATAATAACTTATCTTCTAATTGCAATGAGGAACCAAAAATTTTAAAACTCCATTTCAAAAACTCTCAAATACTATAAAACTCCATTTATTAAATATCCTATTTATGAAATATTCTATGACAACTATTGTGAGGATGAGTAACACTCTATTCGTGTATCAGATTAAGACATACTTCCTTCTGCAACTCACAAATACATTTGAACAATACTGTTTGTATTTCATCCTTTTTCCCATCCGCAACAATGTATGGTGAGGGACTTTTTATTACTCCTTATAAAATGGTGTTAACTGAAGGATTGTTGTACTTTTTGAGAGCTTCCTGATGACAAGAGCCCCAAATGGTGCTTCAGTTGAAGGTAAGAATGTACCAAAGCAAACTCACAGAGCAAAAAAGTAACTTAAAGTGATTACCTTCATCAATGGTTAAATCATTAGAAACTGTATTCCACTCAGGGGAAAGCAGTTGAGTTTGTGGTTTAAATTTGGACTGAAGATGTGGTAGTCAGGCTAGTCTCAGGGTCCATTTTAATGCCACCACTTGTTTTCTCTGTGCTCTTGGGCAAACCTCCTTCTTTCTGAGCTTCTGTTTTGTCACAAGGAAGCTGGGTTTTTCCAGGGCTCAAATGTGCACACACATGCCAAAGACCCTTACAAATGATAAAGCCCTATTCCATAATTACTCAAGGGAATATGGAAACACATCACATGCGCATAGATAAAGGTCTGAAAGATATTACCACAAAAAGCTGTCATTAGTTTATTCTGGGTGAGGAGATCATTCCTAGAAATTTCTCTGCCTTTCTGTTTCAAGGTTCGTGTATTATTTGAAAACAGTAATAAAACTATATTTTTCAGGAAGATAAACAATAATAATTTTAGTGACTTAAACTGCAGTCTGCTTTAACAGTGTGAGGCTGATTTAATATGAGTAAATATTCAAAAAATAAGTAACTCGTGTTCAGTGATCAGACATCAATAATTAAAAGATAATTTCATCACTGCAAAAAAGAATATACATTGACAAGAAAAAGGAGTGCATTACTCCCCAATCCAAAATAAATACTTTCTAATTTTTCAAATGGACCATTACTAGTTGAACCAGCAAGTAACTTCAATATAGTGTTCAAAACATGTTACTTTGGCTGTTTAGTAAGTTAAACATTAGAAACAGATTGTCTTAAAGAGTTAAAATAGGCAGAAATATGTTATTCTACTGCCATCAGCAGCTCTGAATCAAACAGTCCCCTATAAAAAGAGAGAAAGAAAATGATGGAAGCGCTAGGACTTTTGAGTTTCTTAGCTCTGGCATTCCTTGTAATAGACCAGTTCTAAGCTAAATGCTGCCCAGCACAGCCTCCCCTCCCCATCAGGCCTAAGGTGATGGAGGAATCAGCAGGAAATCAGTTTTACTCGTAGATAAGAGGGGCCTGAAAAGCCCTGGCTTGCAGGTTTGATGAAAGACATTATTTAATCTCAATTTCCCCATTTAAAGTGCTTTGTTCATTGCTGCTTTATGGCTAAGCGAAAATGTACGAGAGGGCAAATTCACAATGCAGTTACACAATACTATGTTACAAGACCTAGTGTGCCTCATGAAGAATATTATAGTGTTTTGTGTATGTATTATATACACAGACAAGCTGACTGCTGGCCACAAAAACTTTCTGGTGGCCACTGCATTCTTCCTCATCTTCAGGCTGTTCTGGTCAGGCAGTCATGAAAATGCAGAGCAAACACAAATGCTATCAGCACAAAAGCTTTCAGCCAGATGATTTCACAATCCATGAGAACAACTGTTTTATGAACAACAGCTTCACTTCAGTTTAGCCATTTCAGTTTTGTGGCTCAACCACAGAATAACAATCCCTGAAGGCAAATCGCAGCTGGTCAAAGAGCCTAAAATATTGGAAAACTGTGTTTGTGATATGCTTATTTTTTCAATATAAATTAACAGAATGCTTGAGTGTCTGACTCCCTCTGTGGACTTGACTGATTGTTCTTGAGAAAAACAAATTTTTGGTAAGCGTTCGAAGCTCTGATAATGATAAGGGTTGCATGAACAATGAAAGGAAATCCTTTGAGAATTTTAGATATTTTCAATAGCTTTGTGTGCAAGCACATGTCTGTAAGATTAACAAGGAAAAGGCTCTGGGGAGAGGGAGAAGAGGAAGATGGGGAGAAAGGGTAAGATTTTAGGACTGTTATACGGCTTGTTATATTCATTAATTTTAAGGATATACTGTTTGGGTGTTAGGGTGACTCTCTGAGACAAGCTGGTAAAACCTCTCTAATATGATCCTGGTTCTATTTAAAAACAAACAAAATAAAACCAACCAACCAACAAAAAACTACCACTGAACATTTACTACATTCTAGGCACTTTGCTAAGAGTTTTCCATACCATCTCATTTAATGCTCACACCCTGTCTCTGAGTTAGCAATTATTACCAACTTTATTTTACAGACTAGGAAGCAGCCCGAGAGGCTCTGTGACTTGCCCAAATCACGTAGCAGCGCTGGAATTTAAACTCTGATGCACATAATTCTGTAGTGTGGGATGTTGATATGATGGGAGAAGGAGGGTGGACATTACTGGCTTTTAGTGGCTGGGGACCGGGGATGCTAGATGGCATGCACAGGGCAATCCCACACAAATAAAAATTGTCCTGCACCCTACACAGCTTCCTAAATTCCTGTTGGACATTTATGTATTTACGATTATGTGAGTCCAAAACCTAATTCAGCTTTATATATAAACACAATGCATTTCTGCACAGTTCTTACTGTAGATCTTCCTGGAGCTCACCATTGGATAAAATGAAGAAAGAAAAACTAATTCAGGGCCCCTGTATCAGTCTGCATCTGTATTTGTCACATCCATAAGGGGGCAAACACCTGACTGCCATTGTTTCCACTGGTAGTCAAGCCTGAACACTCGTTGAAACACTTACTGTAAATTACATCCATGGTATTGACTCCCCTACCAAACTCTGTCAGTTCAGTTTAAGATTCATTGTTAGAGAGACTTTTCAAAATGTTATAAAAGGAGTGGTGGTCTGATGATGGTGAAAACCAGAACTCAAGCTCTGAGATCTTACATATTATTGCCTCCAATACTCTTATGTAAGATTTTGCTGTTTGTCAATAACACCCTTATTTAACAAGAATATTAGCCCTTTTTTTTTTTTTTTTTTTGGCGTTACGCGGGCCTCTCACTGTTGTGGCCTCTCCCGTTGCGGAGCACAGGCTCCGGACACGCAGGCTCAGCGGCCATGGATCACGAGCCCAGCCGCTCCGCGGCATATGGGATCTTCCCGGACCGGGGCACGAACCTGTGTCCCCTGCATCGGCAGGCGGACTCTCAACCACTGCGCCACCAGGGAAGCCCTGAATATTAGCTCTTTTGATGAGGCCTAGGCAATGTAATAGCTGTATCTTGGTCAGGGATCCAGAGGCACTCAGTCATGGACTTTGTCCAACTGGGCACCTACCTTGGCAATACTCAAGGGCCCTGGTGTGTGTGTTCAGTCCATTGCTGTTCTGGGGTATCTCCAAACCATTTTTGTTCTTGACCTTCCAAAAACTGATCACCTTGGGTAAACTGATCACTTTGGGGAAACCCAGGATAAATCCAGTTTTTTTTGGATTATTTGGCAAGAGAAGGAGAAAAAAAAAAATCACAGCTTGCTTTCTAACTTGTACCATCACTGCCTTGTTTCTTGTTTGATTTGAGGGAATTCTTAAGGGGCAGAAGAACAGGAAAACAGTTGAGAGTGCTGACAATGGCATCAGGGGTGGGATTTCAGGAAGTGGCTTTAGTGAAATGAAATAGTTCCTTTTTATATTTCTACGTAAAAGGAACAGTTAGCATTATCCCATTTTTTTTCTAAACAAAATGGATCAGTTTGGCTACTATTTAAAAATTTTAACATAAGAAGCATGTTTAAATATTGATAGAAGGCGTATAATTTTTAGTGGAGATCATATATATGCCTATGAGTACACATAGAGTCAAGATAAAATGCTTAGGGCGTATAAGAGCAGATTTATTTAACTGTGGTATTACTTATACTATTAATATGATAAATGCAAAGCTAAATTTAACTCATTAAAGACACCAAGGAAACATGTAGGCTGATATTCATATATAAAGCAGTTGAGCTCTCAAGATTTGATGGAGAAAGGGAAATTCTGAAATTCAGGAAGTGAAGCACCTTCTGGAATGTTTATAACGTTTTGCTATTCTCTATTGTGGTCTGTGGTACCAGGCTCATTGCATTTCACCGTATTCACTAAATTTGAAGAGTTAACATAAAACAGGGGCTGGAGTGTCTTTTATCTTCATTAAACTTTGCACAGTTCACATTTCTAAAGGAAATACCAAATATGACAACAAACATCCACATTAATGTCTGTAAATTAATTTTACTCTGCTGCTAACTTAGCTTACGTTGTGAGCTTTCTAAATTCCTTTCCATAAATTTTACCATAAATAAATTACAATTCGCAGTACAAATTTGTAGTACAATTTGTAGTACAAATTACAATTTGTACAAATTTATCCTCTATTATTTGTGTGTGTGTTCAATTAAGGTAAACTCTAAAGTATGTTTTATCCTACTTTTCCAAAATCAATAAATAATGGAAAATATTAAATGGGAACTTTTCATTTATAGAAAATATATATTTAAAAGACGTGAAAAGGTCTTAAATTATAAGAAATTGATATTTAATTCTTTATAAATTATAATTTTAGAATCACATTGGAGATGAGTAAGTTCTCAATGGCAGAGGCAATTTTTAATAAAAATAGAGAATAATCTATGTATTTAAATTTTTCCATAAAAAGCTAAAACTTGGACATAAGTGACAAACTACACATTTAACATTATTTGGTATAAAAAGGGCATTAAGGACTGCAATTTTCTACCAAACAAAGTTTGTTAAGACTCCATACATGTTACCTATTTCTCCATCAATTAAACAACACAGTATCCTAAAGGAAAAGAAAAAAACTTGTGTGTGTTCAGTTTACAAAATGTTTACAAAATTCAGTTTACAAAATTTTTCACAAAAAAATCTCATTAGAGACTGACTGATGAGGATTTTAAATGACCAAAATGTATTTATCTTAAAAAATGACAAAACTAGCATTCTAGTAATAATACAATTTAATAGGGAAGTCACCCAGATCTTTGATAACTAAGTATCCTTAAATTCTTTTCCTCTATGTTAGAACTATTTTTATAAATGGTAGTCTTAATTATTTTTATATTATAAATAACACTGCTGTTTATGGTCTGATAGTATTACTAGAAGGTACCTTTTTCCAAATTAATGAAACACATTTGGGGTGATTACTCATGTTATGGAAACAGTCCATATCAAGATTTTCTGCAATGGTTCTTTAAACAAAAGCTTCTCGGGCTTCCCTGGTGGCGCAGTGGTTGAGAGTCCGCCTGCCGATGCAGGGGACGCAGTTTTGTGACCCGGTCCGGGAGGATCCCACATGCCACGGAGCGGCTGGACCCATAAGCCATGGCCGCTGAGCCTGCGCGTCCGGAGCCTATGCTCCGCAACGGGAGAGGCCACAACAGTGAGAGGCCCGCGTACCGCAAAAAAAAAAAAAAAAAAAAAAAAAAAAAAAAATTAAAAAAAGCTTCTCCAGTGCACTTATGGTCTAATATTGGATTTATATTTAGTCTGAGGAGTAAGTGATTGTATTTTGAGGTATCCATACTACATATATCCATATTTATTACTGTCAAAATATTACTGTCAAAAGTTGCTTCTTTAACAAAGAAAAACCACAGATAAAATCCTATGTGTTCTCGGGCTTCCCCGGTGGCACAGTGGTTAAGAATCCACCTGCCAATGCAGGGGACACGGGTTCGAGCCCTGGTCTGGGAAGATCCCACATGCCGCGGAGCAACTAAGCCCATGCGCCACAACTACTGAGCCTGCGCTCTAGAGCCCGCGAGCCACAACTACTGAGCCCGCGTGCTGCAAATACTGAAGCCTGCATGCCTAGAGCCCATGCTCTGCAACAAGAGAAGCCACTGCAATGAGAGGCCGGCGCACCACAATGAAGAGTGGCCCTAACTCGCTGCAACTGGAGACAGCCTGCGTGCAGCAACAAAGACCCAACGCAGCCAAAAATAAATAAAAATAAAATAAATTTATTAAAAAAAAATCCTGTGTGTTCTTGAAAAACAAGGTATTAGTATCTTGAAATCAAGGTGTTCCTATGTTCAAAATTTTATACTTCTGAACATGTAAAATGATATGGAATAAGACTAAAAAATTCTCTCTCCTAAATAGATATTATTTGAAAATTTCTGCTAAGAAATCCCTGTGAATGAAAAGTACATAATCCATTGTGCAAGTTTGTTGACAGAGAAAATCTTGCTTTTCTGAATTATCATAGAAGAAATGTTTAGGTCAATGTGCTTCTTAATTTTGACAGCTGCCTTATATTTAACTTTCCAAACACAGAATTGTATAACTCTTAAGCAAATTACTTTTCATGACATAAGTGGTTCTTTATCTTTGCCTTTAACATTTAATGTGATCTGAAATGTAATGCACTAGAATAAATAACCAATGAAGACTATTTTGGTGGCTTTCAAACCTCCAATTATGCAGGCCCCATCAAAATTTCTCTCTCTGGGAATTCCCTGGTGGTCCAGTGGTTAGGATTCTGTGCTTTCACTGCCGAGGGCGCAGGTTCAACCCCTGGTCGGGGAACTAAGATCCCGCAAGCCTCGCAGTGTGGCCACAAAAGAAAAAAAAATTTTCTCTCTCCACTGAGTGAACTGTGATTTCCACAGTTTTATCACATGTCTGTTTTCTTCACAGGTGTGCATTCTAGGTCACTGTCTCATAAACACTAATTGAATATTGTGCTTTCATTCCAGAAGCAACAAAATACCTCTCAGTGAGAAAGCACTTTTAAAAATTCATATCAAAAGTCACCTCTTAAGAACACGAGAGAGATTATACAACCAGACTGAACACTTGTTCCCTCCTGGGCTTCTTACCTTCGTTTTCTGTGTTGGCGGGCACGGAGTCGACCCCAAAAGGATGCCAGGGCTGGAGATCATCCAGGCTGAACTCTCCATTCACGGGAAGAAGCTCCACAGTGGTTTTGGTTTCAGTCAAAGATGGCATGAGAGCATCATTGCCATAACTGATCCTTGGTTCGCTGATCATGTTGGCCAAGACATCGTCCGAGTAGTTCTGCTCTTTCTGAAGCAGCTCATCTAAACAAAACAGAGCCATGTCTTTGGTGAATAACAGCAACCATCACAACAGAAGGAGCAGCAGCAGCTACCAACTGCTGTCTGCCAGGCACGAGTGTAACTACTTGACATGCATGATCTTATTTACAGCCACAAGGTGGGTACCATTATCGTCTCCATCCTACAGATGTGAAAACTGAGGCACACGGTAGGTAAGCCACTTACACAAAATCATAGCTAGCAATGCCCAAGGTGGGATTTGAGCCCAGGTAGAGTGGCTTAGGCCAAGGCTGATGCTCTGACCCGCTGCACCACTCCCCCCAGTGGTGAAAAACCTTGAGAGGTCAACGGCCATTCTGTCCTAGTCTGCTGTGATCACAGAGGAATGGGAGCATGCTTTGGCGGGGTGTTTGCAGTGGAGTGGCGGCAGTATGCAAGGTACAGTTTCTTTCAAGCTGAAGGACATATCCAGTGAGCCCCTAGTCTTTCCATGAACATGTGTTAAGGACAAGAAAAGCGTGATGGGACGCCTGCCTGCTCCATTCTTCAACAGTTCTCATTGTTTTGCCTTGAAAAAAAATCTGTCTTTCTCAAAGGCTCCCAGGTGCTGCACGATATATGTTCTGAGGCAACAAAAAGGCCAGTTTTGGCTTTGCAGACGTGAAGCTCTGCTCCAGCCTTCTCTTCTGTGGGATAAACAGCCCCGCCTGCCAACATTTCTCATGGCTCTCAAACCAAATATCCTGTCTTTCTCTGCTGCGTCTTGTTTGCATCTCGTTTCAAAAAATACTATCAGTTACCCCTTTTTAAAACTGACTAAACAAAATCAACTTTATGGAACATAATCAACCTATCTGAAGTTCTTGTAGACCAGTGAAAATTCCCAAATTACACATTTCATTATTGAAATGCATTTTTACTGGAAAAAAGAGCTGGGAACATAACTCTGTACTAAGTGCAACTGCAGTTTTAAAAACTGAGTATCACAGATCTGTGATTCTCTTATTATGTTGCCAAAGATTTACCAGGTTTTTCTGTGTGACGTATTTTTAACATTAGAGACATAAATAGCATGTGTGCTATCAACAATAACACTAATCAGAACTTTTCACTTTCTAATCATACCTCTGTCAAGAGTTTACTGTATTATATATTTCAAACCAATCACTGGTTAGTATTATTGATGTAGAAAATGAAAAAAGTAAAATCAGGATTTAAATTTGATTTGTAACATCTTACTATTATCCTTCACATTCTCTTCTAAATTCACAAAAAATTTATCTGAAAAATTAAAATTCTGTTCAAATATATCTATTAAAACAGTCTGACAGACTAGCATTAAAGTATGAGATTAATGTCCTTCTATGAAGTCAGTTTTATTGCAAGATATTTTAAATGATAAAATCTCAAGCAAATCGGTCCTCTTGAAGTCTAATTTGAGTTATAATATATATCTATTTGCTGGGGTACCATTCTAAAATTCAATATTTGATGCTTGCAATGACCTTTCCCATACAGATAAAAGGCCCACATTACATTTCTTCCAATTTTTTCATGTCTTACAGAGTCATAGGTAATGGCTAATAACTTAGCCAATGTCTACTTTAATAAATTAAATGGGTCTTTTATATAAATCTTATGCTTGTGACTGTTAAGTAGTTAAAATGTAAAGAGAGGATCTTCTGGAATAATTATTGGTGCTTACATGTTCATCTTGTGAGGGAATGAATAACCTTTGCCTGCAGGATCAGCTCCTGGCCCTACCTGGTGCCATGTTGTTCTTGGTGTCTTTGTGGCATTTACCATAACTTAACCTCTTCCTCCATCTGGAATTTTTTTCTCTTTGCCTTGTATACTCAGTACTGAGCTTATTTCCTGTGATTTCTCTGAGTAAATCTCTGCTCATTTTTTCTAATCTCTTCGCCTCTGTCATTTTCTTCTTGTATCTCTTTCCAGCTCTTTCTTCAGTTCTTCATTTGGAAATCCCATCCACTCTTGAAATGCTAAGGACCCCCTACTTTTGGTTGAATCTGAAATGTATTTCCCCGGCTCTGACTTCTCCCTCCCACTCTAGTGTACATATTTCTAACAGTTTGCTGGAACTATTAACTTAGATCTTCCATGAACTTAGTATGTACAAAACTGGGGGGCTTCCCTGGTGGCGCAGTGGTTGAGAGTCCGCCTGCCGATGCAGGGGACATGGGTTCGTGCCCCGGTGTGGGAGGATCCCACGTGCCGCGGAGCGGCTGGGCCCGTGAGCCATGGCCGCTGAGCCTGCGCGTCCGGAGCCTGTGCTCCCGCAACGGGAGAGGCCCCAACAGTGAGAGGCCCGCATACCGCAAAAAAACCCACAAACAAACAAACAAAAAAACCAAGCTCAAGGTTCTCCTCCTGCCTTCCCATTTTCTAATCATGGCAGAACTATTCTCCCAGCCACAGGCGTGAAACCTTCAGCACCATCTGTGACTCTATATTTTTGTGTCCCATACTTGAATTACTGACGGCTCCTTTTTAATTCCATTTTTGGATTCTCTCTTATTCATTTCTTACTCCTCTTTTCCATTACCCACCTCCCTTGAGCCATCATTACTTTTTGCCTGGATAATTGTGATAATTCTCTCCTCAGTGCTCTCCCTCCTCTAATTTTTATCCCTCTGTTTCCCAGATCTTTTCCTGATATTAAGGAATGGCTCCACCCTATTTCAATGGCTTCTTGGTTTCTAATAACTTAATCCCAAACTCCTCTGACAAATGTTAAAGGCCCTCTGGGATCTGGGCCCACCACATCTTTTTAGCCATGAGGCTCACAGCTCTTTGCTGTATACACCTGTGATATTGTGATTTACAATAAGAAATATTTATTTGGTCTTTATAGGCACAGAGGTACTAAAACCCTTGGAACTTCTTAGGTGATGTGACCTATAAAGGTGTCTTTTTACATTAATGAGGTGACTTCTGAAAAGCTCCTAGGTCACCTAAGGATGGGGGCTTGTCACCAGGGGAACTAACAACATGCTTAGAAGGTTAGAACTTCCAGCCTCACCCCCAATGGCCAATGATTTAATCAAACATGCCTATGTAATGAAGCCTCTGTAAAAACCCCAAAGAATAGGGTTCACATTATTTACAATAGCCAAAATATGGAAGCAACCTAAGTGTCCACCACAGGTGAATCGATAAAGAAGATGTGGTACATATACACACAATGGAGTATTACTCAGCCATAAAAAAGAATGAAATTTTGCCATTGGCAACAACATGGATGGACCTATAGAGTATTATGCTTAGAGAAATAAGTCAGACAGAGAAAAGACAAATACTGTATAATATCACTTATATGAGGAATCTGAAAAATACAACAAACTAGTGAATATAACAAAAAAGAAACAGACTCACAGATAAAGAGAACAAACTGGTTACCAGTGGGGAGGGGGAGGGACAAGATATGGATAGGGGTTTAAGAGGTACAAACTACTATGTTTAGAATAAATAAGCTACAAGGATATATTGTACAGCACAGGGAATATAGCCCACATTTTATAATAACTATAAATGGAGTATAAGCTTTCAAAATTGTGAATCACTATGGTGTACACCTGAAACTTATATAATATTATAAA
Source organism: Globicephala melas (assembly GCF_963455315.2). Classification (NCBI taxonomy): domain Eukaryota; kingdom Metazoa; phylum Chordata; class Mammalia; order Artiodactyla; family Delphinidae; genus Globicephala; species Globicephala melas. The sequence continues at coordinate 18,711,910 of NC_083317.1, read as the reverse complement.
CAAGTATACCTCAATAAAAAAAGGGAAGAAAAAAATTAAGTGAATTTAGCAAGGCTGCGGAATACATGGTCAATATAAAAACTAAGCTGTATTATATACTCACAACAATTAGAAAGCAAACATTTAAAAAATATGCTATGTAAAAAAAAGAATAGGGTTAGGAGAGCTTCAGCATTGGTGAACACGCGATGTGGAGATGTGGGAGCGTGCTGGGCTGGGAGGGGGCAGGAGAGCTCTGAGCTCCTTCCCACATACTCTGCCCTAACCTTCTCTTGTTCCTGAGTTAAATCCTTTTTAAATAAACCTGCTAGTTTATTAAAAATCCAGTAAGTAAAACATTTATCTGTGTTCTGTGAGCCATTCTAGGAAGTTAATAGAACCTAAGGAGGAGGTGGCTGGAGTCTCTGATTCACAGATGGCCATCAGAAGGCCAGGTGACAGCCAGGACTCGAGACTGGCTGTGGAGGGGAGTGGGGTGGGCAGTCTTGTGGGACTAAGCCCTTGCTTGACCTGTGGACTCTGACGCTACCTTCCAGGTAGTAGTATCAGGATTGGGTTGAACTGTAGGACACTCAGCTAACGCTGGAGAATCACTTGTTGGTGTGGGGAGAACTCCACACATTGGAATTGGTGTCAGAATCATAATACCACATCTGAACGGTCTGGAATACTCTCAGATGGGACCATGCATTCCCCTCAGCACACCTTTGCTCTCTGTTCCTGCTACCTGGGAAGCCCATCTCTGCTTATATAAACTATAATGAACTCTTCAGGGCCCAGCTCCAATGCCCCCTCTTCTACAGCTCTCCTCCCAATAACTTTATGAGGCAGGCATCATTACCTTTACAGAACATGAATCTGAGGCCGGGAGAGGTGAATGGATTCTTCAAGATTCCATGGTCAGTAAGCATCAGTGCTGAAACCCAAGTCCTGGGCTACATAACACCAACCTCCCTGATTTAACCCCTACCTATCCAGGGTCACTCTAATTCTCATCACTGGACTGTTCATTTACAGAGTAGATGGAGAAACCAGGCATTATAAGCATGACTTCCTTAATGTCTTCCACATTTACCTTGTAAGCTGACTTAAACACCATGAGCCCTATGGAATGGTTACTGCTTTTGTCCCCTCAAATAGGCATTTCCCAGGCATGGGAGCTGGGGGGAGTCCTGTACCCATCTCAGCCATGGCAGTAAAAAAGATAGTGTAGGGAACTGTCACACTGGAGAATCTTACATCTGTGCTTCATAAAATAGGCACGGCATTTTAGATTGCAGCAAATCATGGTGTGCCCCCTTTTCTCTTTTACACTGTTGGCAGGAAATTTCCTCCAAATGGCTGCTAAAATGTAGAGCCCCATGGTGGTTAATTTTCCTGGTTTATTATATTCATTTTCAGAAAATGAAAGAACAAAACATTCAACAAACATTACATTTTTGGCAGACTGAGAAGCACTTAAGCTTTAAAAAAACTTTTGGTACCAAAGCAGAAATCCACTTTCCTATCTCTCTTTAACATAGGAGATTTAGAAACAACCACCTTTGGTCATCTCACTTGGAACAATGAGGTCAGTGTTGGGTTTAAGGGAAGAAAAGAGGGTGGAAATGATGGATTACTGTTAGCTGGAGTAGGATTCAATTTTCTGACCATAAAATGTCTAAGATGGCAACCTACTTCTTGACATTATTAAGGGCTCAGGATTTTACCAACTGTTAACACAATTGGCACCAGGCAATTTCTCTTATGATAAAAAAAAAATTCAAAGCCAAATATCATTTCATTGTTCATTCTGAGTGGGACTTAATCTTTGAATTTTGTGGCCAGACTAACTACACAGAAACCACACTTCTACTATGTCGGTGGCCCCGATGGATTTTTATCTGAATTAATTTAATATTTTATTACAATGCTTTGATGGCATATATTGGGATGTCAAAGCTTTTAAGCATCTACATTTGCCAACTGCTGTATTAAACTAAAAGGCACATTCCCCCCAAGACTCTTTATTTTCTTAAAGGCTAACTGATACTGCCCAAAATTGCAGCGGTTACCTCTGTAGTTAAATATCTTCTGTAATACCCAAGCATATGAGCCTTGCAGTTAAAAGTGGAAATACTTAACTGAATTCAATGGTGGTAATATTTAAACTACAGTGTAAACAATAAAAAGATGTTTAATTTCAAATATTAAACATGAAATGAACCCCACTGTATGTTGCCCTCTTAAAAATGTTTCGAGGATGTATATCAAGCATACTTATAGTAAATAAGAGAAAGAAAACGAAACGCCTCACCACTTCGCTATCATTGAAAATATTTAAAATATTTTAAAGAAAGCAACATCAGGGCTTCCCTGGTGGCACAGGGGTTAAAAATCCGCCTGCCAATGCAGGGGACACAGGTTCGAGCCCTGGTCCGGGAAGATCCCACATGCCGCGGAGCAACTAAGCCCGTGCCCCACAACTACTGAGGCTGCGCTCTAGAGCATGTGAGCCACAACTACTGAAGCCTGCGCACCTACAGCCTGTGCTCCGCAACAAGAGAAGCCACTGCAGTGAGAAACCCGTGCATCGCCCCAACTAGAGAAAGCCTGCACACGGCAAGGAAGACCCAACGTGGCCCCCCCAAATAAATAAATAAATAAATAAATTTTTTTTTAAAAAAAGAAAGCAACATCAAAAGAGATCCCCCAGTGGTGATTTCAACTTCAAATGACTAACATATTTTGTTTTTGTAGAAGCAATAGACTTCCATGATAATTCATTTTGAGAGAAATGGCCTCATAAAGGACTATGAATGGGAAACAGATGAATCCTAGATAATTCACCTAATGCTCTTCTTTTAATTATTAATCCACTAGGCAAACTCCTTCTAAAAGTTTAACTGCCATATTTTAGGTTTCAAGAAAATGAAGTTTATAAACATTAAATCAGTTCTTCTACAAGCTTCAGTTGTAATTACTGAACTACCTTTTCCATCCTTTAAACACATTTGGGGTGGGTGGGAAATGTCCTTCACATAGAGGAGGTCCAACCTCAGTCTTTTCCCTTGTGAAATACGGCTATTAAAGGTCTGATCTGGAGACCAGTGAACATGCTCAGGCTTGCTGGTTTTTCTACTGTATAGAACTGACCCTGCCTCGCTATCTTCATTTTTCCCCAATCTTCTGATTCTTCTGGTTCCTAGTGGAAAAATACACATTTATCTGCAGCCTCTTCCCCAAATGGAAATTTTCTATCAACCTTGTCTAACAGAAGAGTCTCACATGATCAATTCTTATATTTTAACAAATGATTACTTATGCATTTAAAAGGACTGAGGATTACACCTCTATACAATGCATCCCTCCACCATGCCACCCCTGCAACTGCCACAGCTGCACTGGACGTATTTATAAAAGGGATGTAATTTTTTCCCCATCAAGAAGCTCTACTATAAATCTGCTGTCATCCATTCTAGGCATTTTGCCCACACCAGGACGATGAGATCAGATTTAATTTTCCAATCACAGTCTGTGCATGTCTGATACATGGCTTAGCATATAACTGCCACGCTGTTCACTATACTTAACATCACCATGGCCTCTGAAACTCCCTAAGCCTTGGTTCCTCATCCATAAAATTAGGAAGTTGGATGGATGGTCTTTGTAGTTTCTTCACTTTGAATCCTGTTATCTATAATCTTGCTGTGTGGGCATCCCCTGAGAGCTTGTCGAAACGCATAATCTCGGGTTCCACCCAGAGCTAGGGAAATAATCTGCACGTTTAACATGATCCCCAGGCAATTTTTAAAAAACTGAAGTACAGTTGATGTACAATATTATATAAGTTACAGGTGTACAATATAGTGATTCACAATTTTTAAAGGTTATACTCCATTTATAGTTATTATAAAATATTGGCTATATGCCCTGTGTTGTACAATATATCCTTGCAGCTTATTTTATACATATTACCTCTTAATCCCCTACCCCTATATTGCCCCTCCCCACTTCCCTCTCCCCACAGGTAACCACTAGTTTGTTCTCTGTATCTGTGAGTCTGCTTCTTTTTTGTTATATTCATTCGTTTGCTGTATGTTTTAGATTCCACATATAAGTGATATCATACAGTATTTGTCTTTCTCTATCTGACTTATTTCACTTAGCATAATACATCTGATCCCAGGCGAGTCTTAAGCACATTACAGTCTGACCACTGCCACGAGGTCTACAAAGGCATCAGTACAAAATGGCCTGTTATCCCCTTCCTACAAGACAAGCCTCAAAACAAAAACAAGGTGTGAAAGGTGAGTGTGGCCAAGAAACAATATTGCCAGAAGAAACCTTGCTGCAAAACACCTCAAAGGCATGTTCATAAACCCAACCCACCCTATGGCCTTGAAGCTGTCATTCACGATAACATTTTTCTGAACCAGGAAGCCACAGGAAAGGAAAGACTAGTTATGAATTTCCTTTGTTTTGCCAGACTATTTGTCAGGCAGGAAATTACATAGGAGCCAGAGCAGGAAAGTGTTCAGGAAACAAACAGGTCATTGTTATTCAGACCCTGAGCAAAAGAATGTACTTTAAAAAGTAGAGGGCACCAGAGGACATACTTCACTGCTGTGCTCTCCCCTATAAAGACTGAATTTACGTCTTAAGCATGGACTGACTTATAGTTCAATGGAGCAGAAGTTGTTTGAAATGCTGATTTGGGGGAGAACCTATGTGGTCTTCAAGTGATTACTGCACACGGCTGGGATGTTTCGATCAGCGTGTGACTGGTGCAACAGCAATACTGTGATGGAATTGTGTCATGCTATGACATCTTGATAGCATGAGATCAGTGGCACCAATGACGCCTTCCATGCCTGTGGCCTTTACATAGCTGTTAGCTCATTTGATACCCACATCAACCTTCATAATGGGATTACTACCCTCAATGACAGTTGAGCAAACTGTGACACCAACCTTTAGAAATACATGTAAAGTTATCGGTAACTGAACTGGGATCTGAACACAAGTATCCCGATTCCTAGTGCAACCTTCTCACTATTCCATTGAAAAAAAAAACATTTTATGGAGGACGTGGCTATTTCACTTTGATTAGTAACAAATATTATAAAAATACATCCACATCTATCATCACAAGCATCCTGTTTTGCATACATTATTTCTGATCGATTTGGAAAGTGATGAATGTAATGATATCTTTTTTACATGTGAAGAAACCAAGGTAATCAAAGAGCCGGCGTCCAAGGTCACAGAGTTTCTTGATGGTGGGGCAGAGCTGAAAGGCCAGGTGTTCCCAGCTACACAGCCATGCACTGCTCCCTTCTCTAAGTGAGGCTTACCTGTCACTCCTGTTTTGATGGTCCACCCTCAGCAGCAGTTTCTCCTCTCACCCATCTCCCACTTCTTTAGATTTCCCTTTCTCTGGTAGACTGGTATAAATATGATGGCCACATGAACTGTCATTACGTTTCACCGATTGAGTCAAATTTAAGATATTTAGACTGCTTTGGATTTTGAGCGATTTCAATTTACAAGGCTGCCATATTTTCCAACATGAGGAAAAAATGAGATATAGTATCACAAAGCAAAACTGTTCCACAAATCTAGTTTTTATTTTGACCTCCCAGAAAACTGGGTCAGTCCTCTTATTTTTAGCTACACTATCAACCCTGAAAATCTCTCACGGTCTCAAAATTCAGACTCCACGTCTGAATCTGGGTTTATTTTTCTTTAGTAGTTTCTTGGACAGAGATTTTAAATGGAGCACGCTTTGTCCACTTATGGCAACAAACTACCCCTGAAGGTGATACAAACATGGCTACACGTTACTTGTGAGAACAGTCCTTGTTGCAAGTGACATTCTCCTGAAGCATCGCTTGTCTCGCTTAAAATGGAGCATACAGAAGAAGTTCCTTTTCAAGACAAATTTCGTTTTGACTTTCAAACAACGCAGATCAAACAACTTAGACCTACCAATGGCCATCAGAAATCAAGATAAAAGTCAGTCAGGCTCCCTGGTTTCTAAAAACAGAGTAGAGTTCCTACTTTATGTTTACTTGTGGAACTTGAGCCAATGACCTGATCTTATTTCCAACCACAGTAGGAGTCTTGGTCCCGCCTGGGTAGTCAGGAGCCTAAGCAATCCTGAGGGGAAAACTCTTCTAAAGTTTAAGGTAAAAACCAAGTTTACATATTACAGAAAGAATCTCAAAGTATGCTGTGTTGAGGGCATAATTCACATATATAAATGTGCCCTAGGTTTGAAGAAACAACACATAGTGAAGAATTTCGGTGTAAAGGGCTGATCTGTAGCACCGGCTTTAGCCTGTATGTGTATGGATGTTTTCCTCTGGTTAATACATATAGTGAAAATGCATATATGTCCATGAATGTAAGCAGATGCAGACTAAATGTCCTCTGCAAACTAAATTAAAATAAATGTGATTTTTATGTCTATATCCCTTAAACAAAAGTCAATGATTTCTTATGGCCTTCAACCTAGCAAGACAGTTGTCTCTTCACATGTTAGAGGAAAAACTGGCTGTCTTGGGGTAGTTGAGAGATGTATACTTTTATGGCTAAGCTCAAGGAGTTTCAAAGTTAATTATGATTATGTAGAATTTTCTCTTCAAAATTGTCTTTAAGAGCCTAACCCCTGCAGCATCACTTCACTGTGATTCCTCCTACATAAAAATGTAGTTTGCTGCTAATTATGAGTCATATACATTCAGTGCAAAGAAAACAAAAGAAACAAAAATTCACTTGCCATCCCACCAAAAATAATTTTTAACATAGTTTTATCCTTTACGGAATCAATTATTTCATCTCGTCCCCTCATCACTTTATTATCTAGTTGTTACGACTGTGGTCAAGGAGACAGAATTTTGTGAGATTACTGAAGAAGGCCCCTGGAATTGGAGTTATCAGATTTGAGGACACAGAGAGACGCAATCACAAGAATCCGTATTTCTCCAGTGCCATTCCAGAGTATGTATTTCTTTGTTCTCTGGTAGGTTGTTCTGCATAGTTCGTACAGTTTATTGTTTGTTTCTTTGTACTTGTAAGTTCTCCGCTATACAGTAAATTGGAAACATGAAATAAAACCTGAGGTTTGCTCTATCTGGGTCAGTATCACATTTCATTTTTTAAAAATTGCTCATGCTTTTAGTGAGCACAAGAAAGGATAATGTGGAAGATTATTTTAAAAAAGGACTCAAATGACTGTTTAACTGCTCTTGCATACATTTTTATAAATGCAAAGTCATTCTGGCAGCTGTATACAATCTGAGCACATACTCCCCTGGAACCTTCGCTGTGGATGCTGGGGCATTCTGGGCACCAACCCACAATATCCCCCCTTTTGCTCCACCTCAGCTCTAAGCCAACTAAGAGAGAGCAGCTGGAGATCAAAACATCACCTTTACTTCTGATAAAGGCCAGGCCCTCACCAGCCCACAGGATGCGAGTCACATATAGGGCACACGGCTTGTCAAGCTCTGTGCAGACTGCATTTCAGCTCCACCCTGTACCCCCAGCTGCACGTGACAAGGGAGGGAGTCTGAGTGATGCCCCTACCACTGTGTCCTGTCCAACCTGCGCACTGTAAGCAGTGGTCCTGTCTGATTGGCACCTTCTCCCAAACTCGTGAGAGAAATCTTTCTTACCTGGGTAAGAGACACCCTATGGGCAACAGTGCCCCTCTCAACAGCTAGTAATCATTCTCTGCTATGCTATGAAAACAGTGCACACTAATTGATTCATATCTGATAAATGCCTAATCGACAGAACTCTATACAGGCATACAATAAAGGCAATACTTCGCTTTACTGTGCTTTGCATTTTTTTACGGACTGAAGGTTTCTGGCAACCCTGTGTCAAGCAAGTCTATTGGTGCCATTTTCCCAACAGCATTTGCTCACTTTTTGTCTCTGGATCACATTTTGGTAATTGTTGCAATATTTCAAACTTTTTCATTATTATTATATTTGGATGGTGATCTATGATCAGTGTTTTTTGTTTTTTTTGTGGTACGCGGGCCTCTCACTGCTGCGGCCTCTCCCGTCGCGGAGCACAGGCTCCGAATGCGCAGGCTCAGCGGCCATGACTCACGGGCTGAGCCGCTCCGCGGCATGTGGGATCTTCCCGGACCGGGGCATGAACCTGCGTCCCCTGCATCGGCAGGCGGACCCTCAACCACTGCGCCACCAGGGAAGCCCGATCAGTGATTTTTGATGTTACCAATGCAAGAAGATTACAGATCGATAAAGGCTAAGATGATGGTTAGCATTTTAAGCAATAAGGTATTTTCTAGCTGAAGTAAGTACGTTGTTTTTTAGACACAGTGCTGTTGCATACAAAAGACTACAGCATAGTTTGAACATAACTTTGACATGCACTTGGGAAACCAAAAAATTCACATGACTAGCTTTATTGAGATATTTGCCTTATTCTGGTGGTCGGGAACCGAGTTTGCAATTATCTCTTAGGTATGCCCGTATTTTGAAGGATGTAAGGTATCGGTTACCAAGGCTGGCTAGTTCATGGTAGAAAGTAACATTTTCAACATCCATACATAGGTGATTTCACTCAAGGAGCCTAAGATTTATGCTGGTAAGTACAAGGCGTGCAGGCAGGGGTGGATAAGGTCAGCGCGAATCACAAGCGAGGATGCTCCTGTTCCTGTAGACAGCGTATCATGTTTGTATGCGTGGCAGTGCACCTGAAAGGTTTATTTATGCAGGTTGAAAAGAACCACATCAGCCCTCTATGCTCTTCTGCACACTGGCCTATGTTTGTTTTCTTTAATACAAAATGGTTCTGCAGTGAACGTTTTTAGAACAGCAATGGTCCTTTCTCTTCTGCAGTAGTGGACTCACGGGATCCCTTAACAATATAGGGGGAACCAAGCCTGGCGATGGAAAGTGCTTGGCATCTGAAGCTTGGCGATGGATGGAAAGTGTCTGTCTTTGGGGAAGCATTAATAGAGCAGATGTGGAGAGGGTGAAAGGACTCACTTTAAGAAAATTAATCTGGAGTCAAGAAAATTAGAATCATTTTATTATTAATTAATGAGCTCATTCATTCATTCACCTGTTCAGCAATCCTACGTCTTCCAGGCCAGGGCAGGAAATAACTGCCTGGAAATAACTAAGGCAGTTAGATGGGCATAAAAGTAATTCCTATACAAATGCTATGGTAAGGGGTATAGACAGAGCGAGAAAGAAACAAACTGGGACTTTGGGGTGGGGGAGATAGTGATATTACAGCTTCGCTAAGGAAGACAGGCTACTGTTCTAGTATTTACAAGTGCATGGATCAAGGCACAGAGGATGGGCTGCCCAAGAGCTGGGACTCTTCTGGTTCCTGGGACACAAGGGAGGTGAAAAGGGAAGCAGCTTAGACAGAAGCTAGGGGCTTTACATTTGTGGGATACACACAGGGCAAAGGAATATACTGACCTGCACGAAGAGTAGGCCATTAGCAAAAGCCAGACTATGGTTATTCCATGGGTTGAGTGGCCCGCAGTTCAGTAATACATAAATTATAAAGAAAAGAAAAGGATAGAGGGGAAACCTGAGGATTATAAAATCCTAAAGAGACATGTCAACATTAAAAAAAAAAGGGGAAGAAGATAGTGGGCAAGGATGTACACTAGTGATAAAAACTGAAAGATGTTTAAGGAAGTGATACAAAGAACAACAGTGTTACTTTGGAAGTAGTGGGAGGTGCACCAGGGAGGTTGTGACTGGGATAGGGTGGAGGTGCTATTGGGTGGCTGGTAATATTTTTATTCTTGACCTCAGTTTTGTCCATCAAAAGGGCAAATATGGGGGGAGAAAGAAGGTTCTATTTAGACACGTTGAGTTTGTGATATTCCAACACATCATGGTAGAGAGGTCTGGAGCCCCTGGAAATATGGGCCTGAAGAGCTTATGGAAAGACTGAAACAGGCCCACTGGGAAGCACTGGGATGAAAATGGGAGTTTTCCCATTTTCCCAGGTATTTTAGTAAAAAAGCCCACATTAGATTCTCCCAGAGGGATTTATCATACGTTGAATTCTGCTAGATAATGAACAGTTCCATCCACAGTGAAGTGTTGCATCCTCACTAAAAATTCTTTACAGTGTTGAACTGCTGTGCTTAACAATAACATCAGATTGGTGGTTACTGTTAAGAACGACATGGAGCAAAGTATTTTGCATCCAGAAAGCGTCACAGTTCTTCCCCTCACCCCCTCTTAAATCCAATCATTTCAGTATGAGCACCCATGAGATGATGAAAAAAAAAAACAACAACCTTATTTTTTTTATTCTGCAAAGAACACGTGAAAAAACTGTGTAGGAGATAAAAAATAAAGTAGACCCAACCCTTTTGCTAATTTACCTTTGAATATGCTCTCCCTTCAGACAATGATGAAATGAAATGGGGGTGCTGTTATTGAGGCCAGCCAGCTCTGCTTCAAGTTCCCTGTAAGCCACGAACCCTGGTGCCAGAGGTGTGTTCCACTGAACATGGTGGAAAATTACCCCAGATGACCACTTCCTCACCAAGAATGGATAACCCATTTTGCTGCCTGAGACAACTGTTTCCACGATATACTCCTTGCTGCCTTGTAACAGGGATCTTGCCCTAGTCTTTCCTTCTAAACGGTTTCTAATCTCCGCACTTTCTAATCTCAGCACTAGACCTCGTCCAAGCCCCTCATGCTTTTCCTGTTGAAAACTTATATGGAATTCTAGTAATTTCCCTTCTTCAAAAAAGTTGCTTAAAAATGTTATTTTCATCTCAGCAGAGTCCTCCTCCACCCTGCTCTGAAAAAGTCTCAACTCAGAAATAAAAAAACAAAAAACAGACTCCATCTTAAATTATGATATACTATATAAAGAGTTATCAGTTTGGTCTCAGATTTCTATTCTTTCCCCTTTTACACAATCAGATTAAAAATATAACTAGCTTTCTCTGAATATACAGTATCAAAACATGATCATCTTCAATAATATGTAAATAACTAACCTCAAAATTTAGAGCCCTCTACACTAATTACCACAGGGCTCCAACAACCTTTTGTGTGTGTGTTTGTGATATAAGCAGTCTTTATTCGAACATACTATAAGCTTCAACAACAAATTAAAAAATGATTCACCTTATGGTGCATTTATCCATGTCTTTTCATCTTCCAAGTGTAGTAAACATTAATTAACCTTGGCTAATTAAAACAGTCATGGTTTACAAATTTACTCATTAATCAGCCTCGAGCAAATGCAAAGGATTTAAAGCCTTTCACAATTCGAACCAGTTAAATATGGAAATTATTTTTTTTTAAGTGAAGAGGTCATAAAAAAACATGCAGTCCTTTGACTTAAATTTGAGAGTGTTTTGGAAAGAAACTTGGACAATTTTTTGGATTTGTAGAAGTCAAAGGAAATTAAAAATAAAACTGCCTGGGACTTCCCTGGCAGTCCGGTGGTTAAGACTCTGCGCTTCCACTGTAGGGGGCGTGGGTTCCATCGCTGGTTGGGGAACTAAGATCCCCCATGCCCGTGCGGTGTGGCCAAAAAATATATAAAAAATCAAAAAAACCCTGCCTGGTATGGGTTGAATTGTGTTCCCCCTCCAAAATATACCGATGTCCTAACCGCCAGTGCCTCTGAATATCACCTTATTTGGAAATGGGATCTCTGCAGATGTAATCAAGTAAAGATGAGATCATACTAGAATAAGGCCCTCAGTCCCAGATGGACCCTACAGGAGGCAGGTGGGCTCTTGGTCATATTGAAAACGACACACAGGCAGAGGTTGGAGTGATGTACCTACAAGCCAAAGAAACGTCAGTGATTGTCAGCCACAGCAGAGGCAAGAAAATGGAATGAAACAGATACTCCCCTAGGCTCTTCAGAGGGAGCATGACCCTGTGGACACGCTCATTTTAGACTTTTAACCTCCAGAATGGTGAAAGCATAAATTTCTATTGTTTTAGGCCATCCAGTTTATGGCCATTTGTTCTGGCAGTCCTAGGAAACTATTACACTACCCGTATAAGAGAATATTAACCATCTGCTAATGAGATAGCCATTTCTGACTATAAATAAATATGCAAGAGTAGAATGTAGATTTTTAGTGGGCCCTTTATTCAAGGCTGGGATAAGTGGATTGGAGAGGAGTGAAGAGCTCTATAATCTAATAGTCTAATTTGGCGCCATCAGTGCAGAGATGTTTTCCCTCTGAACACCAGAAAGTGCTTCAATGGAGACCAAAAGGTTTCTCTGTTTCAGCTCTCAGCATCTCTATTCCCTTCTACAGGGAAACCATCCACTTCCTTTTCTGGACCCTCACTGGCTGCACGGGAATTCTGGGTACCAGTGTCAACACAAGCTCAGCAAGGCAGTGGAAGGGCCTCAGTTTCAAAAACCTCGTAAACACAGAGGTTATGTTATGTTCTTTCTAAGAAGCTGGAAGCTGAATTGTCCTTGGCAGCACAACGCATGGCAAATGCCTGGCAGGTTTCAGGTTTTATTAACTCTAGGGTGATGAAAGCATAACCCTCTCTCATGCCAGAACTGAGTCTGCATATGCCAATATGACGTAGGTCATATCTCCATTCAGCAGCTAAATGGAGTGATGCTCAAATAGCTGGAGTCATCTATAACATTCAGCATATCAATTTTAACTTAGAGTCCATTCAACAAGCTGGATCTTAATGAAACTTCTCCAGGGGCCTAAAGTTTTACTTTTATTCTTGTATGAAATATGGATGATTGGAATAGAATATTTTACAGAATGAATGTTTACTACAACTAGGTTATTTGTGACTTTTGGCTCAAGACATGAGAAAAGATGGCTACCAATACCTGGTTGTGGATTTATCCTGCTCTACTTTGTTATCCTATCTGGTCTGTCCTTATGCCTCAACACTGGGAATGCTTGGCTTTCGTCACTTAGAGATGAAGAGAAGAATATGGAGAAATTAGTAAAAGAACATTTAAAAATCCATCAAATCAATCCATGTCAAGTGTATGCTTTTTATATATCAAAGAGGTCTGTACTTGAAGTTCACAAAGAGAGAGTAGAAGGCTGCTGACATGAAAACTGGTTTCAGTGACTTAGGGTAGAGAAGCAGGAAAAATGTCTTTCATGGCCTCCCTTGACTTTCTGAGGATGAAAGAACCCACATGCACTAAATAGATGATGGTTGCGGAATACTGAAGACAGGGTACACTGGATCTATACAAAAACATGGTGTAGCCAACTATTATGGACTGGATTGTATCCCCCCTGCTTCCCCAAATTCATATGTTAAAGCCTTAAGCCCTAATGTGACTGTATTTGGAGACAGGAGCTTTAAGGAGGTAATTAAGGTAAAATGAGGTCATAGGGTGGAGCCCTATTTCAACAGGCCTGGAAGATCTCTCTCACTTGTGTACAGAGAAAACGCCACGTGAGGACCCAGCAAGAAAGCAGTTATCTGCAAGCTAAGGAGAGAGGCGTCAGGAGAAACCAAACTTGCTGAGACTTTGATCTTGGACTTCCAGTTTCCAGAACTGTGAGAAAAAAAAAATTCTGTTGCTTAAGCCACCCAATCTGTGGTATTTTATTATGGCAGCCTGAGTTGACTAGAATGCCCCCCTAGTCATACCCAGATCAAAGGAAGATCAGTCAGAACAGCTTTTTCAAAGAGATTTTGCTGCTTTCTTCTTCTTCTTTTTTTGGAAAGGTAATGGCTGAAGATGAGAAAAGGAGTGTGAATTACCAGTGGGTCACCAGGGATGAGCAGTGAATTTTATGTCCTGCCCCTTTCATAAAAGTGACAAGGAAGTGATTTCTTCCAAATGTGACACAGTCCAAGGTTGGAAAGTATACTTGACCTTTGGGGCTTTTCATTTTCTGTACTTTTTCTGGCCATTTGCCAAGAAAGTTCTCAAGTGCTAGCTGCTCTGCTACCTGCCTTCACTACAGGCAGAGGGAAAATTCCAAAGGACGACTTCCTCACACATCTGGGACATTTCCAGTTACGTGGTCTACTTGCTTTGGGGGAAAAAAATAGATGGTGTATGATTTTTATGCCAAGTCTCCACAGGAGATACTTTAAGTAGCAAAGGAATATAATTTGCATTCCTGTATTATCAAAGAAATACATACACTGCTGCTTAACAGAATGAGATGCTCTTAGGTCTGGCACCTGAAGTTGGTACCCAGCGTGCCTTGTCTTGGTAATTTTTTTTTGTCAATTCGCTATGGAGACACACACTTCCTGAGCTAATGTTAGGCTCTCTGACAATCCTCCAAGATTAAGCTTTTACCGTTTGTCATTTACAATGCTGACAACTCCAGGTGTATTTTGTCAATTTTCCCTTTTATCCTTTATTAAAATAATATCACTTTCGATTTGAAGAGAGCCTAAATCAGTAGTTTCTTTGAGTAAAATGTCAGTATCAATAATAGAAAGTGAAGAATCTAAAGAGGGAAGAAAAGATTCTGGTAGGTAGAGTAGTAAATTCACAATTTCTGAAAGCAATAAAAGAGCAAATGGGGGGTTTCCCTGGTGGCGCAATGGTTGAGAGTCCGCCTGACGATGCAGGGGACGCGGGTTCGTGTCCCGGTCCGGGAAGATCCCACATGCCGCGGAGCGGCTGGGCCCGTGAGCGGCTGGGCCCGTGAGCCATGGCCACTGAGCCTGCGCGTCCGGAGCCTGTGCTCCGCAACGGGAGAGGCCACAGCAGTGAGAGGCTCGCATACCGCAAAAAAAAAAAAAAAAAAAAAAAAAAAAGCAAATGGGGAAAACATTAAGAGAGACAGCATTTGCTGACTGAAGCCTGCCCTATTCTTGTTCATTTCTTTTAGACATAGTTAATCAAAGTTAATAAGCTGTTTATGCCAATCCCTTTTCATAGCTAATAAGAAGTCTTAACGTGGATAAAGAAAACAGCCACCAACCCTGTCACAACTAAATAAATTCTCAATGAATTTGAACTTCAAGGTTAATAATGCTCTTCACTTTAATATTTTAGATAGTCACTGCTTTGGAAATAAGCACCACTAGAAATCCACATGGCTAATTTTCAATGACAGCAACTGCTATTCTTCGATGTTTAAGACCAACAGAAACATAATCTAAGCCTGTAAGAATCCTTGTATTTTTGGTACTTCATATAAACATGAGTTTTAAAACTTTTGAATATTTAAGAATCACCTGGGTAGGGTAAGGAAAATGAAGATCTTTGTAAATCAGAGGTGGAGCCCAGAGATCTGCATTTTTAACAAGAATGCCCCAAAATTATTGGGCATCACTTGGCCCCAAGAGCACATGGCTTCCAGAATAACAACTTCCACAGGGAGTGCACTGGATGAGTTCTCAGGTGCTTTTCACACCCAAGGACTTACAGCAACCAAACCAGCAAATGCCAGATACTTTCCTCTGTCCATGGCAGATGTACAAAGGTGCAGAAATCACACAGGGCAGTGAAGGAAGCCTAAGCTATGAGCTGTTGAGTCAATACACTCATCACACTAGCCTGCTCTGTTGGTGTGGACCCATCTCTTTATTTTACATCAAAGAGATCTAGAAAGCAAGCAAGGTCTCTCTCATACATTCATACAATATTTGACTTACTGGACAGGAAATTAGGCCTTTTTTTGACTTTGTTTCAGTAACTCTGCAGACAGTCTCAACTTAATTCCTCTCTTATACTCAAAAGAGGTACTTCAGGTATAAGAAAACTTCTCCATCAAGATGGAAAGAAGGAACTGAAGTGTTGAAAATTGGTTTTCTGCCAAAAGGAAGGCAAGAGAAATAAAGCAGAGACTTAGCCTATAAACTTGAAATCCATTCCGGCAAGGCCTGAGTACTAGATTAAAAATGTACTTCCCCCAGACCTCATCTATTCCTACTTTTCTTGAAACAGCTTCTGTTTTCTGTTTTCCTCATGGTAACTGCCATTGCCAACAGCAATCTGGAAACTGTTCTGATTAATTCTTAGCAGAAAACCGAGAGGCTATTCCTGTAATTATTATTATTATCCTCAAAACACTTAAATTTGGTTGGTTTGCTTCAAGTGTTCATTCTCAGTATTAAAAAAAATTGCCAAGAACTTGTTTTGACAGATGACAACACCCTAAAAAACAGGAGGAGGGAAGCAATAGTGCTTTAGGAAGTATTTCCGTTCTTTTTTTACAGAATAGCATAGAAATTGAGATCTCTAGGGTTACAGTAGACTATAAAACCTTGGAAGAAAAAAAACAGAGATGGTCTAACACTTTCACTGATCATTTAGACTCGGGACTTAAAACCATTTCCACCTAAGTTTCTTGAAATGCTACATTTCCAGCCAACATCACGTATTGCAACTTCCCTACAATTTTAGGGGCACGGAACACCAAACTGAGAGAAATATAAACTGAAGAGGAGTCAGTTTATAAATATAAACTGAAACGGGAGCCAAGTCTGCTGCATGTCATTTGTCCTTTCTTTATAGTTATTTTAAAGGCAGTGATGCTTATCAAAAAATATAAATAGTCCTGAGGGGTTTCAAGTGACAGTAGAAATGTCCCTCTCTTCTCCACAGGATATCCGGAGGGATATGGTGTCAAATTAGAGAAGACTGTACGTTTTAATTTATTAGGGAGAGGCAACCAGTTCCATAAAAAGATTGTACCCATCTAATGATCAATAGCTTATGAAGTTCCTTTTCACTTGCTCCCGTTATGACAGGGTATGACAGGTTTAAAAAATTACCAATTTGATAATTTAAAAAAATTATGTTTTGATTTTTAGTATTTAATCATGAGAAGTGTATCTTTTCATCTAAGACTATTCAGCAATTATGTATCTTTTTCTATAAATGGAGCTGTTATATTTATGAATTAAATATATTAACTTCATTTAGGTTTTCACCTTAAATACTTCTTGTGGTATATGGTTTTTTATCATGTGGATTTAGGACATAACAGTATGGGTAAATCTAAATGGCTTATTGGTGGGCTAGAATAGATCCTCACCTGTTTACTAACTTTTTGTAAGTTGAATACACTCTAAATCAGTAATTCTCAAAGTTCTGCATGCATCACAGTCACCTGGACAGCTTGTTAAAAGCTAGACTGCGAATTCCTCAACCCAGCATTGCTGATTCAGAAAGTCTGGGGTGGGACCAGAGAATGTGAATTTCTAGCAAGTCCCCAGGGGACGCTGATGCTGGTGATCCAAGAATCACAAATCTTCTAACTGAAGAATTCCTTGAAGACACGTATTTGTAATACTGGCTTGTACCTAGTAATTTGTTTCAGGAGAAACGAATGCACAAGAAATTTGATTCACACCCTCAAAGAGATTATAATTAGTACAGGATAATTAGTTGACATGTACACATCAAAACAACAGCACACACATGTAATATATAATGATCATTATAATGATCAGAGTACAGATGCTTCGTGTTAATTAAAGAATTAAAGGGAGAGGTGACACGAGAGTTTGGGATTTGGAAGCTCAAAAAGATCTCAATAGGCCAAAACTGGGCAGGGGTATTGCAGGCAGATGGAGCAGAATATGTAAATATATCCAGGGCTGTGGACGTAAGATCAGCCTTCTTGGAAGGTTAGGCTCATGAAGGAGAATAAGGGGAACAACTATTTGCTTTGCCTGTCCAGGGTTATTTTATTATTATTTAAAAAAATTGAAGCGTAGTTGATTTACAATGTTACGTTAGTTTCAGGTGTACAGCACAGTGATTCATATATATATATATATATATATATATTCTTTTTCAGATTCTTTTCCCACTATTTGCTTTGCTGTTCAGGGTTATTTTGAGAATCAAATGAGTCTTAAACAAAAAAGAGAAGAAAAGAGAGCACCTACCAAGCACCGGTGCGGTACCACGGACACCTAAGGAGACAGGAGAAACCCCCAGGGACCGGGTAGGAAGTGGGGCGAGTGAAGGGGGAGGAGAAGTGGAGGCGGGACGGGACTGGTGTCCCTGAGGGGCAGTTGGGAGAAGGGAAGGGATCCCACGTCCGAGGTGGAAACTGGGGGACCATTGGGAGGGCAGAGGATCAAAAGGGAGCATGTTCAGGTTTCCCCTGCCCACATGGGCCCTGGGGAACCTGCTGAGATCCCGGGCCGGATCCTCTGCCCACCGAGGCCCCCTCCAGCCGTGCGGGTCCTGAAAAAGTGGGAGGGAGGGAAGGGGGAGCTAAAGCAAAGGCTGGACCTCCGGGACCAGCACCCTGAGGGGCGGCTGGTGGAGGGGAGGACGTCCTACATCCAGTGGGACCCACCCATGGTTAGGGGTCCAGCAGGGACGGTGAGGGAGGGGCGCAGAGGAACAGAAGGGAACGGGGCCAGCGCTTTCCCTGTCCACTTGAGCACTGGGGAGCCGGCTGGGCTCCCGGGCCTACTCCTCTGCCCTCGGACCCTCCCTCCCGCAGTGCAGAGCCCAAGCCCTGCCCCTACACCCCAACCCGGGGCCCCACCTCTACACTCGGAGACCCCCTCTGAGACTCCCTCCAACCGCATTGGGCCTAAACCCCACCCACACACCCTCACCCAGGGCCTTACCTCCAAACTCCAGAACTCCACACTCCAGAGGCCCTCCTTTGGACATGCTGCCCCTCCCTTTCTATGCAGGTCCTAAGCAGAGGCCCCACCCCACGCTGAAACGTCACCCCCCACCCACCTAGGTCCTGCCCCACCCTAAACCCCACCCCTGCCTAAGTTCCACCCCTGCCTAAACTCCGCCTCCATAGCCAAGGCTCTTCTTTTTTTTTTTTCTTTTCTCTTTTCCTCTTTTAGATTGGGGTTCTCTTTTACCTTGTTGATTCATTGTTGTTGATTTTTTAATATTTTTATTTTTCCTAATAAATCTTTTATTTTTCTAATTTTATTTTATTCTTTATACATTATTAGTGATCACTCCTTTTGGCCTGTTGCCCCCCCCAACCCTTTTTTTTCTGCTGTAGTTTTATTTTAGCTTGTTGCAGTTGTTTCAATTATAGTTTTATTTTTTCTAATATATTTTTTATCTTTCTAATTTTATTTTGTTTTTTATTCTTTGTACGGCTCATTTTTTTCTTTCTTACTTTTTTTTTTTTTTTTTTTAACCATGCCATGAAGCTTGAGGGATCTTGGTTCCCAAGCCAGAGGTCGGGCCCAAGCTCCTGTGATGGGAACTCCAAGTCCAAACCGATGGACTAACAGAGAAACTCAGACCCCAGGGAATATCAACCGGAGTGAGGCCTCCCGGACATCATCATCTCAGTACCAAGACCCAGCTCTATATAACTGCCTGCAAACTCCACTGCTGGACATCTCAGGCCAAACAACTAGTTTGGCACGAATAAAGCACCACCCATTAAAAAAAAAAAACAAAAAAAAAAGAAGAAATGGAAAATTAAAAAAGAAATGAAAAAAAAGTTACATACGAAGGAGCAAGGTAAAAACCTATAAGACCAAATAAATGAAGATGAAATAGGCAACCTACCTGAAAAAGAATTCAGAGTAATGATAGTAAAGATGATCCAAAATCTCAGATACAGAATAGAGAAAATACAAGAGACATTTTACAAGGATCTAGAAGAACTAAAGAGCAAACAAACAGTGATGAACAACACAATTACAGAAATTAGAAATACTCTAGAAGGAATCAATAACAGAATAACTGAAGCAGAAGAACGGATAAGTGACCTGGAAGATAAAATGGTGGAAATAACTGCCAGGGAGCAGAATAAAGAAAAAACAATGAAAAGAATCGAGGACAGTCTCAGAGACCTCTGGGACAACATTAATGCACCAACATTCGAATTACAGGGGTCCCAGAAGAAGAGGAGAAAAAGAAAGGGTCTGAGAAAATATTTGAAGAGATTATAGTAGAAAACTTCCATAACATGGGAAAAGAAATAGTCAATCAAGTACAGGAAGCACAGAGAGTACCATACAGGATAAACCCAAAGAGAAACACTCCGAGACACATATTAATCAAACTATCAAAAATTAAATACAAAGAAAATATATTAAAAGCAGCAAGGGAAAAGCAACAAAATAACAGACAAAGGAATCCCCAAAAGGTTAACAGCTGATTTTTCAGTAGAAACTCTGCAGGCCAAAAGGGAGTGACAGGACATATTTAAAGTGATGAAAGGAAAAACCTACAACCAAGATTACTCTACCCAGCAAGGAACTCATTCAGATCCGATGGAGAAATTGAGACCTTTACAGATATGCAAAAGTTAAGAGAAGTCAGCACCACCAAACCAGCTTTACAACAAATGCTAAAGGAACTTCTCTAGGCAGGATACACAAGAGAAGCAAAAGACCTACAATAACAAACCCAAAACAATTAAGAAAATGGTAACAGGAACATACATATCGATAACTACCTTAAATAAAAATGGATTAAATGCTCCAACCAAAAGACACAGACTGGCTGAATGGACACAAACACAAGACCCGTACATATGCTGTCTACAGGAGACCCACTTCAGACCGAGGGACACATACAGACTGAAAGTGAGGGGAGGGAAAAAGATATTCCATGCAAATGGAAATCAAAAGAAAGCTGGAGTAGCAATTCTCATATCAGACAAAACAGACTTTAAAATAAAGACTTTTACAAGACACAAAGAAGTACACTAAATAATGATCAAAGGATCAATTCAAGAAGAAGATATAACAATTGTAAATATTTATGCACCCAACATAGGAGCACCTCAATACATAAGGCAAATGGTAACAGCCATAAAAGGGGAAATCGACAGTAACACAATCATAGTAGGGGACTTTAACAACCCACTTTCAACAATGGACAGATCATTCAAAATGAAAATAAATAAGGAAACACAGCTTTAAATAATACATTAAACAAGATGGACTTAACTGATACTTATAGGACATTCCATCCAAAAACAACAGAATACACTTTCTTCTCAAGTGCTCATGGAATATTCTCCAGGATAGACCATATCTTGGGTCACAAATCAAGCCTTGGTAAATTTAAGAAAATTGAAATCGTATCAAGTGTCTTTTCTGACCACAACACTATGAGAATAGATATCAATTATAGAAAAAAAAAACTGTAAAAAATACAAACACATGGAGGTTAAAAACAATATGTTACTAAATAACCAAGAGATCACTGAAGAAATCAAAGAGGAAATCAAAAAATACCTAGACACAAATGACAATGAAAACACGATGACCCAAAACCTATGGGATGCAGCAAAAGCAATTCTAAGAGGGAAGTTTACAGCAATACAATCCTACTGCAAGACACAAGAAACATCTCAAATAAACAACCTAACCTTACACCTAAAGCAAATAGAGAAAGAAGAACAAAAAACCCCCAAAGTTAGCAGAAGGAAAGAAATCATAAAGATCAGATCAGAAATAAATGAAGAAGAAATGAAGGAAACAATAGCAAAGATGAATAAAACTAAAAGCTGGTTCTCTGAGAAGATAAACAAGATTGATAAACCATTAGCCAGCCTCTTCAAGAAAAAAAAGAAGACTCAAATCAACAGAATTAGAAATGAAGAAGGAGAAGTAACAACTGACACTGCAGAAATACAAAGGATCATGAGACATTACTACAAGCAACTATATGCCAATAAAATGGACAACCTGGAAGAAATGGACAAATTCTTAGAAAAGCACAACCTTCTAAGACTGATCCAGGAAGAAATAGAAAATATAAACAGACCAATCACAAGGACTGAAATTGAAACTGTGATTAAAAATCACAATGCAAATCAAGCCCAGGACCAGATGGCTTCACAGGCGAATTCTATCAAACATTTAGAGAAGAGCTAATACCCAACCTTCTCAAACTCTTCCAGAATATAGCAGAGGGAGGAACACTCCCAAACTCATTCTATGAGGCCACTATCACCCTGATACCAAAACCAGACAAAGATGTCACAAAGAAAGAAAACTACAGGCCAATATCACTGATGAACATAGATGCAAAAATCCTCAACAAAATACTAGCAAACAGAATCTAACAGCACATTAAAAGGATCATACACCATATCAAGTGGGGTTTATCCCAGGAATGCAAGGATTCTTCAATATATGCAAATCAATCAATAAGATACACCATATTACCAAACGGAAGAATAAAAACCATACGATCGTCTCAATAGATGCAGAAAAAGCTTTTGACAAAATTCAACACATATTTATGATAAAAACCCTCCAGAAAGTAGGCATAGAGGGAACTTTTCTCAGAATAATAAAGGCTATATATGACAAACCCACAGCCAACATTGTTCTCAATGGTGAAAAACTGAAACCATTTCCACTAAGATCAGGAACAAGACAAGGTTGCCCACTCTCAGCACTATTATTCAACATAGTTTTGGAAGTTTTAGTCTCAGCAATCAGAAAAGAAAAAGAAATGAAAGGAATCCAGGGGCTTCCCTGGTGATGCAGTGGTTGAGAGTCTGCCTGCCGATGCAGGGGACATGGGTTCGTGCCCTAGTCTGGGAAGATTCCACATGCTGTGGAGCGGCTAGGCCTGTGAGCCATGGCCGCTGATCCTGCGTGTCCGGAGCCTGTGCTCTGCAATGGGAGAGGCCAAGGCAGTGAGAGGCCCGCGTACCACCAAAGGAAAAAAAAAAAAAAAAAAAAGGAATCAAAATCAAAAAAGAAAAAGTAAAATTGTCACTATTTGCAGATGACATGATACTATACATAGAGAATCCTAAAGATGCTACTAGAGCTAATCAATGAATTTGGTAGAGTAGCAGGATGCACAAGTAAGGCACAGAAATCTCTTGCATTCCTATACCCTAATGATGAAAAATCTGAAAGAGAAATTAAGGAAATACTCCCATTTACCACTGCAACAAAAAGAATAAAATACCTAGGAATAAACCTACCTAAGAAGATGAAAGACTTGTATGCAGAAAACTACAAGACACTGATGAAAGAAATTAAAGATGATACAAACAGATGGAGAGATATACCATGTTCGTGGATTGGAAGAATCAACATTGCGAAAATGACTCTACTACCCAAAGCAATCTACAGATTCAATGCAATCCTTATCAAACTACCAATGGCATTTTTCATAGAACTAGAACAAAAAATTTCACAATTTGTATGGAAACACAAAAGACCCCAAATAGCCAAAAGAATCTCGAGAAAGAAAAACGGAGCTGGAGGAATCAGGCTCCCTGACTTCAGGCTATACTACAAAGCTACAGTAATTAGGACAGTATGGTACTGGTACAAAAACAGAAATATAGATCAATGGAACAGGATAGAAAGCCCAGAGATAAACCCACACACATATGGTCACCTTATCTTTGATAAAGGAGGCAAGAGTATACAATGGAGAAAAGACAGCCTCTTCAATAAGTGGTGCTGGGAAACCTGGACAGCTACATGTAAAAGAATGAAAGTAGAACACATCCTCACACCATACACAAAAATAAACTCAAAATGTATTAAAGACCTAAATGTAAGGCCAGACACTATCAAACTATTAGAGGAAAACATAGGCAGAACACTCTGTGACATAAATCACAGCAAGATCATTTTTGACCCACCTCCTACAGAAATGGAAATAAAAACAAAAATAAACAAATGGGACCTAATGAAACTTAAAAAGTTTTGCACAGCAAAGTAAATGATAAATAACATGAAAAGACAACCCTCAGAATGAAGAAAATAGTTGCAAATGAAGCAACTGACAGAGGATTAATCTCCAAAATTTACAAGCAGCTCATGCAGCTCAATATCAAAAAAACAAACAACCCAATCCAAGAATGGGTGGAAGACCTAAACAGACATTTCTCCAAAGCAGATATACAGATTGCCAAGAAACACATGAAAAGATGCTCAACATCACTAATCATTAGAGAAATGCAAATCAAAACTACAATGAGGTATCACCTCACACAGGTCAGAATGGCCATCATCCAAAAATCTACAAACAATAAATGCTGGAGACGATGTGGAGAAAAGGAAACCCTCTTGCACTGTTGGTGGGAATGTAAATTGATAGAGCTACTGTGGAGAACAGTATGAAGGTTCCTTAAAAATGTAAAAATAGAACTACCATATGACCCAGCAATCCCACTACTGGGCATATAACCAGAGAAAACCATAATTCAAAAAGAGTCATGTACCACAATGTTCATTGCATCACTATTTACAATAGCCAGGACATGGAAGCAACCTACGTGTCCACTGACAGATGAATGGATAAAGAAGATGTGGTGCATATATACAAAGGAACATTACTCAGCCATAAACAGAAGCAAAATTGAGTTATTTGTAGTGAGTTGGATGGACCTAGAGTCTGTCATATAGAGTGAAATAAGTGAGAAAGAGAAAAACAAATACCGTATGCTAACACATATATATGGGATCTAAAAATAAAAAAAATGATTTTTATGAATGTAGGGGCAGGACAGGAATAAAGACACAGAAATAGAGAATGGACTTGATGACACGGGAAGGGGGAAGGGCAAGTTGGGATGAAGTGAGAGAGTAGCATGGATATATACACACTACCAAATGTAAAATAGATAGCTAGTGGTAAGCACTAGCTATTGTGCTAGTGGATTCTTAATCACCGTGCCATCAGGGAAGCCCTACCTATATACTTTTGAAACCCTGTAATATTCCCTTGATATTATTAGAGTGGTGACTGAGAATTAAGGCACTTACCTAGTGATATATCAGTGGCAATGATAAAGTTAATTTTTTTTTAATTGACTAAAGCTGTTTGAGTAGAAAACTATAACTATTAACAACGTTTCATATACAAAAAGTTTAGAAAACTGCTTTTTGGTATCATGGAAAACTTATAAACAGCAAGAAGCTTATGTTATCTGGTCACAGTCATGACTAAAGAAAAAGTTTTAGTGTAATAGAGGAAGGTTACATTATGAATGATTACGCTTTCAAGTCCAGCTCCACACATGATACTCTCCTTATTGTGTATGCCACATCAAAAAGGGCATTTTGGCAACTTTCCTTTCTATCAAATATGTTGAGTATCATTGGAGAGTAAACTCATTTTAATTATTTCAAGCCTCAGTAATCATCAACAAAACGAAGGCAGGTTTTTGCAAAAGAGTGACTAATTTAGAATTTCAAACGCCAATTTCTCTCTCCACATCTCCTGTCCTCTGCCTAAAACCTAGAATGTGAAATTTGCTTTGCTTCTAGAGTTACCTAAATAAAAACAGTATAAGACGTTAATAAGTATAATCATATTAATATGATATGTTCCCTTTTGCATTCCCAGCTCTCCACTGTTCAGGTCCCAGGAAGTTCCTTCATAACTTGGCAAAGCTTCAGAAGCAGGCCCAGAACTTCCCTTCACTATGCTAGCCTCTGAAAGAGAAGAAATGCATCATTTGCCAAGACCAGGCTGGCTCAGGCTCTTGCTTCTGAGAGGCATGAAACTTGCAGCTGGCCCTTTCTCCTGCTCTCAGATGACAATGCCTCTGGTCTCTACTGGCCTTAGGGGAAGCTTTATCAAGTTTAATGTTAAAGAGGAAGCTGAACACACAGTTCCTCTATCTGCTCTCATGGGATGGGCAGACTTTTCTAACTACCACCCAGACCAAAAGCAAAGATACTGAGACATGCATAAGACAATACAAGTAGTCACCATTTGCTGTTCCACAGAAATAGTAAGATTTAATTCATGCTTTTATGAGCACATGTAAATAAATATATTTGTAAAAAATTAAACACATTAAATAGGCTATTTTAAATTCACTGTCTCAGGTCAATGGATCTAGCAACAGTAGTTGAAATTAAGTAACACCCTAACTTTGGCCTTTTGACCACCTGTTTTTCACTCCAAGTCCAAAAGATTGTTTCTGAATAGTGTTTTGATTCATATGATGTAAACACTCCTTTGGACACATGCCTCATAATCTGGAATGGGTTAATAGATTGATCTCCTGTTTTTGATGAGACATTATACCCCAGTGTCTATGACTGATTTTCTAAAGCAGGCCATGGTATAGATGGCAGGAGAATAGTTAACAAAGAGTAACAGAGCTTACTCAGGGAGTACACTGCAAAATTTGTTTCTGAGTTGAAGAGCAAGAGGCAAATTAACATTCCTTCCAAAGTCTTTCTCACATGCAAATACATTCATCTCTCTCCCAGTTAGACTTTGTGGAAACAGATTTCAAAATTAATCTCAATTTGAAT
This sequence comes from Globicephala melas, assembly GCF_963455315.2. Lineage (NCBI taxonomy): Eukaryota > Metazoa > Chordata > Mammalia > Artiodactyla > Delphinidae > Globicephala > Globicephala melas. Next base: position 18,685,742 of record NC_083317.1, on the reverse strand, counting down.
GCATCTCTATTTTCAGGGTGGCAAATATCACTACAATTTTTTTCTTCTCTTTAAAAATATGAACCTTGAAGGCAGCTGGTTGTGAAAAACAAAATAACCAGCCCTTGTTCCCCAGTGTAAAATCACTGGTTGCTCCCCAGAATCTACCAAAAAAAATCAGGATACATCTGTGGCAGGGTTCCCTGCCAGAAGTAGTCTAGGAGTTCCCATTGTGGTCTGACTTCACCCCCCAATCATTTTAGTTAGGATTTGTTTTTGGATTTTGATTCAAATTACAGGGCCATGTGCAAGAGCTGTTGAGTTAAGGAAAAACTCTGGAACTGCACTCGATCATCACAGGCACCAGAAGAGCTCAGTGTGAGAGGCACTGCCTCAGCCTTCACCCATTTGGTCAAGGTGCACACACACACACACACACACACACATGCACACAAACATATCAGAGAATGGCATGAAAATAGACAAAACCCACCAATGTGTCACAGTTGTCATGATTTAAGGAAGAGTTCACAAAGAAATTTCCTTGAATCTCACCAAAATTTTGAGTAAAGGGTGACAGTGTGCTAAGTCAATTTTCCTGCGACTTCTAAACATTTACCCTCCTGAATGGGGTCAAAGCAGAATCACCTCATAGCGGATATCTCTTCAAGTAGTGATAGTGTTTTAAAAGTTCATTAAAAAAAATTACAATAGAAATACTCCCTGAATTGATCTACAGATTCAAGGTAATCCCTATTAAAATTCTGACTACCTTTTTAGCAGAAATGAGGAAAAAAAGACTTTAAAATTCATATGGAAAAGCAAGGGACCCCAAATAGTCAAAACAATCTTGAAAAAGAACAAAGGAGGAAGACTCACATTGCCTATTTCAAAACTTACTACAGAGCTACAATAATCAAAATAGTGTGGTATTGTAATAAGAATGTATATATAGAAGGAATAGAATTGAGAGTCAAGAAATAAACCCATATATCCCTGGTCAACTGATTTTTGACAAGGGTTCCGATACCATTTAAAGTAGAAAGAATAGTTTTTTTCAACAAATGGTGATGGGACACTGGATATCCGCATGTAAAAGAATGAAGGGGGCTTCCCTGGTGGCACAGTGGTTGAGTCCGCCTGCCGATGCAGGGCACATGGGTTCGTGCCCCAGTCCGGGAAGATCCCACATGCTGCGGAACAGCTGGGCCTGTAAGCCATGGCCACTGAGCCTGTGCGTCCGGAGCCTGTGCTCCGCAACGGGAGAGGCCACAGCAGTGAGAGGCCCGTGTACCAAAAAAATAAAAAATAAAAAAAATAATGAAGGAGGATCCTTATCTCACATTACATATAAAAATTAACTCAAAATGAATCAAAGATTTAACTATAAGAGCTAAACTATAAGACTCTTGGAAACAAACACAGGTATACATATATTTGACCTTGGATTGAGCAATTGTTCTTAGATATAATACTAAAGCATAAGCAACAGCGAAAACAAATTGATAAACTGGACTTCATCAAAGTTTTACAATTTTGTGTGTTCAAAGGATGTCAAGAAAGTGAAAAGAAAACCTACAAAAAGGGAGAAAATATTTTCAAATCATATATTTAATGAGAGTTTAGTATCCAGAATATATAAAGATCTTTTACAACTCAATAATAAAAACGCAGAGCCCTATTAAAAAATATGCAAAAGATTTTAATAGATACCGCCTACTTATTAAGACTGAAAACATAATCCATAGAGCCACTGCAATGGTATGAAATAAACAATGTGGTTTATATGTAAGTCATCTAATGACTGCCAGGGTACACTGGGATCGCAAGAAATAAGATCAATATACCACTCCGAATTATACATATTGATGTCTACAATCTATCTGCCAGAATGGCAGAGATTATGCTTATTTGTTTTAAATTAAACTTTTTGACATTCATTCTTCCTAGAAAGTGTATACTTTTTTAATAATGCTAAACGATTGACTTTTCCTTTAAAATTATGGATCAGAAAATACAGAAAAAAACACATCTGTTTGTCAGAAGGGAATATTATAAAAATTACCCAGGGAAACTGATGTTGTTTCCCTGAATAATTTCCATGTCAATAATTTACATATGTCAAGTTACATACATCAACTTTTTTTTTTTAAATATTAGTCAGCATTTAAAAATATTTTTTTAATTAATTAATTAATTTATTTGTCTGCATCGGGTCTTAGTTGTGGCACGTGAGATCTTCGTTGCCGCGTGTGGGATGTTTGTTGTGGCACGCGAGGATCTTTATTTGCGGCATGCAGGAATCTTCCCATTGAAGCATGTGGGATCTAGTTCCCTGACCAGGGATTGACCCAAGGCCCCCTGCATTGGGAGCATGGAGTCTTAGCCACTGGGCCACCAGGAAAGTCCCTACATACGTCAAAAGGACCCTATCACTGACTTCCACAGATCATCTGAATGACATACACTATATTTATAGATTCAGTCATTAAACTCCTAAGAAAAGGACAGCTTACATATCATATCCAAAAAAGGTATAAAGAACTAAATGTCTGCAAAGCACTAAACTAGACACTATGGGTGAGTTAAATGCTTAAGGGCTGTAACCTCCTAAGACTATTTACAGACCAGTTGGGTTTGAGGTATGAACTCATTGGCATTGACACATCTATGTTTTGCTGTTTAGAGACATTTCAACATGGCAGGCAAAGCATCAGAAAACTGGGTTGCTGCTGTCATAGTATACTTTTCCGTTTTGAAGATTAATATGCTTACATGTAGGTCACTTGACAACGCAGTTTCATTTTCTCATTTATGAAATGAGTTGTACTATTTTGGAAGAGTAAATGTCTTGCTTAAGAGGGAGACAAAGATATACATTTAGAGGGTAGGCAAATAAACACTGGTCAAACCTGTAATTCAGGTAATAATACTGGAAAAAATACTAATAAGGACCTCTGAGACTACTGTAAAACTAAAGGAAGAACATGTCTTTGGCAATTTATGATACAAAGAAATGTTCTTGTTGCCAAATACTTAAATCAGTTCTAAAATGTAAAATCTACTTATACTTAAAAGCCATTTCCTATGGAAAATAAGAGTGGAGTAAGTTAATAGTTCTCTCACTTTATTTACTTTTATGATTTTTTTTTTCTTCCTGATGCCCTCCCCTGACTAACAATTATACACAAGGATACTTAAAATTCTCAGTAGTAATGAATGTTCCATTTTGTTGGTCTGGAAGTGCCATAGATATTCTATTTTAAGTCTAGACTACTTTGGATTCATTAAATCCAAAAATCAATAGGTTTACTAGGAACAGAGAATGGAAACACTGTCCTTGAAATCAACATGCTGTATTTTTCCCAAAGAGCAGAAAAGTTTATCAGGAGGCCACAGTCAAATTGTAATAAAAAATTATAAGCCTTCTTTCATTAACTTGAGTTTCTTGATCTCCTGCCACATATTTCAATCCCACCCCATTCACTATGGATTTGTTCCGCCAGAGATCCTTCCAACATCTGGTTTACAATAATTCATGTTTTTACTAATTTTGAAGGCTAAAAGAAAAAAAAAAAAAAACCAGGGTATGAAACAATTAGGCCTTCCTTCCCCCTTTCCTTCCTCCTATCTTTCTCATAAATTGATCATTACAGCATTCTGTGAAACAGCCAGCCCTGAGTTGAGAGCTACAATGTTTTTAGCCTTGAGGAAGCTGTAAAATGAAGTACTCTGGTGAGTGCTGATAGAAGAATAGAATCCTTTTGGCACAGATTTAAGGAAGATTACAAAGGATAAAAAAATCCACTCATTTTGAAACAGCAAACTGACAAAGCAAAGCCGAGATGAACAATAGTAGAGATGAAGGAATTCTGCTTTTTTGAAGGGTTAAAAGATGATTAAGACAGAATATGGACATTGAAAAGAGGCATATTTTCCTTAAATTAATGATTATATCATTTGCTGAATAAAAAAAAAAATTGTCCTAAACAGCTATTTTAAATGAGGAAGGGATTCTTTCCCCCTGTACAAACGCCTTACGTCTTTCTTTACAGAAAGCTTCATAATTTGTATGCAAATACAATTTTTAAAAAAGGAAAACATTAAGTAATAAATGATGTGCCTGGGAACTTGCACATAATAGTAATTCAAACTGAACTGAAAAATTATTATAAAAGAATACACAGCAAGCTTTTATAAAACTAATAGAGTAGTTTTGATAATTCATACTTATTGGTGAAGCAAAGCAAATAGATAGCCTCAGACTCTGGTTGATGGAAGAGTCAAACCAGACAACATATTTAATAAATCAAGTGTCAAAGTATATGAATTGGGCAGAAAGCCAAACAGCAGAGGGTCATGGATAAGATATAGTACAATATTGTAAAATGTTATTAATTACAGTCCTGAGAACTCAGCTTTATTCTTTATTTTGATACCTTTGCCAACGCACCCATTTTGTTGGCTTGAGCAATCATAGCTTTAGAGAATGCTGCGGCCGAGGAAAAAGGTTTGTTTTGTGTAGCACTAGCTATGCTAGGTGCTAAGGAAGGAGCTCAGGGTGGGTCTTTAGGGTTATGGAGGAGATCACCTGATCCACCTAAGTTAAGGATCATCTACTTTGCAGCCTAGGGATTTGCTTCAACCTAGGCTATGATGACTAATACTACAGAGTACCAGGTCCTCTGCTGGATCCCAAGGATACAGACATGACCAAGACATGTCTTGGAAGATCGCACAGGACTGGGGGCTGGTGGACGTGTCAATAAACAATTAAATACAAAGTAGAGTATGGTATTAGAGGTGGATACATGGTGCTTTAGACACTGAGGTTTAGTAGAAGAAAATTCTACTGAATTGAGAGTAGGAAAGTGGGTAGCAGAGAGAGTATGAGTTTCGGACTCATGCAGACCTTGGCTCCAATTCCACTTTCATCACTTTACTATCTGTTAAGGGCAAGTTAGTTGGAGGTGCTGTCACTGAATTCACCAGTGTTGTCACTAGCGCATATGTTGCATTTGTGTGAATTATAAGAAAGCTCCACTTCACGTGGATGTGGCCCCATCCCAGAGGGCTTGGCTTCGTTAGTGGGATGTGGAATGAATGTCAGTCTATGCTTTTTCCCTAAACCACCTGTCACATCTATATGTGGTGGCCCTGAACCTCAACATGCGTGAACTTTCATAAAGAACTCAGGCCAGCAACATCATCAGTAAGAGATTCTCATCAGTTCGCTATATAACTGTCACTCAAACACCAGCTCTTCCCTCTGGCTCCCTATGCAAATTAGTCAAGGGCTTATGGGAGTGTGGACATTTCAGTTGAGTATTGAAGTATGCTGCTTTTCAAGCAAGGAAGAACCATGTGCAGGTTGTATTTTCATTTTAGCAGGGAACTCAGCCCTGAAGAGGAAGAATTTGGGTAGGAGGGGACCAAGAGGCAGGATGACTAGTTGAGAGTCCAGTGAAACTCATGTGAGAGGATAAGGATCTGAGCTAACGATGTGGATTTACAGAGCAGGGATTCCACATGAATATCGGAGGTAGAATACATAGGATTTCAGATTGATAAGCAATCATGGGTGGAGGAGAGGAAGGAATCATGGATATGTATAGGACAACTGGGATAATCCATAACTGAGATTGTAAAATGGGTCAATTGCAAGAGGGACACAATGATTTCTTCCTTACACACATAGTTTGGAGTTTGAGAAACAGGTGAAATATAGGCATACCTCGGAGACACTGCAGGCTCGGTTCCAGACCACTGCGATAAAGTATCTCAACAAAGCAAGTCACATGAATTTTTTGGTTTCCCAGTGCATATAAAAGTTATGTTTACCCTATACTGTAGTCTATTAACTGTGCAATAGCATTACGTCTAAAAAGACGATGAACATACCTTAATTAAAAAATATTTTATTGCTAAAAAATGCTAACCATCATCTGAGCCTTCAGCGAGTCACTATCTTTTTGCAATAGTAACATCAAAGATCACTCATCACAGAGCACCATCACAAATGTACTAATAATGAAATAGGTTGAAATATCAGAATAATTACCAAAATGAGACTGAAGTGAGAAAATGCTGTTGGAAAACGGTGCTGACAGACTCACTCAACACAGGGTTGCTACAAACCTTCCATCTGTGAAAAATGCAATATCTGCAAAGCGCAATAAAACGAGGTATGCCTGTGTTCTGAGTCTGGAATATGTCACTGGGACTCAGCAGACAGGTTGTTGTTATGGATATGGGATTTACTGGAGTTAACAGTAGAGCAGCATAAACAGATGGCTTTCTCAGGAAAGCACAGTGGGTGAAAACGGTCAGGGCTGGAACTCATGGCCCTGACGAATTCTAGGCTTTAGTCAGTCACACTTTACTGTTCTCACAAATTTGATGCCAGTTCCCACTTTCGCCCTTTTCTTTCTGGTGTGACTAGCTTCTTCCTCAGTTTCACCCATAATAGAGAATTCTACCCTCGTGGGAGCATAAACTACCTGAAGCAGATAAACCTATGTCACGAAAGATACTAGCAGTTCCTCAGGACTGGTGAAAACCCTTCATCTCCAGAGCAACTATTACCCTTATTTAACAAAACTATTGTATTTCTCTCCAGATGGTTTACTGTATTAAACATATTCTAACTGCCTGCATTTATAAGCACAAACTTTTATATAAACAACATGCATTTGTAGGTTCTTTTGGATCTTCTCCTTTTCCCAGCAGCTCTGAATTTTAGTATGCTTCTTACTTACACTGAACTGACTCCAAATCTAAAATCTGATTACACACAGAAAAGGCAGATGCATGCAAATCAGACTAATGACAAAGCATTTAATTAGAAATTAAATGTACAGGACATACACTGGAAGAAATCTGTGCAGATTCTATTTGGAAAGTAAGCTAAAAACCAACTTCTATTATGGAAAATTTCAAGCGCATATAAAAGTAAAGAGAATACTACAAAGAACTCCCGCTCAGCTTAAACAGCACTCAGCTTAAACAATTGGCACTCACAGCCCATCTTGTTTCATCTATGGTCCTACTTTAAAAGTAAGTTATTTTTGGGCTTCCCTGGTGGCGCAGTGGTTGAGAGTCCACCTGCCGATGCAGGGGACACGGGTTCGTGCCCCGGTCCGGGAAGATCCCACATGCTGCAGAGTGGCTGGGCCCGTGAGCCGTGGCCGCTGAGCCTGCGCGTCCGGAGCCTGTGCTCCGTGGGAGAGGCCACAGCAGTAAGAGGCCCACGTACCGCAAAAATAAATAAATAAATAAATAAAAATAATAAAAAATAAATAAAAATGGAGGCAAGAAAGATTTTTTAAATGATTATCTTTTAGGATTCGGTGTTCGGTGTACTCAGAATGACAAAACTATTTTTAAAAATGACATGCTCTTAAGCTTACTTAACAGTTTTTTTTTAAAGAAAAAATTCTATGATTCTAGTTATCGGAATATTCTCCCTGCCACTGAGATTTGAAGTTTAGTGTGTGGTTCTACTCTTGGGGCATTTTGCAACACTCAAGACAGCTGAATCACCATCTGTTCTGTGGAACTGCGACTTATTAGTGGTCACTGCTTTCAGTAGTATTTTGCTGAATGAAAACGTCTGGTAATTTAATTAGAAAGAGTCAACCATAATTACTGGCTGAGAGTGAAATATTCTAGTCCTTTGCAATGGCTTATTCCTCTATAGTTTGGTATGACTGGCAACACCTCAGTTGAAGTTCCTTATGAAAATAAGCTTGATAAGATGGCTATAAGGCCAAAATACATTCATCTAGAAGATTTGAGCTTCAGTTCATTAAGAATGTGATTTTTCTTTGATTTTGTCCCTTCTACAACTTATTGGAGGCCTTTCTTATACTTATTTAATACACAGTATTTTAAAGGTTCCTTACACGTGTCTATCCTAATATATAACAAGAATATTCGTTTCTTAAAGAAAGGATCCTGTGTGTTAATACACAACACTGAACAGACCATTATTACCTGATAAGTGCCAACTACTTGGTAGTAATACAAACAACACTTGCAAGGTATTACTAAGTTAGAAAAAAGAAGAGTAGAACAGCACTGTTATGAAATGTAAAAATCGAGCCAAGCCGTGTTTTGGGCACTTCAGAGCAGGAATTCCTGCAACCGGTACACCATCTACAACATCCTGGGTGTTCTGTTTTCAGATAACCTGCATCTGTTTTAAACCAAATTAAGCATCTACTTCCAACCCAATTAAGAAAGAACAGGACTCATTATGGAGAGGGATCCACCACACACATATTGCTTATTTACAGATGGTTTATGCACCATATCGCCTGGATTCATACATCTGCTTTATGTTGAAAGATGCACTAGGGTAATTGCATCTAAGTACTTCTGTGAGGCAACGTTAAACAAATATGGGCATTTTGGGGGTTTGTGGAGAATTATGTTATGCGATACTTTACTCCCTTTCCAAGAAAAACAGAAAAGGGAGAACTTACTCATACGAAATATTAAAGATGTCATTACGAAAACTAGGGCCATAGGAGACAGTGGGCACACAAGGTCGGTTTCCTGGTTTTGATAATGCATGATGTTACATAAGATGTTACTGCTGAGGAAGGTGGGTGATGTCTACCTTGGACTACTCTGTATTATTTTTCCAACTTCTTATGAGTGTATGATTATTTTAAAAGTTTAATGAAAGATAGCGGGCATATAGTTAATTAAGGTTAAACAACAATGTGGTCCAGAGAACACTCATGGCTATGCAGGGGGCAGGGCATGCATCAAAGAAAGATGTGTTACTGAATATAACAATAACCTCAAAGTCAAAGGTCAGAGTTTTGTGGTTTTGCTGTGCTCCTTGGGATATGCATGACATAGGCAAGTTTCTTAAATTGTAAGTTTGGGCTCCTTCATCTGAAAAATGAGGATATCATGGCACTCATAAGATTATGATAATAAAGAATTAAGAGATGAAGGGTTGTTTCTATTAAACTGTAAAGTACCAAAGCATCATAAGGTGATATTTATAAGATTGACTAAATTAGAAAACTGTTGACAAGTATAATCCAACAACAAGTGGCTCATTATCACACAAATAGACCAAAGTCAAATTACATCCCCCTCGGCTTTTGTCAGTATGCAGTTAAGACCTGATGCAATTGCTAAGATGAGAGCAACTTTCACTCCCCAGTAGCTTCACTGTACAAGGGAATCTGCTCTTTTTCCTTCCACATATTAAAACACTGATGATTCCTGATGCAGATGAACTCAGTTCCCTGATTTTCTCCTACAGGAGGAAAATATGTTTATATGCACAGAACTAGAAAAAACAGCTCACTCACCAACTTCATCCTGAATTTCCTCAGCCACAGCAGGAACATTGTAGAGCAGGGAGAGAGACTGGTTCATGCGCTCGTAAATCACGCGGAGGTGTGTCATAACCTGCAGCAAAGGATGATAGCTCCAGGTAAACCATCTCTGGAGTAAGGAGGAGTTATTTTCCTTACCAAGCACCGCAGACAGATACAAGCTTCCCAAATAAAACTGACAAAATGCTGCTGGAACTTTGAACATGAAAGGGCATCTTTATTTTTCTTATTCCCTCATTTTTTGTTCTCTAACTTTGGAGCTGCTTTAAACTTTCCATTATATTATATGCTTGTAACCATAAGATATAAAGCCAATTGAAAAGACCATTTCTGCCCAATTCTGATTCCTAATATTGAGATTCCTAAATAAGCTCTGATGCTCCATATATATATATGTCTTTGCAAAGTTTCCAACAGATGGGATCATATGGATATTTCACATGAAACATAGATATTTCATGATAGATATTTCAAAAAAGTTTTCTGTTTAAGGAAATGTAAAATTTTAGATTTCCAGAGGTAGATCCCAGTTGCCAAGTTTTGAAAATGGCAGAGTATAAAACTTATCACTACCAAGCTTCATTTAGTCTCACATTATCTCCAAGCATTACAGTAGAAATGGAGTTTATGATTGTCTTCTATAATTTAGTTGAACCAAATTTTAGCGGTTTTGGTTTATACAATTTTGTTTTCATTTTAGTCATCAGAGTTTGATGGTTCCTTAAGAATCAGTAGCAGTAGACACTCAAGATTTTTATATTCTTTGTTATTTTCATAACTCAGAAAGTGCCAAACCACATGTTGCCCTAGGACAAGCCTTTAGAATTTACCAGGTATTAAAGAACTCTTGCTATACAGGTCCAACACCCATGGCTATTCTGGAAATACCTAAAGATCCAACTCAAAGGGCAAGAACACTGAATTGTCCAAGTTGCATGATTACCACATTCTGTGCTTACCTGGGACCGGATCTGAGCAGCTTTCTTTGGATCCACCATGCGAACATGTTCAAAATGCTTTAAGGTATGCTGTCTATCTTTCTGTTCGGCACGGACATACTTCTTTAGCATGTTGAACACATGACGAGGCTGTAGGGGAAGAAAAAATTTCAGGTTTGTCCAAAATATTGCTTCTTCCAATGGCTTTGGGTCAGAGGTCCCGCTAGTTCATTCCATGATGTGAAAGCACTGTGAGTCACGTTTTTGCAATTCTCCATTCCCTTCTTACTAGGTAATTCTTATTTGATTGGTCACTTTTCATTTCTGTAACAGCATTTAGCATTTGACACATATCATGATGGCTATCCTTGTTAACATTTTTTTTTAAAATAGTGTCTTCTGCTATTGAAGGACAGTTGATTTTGGATCTGTCAGATTTAAGTTAGGTACTTTCCATTTTCCCACCCAAATATACAGGGGCATATGAGACTACAATTCTATCTGCACAGTCTTAACGGTTGTCTCAGCAGTAACTGTTGCACAAATAATCCCACCATCAGTAGCATGTAATAATCAAAATGAGAAAAATAATAGATAACCACTACTAACTTGCAGGCCAAGAAATAGCTGATAAGTTCTAAGAGACATCATATTTTTCTGGGAGAAAGGCCAATGTATTATTTTACTTTGGAGTTTAATTAAATCCTTTCCACGCCATCAGATTCTAATTCTTTCAGCAACAATTAAGTTTTTTCTTAAGTGCTTCTATTTTTTTTCTAATTGATTCCATTTCATTTTTATTCCAGTCTTACTTGAAAGCATTCATCCTCATAAAAAAAAGGGACAAGGTCTGCTTTCTCTATCTTTAACAATTCTCTTGCTACATGCATTCTACTATGATTTTTAAAAATGATTTCCAAAGATACATGTTTCTTCTTCATTAAAACAAACAAAGAAAAATTACCTATGCAAGTTCATATCAGAAATAGAATTTTGGCCATTTGGTTCTATCTAGTTATTATTAACCTGTGAGTCATGGGCACCTTGAAAGCCAGTTGGAAGGTACAGAATTTATTCAGAGATGGTGTATGTGTTTTCCAATACCTTATGGACTGTGCCTCCCCTTCTCCTGTTGCTTAGCTTAGGGCCACCTCCCTGACATGCCAGGTGGAGGTGGTACCCTTTCTCTGTGCTCCCATGAAATGCTATGCAAACCCTCATTATTGCATTTCTGACTGCTCTTTTCAACTGTGAGATTCTTAAGGGCTAGATTTTGTCTTTCTTTATCAGGAATCACAAAATATACAGTGCCTGACTCAGAAAGGGTGCTCTGTACTATACCTTCCATAGGCCACATTCCTATACTTAAGAAAAACAAAGAAATACAATGAAAAGAAAGTAAACCTGAGTTCATCTGCCTTATTTATTTCTTTTATCCTTTTATCCTAATATGCTTCTCCATAATCTTCAAAAAAGGCAGATATCACAGCTTGAAACAGTTTTGGGCAACACATCATTACAATTTTCACTGGTACTCTGAAATCTGGTTGACCCTACAAATCAGGGAATGGCCCTTTAAATCTGAAAAGTAGTAAAAGAGATAAAAACCGACAAACTTCTTCGATAATATACATATTTAAAAGACAATAGGTTTTAAATATATATATTTAAAAAAGGTGAGTTTGGGGTCAGAAATCAAAGGCCGAGTGTTGCTGAATGCAATGGATATTTTATACGCAGGACTGTGCAATCAGGATATTATATACATGCTTGTTCCTTATTCAACACCAAGTCCTAAAGAAGTCCCTCTAGTTCTACTGCAATTATGCTTCCAAAATTGGAGACTGCAACTAATTGCATTCATCAAAGGTGTCCCAGCCGACTGGCTGAATGTGCTTTCTCAGGTGCTCTATTTCATTTCTTTCCTCTTGAAAAGGCTTTGTTGTTTTAAAGAAAATGGATTTTTTTTTCTTTAAGAGCTCAAATAAGAAAAAAAATACTTCAATTGAACATAAAGATTGTTTTTCATCATAACTTTCTTTTCTTCTTTTTCTTTTTTTTTTTTTTTTTGTAGTCAGTCACCTATAAATGTTTCTACAAGGCATGTTGTCCTCAGAGGACTGTCACCTCCAAGCATGGGCACTAGGATATAACTGCTCCAAACTGGCCTTGGCATTGCTGCTCTAAGCTGAATTCTGCCAACTGACACTTGGGTCTCCCCCCACTGCTTTTTTCCACTATCATCACAAACAGTATCGATTCCCACTTGCTATTATTAATGTTAACATTAATTTTAAAATAAACACGAGTCACAAAATATCTAAGCTTCATCTGTACCATTCAGATAATGATCTTTCATACGGTGTATGTGGGAGTTAAAAATGTTGTTAGTTACTCACACAACGCTGCATCCACAGCTGCTACTCAGTACACGCTGATTTCTTCTACTCAGTCCCTACCTCCATCCCCTCCCCCTTTCCCTTTCTTCTAAGCAATAACAGTTCAGCACTTATTCACTGCTTATATGAATAAGATTGTGTTTCAAGTGCTTTATTCATAGTAACTCATTAAATCTTCCTATCAACCCTGTGACAGAGGTGCAGCTGCTTGCCCCACTACATTGATGAAGCAAACAAGGCACAAAGGAGGTTTAGGACTACGAAGCTGGTTCCATTTAGTTACAGAGCTAGTCAGGGGTACAGCAAGAACAGGTAGCCCAACATTGGCTCCGAGCCCGTTCTCCTGATCACTATGTGACCCTGCCTTTCAAGGAAACTCTAAAATGGACCACACCAAAGACATGTTCCACAAAGTAACCTATAGAACTGGAAACTGAAAAAAATCGCTGAATAGTTAGAAATGAGAGCCTGTTCTAGGAGTCCTTGCCTGGATTTCTAGCTTTTATAAGCTCAGATAATATTATTTTGGGACACGCTAATATCCGCTCTTTTAATTGTGCTGAAAATCATCCAGATTTGTTCAATCTTGGAAATATTGTCCTTGGTTTTTGGCATTCCGCTGTGCTTTAGCTAATGCCTCGGATGTAGGGAGGAGAAATAGCAAGATAGGAAGGTCCTCTTTCAATCTGTTTAGGATTACTGGAAAAAGATTATAGGTATTAATAAAAAGTTAGGCTTTTGTGACATTCATGGATTCTAGTTCTAAATCCATCCTCATCTTCTACTAAGATGGATAATTAAATGGTGAATGTGTTCGAATGCTGAAAATTGCTTATCTCCTTTAATACCGACATTTCTTTATATGTTTCAGAAGTATATTCAGAAATATATTCCTAACTTTCTCCCCCAAATCCCTAGAGCTTGACAATGAAACAGTAGCACACCGGGCTCTCGTGATGGCCCAGGCCTCTCTCTGCTGGGGAACAAAGCTCCTGTGAGGATAATAAGCCCTAAGAGCCCAGTGTAAGCCATGACCTCATCACTGTTTATGTGAGTTCAGATACACACTGCGCGTGCATCTACCAGCCTTTTCTTCCCACTGCCTACACCTCAGGACACCAGAATTCAGGAAGACACTCAGAAAGACACTCTGACGTCCCTCATTAAATGAATTACAAGGTTCTGTTTGGTTGACTTATTCACGTAAATATATTTCTAATGATCATGCTTAGAAATGAAAAATAAAAGAAATCAGATTAGTTTTTATGTTGGAGTAGACAGACAAATCATGTCAAATGAAATGGCAGACGATACCTCATAAACGCTATTTTAGTTAAGAAAGAAAAATAGATAACATTCCTTTGTACTTCTGTATATTCATTTGCTTTAGTTAAAAAAAAAAAAAAAGAGTTCTGCCTTTGGTATGTGATTCATGAGTGTTTCATTCAAATACAGAAATAACTGCCTTTACAATTTTTAGGCAGAACGCAGAATTTCCAAGGCTTAAAACTATTTCTAGAGCTATTTCACATATCACAGAATAACAGGGAACCTCCATTGTTTCGGGAATTTTATTTCATTATGTTAGGACAAAGATGAATTTCTTAAAATTTTAATTAAAAACTCAGAACATTCATATAGAAATGATAGGAAAAAATACCTGGTATCTATAGAAATATATTCTCTTAAAGTAACTGCTATTCTACTGTCATGATCCTTACATTTAAGACAGGATTATTCAGGCGATTAGAAAAACAAGCTTAAGAATTCAGTGGCTCATTGTAAGGATATTGGCAGTAAGCAGAGATTAGGAAACATTTTAACCTCTATGCATATAATTTCAACCTTTCTCAAGTCTTTAACATCTTCTGTAACTAGTAATAACATTTTTTTCTGCCAAATTCCCCTCATTCCACAATATTCTATGCATTAATACTGAAATCTGGTTATATTGCCATTGAATGGCTAATCTTATTATTAAAAATTATAGCAAAGAACAGAGATAATAAAAGGAAAAGGTCTGCCCCAGGGGGACTAATTATATCCAATCCTTTTTTTATTGTCATTATTGTTTCTGAGTGTTTAGCCCATAATTACAAAGCATCTATTTGCATCAGATGTAGCACTTTTCAGTACACATTAAATTCACTTCACAATCACACTGCATTAAAAAAAATCATTTCAAAAAGAAATTTCGTAAAGGATTAAGAGTAGGCCCTACTAAAATAGATTATACTGAACCTGAAAATAGAAGATTTACATTTTGGAACATTAACCATTTCCCTCTCTTGGAACAAGAGTGTAACATATCACTAACTCCTGGCTCAGTTCCTGGCATAATTTGGTTGTCAAAAAAATGTTAATTAAATTAATGAATAACCTAGAGCTAAATATAACTTGCACAAGTAGTTCCAGGGGCAAAATATATCCTTCACGGCATCTGAGTTGAAAATAACCATCTCTCAACCAAGAAGAGATGCATTCCCAATTTTTTGGTACATACTGATCTATCCACCCAGTCTGTTGGGGTCCTTTAGGGAGCTGTTTTAATGGGGAACTCTTCCCAGAAAATATTTCATAGGCTCTACAGAATGTTCAAACCCCAGTGTCCACAAGATTCATATCCTTAATTTCAAAAGATGTTATAGTTTGTCTTCTTGTGGCTTGGGTTTTGATGTCAGGCTGATGCATGGAATTTTGAAAGAAATTTCACAGCCTTTCCCTCTAAAAGGTAACTTTAAGAAATTAATGTTCCCACTTCTCAGATGTATTGCCTTTTTCACTTGGTTCTTTTATGCAATTTCATAAACTTGGTGTCCATGGACTTTGGATCAATCAGACACATTTGACTGACTCAATGCCAATCACGTCTGAGTGGGTAGCTTTCTATTCCACAGTTCACTTGGAACTGTGGTACATTAAGACACAATTGTTCAGCTCCACTCTGCCTCTCTGCAGCGTTATGCTTGATGTAGAAATCTGGCGTCTTATCATAACAGACACTTGTGCCTGAAACCATCTCCTGATGGGAGGGAATGATCTGTCAAGAGCCTTTAAAAGCCCTAAGCATAATCTTGTCAAGAAGGAAGTAAATGAGTCACTTTATGGGGAAGCACCCTAACCTTTCTAGTTCACAAGGGACGTATTCAGAAAACCCTCTCCTGAAGCATTAAATTGAACCCTAGTTGTTTCCAACCCTGTGACTGGGGAAGTTAATCACCTACCAAGAAAATGCAATTCTCTCCTGTTTTCATAAGTAGGTTCAGGGCCATTATTTTCACAGTTCTACATCTTGGATTTTGAGATATCTTGAGCACATAGATGTACAATGTACAAAATCTCTGTGTGCAGGTTTAAAAAACTCCCTTAAGAGAGTTTATCCTCTTTCCGCTTGAGATGGTCTCTTGGATGAGTTTATTTTGCCACGGTAGACCTCCCTCGGCATTTCACATGCACTCTCACGGCTGCAAGAAAAATCTGAAAAAAAAAACCCATTTGGGGAAGCTTCCACGGGAACCTTTGATCACAAAGGTTTAAAACTAGGAGTTGAGCTAAAGTCCACTGCATATTGCTTTCTTCAGAAGAGCACATAAGTGATTTTTGTAATAGTTTAACATGACTGTAAGAAGGCAAATGACAATTCTATGTCAGGTTGAACATAGAAGTGTTGAAGAAGCAACAGAGGAAATGGGAGTAGATTCTCATGCGCGGCTCCATTCAGTGTTCCTCCAGCTTTGGTAACATGGAGGCATTAGATATATCCCTTCCCAGCATATCCAGATTACTATTTGGCTCTGTAACACAGCACAGCAGTACACAGGCAAAGCCATCTCCCATCCCATCCCTCCTCCACAAGGAGGCAGACGACTTCCTAATAGGGACAAGGCACCAAAGCCTCTATAGTCTGTCCTAACAATCGTTCTCTTCTCAGGGAGGAAGATATCTTTCTACTTCACAGTCTCATCTCAACCTTCGATTAATCCTTTTGTTTTTCTAATTATGGCTAACAAAAAGCTAGACAATGCTAATTACAAAAAAGTAGAATGATTAACCCCAATTTGCAAATAGAGGAGAAAGAATCCTTCTAATTAAGTCACTTGTTCCAAGTTATAAGATGGCAAACTTGGTAATTAAAAATAGGTGTTTATACTGTACTATAAAATATGGGAAATAAGGGTGGTTTTAATCCTGTCACTCACAAATTAGGGACCTCTGGACAGTTTGTCATATCTGGTAGGTTTTAGTTTGTTTCTGGGATATTTTGCTAGTTCTCAGCAATAATTTATTTTGGTTACCGTGACATAAGAAATACATGTTTCGGGCTCCCCTGGTGGCGCAGTGGTTGAGAGTCCGCCTGCCGATGCAGGGGACACGGGTTCGTGCCCCGGTCCGGGAAGATCCCACATGCCGCGGAGTGGCTGGGCCCGTGAGCCATGGCCGCTGAGCCTGCGCGTCCGGAGCCTGTGCTCCGCAACAGGAGAAACCACAACAGTGAGAGGCCCGTGTACCAGAAAAAAAGAAATACATGTTTGGTCTCTGACCCCAGTTCCTGACACAGAGCTCCTGAAACAGTTATAAAATTTGGTGGCAGGAGCATGTTTTGTCATAGTATTTGGTCTTAGTCCTTGGTTCCAGACACAAGAGCTTATTAGACCCTTAGAGAGATAAGAGTATCTTTTTGTATGCTAATGAGGTGACTCTTGGAGGATGGGAACTGGTTGCTTAGAGGAACCAATATTTGGTCTTAGTCCTTGGTTCCAGACACAAGAGAACCAACCAAATGATTAGAGGGTTGGAGCTTTCAGCCCCGTTTTCTGATCTCCAGGGAAGGGAGAGGGGCTGGAGACTGAGTTTAATCACCAATAGCCAATGATTTAATCATTCATGGCTACTTAATGGAACCTCCCCAAGAAAACCCCTAAGCAATGGAATTCAGAGAGCTTCTCAGCTGGAGAACACATTGGGATGCCAGGAGGGTACCACGCCTCGAGAGGGCATGCAAGCTGCACACCCCTTCCCCCATACTGTGCCCTACAGTCTTTTCCATCTAACTCTTCCTGAGTTCTATCCTTTACAATACATTGCTAACAGTAAATAAGGTACTTATTCTGTGAGTTGTTCTAGTGAATTATCAAACCTGAGGAGCAGGTCATGGGGACCCTTGATTTATAGCTGGTGCATCAGAAATACAAGGTGAAAATCTAGGATTTTGCGACTGGCTTCTGAAGTGAGGGAGGGGGCAGCCTTGTGGGACTGAACCCTTAACCCGTGGCGATCTATGCTAACTACAGGTAGTTAGTGTCAGAATTATTTTATGGGAGGGAAAACCCCACACATATTTGGTGTCAGAGTACTAAGAGCAGAGGGACCGGTTCTTTCTTCAGTTACACAGACCCCAGCTATACATCAATGAAGACAGCATACAGAACTGAAATTTAGGATCTGGCCCAAACCCCATGATTTATGCTTTTGGACCAGCTTAGCATCCATTGGATACAGAGCTTGGATCTGCTGACCTGCGAGCAAAGAAGCGCCAGAAAGTGTTTGGATTTGTATGTCTTCAACTCTCGTTTAGTCACGCAGTGAAACATGCTGAAGCCCTCAGTGATGAACAGGATTATTAACGCAACCCAGATGGCAAAGCCCGCAGAGTTGAGGAAGAAATCGTAAACAAAAGATGTTTTAAGATACCACAGACCTTCAGAAAGATTTGTCAAATGGTCTGATCATCTGACAAATGCCAACTATGACATACTCTTGACTTCTTAAGAGAGAATTACAATATGCTTCAATTTTGTATATTCATACTTAGATTTCGGCATTTTTGCTTCACAAATCCCCCAAGTGGCTACACCATGTTCTAAGATATGCACATTTATATTTCTTTCAATTTCACTCTCTTCTCATACTCTACCTAACCACAGTGCCTTGACCTCCTAGAAACAATATAAGGAAACCTATGTGTAATTTTGTGTGCACACACACACGTTTCTAGGGAGAAGATCCCTTGTTGCTATCTGTTCTGTAGGGCAGATATCTGTAACGCCAGACAGTTAAGTAACCACTGGATTATTAAATAATGTGCTATGCATTTGTCTAAAACAACTAAATATTTATGTTTTCATAATGGGCTTTCATTTTCAAGAATGAATGAAAATAGGTATTGACATATAAATATGTATGTGCAACCTTTGCTAGAACGAAATATGACATCCCAGTGCTGTATGTTTGACAGCATCGGATGAAGAGCTATTTCGACTTTGAAGACAGTGACTAAGTGGGGCTCTGCTATGGAGGGAATCTGGGTGAGGAATAGGGTCTCAGAGGCACAGGACAGCTTTCAAGTGGATGCCTTGCCTACATACATCTTAATTTTCTATTTAACTTAATTCAATTAAAAACAGAAAACACTAGTGTCTCTCATTACACACTTCCTGCTGGTCTTTAGTAAGATCTGTCTATTCAGCTAGGTAAAGATTCAAAGCAAGGTAAGACGTAATACTGAGAGGCTTTTCCGGAATAGCATGCAAACCACACAGCACAGTTTATAGGACTTTGTTTAATAAATGAGAATTCTCCCATTTGTCTTTCCACCCACCATTTGATATGGGGTCTGTCCTTAAAAGCTCTCAAGTTAACAAGTCCCCTTGTGCTCACCAAATTTTACAAACCTCAACTAAAAATAAATGAATGATGAATGAATGAATAATAAATATATAAGGTACAGGATAATTATATTCCTCAAAGATGATTTTCAAGCCAGTAATCTTTTAAGTACATTCTGATCAGCTTTACAAAATTTTGATTATATTCAAAACTTGGGGACTTCCCTGGTGGCGCAGTCGTTAAGAATACGCCTGCCAATGCAGGGGACACGGCTTCAAGCCCTTGTCTGGGACGATCCCACATGCCGCGGAGCAACTAAGCCCATGTGCCACAACTATTGAGCCCGCGTGTCACAACTACTGGAGCCCATGTGCCTAGAGCCCGTGCTCTGCAACAAGAGAAGCCACTGCATTGAGGAGCCTGCGCACCGCAACGAAGAGTAGCCCCCACTCACTGCAACTAGAGAAAGCCCACGCGCAGCAATGAAGACCCAAGGCAGCCAAAAATAAATAAATTGAAAAAAACAACAAAAAACTTGAGGGTAGGATGTTTGAAACTTCTTAGTGCTCATCTTCCTCAGTGCCTTCACATATTAAGATGTCAGCAAATAACTTCTAATTTATTTACCATCCATTATATTGAGGTGTAGATGCAGTATATTTACCTTGGAGATATATATTATCTACATATATTCTATCAACGCTTCCTATTTCTTTTGCGACCAGAAGTGATTAGCAGAAAATGAAGAACTGCAGGGAGAAGGGCAGTTAGAAATTATATAAAAACAAAAGCAGTCAAGTTTAGCACCTCAGTTTCTGTTTACGTTATAAAACATATAGTTACACCAACATTCATATTGGCTAAAGACTGATTTAGTTGGTACCTCCTCGTGCTGTCACTAGTTTGCCTGCCACGGCATACCAACTAATTGCTGCCTTTTATTTTCTCCAACGATTGCTACTTTTTATTGAACACGTATTGCCCTGCTGCTAAAATACACCTAACAGCAGTGAGCAAAATCTCAATTTAGGGAAAAAACCGTGCTCCTTCATAGTAAATCTCACAAATCATTCTACTAAAGAATTGTATGAAGACATTTTCAGGAATCTCAAGAAAATTTAACATTTGGCTGAAGTAATCTAGTATACTGTTGGTGGGAGTGTAAACTGGTAGAGCCATTATGGAAAGCAGCATGGAGATTCCTCAAAAAATTAAAAATAGAACTACCATACAATCTAGCAATTCCATTCCTTGGTATTTACCCAAAGAGAATGAAGACACTAATTCGGAAAGATGTATGCACCCCAATGTTCATAGTAGGTTTATTTACAATAGCCAAGATATAAAAGCAACCTAAGTGCCAACTGCCAGATGAATGTGTAAAGAAGATGTAGTATAGGGCTTCTCTGGTGGCGCAGTGGTTGGGAGTCCGCCTGCCGATGCAGGGGACACGTATTTGTGCCCCAGTTCGGGAGGATCCCACATGCTGCGGAGCGGCTGGGCCCGTGAGCCATGGCCGCTGAGCCTGCATGTCCGGAGCCTGTGCTCCGCAATGGGAGAAGCCACAGCAGTGAGAGGCCCTCGTACCACAAAAAAAAAAAAAAAAAAAAAAAAAAAAAAAAAAAAAAAGTGTGGTATATACACTTGCAACAGCATGGATGAATCTGGAGAGTATTATAATTAGTGAAATAAATCAGACAAAGACAAATACTATGTTTTCACGTATATGGGGAATCCAAAAAATAAAACAAATGAACAAATATAAAGAAACAAAAACAGACTCACAGATACAGAGAACAAACTGATGGTCACCAGCAGGAGAAGAGGGGAATAATGGGTGAAATTGGTGAAGGGGATTAAGAGGTAGAAACCTCTAGTTGTAAAACAAACACGTCCCAGGGATGTAATGTACAGCATGGGGAATACAGTCAATAATATTATATAATAACTCTGTATGGTATGCAATCCATAAAAATATATAATCACTATGTTTTACACCTGAACCTAATATAATATTGTAAGTCAACTATACTTCAATTAGAAAAAAAAGAAAAGAAATGAGAAAGGAAAGAGTGCAGGTGCTAAAGAAACTGCCTCCCAATTTTTTTGCTCAATTAAATGTTGAGAGTCTGAGTGTGAAGCATCAGATACAAACATGAAATTAATTTTAGTATGGATAAGATGGCTGCAATGCAGTATTTAGTATCCAAATTTAGTATGGATAAGATATCTCCTGAGACAGTGGATAAAAACCAAAACAACACTACTGGCACACAGACACACAGACATACATGAAAATGTTTCTTAATTCTTTCTTCTACATAGAAAATTCTTAAAAGTTGTTGAAGTCAGGATAGTAATTAGGATGTTGTCTAATGGAGATTTAGACTGAGTATCTGTAAAGACACCAAAAATCCCAGAATTACATAGAAAGCTTTGGCTTTTTGTCTCTTATCTTTAAAACATTTCAGTTCTTACTCCAGCTCCTAAATTTTTCCAGACCTAAGCCTACAATGGAAAGTTTATTTTAAACAGAAATTCCTATGCGGCCTTTAGTTTATCTATATGGGATCCCACTTAAGTATAGTTTCTCTTCAGATTACAGAGAATGTTGAACAGTCAGGCAATAGCATAATCTTTTCTCCATCTATGAAGTAGACTCTGCCAGTTACAGGAGGGAAGGCTCAGATAGTATTTAACTCATTATTTCATGAGTTGCATCAATTTGAGCTCTGTGAAAGTAAGAAGCCAAAGTCCTGTGTTTTGTGATGATAATTTAGTTTAAAGCAGTACTTATGTTTAGTAGCTTAAAGGCCTCCAAGGGTGATAGAAGTTTAACAACCTGTGATGCCACTTTGGAGAAGACTTTAACTTTTCTGGAAAAAAAAGTGTAACTCCTTTATTTTTCCAAGGAAATTTTTAAAGAAGTGAAAATTTTGAAGAGCTGGTCCTTAGAAGAGTTACTAGCCCTCTACAGATTAAGAGTTTATCCTAGTGCAAAGACACAACTGCATTCTAATTTTTTTATTCCTGGGGGTTGAGAGAGGGGGAAAGAGGATGGACGGACATGGAGAGACTGTTTTAACAACTGTAATATGTGAAGTATATATGTATATAAAAATTCTAAATATGATTCAAACAATGCACTTCTAGGTTGGCCATTCAGTGTATCAGCCAGTAGGAATGTAATTCATCAAAAAGGAAATTTGGAACATAAAGCACACACAGACACAGGGACTCACAAATGAAATTCGTGGTAGACCAAGGAATTCCAGCTGCACAAAAACATCATCACGTCATACTTCCAAGCTTGGGTTTAAAAAAAAAATGAAAGCATGGATTAAACCTAAGCTTCAAAGAGACTGTATAAACAATCCGCGTTGCTCCAGATTCCTGTTTGTGAAGTTGGGGACTATTTGGCAAAAGTGGTCAGGGTTAAGGGGATAGTTATTCTGACGTGATTATCAGCTACAGAATCTACAGAAAAAACACCTGACTAATTCATTTTCTTATATTCAGCTAACATTGAGTAAATATTTTGTATTTCCCAGGCACTGTGTAAGTATGAGGGAGGTTTCAGAAATACTTATTTATGGCTCCAATACAAGACATGACCTTTCTCAGAGAGTTACTGGCAAGCTTCTGATTTATGTCTTTCAACAGCAGTATATAAAAGTCCTCAAGAAGGGATTTAGAATTTTCTCTCATTTTCCAAAGTGTGGAGCTAAGTGCCATGTCAAGCTACACATTAAAATTCAAATAAAACCCACAAAGACAATAACTTAACAAAAATGGCAGGTAATCCCAAGATTGCATGCCTGTAACTACCCAGTCCCAGTTTTTATTAGATGGGAGAGTTTTATGCATTTCTAGGTAAGAATTCAACATGAATCTTGGATCAATCAACAAATATCTGATTTTTTGACAGTTAAATAGTTCTTCTTAATCCAATTTAAAATTTTTATTTCAAATAAACATGTTGTCTAATTCTACACGGCATGATCACCTGACTCTGGGCAAGCATGATTATGACCAAATCTGAAATTATCCCCTTTGATAACACAAGAAGCTTTGGCAAACATTATTCTTGTCACTGTCTTTCCTGTGATGGCTGATGGGACTGAACTGAAAGATATGAAATATGCATTTGTTGAAGACTCCATTCAGTCCTCATCTTACTTTTAGCTCTATCAATGACCATTTAGCAAAGATCTTACTTCAGAAATAGGACTTTTAGCTGGAACACTTCACTAAATGTCAGCTGTTCAGATTCTGGTCTCAACACCCACTGCCCTGCCTTGCTCTGGCAAATGATGCTGATGGCCCCGCACCCCAAAATAAAGTCCTGTAAAAAAAGACAGTAACCAAGGAACTCATTCTCCAGATACATAAACATAATTTTACTGAACAGTGCCAGGACAGATGTTTTTCTGAAGAGAAAATGAAAATGCTAATGTGAATATTCTTTTTCAAAAGGTTTCTGTTCTGAGAGGAAGCCTGGTCTGGTAGAAGGCCCCGCGGTGGTCACCTGTGACTCACAGCTCCACCCTGTCCATTACTAGTGGTGTCACCCTGAACTAGCCACTCAATCTCAGTGACGCCATTGGTAAAACAGGGTCAATACTATTTCGCCATCTGGAAGACTACCAGAGCTCTCTTACGGTTCCTCAGAGCTTTCTGCTCTGAACCTTAGTATAGAAAGAAAAATCAAAATGACGAGGAGAATCAGTGCAAGTGGGTGTTTTTTTGGTTTAGTTACATAGTGTACACACAGACTGCCATTTCCAGCCAAGATAAGTAGTGGAAACTAGATTTACCTTGCTGCCAGTAACCACCAAAAAATGGACAAACTATATAGGACTATATTTCTGTAAGATATCAGATGCCAGGTAAAGGACAGAGACCACTGAGAAATAAGAAACATATTATGAACTCTACAATTGCCCAAGCTTACTGCCTTGAGTTTCCAGGCTGTGGCTCCAGGCGTGGAAACCCAGTCAGAGCCTGGGAGATTCCAGAGAGCTGAAGATATGGGGTGAGAGTCTGAAGAGACGGAGGTGGCTGGCAGTCACAGGAAAAAATACTGGAGAGGAAGGAGTTGCTCAGAGAGAGAAACTGGAGATGATACCCTATGAGAATACAGCTGACTAATGATCAATGCACAGACATGAAAGAAACATGAGGCCATGGGGAAAAAAATCACCCAAAAGGATTAGCGGTAACAGTGTCTGGTGTTCACACAGGGTCAGAAATAGTACTTGTTTCCATGATCTAGATGGAAAAACTCAACATTCATGGTAGATTACTCAGAAGGATCTTGCTTCAGGATTGAGGAATCACTAGCCACAGGTTGATAACTACTCTGTTTCCAAGTAATTTACTGCATTACAGAACAAAGCTCAGGAATAGTAATAGGTATCCCAAAATACCCAGCACTCAACAAGGTGAACTTCACAATGCCGGAAAGCCAATAACAAAATTCCAAAGGTTCAAAAATTAAGTAAAGATATGGAAAATATGAAACAAACATACAAAAATCCAGATTAAAATTCTAGACATGAAAACTATAATGTATGATATGAAAAACAGCCAGAGGGGATTAATGGCAGGTTGAAATATACCAGGACACATCATAATCAAATTGCTCAAAACTAGTGATAAAGGAAAAAACCCTAAAAGCAACCAGATTAAAAAAAAAAAAGATATATTATTTACAGAGACATAAAGAAAAGGATGATATAAGTATTTTTGTTGCAAACAATGCAAATAAGAAGACAATGGAGCATCAACATCAAGGCAATTGAAGAAAAACTTCAACTCAGCTCAGAATTCTATCCCAGTAAAAATGTCTTTTAAAGGAAAGGTGAAATAAGGATATTTTCAGGCATACCCAAGCACAAAGAATTCTTTACGAATCTAAATGCATTAAAATAAATTTTAAAGGAAGTCCTCTGGGTAGAAGAAAAATGATTCCAGATGGACCTACACAAGGAACAAAGAACACCAGAAATGGTAAATATATAGGTAAGTAAATATTTTTCTTATTATTTAACTCTTTAAAAGATAATTGACTGTTTAAGAAATAACAATAATGTAGTATGGAAAAAGTATGACAACAACAGCCCAAAGAGTAGGAAATGCGAAATGGAAGTAACTTATTGTAAGGTTCTTGTAATATAAGGGAAGTGGTATAACATCATTTGTACTGGTATAATACCATTGTGAAAAGTTAAAGATGTTTTCTACAAACTCTAAAGCAAACACTAAAATAAAGAGTTAAAGGTAAAAGCCAACAAAGGACACAAAATAGAATCATAAAATATATTCAATTAATCCAAAAGGTAGCAAAAAATAAAGGGGGAACGAGGAACAGATGGGACAACTAGAAAACAAATTGCATGATGATGGATTTAGGCATAATCATATCAATAACTTCATTAAATGGTCTTCTTAATTAAAGGGCAAGACCCAAGTATATACTGCTTAGAAGAAATGTACTTCAAAGATAAACAAATAGGTTAAACAAAAACACAAGAATGGGGCTTCCCTGGTGGCGCAGTGGTTGAGAGTCCGCCTGCCGATGCAGGGGACACGGGTTCGTGCCCCGGTCCGGAAAGATCCCACATGCCAGAGCGGCTGGGCCTGTGAGCCATGGCCGCTGAGCCTGCGCGTCCAGAGCCTGTGCTCCACAACGGAAGAGGCCACACAAGGATGGAAAAATGATACACTATGATACATTAAAAGAAAGCTAGAGTATCTTAATTAATATCAGACACAGTAATTTTAGAGCAAAACATATTACTAGGGATAAAGAAGGACATTTCATAATGATAAGGGGGGTAGAGAGGACATAACAACACTGAATGTTTATGCACCTAAGAACAGATCCTCAAAATACACAAAGCAAAACCTGAGGGTATCACATGAGAAAGAGTCCAATCCACAATTATAGTTGGAGATTTCAATATTCCTCACTCAGTAATGGATAGAACAAGCGGACATGATGTACACACACTCATGCTCAGAATGTTCCTTACATCCAAAGTAAGCTCTCCCATGAAGCCTATGCTTGCAGTGCTTGGTAAGCCTTTCTGAGCATTTATCCCTGAATACCACAAATAAACGCCTTTGCTGTGGACATCATGACCAAATAGGGCTCCTATCCCCAGAGAATATGGCTGCTGTTCTCAGCAGGAAATTTCAGTTCTAGGTCCTATTTTTCCACTAAAAATCCTTATAACCCAGCCAAATCTCAGCTTTTCTTGATCTCAGTTACATCACATGATAAGGGGGCTGGGCTAGGTTACATCTAAATTCCTTCCAGCTCTTGTGGTTCCCTGACTTCAACTATATCATGAACTGTCACCATCCAGGGATATCAACTCAAATCAGGTCTTGCACTGTGAGTCCCTGGGAAGCCTGTCTGACCCCTCGTTGGAAAGGTGTGTCTACTGTGCAGAGATGGTACTATGGAGGCAGCTGCTCTGTGACCCTTTAACCTTCAAGATAAAACAGACTGAGGTTGAACCTGTGAATAATGGTGCTCTTAGAAACTTCTCCTGATTGCTTTCTTATGGCCTTCAGTCTCCAGTGTCCCCATGCCTACTGGCTGCTGTGCCCTGAGCTGTGAAGGGAGGCCTACCCGAGGTGGCACAGCCTGCAGAGCGGTGATGTAATTCTCCAGGGCCAGGCGGCGGCGGTCATTGAGCATGGCTTCCACTCTGGCCATGTGCGTCTCCACCAACTGCTGTCTCTCGTTGGCTGCTTCCTGCTCCAGAGACTCCACCTTTTCCTGGAAATGCTGCCGTCACAAACAGAGGCACATGACAATCGGGAACCAGACAAATAGGACGGAGCAGCAAATTCAAGTCTTTTAAAAGGGATATATACTTTGTTGTGTTCAAAGACTTCAGTCATTCCAACATTTTGACTAATTCAGCATGTTTTCTGGGTTCCCCTCCATTTCCCTGCTTTTCAGCCCCAGACCTAATTTCTCAATGTAAATCATTATTTTATATGGTCACTGAAAACTGATTTGACTAACCGTAAGGTAGAATAAATGTATATACTCTTGAAACTCTAAATTACATGCATATTTATGAAAGTCCTCTCTTACTCAAAGAACTTTAAGAAAATGATCATGATAACCTCATGGTTTACTGAAGGTAATTCTCAGAGGGGTTCCAGTCAAAAATTCAAATTATCATGTAAATTTGCCACGGGGAAGAAGTAGCAGAAGATTATGGCAACCAGAAAGATATATTACTGATAAAAATTAGACTTTAAGTAACAATGTGAGTTTTAAAGAAATGAATTATAATGAGCTAATTGGGAGCAAAAGTAAGGCAGGGTTTAAGCAACTGAATTATTAGACAATGATGAGCAGTAGTCCAAGTTGAGGGAAATAGGAACGATCAGGCATGAGGTTCCAGCAGTTGCTTGAAAAGGTGCAGGCACTACATCAACAAGGGTGTGATGCTTGGTGGAGGAGGGACTCAGGGTTTACCTGGATCACTGCTTTCTTATCAGCTTTAGGCAAGTTCTTTGCTTGACGCTCTGCCTCTTCCCACTCTCTCATGACCTACAAAAGGAGGAAATCATTTAAAACCATCAGTTCTTTCTTCAAATATAGATTTAATGAGCTAGATCACTGTGTTTTTTTTTTCTACATTTGACATTTTAAACATGACAAATATGATCACGTTCCATTCCTAGCTCAATAATATTTGACCTCTCACTAAGATGTATATACTCTATCACAGCAGTACAGTAAACATAAATGTTCACCTTTATATGGCTCTTTGAAACAAAGTTGGTGTTTTTTCTTTTCTATTACTTTCAGAAATAGCTGAAAGTCATTTTATTTGATGTGCACCAATGTCAACGATTCCTAAAAGGCATATATTACCTGTACAAGGTCTTCCAACATTAAATTGAACACGTTGGTTTTAGTCTTTTGTGAAAGCAAGTTATAAAAATTCAAACAGTACGAAGGGGGGGAAAAACATATGTAACACTTTATGCATGTGTACACATGCCATGAGCACAGTACCAAGAAGTATAAAATAGAGGAAGGAAATGAAGATTTCAGCTGTCAGAAATCCTAAGATCCACCCCACTGAAGAACTGAGGGGCAATTAGAACATTCTGCTTGCCAACTTGCCTCACCAACAGCAAAGAACACTCTAAATTCCTCCAAAAATTCCAAGACAGTACACATTATAATGTTCTGAATGTAGCAAAAAGTATTCTTGGTAAGTAACACTAATTTGGTAACCAGGATAATCTGTTTTATAGGAAAATAAGACTTCCTCTTCTCATCCATGATGTTCACTCTGGATTTCTCTGAGAGAAGTTCACTCACTGATCTGAATGCAAAAAGGAAAAGTCTGCAGTTGTGAATGCTGCTGAAAGGAAACGATATTTGATTCTTACCATTTACAGCTTCCTTTTCCTTTTCAAGTGTACTACTCACTATCAAGTAGTTTTTTTTTTTTTTAAGTGTAGCTCATACCTGAGCAAGGTAATATAAAGAACAGAAAGATCCAGTAAACAAAATAATCGTCTGTTGACAGCTGTTTACTTGCATACTTTGTGGACATACAAAGCACAAGAAACCCTGATTTCTGTATTATAAGAGCCTGTTATTTACAGGTATTTATTCCTAAGGAACTGATTTTTTTCAGACATCCTTGAAGCTTGGCGTAAGTAACTACTGATAGAGAAGTTCTGTGAGAATATCACATCACATCATCGTGTCAGTTTTTAATTAGATACTTCATTGTCAGTTAGCATCAATCCATTGTATAAAGTACAAGACAAGCTTCCCCGTGTTGTGTGCATGAAATTATGGAGAAAAAAGAATGGAATGAATTCTCTGTTACAAGTGAAGAGCATATAAGAAATAATCTAACACGTTCACAGCAAAATTGGGGAAAATGTGCAGCTGCTATGAACAAGAACAGGATATAGAAGGAAAAGAAACATATTGTCCCAGATGCTTCGGTGGGTCCAAGAGTTAATGAAGAGCACCTGTGAGATGGGGGCTACTGAAGACTACTTTTGCTTTACAGATGAGATAAGCCTTGAAATAAAAATATTTGAATTTCCTGCTTCCAAAATGTTCATAGTGGCGGTATTCTGCCACAAATTCTTCAGGTAAGGAATCTCAAAATTAGTTTGAGACAGAAGTCAGATGTCTTATTGGAATGTGAAAAACTGATTTCCTGCATTACATTTAAATCTTTACCATCTTCCTTTCTATATTCAGCTCTTTCATCTTTGAGCAGGGGAATCCATGGAATAATTAAGGAGATTTATTTAGCTAATGCATTGAAAATAAGCATTCCTATAAAAATGAAATAAAATTTTGATTTTCAGAGCAATTTAATAATATCCTCCATCCTTCCAAATAAAACAATTCACCTACACCATCACGCTAGGCCTACTTACTGAAAGATAAACACACATTGTGGGCTCAACATCTCCCTTTGAACAATGGCTTCCACTGAGGTCCACTGATAATAGAGTGCATCACTCCTGACCTGCTAAATACCAGATCCAATATTAAGAGCTTTCCAAAATCGCTCTCGTTTAATTGATTTCTCACATGAGATTAGCCTTGGCCATCCCCATTTTTTTTTTTTTTTTTGCGGTGCGCAGGCCTCTCACTGTTGTGGCCTCTCCCGTTGCGGAGCACAGGCTCCGGACGCGCAGGCTCAGCGGCCATGGCTCACGGGCCCAGCTGCTCCCTGGCATGTGGGATCTTCCTGGACCGGGGCACGAACCCGTGTTCCCTGCATCGGCAGGCGGACTCTCAACCACTGCGCCACCAGGGAAGCCCGGCCATCCCCATTTTTATGGATCAGGTTAAGTTACCTGCTCAAAGTTATGCAGGAAAAAGATGGAGAAGGAAGGATATAAACCAAGATCTCTGTGGCTCTAAAGACCATGCTTTTGTCCCCTGTGGCCCAATTAGCCATTATAAAATGGCAAATCCAACAGATGAGCTAAGTTTATTTATATTTGGTGACAGGAGAAAAGGCCGTTCCTAAGATGTTGATGCTTCTATCGTTAAAAATAATAAATGTAGAGAAAGGTCAACTTCCATTTTGAAGAACCTTACTTTAAGGATATAGTAAAACTGTTAAAATCATATGGAATAAATGATCGTGCACCTTCTTATATTTGCTAGATACTATTCATAACATAGAACAACACAAATCTGTAAGTTCAGAGTTATCATGAGCCCCAGCAACAACAAAAGCCCCAAATTCTCTGTATCGTAAGAAAACAAATAATAAAAAAACTGTAATAAAAATCATTTTAAAAGATGAAATTTTTAAATTAAAAATTCTCAGGCTCTAGACTTCACAGTGGCCCCATATAGTCTTATAAAGCAATTTTCCACTGCATGCATGAAAGTATCAGTATCATCCGGATTTATGGATATTCAAAGACTTTGCTGTTTCATGCAGAGAAAATGACAAGTAATACAGAGAGATTTAAGAGGCAGGCAAGTTCAAACAGTCTCCAGAATTCAGTACCATAGATTATGATGATAAATGTTGATCTCAAGCATCTCATACGTCTATGATCCCTGGAATCTAAGAGACAACATTCTCTGCTCCAGGATAACATTCTTTAAATTATCTCAGATATAGGTAGTAACTAAAAGGTGAAGAAAGTCCATTAAAACATATATGAACTAAGTCATGGCTTAAATAGGTGTGCTAAAATAAAGTTACTATTCTAGGACAGATCTATAATATCTGAAAGAGTAGTTAAAATCAGTGCTATTAACAGGCTCAAAATGACCAATAAATAATGGAAAAAATTCAGAATCTGAATTTTTTTAAAAAAATAATGACCAAGTGGGTTCAAGATAGAAATGCAAGGTTAGGAAGGTACTTATATAAATGTATAGGGACTAAACGTTTACAATCCAGCTGGAGGAATAAAACTGGTGAGCAAATATTTAGTTAAATGCAAAAGAGCAGTGACTGCTTATCTCACTCTGAGGACTACGTGAGTGTAAGGAACGGCTGAGATGTGCCAGCGTGAAGAAGAGTGGAACACCTTTCCAGAGATCAATGCTGAGAGCAGAGAGAGGCCGTGATGGGTTTAGCATACGTTGAGCAGAGTGGTTTAAGGCTGCCCATATGACGACGGTAGCAGTTGAGGTGGGAGAGGAAGTAAGATGACTGGATTTGGGGTGCAGGAGGTTGGGTGAGGGGGCAGGCACTGGAAATGCCAAGCTGAGCGTTCAGTGTTTATTTTGCTATTTTTCTTTTTGGGGCCTTCATTTTCCCACAAATGGATTTTGTGGGCAATAACAAGGTTCTGAGAGCTTCAGAAACAAGTAGTGAGACAGGATTTAAGTTTAAAAGATGTCTTTTCAGTGGCAATAAGTATGGCAGCTGATAGCCGTCCTACTCCTTCTCAACAGTGATTACATATTGTGTGTATCTTTCCTAAAGAAAAACCCTATTTTTCTTTCTTCATTCACTCAGTTATATTTCCTTGAATCTGACTTTTCCTATTATTTCTTCATGTTCACTCTTCAGGGTATAGACTATGAGTTGGAACGGTGATTGGCAAGTAAATGATGGATACGTATTTGTTGAACGACTGAACGAATGAATAAAGAATCTGAGAAAGGGAACTTCCCTGGCAGTCTAGTGGTTATAGACTTCGCCTTCCAATGCAGTGGGTGAGGGTTTGATCCCTGGTTGGGGAGCTAAGGTCCCACATGCCTCAGGGCCAAAAAAACAAACATAAAACAGAAGCAATATTGTAACAAATTCAATGAAGACTTTAGAAATGGTCCACGTTAAAAAAAAAAAAAAAGAACCTGACAAAGGACTAAAATCCTCAGGATTATCTACCTCTAATACAACAGCTAGCACCTGGTAGCAGGCATAACTTAAATTGTAGTTGGTATTATTACATGTAAATTAGTTGTTTTGGAAACAATTTTTTGTTTCATAAAGAACATGATTAAAAAAAACAGGATTTGTAGCACAATGTAGTGAAAAGAGCATTGTACTAGGAGCAAGAAAGGCTTGGGTTCCAAATGCCCCTCTGTGTTACTTATATTGCTTTGTTCTAGAGTGGGAAGCTAAACGCTTGAAAGTTTACTGCATTATCTGTCATTTATGGGACTAGATGAAATGATCATTATGGTTCACTTTGGTTTTAAGCTCCTATAGTCCTATGAATTAACTCGGTAAGAAATGTTAGGTTCAAAGTTTTCATAATTTGGTATTCCATACAAAAATATTCATCTCTGCTAACGAACATTTTAAGTGATTTTAATTTACAACACCATTACAGGACTACGCTAAACAGAGTGACAAAACCATCAAGAAAGGTGTACACACAACTTAATTTGTGCTTATAAAATCTTACTATACTTACTATACCTGGGTCTTTCCTAGGTGGCAAGTTCAGGGAGAATGCAAAAAGCCCCAAATCGGTGCCCTTGTTGAAAACATTTACAATTAAAATGTTATGTCTTTAAGATCTGGATAAAATTAGAGCCTTACCCACCCCTAGGCATTCATCAACCATAGGGCCCCTGGGGAGACTCTGAGGCAGAGGCAAATCCAGATTTCCCCAGTATTGTACGACTGAAGGATGGAAATTCACATGTACCTGGGACATCCTCTCGCGGTGCTTGGCCTCCAGCCTCTCTTTGGCTTTCTGGAAATGGGCATGTTCATTCTCATCTCCAGGTGTCTCGAGATACTTGTCAACGGCGTCAGGGGTGCTGGCTGCTGTTGTAGGAACTATAAAGTAGAAGGAAAGAAGGCTTGAGGAGAGTGACAGACTATCCAGTCATTTCAGAGAAAGCCCTATTTTCCGTTTATTCCAGAACAAAGAACTTAGTAAAGAAGCACATACAAGATGTTAATGCTGTTTAAGAGACCACGAGACATTTTGCAGCACAGTAAGGATGTCTTTCCCCCCTTTCAAGGATAGGGTGAAGGAAAATCTTGAAAACAGTCCATTTTGCGATTACAGTATTATATTTAAAATTCTTTGCAAAACAAGCATGCATAGAGTAAAAACAGTTGGTGTTTAATACACATATGTTGCACCAAATACCTATGCCTTGCTAGATTAATGTTTGTAACCTTGAAAGTAAATGGTGGTATCAATATCACACCTTAAGATTCCTGAAAAACCCAAAGAAATCTCGAAATTAGCCTATGCAGAATAAATGCACCTCAGAGTAAAGATAAATCCTACACTATATATTTTAGATAGCTGGTGAGCAGTATTTGAAACAGTACCAAAAAACTCATAAATGTCAAGTTCATTTTTGAAATTACAAAAAGATCTTTCTGCCTTCACAAATTTGGCAATAGTCAACCAATTCATTATACTAGTTGTCAAAAGGAAAGTGATTTCTATTTTGAATTCCACTAATACTGCTGAGCAGTATTACTGAATTGCAGCATATACTGCTATATTATGTGGAAAAATAAATACCCATAAAACTGAAGAGTGTACTATAAAGCAAAAATGTCTGAAACTCATGAGCCAAGTGATTTATAATTCTTATACCAGCAGTTTTACAAAAGATCAGTAATGACTAGTGAGAATTCAGTGCATTTATGAGCTTATTAAAAAAAGAAAACATGAAAAGAAAACAAGATTTTGATTTAAACAAGAAAGCCTGGGGACTTCGCTGGTGGCTCAGTGGTTAAGAATCTGCCTTCCAATGCAGGGGACATGAGTTTGATCCCTGGTCCGGGAAGATCCCACATGCTGTGGAGCAACTAAGCCCATGCGCCACAACTACTGAGCCTGCACACCCTAGAGCCCATGCTCCACAACAAGAGAAGCCACCGCAATGAGAAGCCTGCACATCGCAACAAAGAGCAGCCCCCGTTCGCCACAACTAGAGAAAGCCCGTGCGCAGCAGCAACGAAGACCCAATGCAGCCAAAAAAAAAAAAAAAGCATGTTCAACCAGAAAAATGAAATTAGGTGTTTGTTTTCACTATGTTCTCAGGTCGAATCAATTTATGTGTTTTATTCAAAAGATTACTCAACTATCTCCAGTGTTCTAAGTATTCTTCTTCCCTAATCTCATCTAAGATATCTGAGATACAATAACCCCAAAAGAACTTAAATGAGAAGAATTAATTGCTAGGTCATTTTGAAACTAAACCGTAAGATAGGTGTCTTTTACGCATGTTTCAAGAAAACATCTGAAAATTCCCAATCTGAAGGCTCCAAGATTTGAACCAAAAAGAGAAAGCTTTCTTGTTATATAATTAAATAATAAATTTAAAGAGAACTATTCATTCGGATTTCTTCCCTTCTACTTCAATCACTGTTTAATAATTCTTTCTTTACAAAATAAAAGCAGTTTAGTTGTCAATGCAGACGTTGCTCTGAAGTGGAAGGATACTTCACTTCAGGGCATTCCTGGAATTGTTTTCAAAATACCAGGGGATTCTGAGTCAACTGGTCTGGGATTGGCACAGGGCATACCTATTGAAAGACATCTGCCCCCCACCTTCTGTGTCATAGACAAGGGGGAGGTGTATTTCAGCAGCACAAAGAAAGAAAGAAGCAAAGAACATGAACTGTGTAATCAGGCACACCTTGATTTCAATAACATCTTGATCTTATGTTAGTTGTGACCCAGAGCAAGGAACTTAAGCACTCTATGTTCCAGTTTATTCATCTATCAAGTGGTGACAACAGGTCAACATACTAGGAGTGCTGGGAAAATGAGAAGCTACACCATGTGGCAGTCACCCTGCAGAAAGGGTGGCACACATGGCACTTCATTCATGTTAGCGCCCTTCCCTCCTTTGCTCATTATTGCATCCTAATTCAAATCTCAGCACTTATCCTAACCATAGGAAAAATGAGCTACTTTTATTTCACATCCACTGAAAATGAATTACACACAGTATTATGAAGTACCATGGATAGGAAAAGTAATAGGTACTTTTCTAAAAAATTTTGGTATGACCTGCATAAAAGGCTGAAATTATTGAAAATGTATCCTAATTTTTAAGACTGAAAAATAATTTTCAATTAAATTTTTTTTGTTGTTAAAAAACAAAGGTAATCCAAGGCGATTCCCTCTTCCAAGGGGCCTGCTAGTGCCCCTCTTCAGGAAAGTAGCAACTTGGAATAAAATCTGGCACGCCTCTGGTTTCTGGGGAGAGGGGATGTTTGTTTCCTTGCCTTCCTTTGGCTGCCTACATGTATGCTTAAGTCTCTTTCTGGATAGACTTAGGGTGTCCTCTCATTCACACA
Organism: Globicephala melas; assembly: GCF_963455315.2. Lineage (NCBI taxonomy): Eukaryota > Metazoa > Chordata > Mammalia > Artiodactyla > Delphinidae > Globicephala > Globicephala melas. The sequence goes on along the minus strand of NC_083317.1, from coordinate 18,650,172 downwards.
CTGAAGCTGCCTTTTTTCTGGACATAGGCCAGAGGCATCGATGTGCAGCAGGTTTCCTTAGTCATCAACTATGACCTCCCCACCAACAGGGAAAACTACATCCACAGAATCGGTCGAGGTGGCCGTTTTGGCCGTAAGGGTGTGGCTATTAACATGGTGACAGAAGAAGACAAGAGGACTCTTCGAGACATTGAGACCTTCTACAACACCTCCATTGAGGAGATGCCCCTCAATGTTGCTGACCTCATCTGAGATGGGCTGTTCTGCTACCTAGCCCCAGCCAGGGCTCAGTCCTTGGGGGGCGCTGAGGAGCAGCAGAAGGGGGGAGGGAAGGGAGTCAAGGGATGGACAGCTTGTCATTTTTTTCTTTTTTTTTTCTTCTTTGAATAAATGTCACTTTTTGAGGCCAAAAAAAACAAAAAAAAAACAAAGGTAAATGTTTTTCTGCATCAGCTTAAGCAACTCAATATGCATGTATTTTTAACTTAACCATGTCCACACTTGAAATGGAAGTGGTATTTAGCATTTTTCCCCATGATTTTAAACATTTTCTCATCTTTTCTGGTAGCAAATGAGAACAAGTTAAAGTTCTTTTGGCATAGGACAATCTGGCAGAATGATATAATTAGGCAAACTATATTTCACATTTTGAACAGATGAAAATGTATAAATGTTTGGGATCATATTTACAGATCAAGGTAACTATCTGCTGTAAGTTGCTGTAACCATAGCATGGCACCCTCTTTGGAAAACTGAAATTGTAAAAGTTACTATATAAGTAGAAAGATTCTCCAACTTTATGGTTTTCTCTGACTCTTGTGATTTGCAAATCTACTGTTTTATGGAGAGAAACACTAAAATCCTAGTCACTGTAATCTCATTAGTCTAAGTTGAAATGTAGCTTTGCAATATTAAGAATAAAACAGTAAGAAAGAACCGAGCAAGCGAGGTATATTTAACAGGATGAAGAATATTTTAAGTATTAAAACTTACATTTTAGGAACAAGGAAATAAATACAAATCTTGTATTACAGATTTATTCCATTTAATTGAGAAATATTTCTCAGTAAATCCTTGTTAGTGGCCCCTGATACTTTCTTTAGTTGAGGACTTTAAGAGAAGCTATCTCTCTTTTAATTTTTTTTTTTTTTTTTTGCGGTGCGCGGGCCCCTCACCCCTGCGGCCTCTCCCGTTGCGGAGCACAGGCTCCGGACACGCAGGCTCAGCGGTCATGGCTCACGGGCCCAGCCGCTCCGCGGCATGTGGGATCTTCCCAGACCGGGGCACGAACCCGTGTCCCCTGCATCGGCAGGCTGACTCTCAACCACTGCGCCACCAGGGAAGCCCTCTTTTAATTTTTAATTCAAACATTGTAGTCATTCATACTAGCCCTCCATCTCAATTGGTTTAAGTAATTGAAAATTTCCTGTATTCATACCAATCAGCAAATTAGATCACTGACCAGTCAAAGAGAGAAGAATGATGGTATTTCTTAATACTTTAAAATGAATTTAGTATATTATCACTACCTTGCAGCTGGTGAGGAGAAAGGGGAAAACGTTTTAAGTTTGTGCAGAGAGCTCAGCTTCTATTTCCCCTAATTTTCCTACATCCTAAACACATGGTCATAGCAGGACTGGCTGCCATTTTGTGATCATGACCATGGTAGGCCAGAGACATGATAACAAGGATGGGTGGGTAGGGGCAGGAAAATCTGTGCCTTAACGCCCTTACTCTTTCAAGGTGCATCCTTTTGGGAAAGGAGCAGCTCAAGGCATGTCAGGAATGTTCCAGGGCACAAAGGAACAGGAAGCTGTATATCATGAGTCACTTAAACCGCTTAGAAAGCAGAAACAAATCGACTTTTAGGAGGGTTTATTTTTGTTGTGTTTTTTAAACAAAAAGCACAAAGCAGTTATCCTGTTCAGAGACCTTTGAGGTTCCTTAGAAACTGTGATACAGGCTCAGATTTCCAGGTTGGCCAAATAATAATACCCTCCCTTCATTAGCGTCTACTGCGCTAGGCACTTTACATGTGTTCTCATTTAACAGGTGGGGAGGAGAAAACATTACCCTCTTACAAACATTTACTGTGTAGTAAGGAAATACTGTCACTTAACATACTCACATCCCCAGACACATACAAGTCAGTCTGAATTTAGGATGACTAAGCCATGAAGAGGCTATAAAGTTAATACTTAGAGCAGTAAGGGGCTAATCGACATGTCTGGGGTACTGGAAAGGGTTTGGTTTGTTGATGACCAACCTGTACAGGCAAAAGATATGCTTTGTTATGATAACTGCCAGCCTATTTTCTAACAAACAGTTTCCTGCCCTGAATGCTATCTGGTAAATGACCACCAACCAACGTTTCAGCAGCAGAAGTAGGGTTATGAAGCAGGTCAGGAGAGAGAACCCACTGAGCTTGAATCCAAATGATCTTTTGGCCTCTGGCCTCAGCTCAAACATGCTCCTTTGTACCTCCTGCAAGCAGGCTCACTGGGTCTATTCACCCTTCCGCAGAAAACCAGACTTAAACATCTTAAGCTCTATGTTTTGACCTCTTCAGCTGGCAAATAATTAGCAGCAGTCTCACCATCACGGTGCATGGGCTTTTGACTTTTAAATGACCTTCATATTGATTTTCTTAGTCTAGTCTCATAACAGCCTTATGGAATATAGTTAAGACATAGACCTTTTAATACTGAGAATGGGTGTCTAATGTAATACCAAATGAAAACATGCAACAGAAACGCAGTTCCAATTCATAGCACGTTACTGCCTCAATGTGGACTGGATGACTAATGCTTTTGATATAAGCCTTATCTCTTTTGTCTTTTTTGCAATCCTGGGAGGTCAGAGGTATCTGAGGAGCTGCATAGCAGCTTGGATGTAGACTCTGATGCCTCGAGTGTGCTTGTTCATTTCTTTATTCCTCCTTTCACCAAATCAACAGGTATTACAGCCCCTAGTACCTGTGAGGCATATGGCAGAAACCAATGAGTGAAACAAAGACACTTGTCCTGGTGGAATTATATTCTAGTGAGAGAAACGAACAGGACACACACACACAACACACACACACACAACACACACACACGAAGACAACAATAAATCATATTGTTAGAATGTGACTTGTGTTATGGAGAAAAAGAAAGAAAGATCAGGGTTAAGAAAAGAGTTCCGGGGAAGGAGGGGGGACACTGCAGCAGTAAGTAGGTGGGCCAGGCTCAGTCTAATTGAGAAGGTGACGTTTAGACAAACAGCTGAACTGAAGCCTTACTTCCCAGTTACCTGCTGGAAGAACAGGCAAATGAAGAAACTAGCACAAAGGCCTTTGGAAGTGAGTATGCCTGGAAACGGGAAAATTCCAAGATGAGCAAGGTCTGTGTGACCAGAGCAGAGGAAGCAAGGGAGAGAGTAGTGAGACAGGCAGAAAGGAAATAGGGACAGATCACGAAGGGCCTTGAAGCCATGGTAAAGGCTGTCAGGAACCCATGGGGATTGTTTTGAGGAGAGAAAAATGTGATGTGATGTGTTTTAAAAGGATCGTTCTGTCTGTTAAGGGACAAAGCAGAAGATGATCTTTTAAGAGTAAAAGATGAAGATGAGGGTGGCTTGGAAAAGTAGCAGGAAGTTGGTAAGGGGTTCTCATGGAAGGTACCCCCCAATACCCACACAAAGAGACAAGAGAAAGAGCACAGATTTACTTTTTTTTCTCACCCCAAAATGCTGTTTCCTAAACCATAGGGTAACCAGATACTAAGGGAGACGTTATTTTCACATGTTGGTGAAGGTTCATTTCAGTTTTGATAATGATGCATCAATGCCTGTCACAACATTTCCACTTCACACTATGATCTCCTCTCTTAGTGTCAGGCAGAGCTCTATTTTTTGTGCGGTGAGGATGGTGGGAGAGGGGAGCAGATTTGCTTTCAATTTGTTAGCAAACCCTCGAGCTGCACCCAATGTTCCTGCCACAAAATATACCACCATCGTTGGCGACATGGTGCCAATGAAACCTTTTCATTCCTGTGTTTCCCCCAGAAAATTTAATAATTGTAAGGGGCGTTACATCAAATAAGGTAGAGACGGTTATGGTCTTAGAATGTGGTAGAGAGCACTTTTTTTGGCACGGATGGAGAACCTCCGTATCAGGGACACCATCAAATTTAACTGCAAATGCACCAAATGCTCCTTTTAGTTCTGATTCTGTAATCACTGCATAGTGCCCCTCTCCTATTCATATTAAAAACAGCAAGAACAGGGCGTCAAAAGTAGGGACATGGTGAAAAATTGCTGCTATCATTTTGATATCCCGTTTGTCTCCTCAATCTCTAGGGTGACATATAATTTTAAGGTCATAACGGGCTCAGGATGCAAAAGGAGAAATAACCTCATCTTCAAACAGTAACAACTATGACTACCTCTCTAAACAGAGGCCATAAATGGCATGTAGTCAATATACTAATGTTAGAGTCTAACAAAAAAATTTGGTTGGTCTCCTTTCATCAGCAAAAAGGCAATTTATCTCTATAGCATTGACAACAGAAGATAAAAGTAAATTAAGACCCATACAGTCATTGCCTCATCATTGAAAATCCTATTTTATACAGAGCTAGCAATGCTGTCACATGAAATGGCTGTGATTTATATGATGGGTGACAATGAGGATAATTTATATACAGGAAATACAAACCTGTAAGGGAAGATCTGATGCAAAAATTTCATCTCTCCACACGGCAGAGCTTATAGACTGACACCCCAACTTTAAAAAAGAGAAAAAAAGTCTCTCCATTTCTCTAATTGCAAAATAACTAAGATCCCTAATGCATTCTAAACTCAAGTATTTATCAAGTCCCAGTTAGATGAGACATTTATAAGGCGAAAATAGTCTGCGATCCTTACATGTGGTACCAGACTCTACAAAAAAAAGAACAAAGGCACTTTCCCCTGACATGCCCTTGTAACACACTTATTTTATAGTCAGTGCAGTCATAGTTGGCAGACTATCAGTGCATCGTGTGGACATAAGTTAATAAGAATGTAATCTATGCTGCATTTACTCTAGTCAAGCTACATTTCTTTTTTATGTCTTATGGACATGTACTGATGTGGGGATTTTGTCAAATATGTGAAATGAGCATGAACGAATCAATGCTGGTGTTATTTTTATTAATGTCTATATCCTATTTAGCACAATGCACCACAATATAAGAGCAACTTCAAGTCTGAATCTAAAAACCATATGTGAGGCCATAGCAACAATCACTGGCATCTAGGATGTCTTAACCTTCAGTTATTGTTTTTTGTCCATTTGTCAGAGCTATGCTCTATTTCATTAATGGTGGATCATAAAGGGATGACCTGCCACCGTCACTTGATGCTCAACAGATGAGTTCAAAAAGTCACACTCTTCAGTATTGTCCACTTTCATAGAAACTGTAACCATAAAAGTCACATGGAACTGTTAATCTCTATGGAGGTCTTAAGGATAAAACCAATTTCATTCTACTCCAGGCTTCCACAGCCATGTTTCCCTCCACTTGTGCATTTTAGTTTATATTGTTATTTAATTCCAGCACATACTTGAGTCTCATCACATTGATAAAACTGTCAAGTTATTGAAAGTAGGGTATCTGGTTTAGTTTGCTGGTGTCCCTTGAAATACCTAGCTTAGTACTGGCATGTCCCAGGCTCAAAAGTAACAGCTTTATTAAACCAGGGGTTGGCCTGCTGGTCGCTTTTGGTAAATAAATGTTTTATTGGAACACAGCTGTATCTATTCATTTACCCATTGTCTGAGGCTGCTTTCACACTACAACTGACGCGTTGAGTACTTATAACAGAGACCATTGGGCCTGTGGAACTAAAAAACTGACTCTTTGGTCTTTTACAGAAATTTTTTGTCGACTCTTTTATTAAACTATCTAATTACTCTTCTTTGGAAATATTGTAGCTAAAGAACAGAGCATATACATAATGAGCAGTTTTTACTGTTCTTAGTAAATGAACTTTTTTTTTCTTTTTTGTTAGATGCTGGTTTGCTGAGCAAATCAATTCTTTTCAATCTTAGGGCTTTTCACTATGGTAGCTTGGTGGAAAAAAAAAACATTCTTTTTATCCTGACAATTTCTGGATACAAAAGATGTGGCTTCTCATACTTGTCAATACAATAGATTGTATTGGCACTGATGTGACATGTAATTTAATGCACCACCGCGTCTTTTAATTGTTTTTAATAATGCTTGGCAGTTTCATAAAAATATCAGAGTTCTATTAGTATCAGAGAATGTGTTAACGGGAACTAACATTTGCTCTTTCACAATCAGAAGAACAAGTATAGTTAAGAACAATGGTTCAAGTCTGCCCAAAGACTAGATGGCCTTGGTATTATGACAGGACACTGCAACTCTGGGACTAAGGTGGCACATTCCATTCAAAGGACACACAGTACGTTATTCACAGTGCCACAACTCACTGCAGGTAAAGGGGTCAAAGTCATTGGTCATTCTCTTTGGCCAGACCCCTTGGTGCAGTTGGCTGACTTGAAATTGGCAAGATGCTCTTTGAGATGAAAAGCATCTGTTTACCTTTGGAGATGCAATCTGATGGGAAGAACACCGGGGAAAAAAAGATCATACCCTCATGATGTTTACGTTTGAAACATAAACTTATCAATAAATATTGCTGTACTAATTTTATTGTTCACAAACACTGCTCTGGGCCAAGTGAATGTGAAACCTTTGTATCATCCTAACCCAAATGGGCAGACACAAAATTCATGTCAGAAGCAACTCAAGTTTCATAAGATTTTTAATTCCAAATGGGAAAGGGATTTTTTTAAAGGATTCAAATCCATAAATTTATGAGTAAAATGAAAGCTCTTAGCCTCCTGTCTCTACCCTCTCAACCTGTAGTTTAGATTCTTACCTATGATAACAAAACCAAAAAAATCAAGTGTCCCTTAAAATTGCAATGCTCAAAATCGGTTTTTATGACAAAGATTTAAAATCTAGAAATGCCTAATTATAATAAGAAGTCTTGACAGGAAAATTATTGTATTTATAATGTAAACCATCACACATTTTCTCCACACAAGCAATCTTATTATCAGTTTAACTGAAGAGCTTTGTCTAGCTCATTTCACATTTATTATGTGACCAGAAGCAACTCAGACTGAGAAACCTAGAAGACCACCCACCTTTGTGAAAAAAGATGTCCTCCGATTAGCCCTAGGTTGTGAAGCAGCCAAAGGCAAGCTCCAGCTGTCTAATCAAACGGGCTTGCTCACCTTTCTCAGTCTGGCTCATTTTCTCCAACGCCAGTCTGCTATCTGCATTTGACCTCCTGATGACTATGACTTTTTCAATTCAAATGTACAGCTTTGCTATAAATAAGAGAGCATAGCTGCACAGGCTATAAATAACTAGAAATTATATGCCTTCTCTAGTCTGTTTGTACTAGCATTGCAAAACCCTTCACTTTCTGTGATTGAACAGTCTTTGCAGGAAGACAAGAAAATACAGCTGCCAAAAATCACCCTCACCCTCCTATAATGGAAAGGTGTCATGATCCCACACACACTACAAGTAGATGGAGAAAATTACCGGGAAAGAGAAAATTACAAGAGATTGTCAATGTCTGTACTGTACACAAGTACAGTACCTCACGAAAATAAATTTATCGAATGATGATGTTCATTCCCAGTAATTAATAGAAATAGAAAAAGACAATTCTTTCATATGCTTACAAATGATATAAAATGAAACAAAGTAAAAATAATGACTTTTGTAAAAGGGTGGGAAAGATTTAATTTACTGATACACGCTGTATTCATGGCATTTAGGAAAAAATGTTTTTAATACCCGTCATCCACTTCCCATGATTTTCTGTATTCTTAAAATGTGCTTCTGAAGCTCAAATGTAATTTTTCTAACCGGGAAAACAATATCAGAACCAAATAGTTGGCCATTTGGAGTGCAGGGCATAGCCACACATGTCATTTAAGCCTCAAACCTGGTCCTGCCACATTTGTTGGCTGGGGACAAGTCGCCAAGCTCTTGAAGCCTCATTTTCTCGTATGCACAAAGGAAATGAGGAAAATGGCCACCAAATATTCTTGAGAAAAAGAAATGATCTATGAAAAATGCCTTGTAAAAATGTAACACGCCATGCAGCTCAATGTACTATCAAGCCCACAGTATAAAATCCAGAGTTCTCCTTAGTTCTTCTATGTCTGCCCACTTGCCATACTTTCAACTACAGTTTATCTCTTTTAAGAAAAGATCGCTAGCTTCATCAATTGTGATACTAGGGTTTTTTTCCCCAGGATGATATAGATAAGTGCTAATTTTCACTATACCTAAGCTACAACTGAAATTGTGTCTCTTCCCCCAGCAACCATAAGCATCCGTAGTATATATCATCCCTAACCTAATGCTGGAGGAATCTATTCTGGGATATAATCCACATTTCAAAATGAGTATTTGTGTGTTTGACAACACATTTTTAAACAAAGCTAGACTGATAGGTCAACTGAAATCACAATGCACAGACGTTATAAGGTAGGTTAATATAATATTTCTTTACAGGAAGCTCTTTCCCTACATCTTAATGATGAAATCAGAAGATGGGCACTTCTGTCCCACTAGTGTGCGTTCAGGGAGGGGACAGAGAGGTCTTGATTTCTAAAAGCGACCGTTTATTTCCTAAAGCATAACAGCTGTCTTGAAACACACCCAACTGAAGCCTTCGCGTATGTTACTGGTCCATAAAGTTAGTATCATGCATGCACATTAAATATTTTTCTGGGAAACAAGTCACTTAGACACACAGGCTTTTGCTAAATCGTGCCATCTTGTGAGCTTTAGGAAATAAAATATTGATGCCAAATGAAACACAAAATAACATTGTATATACAATATTTTATAGAACCACATGAAATAAAAAGGAAACTGATCAGAAATAGAAGAAGCTTAGTCAAAGCTCTTAGCCCAACAATGGAAGCTATCTGGCAAAATTAGACGTAATTACAAGCAAGGCAATGGAAATAAACATTTGGTTAAAAGACAGGTGTTCAAGAAACACAAAACCATGCAAAGGTGAGGAGGCTGGAGCCACAGTCCAGCCATGCAACGTTCTCCTCCCTCCTCCCCTCCCTTGAGTGAATGACAACGTACGTTTAACAGGATCTTGGGGAAGAGGTTCCTGGGTGGTCTTGAGTAAACTTTGGGACACTATGGAGAAAATAAGAGAACATAACTAAAAACAAAAATGGAAACATGGGAATGATGGATGAAACTCACTCATACGATTCTACTGACCAAAGGAAATAACAAAAACGAAAACATTGAATTAAAAACAAAAACTAAACAAATATCCTGAGCTTGGGCCCCAGCATGGAACCACGGTAAACACACAAACAAAAGATATTTTTCCACAAACACATCTTGGATTGTGGATATTCTGTCTCTGATAGTACATCCCAGTACCCCGTGGAAGGATTTCTTGCTCCCATCTCCCTCCTTAGTGCCAGGATCACCAATTCCCATCCGTCCCGTCTTCATGGTATCTCTATTCTTTTCACCCATTCCAAGGGCAGCCCTGGCCGTCGGCTCTGGTTACTGATTGAAGCTTTTACTCTCCATTTACATCTGTCCCCTCTTCTAACTGGTCTTCAGCCTCCCGTGTTTGCTCTCTGGATACATTATTCTATAACCCACCTCCCCTGAAACTAAGTACTGACTGTTTGTCCATTACACCTTTGTTGGGAGCATCTATCTTTGGCAAATTTCTTGGCAAAGGGTGTGCCATCCAGAGCACCTCTAGAGGCTCCATCTGATCTGTGGTGCCCATGGCTCTTGCTCCCAGTCTGAGTCAAATCAAACTAATCAAATGGAGGGGGTGTGCAGTGAGGGTAATAGTGAGATTTTGGGGGGGGGGTGGAGGATAATTTTTAATGTTTTTTTTTTTTTGGCGGCACTGCGGGGCATGCAGGATCTTAGTTCTCTTGACTAGGGATTGGACCTGCGCCCCCTGCAGTGGAAGCGCTGCGGCCTAACCAGGGGACCGCCAGGGAATTCCTGATAATTTCTAATTCTTGATGCAAATTCATCACTGCTAATAACTTTTAAAACCCTCTTTCTTATTATATATATATGTATATATTTGTATATATACCCACACATACATATTTATATTTCAAAACATAAATCCACCCCAGGGAAAGGGAGAAAAAAGTTGGAAATCTGCCAGGAAATCTCCCACAGCAGCGAAACCACCGAGAATCATTATAACAAAAGCCCTTTGTTCAAGAGGCTCCGGGCAACAGAATCCGCCATTGTCCTCCAAGTTACCCAACCTAATTAACGTTTTTGTTTGAAACTCAAGAAAGGAGTCTTTTGAGCTGGAAGCCACAATCTTCCCATCAGAGCCAGAAAAGAAGCCCTTGGGGTTACCAGTTCCTAAACCTGTTCTCACACAGGGTAGAAGTGGAGTCATCTCTCACCCAAGAGACCAACAGGAACTTTTCCAGTAGATTCCACTTAGATACTGGGCTTCACAGTAGAAGGTGTTGATATTGCAGACCCTTTGTTGTTTAGCTTAATCTTATGATCACATGGAAAACAATTTATATAATCCCTGGGAATCCTAGGCAGGAAATGGTGGCTGTCGCTCTCACCAGAACAACTGGAAAAAGGCAGGAGTCTCTCAAAAGAGAAGCATGTAATTATTGAGTTTAACCTTTAATTTATCAAGTTGAGTAACTATTCCTTGAGTAGATCCCACTTCCTTCTAGTGGAATAGATAGATAGATACATAGGTAGGCAGGTAGATAGATTGACAGGTAGGCAGATAGATAGACAGATAGATAGATAGATAGATAGATAGATAGATAGATAGATAGATAGACAGGGAATTTAATGTGAAAGGCTGTTAAGAACAGAGGTCCCAAATGTTTGGTGTGTTACCTCTGGAGAACTATCTCTGTGGAAATAGTTTCAACTTGCATTTAAGTCATCATGACTTCATTTATTTATTCCCCCTGAGTTATGAAAAACTTAAAGTGGAAGAGAAAAAGGCTTGGAAAATTATATTCCCTGAGCCTTAGTCACTAACGCTAAGTGAGGAGTTTTCTTCTGTCCATTCCAAGATAAGACACGAAAACTCGCCATCGCAAACGTCCCTGTGTGAGCTCAGGTGCCACTGGGGCATTTCTATCCTCTGGCATCTGAAGTGCATGTGCTCAACTCAAGCCCATTCCCTCGCCACCACCATAAACGTCACGTGTTATGAAATGATACTCATCACGGCAGTACGCCTTGCCAGTGGCACGGAAGCGTCATCAGCCAGGCTTCCGGTGGTAACCCTTCTTTACACGTGGAGTGCACATGCAGAGGCCCGAACACAGAGGTACACGGACAAACACGTAAGTATACATTTGCAGAAATAGCTGAGAAGACAAAACAGCAACTCCAGCTTGGCTTAAAGAGAAGCACTCAAAAGTCCCTCGAGACTGCAAGACGGATGCACCATAGCTAGTACAAGAACACATCCACGGCCATGCTTTATTAGAGAAAGACGGAGATGTGTGCTCATGATCGAACGTCCTGGAGGAGATGCCCGGCAATTAGAGACATTGACAGAAACGTGGTTAGTGGTAGCAACAGACCCATTCCCGAGAACCAGGAAAACCATCGGAAAACCAGTCTGTTACAAAGAGCAGAGTCAGTGGCGAGAAAGATGAAAAGGTGGCCAGGCTGGAGGAAGGTCCACTTACTGACGCTGCCACACACGGCCATGCAGTACTCCTCTGTGTCAAAGTTGTTTCGGTTGCCGCCACATCCGCCGTAAAAGAACGGGGCGCACTTCCCTTCAGTCACATCAAAGTACCAGCGGGAGATCATTGCTCGGCATGGCCCCGTCTCGGCTTGTTCAGAGCACACCTCTAATCAGAGGAGATGTGGGGAACCACATTTAGCATGAAAAGGTACGGCTGGCTGTTCATGTACACGTTTACTATTCTTAACGCGTTAGTCCTCCCAGTGGTAATTGGGCTGGGTTTATCCGGCAGCATCTGACAGACATTTACTAAGGAATTTAATTATCTACCAGGACTTTGGAATTACTTCTGAAACAAAGCAGTGCATGCTCGTCTGGTTTAATGAGTGTAGCTCTCAGTAGTAATAAAAGGATTCCAGCTAGAGGTGAACAGACCTTTTCAGTGCTTTCAGATAATATTAAATGCCTGAAGATGTGCGCACATCAAAATATTTCTTCCCTATAAAAAATAAACTTCTCTTTTAAATAATTTGAAGGCAACTTTAAAGGTAAAAGGATTATGTCTGGTTATGATGCAAAAAGTTTAACCTGTCGCAAACACCTGATTGTTTTCCTTGAATAAATGACTGCCTTGACTTAAAGTATAAACTAATTATACATATTCTGAATGTGATCCAGTTTTCAGAGAGACCCAGCCTGTCCACTGACTATATTTGAAAACATACATAAAACCTGTGAAAGTGACTTCAAGTTGATTACGTTAACTCTAATTAAAGACAAATTCTTCTTTGAATATTTGTCTGTCCCTTGGCCAAAAATGTTTCAAATAACAAAACATAGTCAAACAACTCCAATTTGTTAAGACATACCATACATTGTTTTACATTATAACACAGCTTACCTGTCAACATGCCTTGCCACCCTCACCCAAATCAGGTTCATAATCCCTGATTGACTGAAAGTGTAGCAACCTGTAGGATTCCATTTGTAAAGTTATTGCAATTAGAATTAGAACTCTACCTCCCATGTATATTCCATTTTTGTTAGAAGTCAAAACGATTTTCCTACTCGGTTTGCGTCCCACCCTAGCTAGGCTTACAGAGATCCTTCTGATACCTCAGCACACTCAGATGTCTTGCTTATTCTTAGTTTTACTAACATGCCAGGGAAAAGCATGCTTCTTCTAAAAGACAAAAATCCATGCATAATTCAGAGCTTCCTATTAGGAATATTCAACAGACTGCTCTAGGAAGTCTCATCAATCAATCACTCAAAGACAAAGATCCACAATGTTTATGTAAAAGGAACTACTGTTTTGCTTTTCTCTACACATACCACTCATTGTTCTTTTCACTCAAGGTCAAGAGGTGATGGCAAAACCAGAAGCTGCTGCCATCATGATGATGTCAACAGAGTAGGGAGGGAGAGTCAGCACTGAGCCCAGAAGGCGAGTGCCAAGCTCTCTGCAGAAGTGTCCTGTGTAATAGATGTCTAAGATGACTCTGGCTCTCTTTGGATGGTTTTAGGATGGAAACAACTGGCTCCCAGAGCATCAAGCTCAACATCACCCATCATTCTGGTCATCCCATTTGATAGTTACTTTCAGAGTCCATGCTTGCCAAGCCATGATGTGTTTCTAGCTAGTTTTCTTTATGGAATTTTCCTGTATGATAAAAATCTGCCAAACGGTTGACACAGTATCCCATCCAGCTGGTAATTTGATTTATTCCCCAAATTAAACGACTAGCATTCTAATTTACAAAGGATTAAGTTAGTTTTGCTGTGTGTGTAGGGGGGTCTGATCACCTCTGAGTTACTGACAAAGCAGCTTCCGGGCTGCAGAGCTAGCAGCCATGCGTGCCCACATGAGGAGTCCCTGCAAACCACAGCTCTCAGCTGTCTCCACTCCTGGATGGTATCTTCTCTCTCTTTCTCTCTCTCTCAGTTGTAAGAAACATGAACAGGTTGGCTTTACCCTCCTTTTCTATACCTCCCTCACCAATCTGTACATGTTCACGTGATGTGTTTTCCTGTTTCTAACACGTAATGATACTCATCCTTGCACCGATTCCAAAAAGACTGCCAGGCAACCGTGTCTACACTGTGGTTGAAGTCAGACTGAAGTTGCAAGTGGCTTCTGCTACAAAGAGAGGCACAGAAACACGACCCTAAGTCACAGGAGCGTGGGCAACAAACCTCACTGTGTCTCAACAATTCATGCTGCTGCTCACGTTTTATACCTCTTATAGCACCAAACACGTATCTTCTGATACTTGCCTGCCACAGGTCCATTTATACATCACAGCTGTGCAGGGGCAGAAAACGTCATTATGCTACATCCAATGTACTAAATAAAACTGGTAGAATTTCGGGTGGGTGCAAGTTAAGTAATGGGATCTCAAAGGAGTTAATCCATGACAGATATTTTCCCTTGTATGTGACCTAATACGATATCTTACTTTTCACGAAAGCAAAACTTCCTGGTCTAGAACCCAGGTGATATTACAATATATTGTCATTTTCCTATACTACGGGTGAAACATTCATTTTTATTTTATTCATTTTTGTTTTTCTTCTGCCTCATTCTAAATGGCTATGAAACCCTCTGTTACAGCTAATTGGTAGAGCCCCAGTGAAGAAGAAAAAGGATTCAGGACTCAAAATTCATTTATATATCAACTAAGCAAATAAAATAAACTACCTGAGGAGCTTACAATTCTTGTTGGAGTTTCCAGTTATAAGACCCTTGACTCATCAATCCCTAAAGGCAAATAATCTCCATTTGGAGTGTTTTGTTGGTTCTCGCTGACATTACCATGGCTGCTGGCACTCCTGACTTTAAATGGGCCCAAATACTTTCATGACTCTGGTGTGTGTGGACATAGTGGGGAGTAAGAATCAATCCCATGGTACTCACATACAAGAGGATATTCGAGATAACGTGGTCAGGAGTTGGTATAACAGCATATCAAATGTCATAATATATGGAGCAACAGACATATGTGAGCCTAGAGGAACAGGAATGTACCTGTCACTTTGGAACCTCTGATCTGCTGAAGCGGAGGAGTGTGCTCCAGATGTGGACAAGTGATAAAGGGTATCTCATTGTGATCCCTCCAGTTATCAGCATTGCTAATCAGCCGTCCTAGAGGAGTAAAGCTGATTTCAAAGGGAATTCTTTTTTTTTTTTTTTCTTTTCTTTTGGCTCAGCCGTCCATGGCTCACGGGCCCAGCCACTCCGCGGCATGTGGGATCCTCCCGGACTGGGGCACGAACCCGTGTCCCCTGCATCGGCAGGCGGACTTTCAACCACTGCGCCACCAGGGAAGCCCTCAGAGGGAATTCTTGAGTGGGATGGATTACTTTTCATCTCTCACTCGTAACTGTATTTCTACTCTACTGTAGAGCACACCAGTGTTTGATCTCTCTGACCTTTTCTCTAACCCTTCTCTTTACAAAAAACATTGTCCATGTAATTGAAAAGAGAACCTTTCATTTGTCTGGGAGAGGTTGAGGGGTAGTCATGGGGTCAGCACTGGGGAAGTATTATGTTAATGCCTTTACACACGGTATTAGTAAGTATAAAGGAGATGGCCAATGACTCTCCCAAGACAGTGAGAAGAAAGAGCACATACTTGGGCTGAAGAAGTGTTAAGTGGTCAATGTCAAGTTCATAGCTGTGATATTATGCTATAAATGGGGAAAACTGGGTGAAGACTATTCAAGATATCTTTCTATTAATTCCTTCACTGCATGTAAACCTACAATTATCTGCAAAAAATGTAAAAGAAAAAAATCTCACATTAAGAAACATATAAGAGGAAGGTTGGTAGTTCAGTTTGCCTTGGAATTCTATCTTGTCTCTTTCCCTGAATCATTTATCGTTTCAGAGTAATTTCCCTGAAGGGCTACAAATTTCAGTTTGAGAAACATTCCTTTAAATTCCTTTCTAGCACTGAGAAATTACCAGGAAATCTATCCAATCAAGATCCTAACAAAGTAAAACAATTTTAAAGAATTAAGCCTGAAATATATAATTTGAAAGCTCCATGACTAGATTCAGAGAAAAAGAAATCTCGAGACAGTTTATTATTTTTTCAAGACAT
The DNA here is from genome assembly GCF_963455315.2 of Globicephala melas. NCBI lineage: Eukaryota > Metazoa > Chordata > Mammalia > Artiodactyla > Delphinidae > Globicephala > Globicephala melas. Next base: position 18,634,282 of record NC_083317.1, on the reverse strand, counting down.
TTTAAATGCTTATGTTTAGATTATTATTTTTCTGAATAGAGAAACTTTTTCCTTCCTAATCTTTCGGAAATACTGAAAAAATTCAGTGAAAAACGTGTTTCATATTCATTACTATAATCAGCCAGTGGAAAATTATTTACAAAATCATCCACTAAATGTAGAGCATGTAAAATTAGACCTTATATAATTGTAACTTCAAACAGAATTTCATCTGAAAATTAAAACTGCAGCTTCCTTTTCTCATCTTCATTCTCTTCTCAAAATCTAAAATAATAAATGAAAAGATGAACATTTAAAAATTATTTGCTAACTTTATTTTTTGAATTCCAAACCACCTTTGTTTCTATTCAAAGTAAATGTTACATACAATAATGAAGGAGAAAATTTGCCCAGAATTGAAGTAGGGATACTTCTCAAAGCGAATGTTTCAAGTTAGATAGAAACACAGGCAAGACTTAAACATCTAAGGAACTATGATCTTTGTTTATTCATATTTAATTCTTAGACTTTTAAGATCACAAATAGGTTTCCTAATATTCACCTAGCTGAATTCTTCTGGCAAGGAAGGCTTATCTCTTCTTTTATAACAGCTCTATTCACCTTTCAAGACAAAGACCATTTAATAAACTGAAATGCTAGTGTACACACAACAGTATGAAAGTGTTCATGTGCTTAAAAAAAAGAGCATTAAGCATTTTATATCTTTTAAGGTAGGTCCTGACTGAGATCTGTGCTGGTTTCAACACTAAATTCCATTATCTAAACATCAATACCATACAAATACAAGATTTAATATTTTTTAAAATATCAATATTGATACAATATTTAATATTTTATTAAAATATTAATATTTTATTAAAGTATATAATATTTCCTACATTATATAAAATGATTATGCAATTCACTGTTCCAAATGTAATGCTTAACCACAAAAAATTAACTGAATAGATGTCAAATTGGAGCAAAATTTTTTATGGACCACCAAATTTAGAAAGCTAATTTTACACTTAAAAAAAAAATTTCAACATAAAGACAGCTGTGAAAGTGGCAACTAGGATAAGGAGAAAATCCCCATTTTCAAGAGTACAGTTATTATAATGCCTTCTTAAAAAGCAGAGCTAACAGAGTAGCAAGTAATTAGCTTTAAATAAAGCACTAACTAAAGAATAATCTCATACTGTAAAGCTTTTTATTATTATTTCATTTAAATAACTAAATTTCAATTATTCTAAGACTATAGGAATGTATGTGAAATAAAACCGTATATTATATGGAATGCATAAAGTTTAAATTTACAAATTTTGAGAAAGTAACCACTTGAATAATCAAACCAATCAAACTAGAGAGTTACTTATAGAAACCTAGGAATTATATATGCTGATATTGTTTAAAAAAACAAAAAAAGTAGCATGATTCCTCCTATGATACAAGACTATGTACACAATTAAGGTTCATTTAAAATAAAAATGACTTAGCTGGCAGTTTTAAACTAGAGTAGAAACCGCAAATGTATGAAGACAAATAAAATTTGGTCTTGTGACAAGTCACTTGTTTAATACTAACAATAAAATAAAATGAAACAATGACAGAGTACAGAAACCTACTAAATATGCTTATCTTTAATATTTCAAATAAATGTTGATTTACCTGCCTAATCATTCAATCTGTTAATAATGAAAATGGCTGATCTCAATGCTGTTTTATAACTTCACTTTTCAGCCTGATTAAATCATTCCAACATGCTAGAAAACCAGTTATTTTTTAAGAATGTATTTTTTGCAAAAATAGATGCATGTACTTTTAATGGGTAAGAGTATTTATAATGTGCTTGCAAATAATAGCAAACAGTAATAAAAGAACACGTCCAATAGAAAATTCCCCTAATTGAACAATTGTGATCAGATATTTATTACCTACTAATCCTATTTTACTAAATAGAGGCATGTAAAATTAGGCAAGCAAATTTGAACTAAAGTCTTATGACAAATCTCACTTAAGCCCCAAATATGGGTTGAAATATATAAACAAATGATGGGAACAGCTGTGCATGGTAATGAAATCACTGACTCAGAATGAAATGACGGGTGCTAATTTGTCACGGAAGTCTCTAGAAGATATCTGCAGCTGGCTTGCCTTTTTACTGAATTGTGTTGATTCTCTAAGGCTATCCAGTACATGTGTCATTCGAGTTACACCTGGCCCGATTCTCACTTCTCTCAATGATGAAAGATTACTTATAAAAAGGCCACCTGAAAAAGTACTTGTAAAGTGTTTAGACTAACCATACTCTCGTGTTGGTGATGCTGGTCACCAGCATTCACAAAAGGGCACTGCTATTTTTCCTAATACCTTTGTTTCCTGTTTGTTACGGGAATAAACTTATTTGTCATCAAGCTGTGTGGTTAGTCTGAAGCACAACACAATATTACAAGAAGCTCTAAACTCTGATAAGACAAGATATCACATCCTTTGCTGGAAATAAGAGGAAGAGGTTTTTCTTCTTGATTGAGAGGTGAGGTATGCTGGGAAATCTGACTGTGTCTGGAAAACCACAAAAATAAAACTCTCTAATTTATACTGTTTGTTGACATCCATGGTACACTCTGTGCTGTGGAAATACATACAATTGGTATTTCAAGCTACCAATGGTAGTGGCTCACAAAATTCCTCAGTACTTGAATAATCAGCTTTTACAGGCTAGCAGGAGTCAGCTACACCATATCTATGAGAGGAAATAGGGGCACAGGTGAAACTAGGAACAATTATATAGTTTGGGAAATTGTAAGGGTTTTCTAATTTGCTCAGTCATGAGAGTTGAATTTTTACAACATTACTCAGTAAGTAGACCTATCAGGATTCTTTCATACTTGGTGACGTTTGATACTACAGTAAGAGCAATGACACCACAGATAATGATGGTTTCACCACCATAGATAAGGATAATTTTCCTTTTCAGTTTCTTACTCTGTCTCAATCTAAATCTGCACAGTATGGGGGCATGTAATGATACTAGAGACCATTCCTCAAAGTGTAGCCAGCCAGTGGACCAGTAGGACCGGCATCACCTGGGACTCAGGAGCTACCCCAGACCTACTGTCTTAGAATCTGTGTTTAGGAAGCACTTCAGGTCCCTTGTATGGGCATTAATGTTTGAGAAACACCATGATCAATCCCATCTTTTACAGGCAGTTAAAATGTCAAAAGTATCTATATATATATAAGATTCAATCACTTTCTAAAAAAGACCAGCGGGAAAGGATTAGTAAAAAGTTGCATAGGTTTTAGCTTATTAAAAGAAGGTACACATATTTGGGAAATGAGGGGTATAACATATTTTAATAGAGCTGAGAGATTCAAATGTATACATATACCAAAATCTTGATTTTAAGAGATTATCTATAAATATTTCTTTTACTCTGAAGTGCTGTCTCATGCAAAATCAAAGCAGCTTTGATACTTCTGCCTTAAATTTAACACCAACACAATATTTTTCTTACTCATATTTAAGTCTATGAAAACTCAGACTTCTCAGAAACACAAATTTAAGTGATATTGTTCTTGTAACTTGTCAGAACATTAGAAATATCAAATTTTTATTTTTATTGGGGAAAAATAATTAAGAAAGCTGACATAAGATCGAGGATAGATCACTGAGCTTGGAATTTGCTTCCTTTGCACCACTTCTCTGTAAGAAAGAATTACATGGCATTTCTGTTACTGCAAGAAAACGATGTTTCTAGATATGAGAGTCAAGGATTGGAAAGATGGTCCTTTTCTGGGGTTCACCGAGCATGTCCGTCTCACCATGTTAAACTCATCCCTGTCATGGTACCCAGCAGGAAAGAATGGGTGGCTTCCAGCTGAAAACAGCAGTAACCCTGTTTGCTCTACGGATGGTAACCACCATTTGCTATTTTATGACAGGGGACCAGGTGAGAGTGAATTTCTTGTGGAAGAATAAAAAACGAAACCCGGAAGGCAGTTTTCCTCTACCTCTCATTTGCCTACATGGCAAATATGCATACGTAATATTTTAAAAATAATAATTGTATGTTGATTTGTCTGTAAATATAAACTATGAGATTGTACATGACACATCAAATATCTGTTTTTATCTTACTAAATGAGTACTTATCAACTTTTTTAGCATATGTTTTACTTTACTTTTTCTTCTCAAATAAAAAAAATGTTCACTGCTACCTACAATGTGCAAAGCATGGAATGAGGTGTTACGACTGACAGTAACATGACACAGTATTGTACAGTATTGTAGGGGTATTTCTCTGCTTGTGTATTTAAAGCCAGATATCACTGTCGACCTCAATGTCATAGCCCAGTGGTTTGCAACCAGAGAGATCCTGCCCCCGTCCCCTCCCAAGGGACATGCATCAATGACTAAAGACGTTTTTGGTCATCACACCTGGGGGGTGCTACAGACATCTAGTGGGTAGAGCCAGGGATCCTGCAAAACATCCTACAATGGACAGGACTGTCCCCACAACAAAGAATTGTCCGGCTTAAAACATCAATAATGCTGAGGTCAAGGAACCCTGCCATAGTCCAAGTAAACACCAGGATTCATGCTGCGTTTTAGTAATTTCGCCCAATCACTTGACCAAAGCTACTGTGCAGCAGTCACCAGCAAGTCAGAAATCCTGGGTAACAAATGCTATGAAACTCCAGAAGAGATAGAGTCATAAGAATTAGCCAACAAGGTTGTTCGTTTCTTCTATCACGAAATATCAGGAACTTAAAGTCACATGCAAGCAGCATGAAACTCCTGTCCATATTCTGTTCTCTGAAATTATACCCAACAAGAACATAAGTAAATTTAAGGGACAGAGACAACCCCACCCTCACAGTTAACACTGGAACTGTCTTACCACTATTAACTCAATATAGTGCACTTTTAACAAAATGAACTATTCTAAACTCCTTTTACTGTTTCAAGAGTCTTCTAGTTTTGAAAATTTGCACTGCTGTCTTGAAGGCCAAGGGGTTTTCCTGAACATCGTTTTAAAAAATGTGATTTTATTCAAGTGTAGTTGATTCACAACGCTGTGTTAGTCTCAGGTGTACAGCAAAGTGACTCAGTTATACGTACATATATATATATATATATATATATCTACTTTTTTCAGATTCTTTTCCCTTATAGTTATTGTAAAATATTGAGTAGAGTTCCCTGTGCTATACAGTATGTCTTTATTGGCTATCCATTTTATGTATGTAGTGTGTATATGTTAATCTCAAACTCCTAATTTATCCCCACCCCCCCTTTTGCCTTTGGTAGCAGTAAGTTTGTTTTCTATGTCTGTGAGTCTGTTTCTGTTTTGTATATAAGTTCATTTCTATCTTTTTTTTTTTAGATTCCACATATAGGTGATATCATATGATATTTGTCTTTGTCTGGTTTACTTCACTTACTATGACAATCTCTAGGTCCATCCACGTTGCTGTAAATGGCATTATTTCATTCTTTTTTGTGGCTGACTAATATTCCATTGTATAGATATAACACTGAACATCATTTTTGTATGAGATTCATTCAATCTTGCTTCCTCCTGACTTCTTACTCTTCCACTAACAGAACCCAAAAGGTCAGATGTTGGAAGAGGTGATAAGTTTTTAGGGGGGCAAAATGATCCAAGGCTGAGAGAAAAAGGTGTTTAGGTTGAAATCCACCTTGCTTAAAAACTCCAGAAAGCATTTTTCTACAAGGCAACTAAATATTTCCATTAAAACACACACTGTTACCTGCCCAAGGAATCAGAGTCCCTACTCAATCGGACATATGGATTAGCTAAAAATTAGCTGAAAATGACATGCATGTTTAGATGAACTGTTCTCCCATTTGCTGGATTTCTTTTACTAGGTTTGATGTTTTTCTTTCTTTTTTTTTTTTTTTTTGTGGTACGCGGGCCTCTCACTGTTGTGGCCTCTCCCATTGTGGAGCACAGGCTCCGGACGCGCAGGCTCAGCGGCCATGGCTCACGGGCCCAGCCGCTCCGCGGCATGTGGGATCTTCCTGGACTGGGGCACAAACCCGTGTCCCCTGCATCGGCAGGCGGACTCTCAACCACTGAGCCACCAGGGAAGCCCCTGATGTTTTTCTTAATTGCCAACTCTGTGCTGTGGAAATACATACAATTGTCAACATTTGCATATTTTTTTGAACAGCAACTGATTTGGGGAAAAGCATAAAAAAGACTAGAATTTTTAAAAACCTGGTTTCTGGACTTTAATTGAATTGGGCTAGAAATTTTATTTTTATAAGAAATTTAGACATAATTGTATTAAAATACCTTTAGCTGATTATTTCCTTTTCTAACATTGAATTGAAGAAGCTTGACACAAAAGTGTAGAAGGTAAAACTAACTAAGCACTACTAGCCATGTAAAATTTCAAACAAAATTAAGTTCAAAAATATAATTTTCTAGGTGGCAATGCAGATCTTTGTGACTATACTAAACCATTGACTTCTCTACTCCATGGTATGCAACCTATATTTCAATAAATTTGTTACTAAAAATAGAAAATTATATATATATATACACACCACACAGTTTTTTCTATGGCTCTGTTTCTCACTCCTACATTTTAAGCAAACGATTTGAGTGGGCTTTCTAAATTGGGACCATTAAATGACATGGAAAGAAGCTTGTTAATGCCACGCTTCACTCTGCCTCTAACAAAGCATATATCAAACACCTCAAAATCAATGGCTGTGGTGCCATGGGGCACAAAATAATAAGGCTGCCACCTGTCACATCTGTACCCAGTGTTGATACTAGTTCTCTCAAAGTCATTAGAAAGGATGCTACATTCTGGTCCAGGAACAGGAGTGGATCTTACTCGCCTGTGGTCATAACACAGAGAGGTAAAGACTTCCTCCACAGGGAGCAGCCATTATCCCTTTGCCCTGTTCACAAACCCAAAACGGAGCTTAATTTTCATTTTGGGCCAGTGTGCTCCTATGAGGCGCCCAACAAAAGTATGTGAGTACACTTCCATGTCTGCAGCAAGTCAAGCTCACAGTTTTCTCCAAACTTTGTGAAAAGCTAAATATGAATGATAAGCAAGGATCGTATTTGTGAATTATGGGATACCTTGCAAGAGGCACATTCATTATAGATGGGTCACACCGGAGACGTGAGAATTAGGCTAAGCTCTGTTTGCTCTACCCTTGAGATCAATGCAAGCTGTTCTGATTTACTTATGGTACTTCTTGGATTCGTCCTATTTGGTGCTCCATAAACTGGCAAATCCCTATTCTCCTTTAAAAATCATTCAAATGACAACTTCTTGGCAATGCTTAGTGGAAACTTCTGTCCCTGGGTGAGCACTTTCCTTTCCCTGTGTGCCAAAGTTCTTCCCCAACCAGGTCAGAGAGACTGATTTCTCCCCAAGACTGAGTGTACAGCTATGTCTGGAAGCAACCTGAGTGAACCACCCTCTTCATATCCCTGTGCCCTCAGGAATCGGTGCAATGCCCAGTACCTAGGAGTGCCTGGTCCACGTGGGTGGAATGTACAGCAGCAAATCACATGATGCTTCTTAGAGATTAATGGTAACCAGAGGGAGAAGAACAATAGTTTAATTCTGTGAGGTCAGTCACCCCGCCCAAGGCAAGCAACATTTAGATCAAACTTTTCAACTTCATCATCATATGGTATGCTTAAATTGCGACCTCTATCGGTGTCTCTGTCCATTTAACAGATGAACTTCCAAGAGGTTTAAAATACCCTCAAGAAATGAAACTCCATCTTGAAATGCAGTGGCATTTAATACTATCTTGGTTCAATTTTCAGCCAGATATAAAATTTAACTGCAGATACTTAAATATACAATATATTCACAAAAGATATTTCAATCAAGAAACCAAGTTTAAGCTGTTTTTTTTCCTTAACATATGTCCATAAATATAAGCTCTATGATACCAATAGAAATGGATACATCACATTTATGCTTTTTATAATTACAAAAGACAGTCTGTTGGCTTACCTTTGGCATTCCTAATTAGTAGTAAATATTAGTTCTCTGGAGGATCAAAATGATGTGTATAACCAGGGCAACTATAGTAGCTTAGGTTAATTGAGCACTTACTGTCCACCAGGAACAGTGCCAAGTGTTTCCTGTGGATTACTTCATATATTGCTCACAAAATGGTTAAAATTAGGTAGGTATTATTAAATACCGTTTTCAAGTGGGAAGCAATGAGGCATAAAGGTTAGTTCGCTGATACAAATATACTAAGTTAGTAGGTTGTAAAGCCAGGATTCGACCCTGAGCAGCCTGCCCTTGCAAAACAAACTGAACACTTAGAATGTGTCAGGCATTATACGGTAAATACTTAACAGGAATCATCTAAAGTAATTCATATAAAAAACATGCAACATCATATCAGCATCCATAAAACACATGAAAAGACAGACTTACCAAGGTTATGTAACTGGCCCAAAGCCAAAAAACTATTAAAAATTCTCTTTTTAAACACTTAACTAGTCTGTCTCTAACCATATGAAAACTACCTTAATGAAATTTACTTGGTATGGTAAAATCTGAAATATAAAAACTTCTTAGTATGTTTCTAATGATCAGTATCAGAGGTTTCCTATAAAGGCTTGAAAAGTAAATATTTTCAGCTTTGCAGGCCACATGGTGTCTTTTGCAACTATTCAACTTCACCTCTGTAGCATGAAAGCAGCCATAGATAATATGTAAACAAATGGGATTGGTTGTGTCCAATAAAACCTTTTGATTAGAAAATAGGCGACAGCCCATTTTCAGCCCATGGCCACAGTTTGCCGATACATGGGCCACGGCCATAGCTTGAAATAATAATAATATCAGTATTATTTAAATAAGAATTCTAAAATGTAGGAAATGCTCAGAGTGAAATAATAGTAAGCTAAATATATGCTATAGCAAAGGAATACACATTTACAAGGGAACACAGGTGAAACTGAACTAATATGTATTTAAATATAAAAGGAAAAACAAAAAATTGGCATTAGGGTGGTAGAAATACTCTGGTCCATCTGGGATCAAATCATGGCTTCACCAATTACCAGCTTTGTGACCATGGACAATTTTTTAAAAATTTCTCTCAGCTTTAGTTACCTTGGTTTTATTTATTTATTTATTTTGGTACACGGGCCTCTCACTGTTGTGGCCCCTCCCGTTGCGGAGCACGCGCAGGCTCAGTGGCCATGGCTCACGGGCCTAGCCGCTCCGCGGCATGTGGGATCTTCCCCGGACCAGGGCACGAACCCATGTCACCTGCATCGGCAGGTGGACTCCCAACCATTGCACCACCAGGGAAGCCCATTGCCTTGGCTTTAAATGGGCAAGTAAAATTTCTACCAGTCAGCACAAATTAATCAAGGATTAACAGACAGAATCACTGCTCTAAAGGGCAAGGGGAGTGGTGAAAACACAAGAAATTCCAGGCTGATCTGCCACAATACAGTAACAGCCAATTCCTCACCACACCTTCCACAGCAGCAAAGCGCTGAGCCATCAGCACAGATGTAATGAATATGTATTTGCTGAATCAATGAACATACGGAAAAAAACAGTGTTACTCTGGATGCACAAAACTGGCTAGCTTAACTCACAGACTATGTCATTTACTACAACACTCATGTTTAATCGGAGTTTAAAATTCACAACTGAGTCACAGATTACCTTGATGTCTTAGGTTTAGGAAGTGCAATCCCTTCTCAAAACACAGAAAATTAGGAGCAAGTGTCTAAATATACTCTTATTGTACTCAAATTGGTATTGGCTTATTCCACTAGGTCAAAACAACAGATCAAATCTTTCTCCTCTGGAATCAGTAACATAGTCAGAACTGACATCTTCTACTTTGGTATCAATGATTCTAATACAATATGGCATGCTGAAATGTCCTGTATTTTTCTTCCCTCTGCCTATTTCTTTCAAATTTTAATGGGTTACAAAACTATTGAGTTTTTTTATGAAGTACATGGAAGACTCGTATCAGTGGCAGTATGTGGGTAATGAAGAATGTTCATTATTAAGTATGGTTGTAAATCACATTTTCTCTCGGGCACTGAAACATTAACACTGGACACTAGAGGGTAAGCCTCTTTTCAATCTCTCTGCTTTGCAAGTCATTTCCAACTTTTATTCTCAGCACAGGAGCAGGCTACTCATAATTAGAGTTTTACAAAGTTAGCAATCACCTATTGGCATTGACATTGTTCTTCATCAGGCAAGAGCTGTAACTCACCTCCTACACCCATGGTGTGGAGGGAAAAGGCTCTAGATGACTGGTCGCTTTAATGCTACCATCAAAAACTTCTTCTGGGCTTCCCTGGTGGCACAGTGGTTGAGAGTCCGCCTGCCGATGCAGGGGACGCGGGTTCGTGCCCCGGTCCGGGAAGATCCCACATGCCGCGGAGCGGCTAGGCCCGTGAGCCATGGCCACTGAGTCTGCGCGTCCGGAGCCTGTGCTCCGCAACGGGAGAGGCCACAACAGTGAGAGGCCCGCGTAACGCAAAAAACCCCCCAAAAAACAAAAAAAAACTTCTTCTACTCCTTTATCAGAATTAGCTGGGAACACAGAAAACTCTCTGACATGGATGCAATATACCACAACATGTTTCTCCTCTTAGGTCTCCTTTCCCAGAAAGACTTGCTTCAATCATAGCTTTTGTCCATTTCAGGAGTCTTAGATGGATGCATGGATTCCCATTAAAGGCTCTTCTATCTCTAGCAATAACAGTTGGTACCTCTAAATGATCAGGTATTTGCTTTCGTAGGTCACTTTTAATGCTCTTCTTGACATCAGCATTATTAACTTATCTTTTAAGGCTAGTTTCTTTTATTTTTTTAATCTTTAGCCTGGAGATTTTTTTCTAAATTCTCTTTTAATTGCCTTTGTCTTTCTATAAAAATACCAAAACATATATGTCCCTCTATGTTCTATCTTAATACCTAATAATGCTACATGTAGAGAAAAACTGAAGCAAAAAGAACTGGACTTATTCAGAATGTAACAAGACCATATTATCTCAAGAGAGTTCTGTCTTGGTTTGGAATACAGGCCTAAGTTTATGTGGCATTCTCTCACATACTGAATAAATTATGTCACTCCCTGTTCACCCATCCCCTCAATAGTGGTAACATAAAAACAAAATCTCTTCATTGTTTCTACTAAAAAAATCCTTACCACATAGCAGGTCCTGAACTGATCACCCTCAGTTAATACCCATACTTGCCAGCCTGTCATTAAAGGTCTCCATATTGTAGGCCCAACCTAATTTCCTGTAACCCTCTTATGGAAGTTTTACCTGCTCTAGTTTAAACTGGACTAACCTTGTCTCCCAAGCATGCCACGTACCTTCCCAAGGCACCATATTGGTTTTGTTATTCCTACTGACTCTAAAGTAGGCTACAAGAAAATCCATCAGTAGTAGCTCTGCCACCAGCCCTTCCAGTTCCCCTTCAAATGCCATCTTTTTCATAGACCCTTCCCTGATCAATCTCCTATTCTTTGAAGTAGGCTCTGGGCTCGTAGTGTTTTCACAGCACACTTTGTATTTCTTTGACTTATGTTTCCTACTAGACTTTAACATCCATAAGGGTCAGCTATCCTGTGTATTCTCACCACATGATTGATCCACTGAGCCCAGCAAAATGGCTCATTCCAAAGAGGTACTCCAAAAATGAATGTTGAATAATTGGACAACGATTATTATGCAAACAGCTATCTTGATGGAGAGCACAAGAACTTGAGTCCCACAGCAGAATACTAGTGCTGTAATTTGTAGTCACACAACTTTTCGGTTTCAAGAAGAAGCAGCCCTGTAAAATATGTCCTTCCCTGCTAGGAAAATAGAAGCTAACAAGTTCATGTAGCCAGATCTGCCACAAATGGTCCTAAGAGGTACATGAAAAACACCCTGAAAAACAGTGCCTCCAACAAAATGTGCATTCACTTAAATGTGTATCTACTCTACATGTTAAATTGAATAAGAAGTTGCCATTACGTAGGGAATGATAAAGTTAAACAATCTATCTGGTACTATATGTATATTTTAAAAGAATATGTGATACCTTCGGTGGATTTTAAGCTAACCCTGAGTGTTCAACTCAGAATAATCTCAGTTTTAAAAGCTGCAAGTTAGGGCTTCCCTGGTGGCACAGTGGCTGGGAATCCACCTGCCAAGGCGGGGGACATGGGTTCAAGCCCTGGTCCGGGAAGATCCCACGTGCCACAAAGCAGCTAAGCAGCAGCCACAACTGCTGAGCCTGTGCTCTAGAGCGCGTGAGCCACAACTGCTGGGCCCACGTGCCACAACTAGTGAAGGCCGCACAATGCAACGAAGAGTGGCCCCCACTCACCGCAACTAAAGAAAGCCCGCGCACAGCAGCGAAGACCCAACGCAGCCAAAAATAAATAAATAAATTTATTAAAAAAAAAAAAAGCTACAAGTAAAAGAAATGCAGAACTTCGAAACTACTATGTCAAGTGAAAGAATCCAGACACAAATGGCTACGTATGATCTCACTTATATGAAACGCCTAGAAAAGGCAAATCTGTAGAGACATAAGGCAGATTAATGGTTGCTGGGGGCTGGCAGTGAGAACAAGAATTAACTGTGAATGGGTGTGAGGGCTCGTACTGGGATGATGAAAATGTTCTAAGATTGGATTATGGGGATTGTTTCACAATTTGGTAAATTTATTAATGCCATTGAGTTATACACCTATACACTTAAAGTGAATGAATTTTATATGTAAATTATACCTCAATAAAGTTATAAAAAATGCAGTGAAGGGAAGAAGATACTACAATGATCATCAGGAGTCTACTTGAGGCAAAAAAGTAGCCCATTTTAAACTCCAATTTAACAACAGAGCAGAAATCATTTTACTTTAATAAAAGTGAGAAAAAGACCTACAATGTTGTAGCGTTTGTGGATAGACTTTAAAAGTATTTGAAATACATTAAAACAATAACTCTGTCCACATTCATTCAATCTAATCCTAGAACCATCTTTTACTATTTGCAAAACAAATGCATACGCTTTAAGAAAGGCAACTCAACAGTTCACTAGCTTTGGTTGTTTAATGTAAACTGAATCCTTGCTTTTATTTCATGGAGACAAAAAGGAAGTCTTTTAGTTCATTCTGTTTACAACATTTCCAATAGGAGCATTAATGAAACAGAAAAAGAAAGTCTAAGATAGTAACACTACATCTACCTCTCACTGTCACTTCCCCCAATAAAATACTGTAAAGGCAACACAAGGCATCCAAGTTAAATTTCACAGCAAAAGATAATGTGATACTCACCAAATAGCCTTCTTTTGCTTTAACGAAATCTAATTGCAACTACTCACTCAACCAAGATTTATTGAAAAGTTTCTATAAGGCAGGCACTCTGCATCATATTAAGTAAAGTCCAGTCTTTGACATCAAGGACCTCATAGTCTAGATGTGAAAGTGGGTATAATAAACACCCACTGTCAGGAGAATACCAAGGAGGTTGCCTAACTCAGCCTTTGTCAAATGACGTGGTCCACAGTTAGGTGGAGTTTTACAGAACAGTGTACCAAGAAGCATACATAAGGCACAGAACAGACTGTAAAATCAGCATTTCATGTTATTTGAAATGAACTGTTAGACTGCTTGTTCAACCAAAAAGAGTTCAACAAGCATAAGACAACTTGTTCTTATGAATTTTTATTTTTGGTTGGGGGACGAAAAGGTGGTAGGGTGGATAGAAATGTCAAACTCTGGTGTGATGCTTTCCTTTTCCCCAAGAAAGAAAATTCAAGTGAACAGTGGATTACCTCGGACCACCTCTTCCACAGACTCCGTGGTGGTGGTCGTGGTGGTGGCGACGCTGGTGGTCCTCTCCGTGGCCTCTTCATAGGGCTCCTCCGCTTCTTCCTCTACCTCATCACCATCCTCTTCATCCTCGGCTTCCTCTTCCTCAACATCAGCCACTTCTTCCTCCTCTGCTACTTCCACGACTTTGTCTTCACTGGATCAGGAAGGAGAAATAACAACGATAGTCATTTAAACAAATTTCAGGAGAGGAAAACAAAAAATCAATGACGAGGAATTTTGGACATCTGAGAGGAAATTTGACATTGAATAAAAACACACACAAGGTTTGAAGCCAGCCGGTCAGAAATGAATTCCAGCTCAGTATATCTGCAACTTTTTACCTCTGAGCACAGCTCTTCTTAGTTTCTGCAGTTGCAAAAAAGAGAATACCCGGATTCCAACTGTGACATTTTGGAAAAGGCAAAGTTATGGAGACCATAAAAAGACCAGTGGTTGCTAGGAGTTTGGGGTAGGAAGGACGGGATGAATAGGCAGAGCACAGGGGATTTTTAGGGCAGTGAAACTGCTCTGTAAGATACTGCATCAGTGGATATCCACTGATACAGTGTATGTACCACATCATGCATTTGTCGAAACCCTAAGAACTGTACAATACAAAAAGTGAGCTCTAATGTAAATTTACTTTAATAATAATGTATCAATATTGGTTCAAGCATACAATGCTAATGCAAAATGTTAATAATGCAGTGGGGAGAGCTCTCTGTACTTCCTGCTCAAATTGTTTCTAACCCTAAGACTGCTCTAAAAAATAAATCTATTAAAAAGGCTGGGGTGGGGGGAGACCAAAACAAAGTTTACTGTGTTACCGGGATTACTTCTCCTCCTGTATGTGAAAATACCCCACAGCACCTGCAGAGTAGATATTCAATAAGGGGAGGTGGAAATTCGTTCAAAATTACTATTGAAAGTTTAAACTGGAAATGAAAGGGGAAGAAGAAATTGGCTTAAATAAGCCTGCAAGCTCAATGGTCAGGGATGCCTACTGAAACTACACCTATGCTCCCTTTTGCTAGTTGTGTAAGCTTTCTAGAATATCAGATATCTCTTTGGCTCCCAAATTTCAGTGAGCATCAAAAGGATGCACCTGAAAGCCTTATTAAAACACAGATCACCAGGCACCACCCCCAGATTTCTGAATCAGTGGTGGGACAGAGCCTGAGAATTTGCCTTTCTAACAATTTCCCAGGTGATGCTAACACTGATGGTTGGGGGACAATATTCTGAGAACCACTGAAATATGCAACACTGAGAATAATGGTAACAGACAGGCAGTAAGTCACAGTATCATTGGGAAGGGGATCAGAAATAATATTTATGGCATTAAACATGTATATACTTAATCAGTGGTAAGTAATAAATCAGCAAATTTGGATGGCCAAAGAAGAGTATGTCTAGAACAAAATCAGAAGGTCCAAGTAAGATATTCTTGTGGCAGTCATATACCTGCCAGTACAGACATGGTCAAGAGCATCTGGAAGATGATAAATGAAGATAGGAATCTAAGTGTTAAACAGTGACAGTATCTCATGTGCCATCTGGCTGGAGAGGAGAAATAGATATTTCATCCTTGATCAGATCACAAAATCAATACACGAAAAAGATCTAGATGTGTGGAGGACTTCAACTCCCCAGAGCATCTGCCACAGTTCTCTTTAACAAGAAGCACTAGGGGAATAGGATTGAGAACTGCCATGTTGACATTTGAATTTTACCCCAGAGTTGATTCTTGCCCACAAGGAGAAGCTCATTGTTTGGGAGACATGACAGGAATCTGGAGAGTTTGTGTCAGCCACAACCTGGAGCTTTGGGATGCTAGTGTGAGTTCGGCATTGTACAGAAAATCAGATTTCAAACACGTTAGGGAAAGAAAATGGTAGGATTCCATGGTGTACAGGGACAGAAAGGAAGATGGCAAAAGGCTTTCAAAGACTGAAAGTCTGACAGGAGAGCCACAAGTACTGAGGGTGAAAAAGAGAAAGATATGTAAAAAGATGAATATAGCACTAGAAAGAATTCCCTCTGCGATGACCTAGAGAGGTGGGATAGGGAGGGTGGGAGGGAGGCTCACGAGGGAGGGGATATAGGGATATATGTATGCATATGGCTGATTCACTTTGTTGTACAACAGAAACTAACACAGTATTGTGAAGCAATTATACTCCAATAAAGATTTATTAAAAAAAGGAAAGAATTCCCTGATTAACTCAGAATTTAAAGGACTTTTATAAGTTCTAAAAAATTGTGTATAACCCCCCATCTCCCAAGTGGAACGCCTTTTAAATTCTGACTAAATATGACTTAAGATAATAAATGGACACATCAAAAGCAGTTGAAATATGTGGTTAAATAAGAGAATAAGGAGAAACCTATCTGGCAGAGTAAAATCAATAATAACTTATTTATAGATAAATTATTATTAATTGAACAAATGAAGTGTTAATACAGAGAAAACCCTAACCAGTTATTTTAACACTTCCAAGAGACCGTGAAAAATAGGTGAGAAGAGGAAGAGAAACATTCGCACTGACAATCAGATGGTATAAGCCTTCATCTGCTTAGAGATAAGTGGGGTACGCTCATTGATTTCTTGATTGCCTGAATTCCTGCACAGAAGTCTACCACTTAAGACAACATTTCAAAAGAATCCTAAACTCAACAGTTGCTTAGATGCCAATTTTACCCAGGATACTGCCTCTTTATTTTTCTACAGAATCTTGATGTTGTACTGCTAGTGAATAAAATAAAGATGACCTAATGCATGCCATCAGCCAATTTCTTGTGTTTGAGCTCTCTTCTGTGTTCAATCAAATCGTAGGCACCAATATTCTTTAGTTATCCAAATTAAGTAGACAATTCAGGTAAAACTAGGGAGAGAAATCAAATCCAATGAGTCTTCTCCTTAAATCATGACATGTGCATGCTGTCCTGAAGCACGGATGGAGTGACAGGGTCCAGGTATGTGACCCAGGGTTAAGACAGCACTGTGCTTCCAGGTGGGATGGTGAAAACATGACCCTGGGCCCCGGACATCTCTGTTATGACTTGAATGTTACATTTAAAACTCCAAACAGAAAACATGCGTATAAAACCAGCTGTGTTTAAAGTGATCTGCATTCTAGTATGCGTGGAGCCATGAAAAAGAGTGAAATAGATGCCCACCATCCATCACTGCATCTGCCTGAGCAATTTACTGGCATCATAACAAGGAACAGAGACACGTAATATTTCAGCTGGCTGAGGAATTAAATTACTTGGCCTAAGAGAACTCGCGTCCAGTTCTTATTACCATAGCTTTGATTTCTGGAATTAAATTTAGATGTCCACGAATTCAATGATCTATTTGGACACCATTAAAACAGTAGCACACAGTTATGTTTTAAAGATGTGGCATCTTCCCAAAGAAGGCGCAACATGCCAATATTACAACTTCCAGCTGCAGTTTTCATAAATAACTGGAAACACAGAAAGGGGAAAAAAATATTTTCCACCTTTTTTTCAACTGCTGGACAGCTTTGTTCTGTGATGTGACCAAGGTGAGCCGGTTTTAGAGAGGTGATCGCAGTGGAAGAAAATGCGAGGAAGGGCTAGTTTATGGAAACGTGAGGCTGAGTGTTTCCTTATAAACAAAGAAGTCACAATAAAATAGTCCCTTGAGAACACGGTGGAATATTCATTCACTCATACATTTTAGCATCTGTCAATTTAAAGCAGACAGCTTTTACAGCTTTTAAATTCCAATAATAAAAAATACTTCTAAAGCATGAGGGAACTATCTGAAAATGCTCATCATCTCAGGAGTATCTGAATTAAATAAGAAGGTTAAAGGGTCAAAGGGACATTATTTTGAGGAAATAAATCACTGATGCTAAAACTTCATGTGTCAGCACACAAGACTTCAGTTTGGTGAAGGATAGACTGCATCACAGCGGTAGCTCTTCTTGTGTTTCTAAGTCAAGACTGACCTTGATTCCACTTGCCATTGCCTCCCTGATAATCCCTTTAGATAGTCAAAGGTTTTTATTCATATTTTAAGTCCTTTCTGTTTAAGTATGCAGAACAATTCACCATTTGCATTCTCTAAAAAAGCTATATTTATTCTTGCATCGTCTCTGTTAAGACGGATGTTTTTTTCCGCTTTGTAGGACAAAGGAGAGGAAATGGCAGAGAGAAAGCTGATTCCCATGGTTTATGTGAATTGGACAATCACGAGACCTGAACTACTGCAGTGATGAGGGGAGAGTGAAAACAGAACAGCTGTCAGCTCCCAAAATGTAAGGACCACCTGGGGGCCAGAAGGGCAAGTCTCAACAGGAAGACACTCAGACACTTCCGTGTTGATCTAGAATGGGGAAGAAAGAGTCTCCCAGGGCTGGAAATAGAGAAAGAAAATAAAGCAAAATTTTGAAAAAAGGAAACAGACAGTTCTTTCCCACCCATTCCTCCCCAGGTCTTAGTGCTGCCAGTTTAGCCTGGAAGGTACAAAGGCTGGATAAGTCAGTTTGTCCCAGGAGAAAGCAGTCTCTGAAATTATTGCTGTTAAATTAGGAAAATTGGAAGCTGCCAGAAAATGTGAGAAAGTAGGAAGCATATTCTTCCTGGTTCTGAGTAAATGTTTCAAGACGGGGGACAGCTAAGTAAGAAAAAGCCACTCTCTCTCCCACCTAAAGGCACCATTAGAAGCCAAACATATAAGACACACGACACACCGCCTGATTCCATTTATATAAACTATGAAAACACTTACTCCTCACCACTAATAGAACTCAGAGGAGTTGTTACATGTAGGCAAGGGGAAGTTTAGTAACTAGGAGGAAACAGGAGACAGGCTTCTGGGGGCTGGCAAGGCTGTGTTTTGATCTGGGTGTCAGCCATCTGGTTGTGTTCAGTTTTGAAAATTCATCGAGCTGTACACCTGTGTGACGTGCACTTCTCTTTATGTACATTACAGTTCAGCAAAAAGGGTTAAAAAGGAGAGGACACTGCTACTGTAATGCCTCACTCTTCTTAAATACTCTCACGACTGGCCTAGAATAAGAGCTTGTTAATTAATAAAATTGTTATCTTCAGGGCCTCCAAATCTGAAAAAATATACCTCCACTCCAAGCCCCCAACCCCCTATGGGCACAAATTATAAGGAGCTGAACACACGCAAAAAGAGAAGATTATGATACTTACAAATCTATGGCTCCTTCAGTCGTGGCCTCACTGACTTAGTTAAGTGACTAATTCCCTAAATTAATTCATCAGTTTAGATATTTCGTAAATGAATTTGATGCTCATAGGATTCAATCCATCATATGTTGATGATTACTAAAAAAAAAAGTTATCTACCTTGAATGTACTGTCCGAATCTCTGTTACCTATAGGTAATATCTAAAACTGACCCCCACTTTAGCAGTCTACTGAATTTCGGTATAGTTGTTTTGATGGCATTCCTTAGGTAGTGGGTATTATTAATTTGTCAATGAAAGGATCTCTGAGAATCTGACTCATCTCTCCTGAAAAATGTCCTGCAGCAGAAACTGTTTGAAAGCTACCCCAAAGCCACTCTTAACTCCTTTCTCCATCCCTTTTTTGACCAGAGAAAGTAAGAAACCAAACAGTCCATGCCCTTGGGGACAGGGAAAGGCCATGTGACCGAGATATTTCTGGATAATCAGATGCCAGAGGACACCTGCTTGGACTTTTAGGTGGGGCTTTTAGGAGGGTTCTTACTTTCCAGATGAGAAGATTCCTACTGATGGTCAGAGCGCTTTTGTTTCTTTAGCCCCTGCTCTTCTACTTGGTCTCCGCCTGGAGGGGCAACAGCCAGCTGTCAATTGTTAGGTGATAAACATCAGGATGCAGAAGCTGATTTAGGATGGTGGGGTGGAAAGATACAAAAAGGTGGCATCTTTGTATCACTGCACCAGCCCAGCACTCCTACAACCAATGACTGGGTTTCTGTTACTTGCAGCTAAAGGCATTCCTTGCAGGCCGTTCACTAGCTTACTCTGGACCTCAGGTCACAGACTCCTGCTTTAGGAAGATAAGGACCAAATTGAGACACCAAAAATTCATGATTCAGGCATTAGGGGTGAGCTAGATAGGTCACAACCTTAGTCTAAACTAGGATGTATCATCATTCTTACACATTTAATGAATCCCTATTCCAGGAGAGATAATCTACACTAATTACTGAGTAATAGACGTACTGCATACTAAATGCTTTAGAAATTCCAAGGGGAAAGTGATTCTCGTGAGCTAGAGGTGTTGGATCTGGTAGGACGTGAAAAGTGGGTGTGAGGATGAAGACGAGATATCCTAATAATGCACGAGCAGGAATAACAAGTACCTAAGCCTGACTACAACGGAATTTTACACAGGCTTTGGGTTTTAACAGCGATGCATACTCAACTGCGGAGACCAGGTATTCAGATATTTTTTCTTTAGTCAGTGAACAGTTGAGTATTTGAGTTGAGAGAGATGTGCACCGATTGATAATCAGCAAAAAAAAAAAAAAGGGTAACGCACTAATTCGCCCATCCATCCGACCATTCCATTAAGTGCCTCTCAAAGCCACAGACCAGCGATTCAATCAACAGCGCTGACTGTGCTTTTACCAAGTGCCAGGTGCTATTCCAGGCACCGGGGGTAGATGAGTGAACACGACAAAGCCTCTGCTTTCTCGGAACGTATTTTAGTGGGGCAGGCACAATATGAGCAAATAAATAACAAAAAAATAATGCAAAGAAGTTGATTGAGAAAAGAAAGGCTAATGTGTTAACCAGTGGCTATAACAGATGTGTGTGTGTGGGGGGGAGGTATAGGGGGAGCATTTCAGATAGGATGATCAGCGGAAGGCCACTGAGAAAGGGTCGCGGGCACCGAGACTTGGAATGCTGAAAGTCAAGGTGGGCGGATGGCTAAGATACGAGTAAGAGAATGTGCAAAGGCCCTGAACGCAAGGGCAAGCTTAGCACGATCACGAAAAAAAAAATACAACAAAGAGCCAGTGAGCTTGCGGGGAGTGAGGCAGGGGGAAGAAGCGTACGCTAGGGTGGTAGAGACAGACAGGTGGGGCATGACCCAGCAAGGCCATGCTGGTTATGGTCAGAAATAGCATGTTTATTTATATGCAATGGGAATGACTAAATCTGATTTGTTTTAAAGATGACTCTGGTTGCTGGGTGGAGAGTGGGCTCTAGGGAGATGAGAGCAGAGCTGGGAGCCTGGTTAGGGACACATGCTGGGAGCCAGAGATACACTGGGGCGCAAGGGTAATTCACCTGGGCTAACAGCCAAAAGGACAATGATATCATCACCTGTATAAACGTAAAATTGTTACTGTGATACCAATTACGGAGGGCTAGGAGACCCAAACAAATGAGATCTGAACAGATCTGGGGGTGTATAACAAGGCATCCACGAGGAAGGGCCCTGAAATGTGGCCTAAAAAAAGCCCCAAATTAATGAAGTCCAGAGGCTAAAGACAGCTGTCGAAAGGCAGAGTGGGTAGAACATGTGCAAAGGTCCTGTGGTAGAGGAGAGAGGAAAACCTGAGTGCCTGAAACAGATCAGCTGACAAGAACACAGAGTGCTCAAAGAAGGACAAATGAGCAGTGGCGTGGAGCAGGGGGTGGCAAACTACGGCCCGTGACTTGTTCCTGGACATCTTGTGAGCTAAGGGTGATTTTCACATTTTTAAAGTGTTATAAGATGAAAAGGAAAAAAAAAATACACACACACACAGAAAGAAAAATATGTGACAGAGACCATATGTGGCCTGCAGAGCCCCAAATATTTATTATCTAGCTCTTTACAGAAATATTGCTGACCCCTGGCCTAGAGGGTGGGCTGGGCTGGGCTGGAGATGGGAAGAGTGGGAGGCTGTGCTGTGTCCTGATCTGAGGACAAAGGAGATACAAGAAAACAAAGAGAGAGGCCTCACGGGCTCTAGGGTGTCCAAGTTCTAAAATTCTACAGCAGAAGCAACGTGATCCCTGCCTCTCGCCTTCTTCAGAGAGGGCAGAATGCAGGCTCCAAGGAGGCGGGGCTCTTCGGCATGG
The DNA here is from genome assembly GCF_963455315.2 of Globicephala melas. Classification (NCBI taxonomy): domain Eukaryota; kingdom Metazoa; phylum Chordata; class Mammalia; order Artiodactyla; family Delphinidae; genus Globicephala; species Globicephala melas. The sequence continues at coordinate 18,612,344 of NC_083317.1, read as the reverse complement.
CAGAGTGGTTCAAAGTATGAACTCTGTGGCCAGACTGCCTGGATCTGAATCTCAGCTCTGTGACCAGGAGCAAATTACTTAACCTCTCTGTGCCTCCTTATCCTTGTTAAAACTTGCAATGTACTTAGAAGAGCACCTGACCCACAGCAAGTATCACATAAGAGAGAAATAAAGCCAAGGCCACAGGCACAGTGCCTTGGCATGGCACGTGGCTCAAGCGTATAAATGAATGAATGATGCCATGACTAAATCTCAAGGGGATAGTCCTCCAAAACACTCAGAACTGAAATAATCTATGACAATTACATGAAGAGGTTGACTTTCTTTATTAGAAAACATAAAAGAGTCAGATGTTAAGCAGTCCTAGGAAAGATCTTAAGAGAGGGAATACAAAAGTACTTAATCTTTAAAGTTAAAAAAAACGCTTATGCTACAGATTATATTTTCAGAATTCTATTATCACTTGGCACACTGATATGAATAGAAGACTATAGAATCCAGTGTTAAATTCATGGGTATTAACTACTCAGGTGCTTGCCAATTCCAAGAATAAAACTAATGGAAAGAAAATGGAAGAAAGGTTATAAAAATGATAGTTTAGCATAAAATCAACTTTTCTTCATACCAGCTTTTAAATGTTACCCTGCTTAATTTAGTTCATGTCTAAAAAACAAGAACAGCAAAGAGATAAGAGAAGCATTAAAGCAAGGTCTGGTGTAACTTGCAGCACTTGTTTAGAACATTTGAAAAATAATTGATCTTTTCTTCATTTTCTCAGTACATACTCATCAGAAGAAAAATATTCCAGGAATAGAGAAACAATTTAAATAATACCTCTAGGACCTAAGACAAGTCAAAGGATGGGCAGTTTCTAGGAAGACAGGTACAGTTTCTTTAGTACATCGATGTCATGATATAAAAAGGGCTGCTCTGAATCCTAAGATTTAAGGATGTAAGATGCTAGGCCTGGTCCTGCATGGGATATGGTGTGGAAAAACAAGCAGGGGAGGTCATTCCTCAGGTTCAGGGAAAATATGACTACCTGATGATATTTTAAAAGTATTGTTAATTTTGTGGGTGAGATGGTATCATTTGGGCTCTGTAGAAAAATGTTCTTAGATTTTCAAGATATAGTCTAAAGTACTTAGTACACTTGCTGTCTTACCTTTAAATCATAAAAATATGTTGCAAGGGAGAAAATGTTATTCTGGCAAGACTTAAGAAATATTAAGTTTGGAATATAATTATAGTAAGAAGCTAAATTGCTTTTTAAAAGGTTATCTTGGAGGCAAGAAAAGCCATATATAATCAAAAGCAGGTTCTTTTCCTGACAGCTTCATGAACCAAGTAGGATTAAAGAGAAGCACCTAAGGTGATAAAAAACTTTCAGAGTCATTTTAAAATCTTGATACATGAAACAAAATCTTGGTTATTCAGATGCTATGCCAGAAAACTTTGAATGAGCAAATTCCTCATACTCAAAGATTAAGGTTGCTGGTACGTATAGGTGATCTGTGTACATTTTGGGTGAAGAGTTGGAAATATATGATCTTTAGCCATCTAACATATTTGAGTGGGTGCTAAGTTCCACAGGGTCTGTTCCAGACACTGAAGTTATTGCTGGGAATAAAACAAAAACTTCCCTGTCCTCCTGGTACTTATATTCTACTGGGGGGAGAGGTAGAAATATAAGAAACCAAAGCAAAAATGTTATCTCAGCACATGTCAGGTGACAACCATTATGGAGAAAATGAACACAGGAAAGCTAGGTAAGATACACTGGAGTCGGTAGTTGGAGGACTGTTAACGTTTTTAGAGAGTAGTAAGAGAAACAGAAATAGACTCACGGACATGGAAAACAAACTTCTGATTACCAAAGGGGATGGGGGCGGGGAGAGATAAATGAGGAGTTTGGGATTAATATATACGCAGTACTATATATAAAACAGAGAAACAACAAGGACCTACTGTAGCACAGGGAATTCTACTCAGTATCTTGTAATAACCTATAATGGAAAGGAATCTTAAGAAGAATATATACACGTGTATGTCTAACTGAATCACTTCACTACACACCTGAAACTAACACAACAATGTAAATTAACTATACCTCAATAAAAGAAATAAAAATAAATAAAGAGAGTAGTAAGAGAACAGGCCCTGAACAGGTGCCCTTTCAGCAAAGGCGACGTGCCTAGCATCCTTTTCCACTGGATCCACATACATGGGCACTGATATAAAGCTATAGATGGTTTCTGCACAAAATGGCCACAAAGCCCTTTAGAAAAACCACAAAGCAAGACACCAGCCTAACCTTTCTTTTGGGGACATCTTGTTAAGTACCTGCTCCTTAGAAAGGAGAGAAGCTCCCCGATTCTGTGGTTCCCCCAACCATCTCTCCTGTGAAAAAATAAGCGGTTCTACTTGGGAAGCAATAACAAGCAACTCTCCTCCTCTCTCCAGCACAAGCAGAAACTGCCTGGATCCCTCATCCTGCCCCAGATTCCTGGGGCGGGGTGGAGGGGGGGAGGATTCCCAGGAAGAAAGAGAAACAGGCATACTTCATTTCATTGTGCTTCGTAGATAATGCATTTTTTCACAAATTGAAGGTTTGTGGCAGCGAGTCTCTCGGTGCCATTTTTCCAACGGCAGTGGCTCAATTCACGTCTCTGTGTCACATTTTGGTAATTCTCACAATTTTTAAAATCTTTTCATTATTATTATATTTGTGATGGTGACCGGTGATCAGTGATCTCTGATGTTACTCTTGAAAAAAGATTATGGCTTGTGGAAGACTCAGATGATGGTTAGCGTTTTTAGCAATAAAGAATTTTTTAATTAAGGTATGCACATTCTTTTTAAGACAGTACGATTGTACACTTAAGAGACTACAGCATAGTGTAAACATAACTTTTATATGCACCAGGGAACCAAAAAATTTGTGTGCTTCCTTTTATTGTGATACTTGCTTTATTGTGATACTGTGGTGGTCTGAAACCAAACCCACAATGTCTCTGAGGTCTGCCTGTACATCTAACACCAATCATCAGGTGATACAAAGTGCCATTTATCCCTAAGGGAAAACAAGCCACAAGGCTCCCTTGCCTCTTTGTTCTGAGGGCTTGAAATAAGCATTCATTTTATTTTTGAAGTGATGACCACAGTAAATTCAATTCACACCGATCCTCTCATATAGATACAAAATCAAATAGAAAACATTTTTTTTCTTTGTGATGAGAACTCTCAGGGTGTACTCCCTTAACACCTTTCCTGTATAACAGACAGCAGTGTCCATTACATTACATCCTTAGCACTTATTTATTGCCATAAGTATTTTAAATTATACGGCAGAGACAAAAGGTAGAGCCAAGTATAGCCTGGCTTTCACTTTTCACTATTATGAAAGCCTTGATGAGCCCCAAATGGGCTTCTGAGAAATAGCAAAGATAATTGGTTTTAAGAGCTTATTTATGCCAAGGAGCTTTATATGGAAATTTCTATCCTATGAATATTTAGATTCCTGAATCCAGAGGCCATCTGGGCCTGTTTGTACTGGTACCTTGATTAGGCAGATGAAGAGGGAGGAAAAGTACTACTTTGTCAACTAACACCAAAGACAGAACAAAAACATAGTGTCCTATTTAGGAGTCATGGTCAAAGATCACAGATGTTCTAGATACAGTATTCAAGACAGAAATTGGACCTACAGAGTCAATTTACCAACGTGCATGTTGGGGAAGAACACTGACAAATGGAAGGAAGTGGGAAAGCCTATCTTGTTAAGAACGGCCTGGGCATAAGAATTGCTCAGTGTGTTTCAGCACCGATAATGCCTTGTATTTGAGGTTGGACGCTAAGTGGATTAGGTACATACAGATGCTATGAAAGTGTGGTCTTGGTATCCTGCTCCTCTGTGATTGGTTCTACCATCATTAAATTACTTCAAATGCAATGTTGCTGCCTGTGACTACTGTGTAAACAATTCATAAAACCAAAGTGCTTCATTACCACTTCAACATGTATATGACTCCTTGGTCCCAATTTTCTAATAATTTTTTTTTTTTTTTTTTTTTTGTGGTACGCGGGCCTCTCACCGCTGTGGCCTCTCCCCTTGCGGAGCACAGGCTCCGGACGCGCAGGCCCAGCGGCCATGGCTCACGGGCCCAGCCGCTCCGCGGCATGTGGGATCTTCCCGGACCGGGGCACGAACCCGCGTCCCCCGCATCGGCAGGTGGACTCTCAACCACTGCGCCACCAGGGAAGCCCTCTAATAATTTTTAACTATAAAATTCTCCTGAGAACCACTTGAGGTGAACCACCTAATACTCAAAGGAGGTACAAACACTTAAATGGAAAAAAATGAACAGCATGTTGAAGGAAGAAAAAGATTAAAATTTTGATATATATTTTCCCTTATTTACCAGTAAAGTTTGAGATACCATAATTCTTCTGAAACTGTTTCTGAAACATAATTTAAATATAAAATTGAAGGTCTTCAAATATACAGAAGTTGAAAGCAAAATGATTTACTGCTATTTGAACATCTATTGAATTTTTATTTAAAATGTACAAAAGAGCCTAAATTAATCTACATTAATTTTTAGTCATTTTCCAATCCTAGGAGATCATATTTACTGATAGTTTTTGCTTCCCTAAAATAAAAAGGACTCCTGCATATTTCAAGTCATAAAATATCATTAGTTGTTTACTACCAAACTTTATTTTAACGATGTTCTCAATCTCATCTAGGACAGAAAGTACCTAAGTCATTATCTATTATTTTTGATTATAATAATTACAAGGCCTACATTACTTTCTAAAGACCTAATTAAAAAGGGACATGTTATAATAGCCATGATTATCAAACCAGAGGTAGTAGATTAGTCATTACACCCTAAGGAGTGCTTTTCTCTTTGACAGTGTGAGTGTGAATTGATTAAGGAAACACCAGCCCCACACTGGCCTGCCCTTACAATTCCAAGCCATGCATTACAAACAAGTTAACTGTACATTTTGCAGTTCAACATGCATCGATATCTATTCTTTAACTCAGTTCTGAAAGCAAGTACTATGATACAGGTTATTCTAATTTTTCCCATGTTAGATGTAAAGAAACAGGCCCAAGAAAGTTTTATTAGGTTCAAAGCACACTTTAAACCTTCAAAGACACTTCTGAAGCAAAGATCATCTTATTCACTAACAAGTCCTTTCTTTCCTAAACTACTTGGGTGCATCTATTACTTTAGATTTCGGTCTCCACACAAAATGTTTTTTTTTTCTCTTTTTTTAAATGTGGATTAGTTCTACCATCATTAAATGACCATAAATGCAATACTGCCCTTTCCTTCATGATGATTATCTCTTTTCCAGGTTGGTAGCTAACATGTGTTAGCATTTTTAGTATCTAACACAGTAATCTCATGACTATTCGTATTGGAACAGCTGACATAACAAGATAGCAAATTTCCACTGCAACCTCTACAACCACAGTAAGAGCTCTTCACATAGGCCTGGCAACAGGTTGCTAAGCAGAACACATTGGAAGACAAGTTCAACTAACAGTAAACAATGGTCTCAAATGCAAAAGAAAACTTCATTATATGCTACAAGGAGATACAATAGCAACTCATTTATATAATTTGAGTTACTATTGCTCTCAATAAAATGGTGCTCTCCTATAAATAGTTTTTCAAGTAACTTCTAATATAATGCTCTATTTTGGGATATCCACTGGCAAATCTTTTCCAGAATTATACACTATACTTTACTAAAACAATTTAGTCAATACACAAGCATTTATAGCCCATTATGTGCTCAGTGTTCAGTTCTCTTTACAACTATTTATACGGCACAACGTGTTTGGTAAAAGAGGACATAAATTACAACAATGAATATCCATCTGTTGTATCTTCAAACGTGTAAAGATAGTATAACCAGATCGATGGTCTGTGTGTCCTTATTTTTTAATTTGATGACAAATGAATAGAGATTAATAAAATGTAGAGCTAAAGAAACCACTACTGCTAGGATTATTTTAAAACATATAAACATTCATAATTTGCACTTTAGCTACCTTCAAAAAGTTTATGAAGATGCTATAAAATTTTATGATACTAGATTATGTATACAATTAAGAAACTGGGAAACCAGCTGGAGTCAATAAAGTATTACACGTATAATGTTTTTATTTCCTACCGGAATCTTACTGATTAAAAATAACCATAACATCTGATGCAAGTAAAATGATACCCATTTAAAGGTGCTTAAATATGATCAGTGATACAGTTTTAAAAGAGACAAAAATATGCTTATCTTTATGTGACGTGTGTGTTTTTTAAGTAAATAATGTTATCAACACTAAGGATATGTATAATGTACTCACACTATTTGGGTCAATTACAAACAAATAATAATTTATTTGTATAAATAAATATATATAATATAGAACACATACATATACAAAATAATACAAATGGTAGACGAAAATATTACTACTCATAATGTGAATACAAAATCATTAGTTTGAGCTACTATATCTGGTAGTAATAAATTCATTGCTTTCAAATATTGTACATTCTAAAGTTTTAACTAGTGAAGACTGTTCTGCTAATGTCTCACTCCACACAGGAAATTTGCTACAGGTTAACTGAGGAGACAATTTCATTTTCAGATAAGTGAGGCTATTTTTATTTTTATTGGAGTACAGTTGCTTTACACTGCTGTACAGCAAAGTGAATCAGCCATACATATACATATATCCCCTCTTTTTAGATTTCCTTCCCATTTAGGTCACCACAGAGCACCGAGTAGAGTTCCCTGTACTATACAGTAGGTTCTCATTAGTTATCTATTTTATACATAGTAGTGTATATATGTCGATTACAATCTCCCAGTTCATCCCACCCCGCCTTCCCCCCTTGGTATCCATACATTTGTTCTCTATGCCTGTGTCTAAGTGAGGCTATTTCTGAAGGAAGGAAAGGATACTATTCCTTTAGGATCATTTCAAAACAAATGAAGCATCAATAAATCATGAACATTGAACACACACACACATATACTTCAGGTGAACACTGGCTTCAACTAAATGGAATAATGCCACCCTCTTCCATTTACATACAGAAAACACCAGAAATGTTACTTTGTAAATATGGAAGGTGAAAAAGGAAGCTGAAGTTAGTTCTTACTTGGGATAGATTCTGTTTACCTCTAATCAAAGGAAATAGTTTTGAGTACAGTCAGCTCTCAGTATCTGCAGGGGTTCGGGTCCAGGGTGCCCCCCAACTAGGATACCAAAATCTGTGGATGATCAAGTCCCTTATATAAAATGATGTTGTCTGGTTGGCCCTTGAACAACAGGGGTTTGAACTGCATGGGTCCACGAATAACCGGGTTTCTTTCACTAAATGCATACTACACGATTCCAGGTTGGTTGGAACGGACTGTAAAGTTATATTGGGATTTTCCACTGCGCATAGGTTCTGTGCCCCTAGCCTCTACCCGCCCCCCCCAAGTTGTTCATGGTTCTACTGTATTTGCATATAACTTACGTACATCCTCCATTATACTTTAAGTCATCTGCAGATTACTTTTAATACCTAATACCATGTAAACAATTATAAGTACTAAGTAAGTGCTATGTAAATAGCTGCTGGTGCACAGCAAATTCGTTTTATTTTTTGGGAACTTCCTGAAAACAACTTTTTTGTGTGAATATTTCTGATTCATGGTTGGTTGAAGCATTAGATGCAGAATCGCGAATATGGAGGGCCAACTGTATCTGGAAATTACTTTCCATATGGTTGACTTCCTTCCCAAATAAACACAGGGTTATGAAAGTTTCGCTAAGTTCTTTGTGAATGGGGTCTTGGTACTAGTTTAGATGGAGTGGGGGAAACCTCATGTACTTCTATTTTAGGGCTCCCAGAAGCCGACTTACATGTAACTAAGTTCAAGATAAAGTTCCAACATGCAATTGTTAGTTACCAGGGATTTGATGAGCCACATGGCTCAAGTGAAGGAAACATTTCTAGGCATAATATGCTGTTATGTGGATCTTGAGGCCAAAAGAAAACACACAAAAAAATACATAACTTTAAGGGCCCCCTAGACATGAACAATGGTGAATCCCATCTAAACTAGGGGTTCTACACTGAAGATAACAAAATCCAAATGTTGGTTTTAGCAAAGAATTAGTGTTTGGGGGTTACTACTGCCAGAAACCTGTCATAATCATAAGGATTGGTATTTTCTTTCTCTTCTACTGTTTTGTAATCCAGGAAATCTGGATAGTTTAATTAAAAGACATTGGGAGGATATATACCCAGGAGTGGAACTGCTAGGTCATATGGTAGTTCTATTTTTAGTTTTTTGAGAAACCTCCATACTGTTTTCCACAGTGGCTGCGTCAATTTACATTCTCACCAACAGTGCAAGAGGGAGCCCTTTTCTCCACATCTTCACCAACATTTGCTCTTTGTGTTCTTTTTGATGATGGCCATTCTGACAGGTGTGAGATGATATCTCATTGTGGTTTTGATTTGCATTTCCCTGATGATTAGTGATGTTGAGCATCTTTTCATGTGCCTGCTGGCCATCTGCATTTCCTCTTTGGAAAAATGTCTATTCAGTTCTTCTGCCCATTTTTTAATCAGGTTGTTTGGTTTTCTGAGTTGTATGAGCTGTTTATATACGTTGGATATTAATCCCTTATTTGTCATACAATCTGCAAATATTTTCTCCCATTCAGTAGGTTGTCTTTTTGCTTTGTCTATGGTTTCCTTTCCTTTAAGTTTAATTAGGTCCCATTTGTTTATTTTTGCTTTAATTTTTTGCTTTAGGAGATGGATCCAAAAAAATATTGCTGTGATTTATGTCAAAGAGTGTTCCGCCTATGCTTACCTCTAGGAGTTTTATAGTATCCGGTCTTACATTTAGGTCTATAATCCATTTTGAGTTTATTTTTGTAAATGGTGGTAGAGAATGTTCTAATTTCATTCTTTGACATGTAGCTATCCAGTTTTCCCAGCACCATTTATTAAAAAGACTATCTTTTTTCCATGGTGTATTCTTGCCTCCTTTGTTGTAGATTACTTGACCGTAAGTATGTGGGTTTATTTCTGGGCTCTCTATCCTTTTCCATCGATCTATGTGTCTATTTCTGTGCCAGTACCATAGTGTTTTGATTACCAATTCAAAAAGATACACGTACCTCAAAGTTCATAGTAGCGTTATTTACACTTGCCAAGATATGGGAGCAACCTAAGTGTCCATCAACAGTGAATGGATAAAGAAGATGTGATATATATGTGTATACACACACACACACACACACAAAAAAAAACAATGGAATACTACTTAGCCATAAAAAGAACAAAATTTGCCATCTGCAGCAATATGGATGGACTTGGAGGGCATTATGCTAAGTGAAATAAGTCAGACAGATAAAAACAAATACTGTATGACATGAGAAACTACAAAATACAACAGGAAAAAGGAAGTAGACTCACAGATATAGAGAACAGACTACTGGTTACCAGTGGAGAGAGGGAAGGGGGGAGGGGAAATATAAGGCTGAGGGAGTGAGAGGCACCAACTATTGAGTGTAAGGTAGGTGCAAGGATGTATTGTACAATACAAGGAATATAGCCAATATTTTGTAATAACGGTAAATGGAAAGTAACCTTTAAAACCTGTATAAAAATCTTAAAAATTTTAAAAATTAAAATAAATACATTGAGAGGATAAAGAGAAACCGTCCATGCCTCAAAGGCATAAAATTCTCAGCACCGAATAATCCAACTATTCAAATAACTTTTACAAATGAATCATTCCCCAGCACTTCTCATTCAGTGACATCTGGTTACTGGGGCAGCTTGCGCCATTAGGTCCCAGTAAGCACAGTGATCACTGCCAGATGTAGCTGGGATGGCAGCAACCCAACCCTGAACTTCAAAGGTATCTCCTCTTCCAGCCATCACCTGCTTAGAAACCAAAACAAACCCCACTGGTTTGGCCAAACATCTATAATCTAGTTAAGGTTATTAAAGGCTTTTGTTTTTGACATACATGCGGTCCAAGATTATTCAATACAGAAATTCAGCATTTTTAGTAAGACCTCAGAGCTGGCAGCCAGTTTCCTCAAGGGAAAATGCAAGCTTCTGCCTCTCTCCTATTCATCATTTTCAAATTAGTTTCCATATTTCAGTACAAGACTCAGTGATACAGTTACAGCCTCAAACAGTGCTAGATGCTGCCAACCCATCACTGTGACAGTCATTTCTCAAAGCCACAGACTGTTTCATCAAATCTAGTCTTTCTTGACTCATCCACTGGCAAAGATTTAAGGCTGTAATGTATCATTTGCATGATTCACTTTGTGACCCTCTTCCAAAGTTGTTAGTTTTTTCCCCCTGTCAGCACTTACTACCACCTTCTCAAAATGCAAGGCAGTAAAGCAGCTGAAAGATTATATATTCAAAGAATTTTAACTCTAGACATCCAAACAAGATATAAAGCCAAATTAAGCCTCTCTCTCCCTCTCTTTCTCAGACCAATTTTAAAGACAGAGAAAGTACTGATCCACTAACAGACACATTCTCACAACAGCCTGAGATCAGGTAAGGCTATGAATGTTTCCACATCCCAAGGTAACGGGAAGACAACATGGGCATAACTTACTCCATGATTCAATGACAACTTTTCACAAACCACAAATAACGTGTTTGTGAAATGCACTCTCCACGCTACCATCTGGTGATTATTTTCTGAGAAAAAGTTCTTGGAGCACACAGACCATAGTTAAATTGACTTTCAACTATACCTAGCACTGTGCCACCCACAAATCAAGCCTTAATAAGAGCTTTTTATGCTGACTGAAATAGTGACCATGATCAATATTTTATCCCTTATGTTCGAGCATCAGCTTGTGTCGGTCTCTGCTCAAGTTTCTGGGAAATGACTGGAAATGGTCTGTACCCAGTGTTATTAGCAATTCTCTCTGCTTCTGGAGCAAAGGTGAATGAGTCCCAGGTCCCTAGAGGGCTTAATAAATGGATTTTTAAAAAATCTCATAATCGTGCTCATGTAGCGGGTACAATAAAACACTCCCAGTGGTTGTGTCTAGGTCAACATATTTCACGTGCCACATATTCTTACAGGAAAGATAGATCAAGACACCATGAAATCATATTCCTGTTATTTACACTAGAACTCCATTAACAGCTTCAAATGCAGCCATGAACACAACTGTCCTCAATTCAAAGTAAGCTTACCATCATTATGTTTTATACTTTGACATGTTACCTTGGGTTGGGGTTACTGGACTATCATTTCCCCCTCCATAAATAGTCAGTTTTAACATGATGGGCTCACAAGCTATATTATCAGCTCCATCTCTACCTTATTTGATTCTAATAATGTGACCAAACCAACTGAAAACATCAATAACAACATTAAAATGGCCTAGCTATTGACCAAAGGGAGATGTTAATTTTAATGTATATTTCTCTCCGTTTATAACAATCCCATTCTTTATAAAATAGACATATCTCTGTGGAACATTTTACAGAGAAATAAGATGCTTCTCCTTTTAAAGGGAATCAGATTGAAGAGACTTCTACTAACCTAGAAGTAGAGTCTATAAATTCTCTGTCCCTCCATTAATCTCCCCCTCCCCCTCCCTCCACGCCCCCAGTAGACAAATAAGTAAAAGGCAAGAACTTGAAGAGAAATAGCTCGCTTATTTTAGGTACCCTAAGTTAGCCCTCTGCAGGTTCTGGCCTTTTTCTAGGCATGTGACACAACGTATATATATATATATTTTTCACATTTCCCATCGTAAATATTAAACTAATCTAAAGCTTGAGACTATACATACTCCCAGCCCCCGCTTCCCCCATGGAAGGCTCGAAACTAGCGCAGATTAAACATGGAACCAACGTACACCATACTATCAGTAAACATCAAACATTTTTAACTTCTCTCCAGTATGAATTATTCAATCAAAATTATTTATTAGTCTGAAACTTTTTAAATCAAAAGTGAATAAACTAATCATTCTTAAAATTATAATTTATATGTGCTCAAGGTAGAATGCAAGAAATTTAGTTGAATGACAAAAGTGCAGATTATTAATGATACTTCTTTAATGTGGAATTAATGGAATGAGAATCAACAGAAGGCTTCTGTTGAATTTTACACCTGAAATACCTGTAATATTTATTTGGCAGAAGAAAAAAAAATGTAAATCCTCAAGAATAGATAAATCAGCACAAATCTATTCCTAGTTTTGGAAAAGCCCAAATAACATTCATTAAATCATTCTACAAGAAACTAATAGATACTAAAAAGTGGTGAACATTAGACAGGTTAATATATGCTAGGTGTTCAGAACACTGGTTTGCACATAGCAAGATTACATAATATGTATTACGATTATTATTACTTGCCCACAGACAAGGATATAAGAAGGCAATAAAATTTAGTCCATGCCGTCATGACACTCATAGTCTAGAAAAGCCTGAAAACTTGACAGTATGTGGAAAGAACATGTTATTATTAACAGTAAAAATCCAGTACTGGTAAGTATGCAATGACAAAATAAATCCACCTGCTGTCCATATCTCACTGTAAATGGGCATAAACATTTAGATAAACTTTAAGTCCTGTCAAAACATTCATATCTTTTAACCCAGTTGTCCTATTTTTGGAAAAGTACTTTAAAGCAATTATAATATTATATAATATGGGAGGAAAATCTAGACGCATTAAGGAATTCAAAAGCTTGGCTTCTATAATGTAAAAAAAGGAAGCAAAAAATGTCTGACAATAAAGATATGGATGAATAAATTCTGAAGGAATATACATAATTAAAGGGTGTAAATATGAAAATTATAAATGTATTTTAAAATATTTAAAAATATTATTTTAAAAATGAAAAGTTTCTATTTCAAACAGAACTAAATAAAAACAAGAACAAATAGAAACATAAAACTTACAATAAAGTCAAATTATAGGTGATTTTCCTTGACCCAACTCCTTTTAAAAAATTATCATACTTTAAACATTTTTCTAATTAGATGTAAGGGAAAATATTTTAAGTGGAGTTAGTTTTTCAGGACTCTAAATACATCAAATATTTCAAAACATGATCATTTTGTCCCAGAAAGTATGCTGATATTAGTGTAGTCAAAATGGACAGTAGTGACACTAATAAAGGAAAAAAAGAATTGACATAATGATTAGAATTAATGAAGTAACTGAGTGCAAATAAGAAGACTTAATCATCCACTGTATTTGAGCACATTTTAAGCTCTGGATGCAGTTATGTCTGAAAGGTTTATTTTGACCTCAAACATGCCCATGTGCACAAAAGCTGCATTCAAGAGGCAGACTCCTGGGGTGTTTGCTTTTCTGTCCATAGGAGATCAGGGTGAGGCAAAAGCTTGGAATGGAAGTTGTGTTTTTTTGTTTTTTAAAAGAATAATATCCCTAGCTTTCCCGTACTAAAGAAACCTCTAAACCAGTTTCTCAACCTCAGCTCTACGAACATTTCTTTGCTGTGGGGCTGTCCTGTGTATTTCGGATGCTGAGCAGTATCCCTGGTCTCTACCCACGAAATGCCAGGAACATCCACCCCCCTAATTGAGACAATTAAAAATGTCCGCAGGTATTTCCAAAGGTTCCTTGGGCGTCAAAATCGCCCCCAGTTGACAACCATTGCTGTAAACCAATGTTTGTTTACTCATTTTTAAAATCACACAATGCTTGCCAACAGCTAAGGGAGGTGAGATGGTCTCGTGACTATAACTTGTACTTCCTGAAATTTTTGCCTACTGATGTTTTTAATAAAGAGCTCCAATTTGACACTAAGGAACAAAAAATGCTTGCTCGTTCAAATAAGAAAGCCACTTTACCAATGGACTTTTATCCAAAAGTTCAAATAAAGATGAATCTTACAACTCCACTTTCATTTCATTTTATTCTATTTTATTTTACTTTTTGAAGCAATGGAAAGATATTCTATTAGTAACTACAGTAAGGGTGCTAAGCGGTTGTAATAAATGTTCCTAAAGGCCCTAGTATTTTTTTCCCCAATATTTCTAGCTTTAGAGACTCCTGATGCAATTTCACTTAATTCTTGCATGTCTGCAATGATATTCCTTGGTAGCTTTTGTTTTAAAGCCCCATTACTTTAACCTTGAGATACCAATTATGTCTGTGTATGCGTTTAACCTGAATGTCAATTCAATTCAACTCAAATATTTGTTGAGTACCTAGTTTGTAGAAAATTAGGTCAAGTGTTTAATAAAGTCACACAGGTCTCATAATAAGTGTAAACTCCTGATGACCCTTGGAATACCACCAGGGTCCACTGGACACAATTTTACATTTTAAGTTTCATTTTGAGCAGTTATATCTACTTCTAAGGGTCAATAATTCTAATTTTTACACTTTCTTAAAGTATTTTTTTCTTAAAATATTTTTTTCAAATGGAATAAAACTCATTCTACCTTGTAATTACCATATCACTCAACTGGAATTTTTTTTGATGCTTAAGACTTTTTTTTCTGCAATTTTCTTATTTTTATCATCCCAAGAATTATTTCATCATTACTCACTAATTATTTCCCACTGTGTTAAGGAAGACCAGATAACATGAAAATAAAAGAATGAAGGAATTGCCTAGAAGGATGATGCAAGAGGGGAATTGTCACAGTTTTATTACTGTGTTTCCCAAATACTGCATCATCTTTCAAGAAGGAATAAAATAAATCTAGAGACATTCCCTGAATACAAGTGAAAATCAAAAATTTTCATTTTCTGCATTGGCAAATAGGAGAAAATTGACAGGAGATATTTCACAATTATTAAACAAATCAGAAGATGACTAAAATTGATCACATAAGCAAAACCTCAGACCATGAGTCTTCAGATGATGATGTCCTAGATGAATTTTCTCAAGCTCAAGAACTGCAAAGTGAGCAATGCATTTTTAAGAACAAAAAGAAAATATGGTATTCTCATCCAGTTAGTCATTTGATGACATCATTCAGTATTTTGCAACAAAAGCAGAAACTATTGCTAAAATTGCTAAAAACATGTGTGACAGTATTCTTTCCTCCTTTGTGATGTATGTGCAACAAATTTTATGATGTTTGTGAAACAATATTTTTGATATACTTTATAAGGAGACAAATACCAAATGCAGGAGTATCTAAAAAGCAATGAGAAGTAAAGAACAAATGTAAAATGAATTAAAAAAGGACTGGATTAATGATTCTCATGGGTGTTTATAAATCCAAACTTGAAAATATTTTGCAATTATGGACAGAAGATAGTTGTTTTCTCTTCAACAAAATTATGAGCTCTTAAAGTTTTTGAAGTATTGATTTTTTTTTTTACAATTATCAAGGGAAAATGCTAGTGCAAGAAAACGACCAAGAAGTACGAGGCTAGAACTGAACAGAGATGTATTTGAACCTGGAATCAGTATTTGTAAGGTGGTTACAGTTCGGGTTCATGCATGGCAGATGATTAGCTGCTAGTTTTATTCAAAGGATATTGCCCGTTTCAGAAATCCTTACCTTCAAAACCAGGAAAAGATGAAATAAAAATCTGGCTTAACTGTATTTATTTATTAATTTATTTTGATGTGGACCATTTTTAAAGTCTTTATTGAATTTGTTACAATATTGCTTCTGTTTTATGTTTTGGTTTTTTGGCCGCGGGGCATGTGGGATCTTAGCTCCCTGACCAGGGATTGAACCCGCACCCCCTGCATTGGAAGGTGAAGTCTTAACCACTGGACTGCCAGGGAAGTCCCTGGCTTAACTGTATTTAAATTTTAATTTAAATTAAGATATTCACTATATTAATTCTTATTAAAATTTCTAAATGAGGTTATTTCTTACCATCCCTTTATTCTTGTTTTTGTAAATCATCTGTAAAGTAATTTAAAAATATAAAAAAAACTATAATAATAAAAAGGGCCCACTGTACCCAGAGAGTCAGTGATAGTGGACTGGCTTTTCAAGTACAGTGCAGGGCAAGGCAAACACCAGAACTGATTCAGCTGACTGGGCTCAGTGAGCATCACAAGGTATTACATGTTCCCATGTGTACACACATGCATGTACACACACATGCGCACACACTACTGAGGAAACCTTCATCAACTAAAGAAAACTCTCCTGAGCTACAAAATACAGCCTTTAAAGAAGCGCATGGTGAGATGTGGTCACAAGCAATCACTCGTCTGGATCTATCTTAATGACTTTTATTTTAATTAAAAGGAAAAAGAAAAATATATCATCTAATTATCCAGGAAGATATATCAGGTTACCTGTGAGCACTTTCTCACTAATGCCTGCAACTCTAAAAACACAAAACTGTATCCTTAGAGATTCTGTTTTGAAAAAAATGTAAGGACATACTCCCTAGAGGCAATGTGTTGTTATAAAAGAATTAGAGGGTCTTCCTTTAAGTCATTTCGCTACAAATTCATCATCCTCTGTGGATTATGTGGTTTCAGTCAGATTTTGCAGTTCCAGGTGGGGGAGAACTCACCCTCCAGGCCCTCACTCCCAAGGTTAGACTGGATATGTGATTAGTCTTTACACATTAGTTTTCCAATGAATTTTCCCATGGAAAAATTCTTACCCAAGGTGGCTGGAATCTGTATACTATTAACATAAGTAAGCTGCATTACTGATCACTTAACTAGGTATTTTGAGGTGGCCTGAGAATTTAATCACTACAATACTGGAGAAATAAATAGTGAGTTATTTACAAATAAATTTGGGGAACAGTGACTGATTTGTTTCTACTCAATCTTTTAAAAGACTTACCTCTTTTTCAATGAGGTCATAAAACAGAGCTCATCCTACAAAGAATGTTTCTCTAAATGCCTCATTACCAATGGGAAAACACTCATCTCCTTCAAAAAGCAATCTCATTACCTACCAATTAACAAAGTGCATTAAGCTGTGGATCAAATTTCATTTTGGAGGAGCAGAGTTCCCCTTTCTTTTCCCCTCTTCAAGACGTGTCATATAGTGTCCCCTAAGGACCTCTCAAGCAGGATGTGTTAAATAAATTCTTACTCTGATTCTACATTTCCAGTGTCACAAGGCAGGCTTGTTCCTGGAACCAGGCAGCCACCAGCGGCAGGAGCCCAGCTTGTGTGTGGGTCAGTGATGCAATACCTCTCTCGCTCTGCTTTGCCAGATGAGAAAGAAGGCATACATGCCTGCAGGGCTAACAGAAAAACACGTTTCAAAATGAAGTGATGCAAGTGACCTGATATCCTAACTACATTAAGTTCAAAACAATTCTTTTACTTTTTTTTTCCAGTTCTAATTTCTTTCTTTTTTTTTAATTTTATTTTGAAAACTGAAATATAGTTGATTTACAATGTGTTAGTTTCTAGTGTACAGCAAAGTGATTGCTATACATATGTATATTCTTTTTCATATTCTTTTCTATTATTACAAGATATTGAATATCATTCCCTGTGCTATACAGTAGGACCTTGTTGTTTATCTATTGATATTTTATACACAGTTGTTTGTATTTGCTAATCCCAAATTATCCCTCTCTTCCCTTTCCCCTTTGGTAACCATAAGTTTGTTTTCTATGTCTGTGAGTCTGTTTGTTTTGTAAATAAGTTTATTTGTAACATAATTTAGATTCCACATGTAAGTGATATCATATGATATCCCTCATTCTTTATCTAACTTACTCCACTAAGTATGATAATCTCTGGGTCCACCCATGTTGCTGCAAATGGCATTATTTCATTCTTTTTTATAACTGAGTAAAATTCTATTGTGTATATATTTATGTATATATATATCCACATATATATATATATGTGGATATATATACACACACACACACACATACACACACACACCACATCTTCTTTATCCATTCATCTGTTGAGGGACATTTAGGTTGCTCCCATGTCTTGGCTATCGTAAATAGTGCTTCAGTGAATACTGGGGGTGCATGTATCTTTTCAAATTAAAGTTTTCTCTGGATATATACCCAGGAGTGGGACTGCTGGATCGTATGGTAGTTTTACTTTTAGTTTTTAAAGGAACCTCCATACTGTTTTCCAGAGTGGCTGCACCAGTTTACATTCCAACCAACAGTGTAGGAGGGTTTCCTTTTATCCACACTCTCTCCAGCATTTATTATTTGTAGACTTTTTAATGATGGCCATTCTGACTGGTGTGAGGTGATACGTTATTGTAGTTTTGATTTGCATTTCTCTGATAATTATCAATGTTGAGTATCTTTTCATGTGCCTGTTGGCCCTCTGTATGTCTTTGAATCTTAAAAAATCAAGTTACAAAAAAAAATAAAAATTCCTAGTTCAACCTTAGAATGTATTACTGGGTGTATAAACCTTTCGTCTGAATGGAAAATAAAGAGTGATTAGAAATTTTAAGTATCTAGAGCTACAATGACCAAATGACCAATACCACTAGCTACGTGTGACTACTGAGCACATGAAATGTGACAAATGACAATGAGATGGTCTGTAGGTGTAAAATATGTGCTAACTTTGAGGACCTTGTATAAAAGAAACAAACGAAAAAGATTGTGAAGTATCTCATAGATAACTATTTCATATTGGTTACATGTTGAAATAATATTTTGAATATATTGGATTAATAAAATGTTATTAAAATTAATTCACAAGTTTCTTTTTACTATTTTGACAGTGGCTATTAGAAAGTGTAAGAAGTACCTTATGTGGCTCATATTATATTTCTATGGGATAGAGCTGAGCTAAAACACAAGAGATTCTGTAACATCCATTTATGGACCACAAAATCATTACCAAAACCTATGAAAAATTTTTTAAAAATAAGCAACTCAATTTGGCCAATATTTCTTAAAGACCAATGTGCAAAATATATCTGTACATAATTTGCAGCTTGAATCCTAGCAGATAAAAGGAGAAATGATGACAATTAATTGGAAGAGAAATCGCAGTATAAATAAAAGAATACAAAGGAAGAGCAAGGGTAGGAGAAGAAAGAGTATTTCAAGGAAAAGTCAGAGAAGACTTGTAAAGGAGGTATCTTTTGGGGGGAGCATTAAAAAATACATAGGATTTGGGTTTCCCTGGTGGCACAGTGGACACGGGTTCAAGCCCTGGTCCGGGAAGATCCCACATGCAGCGGAGCAACTAAGCCCGTGAACCACAACTACTGAGCCTGCACTCTACAGCCCGCGAGCCACAACTACTGAGCCCAAGTGCCTAGAGCCTGTGCTCCGCAACAAGAGAAGCCACTGCAATGAGAAGCTCACACACCGCAATGACGAGTAGCCCCCGCTCGCCGCAACTAGAGAAAGCCCGCATGCAGCAACGAAGATCCAACGCAGCCAAAAAAAAAAAAAAAGTCAAAGCTATCTAGCAGTAACTCTAATACACTGCCTATTAAAAAAGAATACATAGGATTTTACACGTCCTGATAAGATGTAGCAACTTAGAATTGACAAATGTCTTTGTGGTACATTAACACCATTTGACAAAAAAGAAATACATTTTCAAAAGGGGCAGAGAAGTGAAAACAAAAGCTCAGAGAAAGAAATGGCCAAGCGTTTGGGGGTTTCATTTAAGGCAAATGAAACCCCCAAATTTTAGTGTAAGGCTAAAATGCAGGCTGGAGCCAAGTAATAAGAGTATTAAATGCCCTTCTGGGGAATTTACACTTTTCTATAGACAGCAGGAACCATCACTGTTTCCCAGCAAGTGTCAATAGGATTGAAAATGCAGAATAGAAACATTACGAAGGCGTGGAGTATTCCTGGGAAAAGAGTAAACAAAGGCTTGTGGGGCAAGAAGAATGAATTCCAAGGGATGGGAACAGAAGTCAAGGTCCTATAAGAACACAAGAAAGTACAAGGGTAACAGAAGAAAATAAGGCATTGATGTAGTAAGGAGTAATCAGCGAAGTTAGTCTAGTAGGAGGTAAATAATGGTCTGAATTCAGGAAGTGGCAGTTCAGGAAAACAGCATGGTTGCAGGTAGAGGTGAAGGAGCAAATGACAAGGGAGACTGAAAATAAAAGAATGGATATGTGGATGGCAAATAAACATATGAAAAGATATTTCACATCATATATCACCAGGGAAATGCAAATTAAAACAATGAGATACCACTACACACCTATTAGAATGGCCAAAATCCAGCACACGGATGACACCAAATGCTGGCAAGGGTATGGAGCAACAGAAGCTCTCATTCATTGCTGGTGGGAAGGCAGAATGGTACAGCCACTTGTTAGACAGTTTGTTGTTTCTTATAAAACTAAACAGACTCTTACCATGTGATCCAGCAACTGAGCTCCTTAATATTTACCCAAAGGAGTTGAAAACTTTGAGTCACACAAAAACCTGCACACAGGTGTTTATTCATAATTGCCAAAACTTGGAAGCAACAAAGGTGTCCTTCAGTAGGTGAATGGATAAATAAACTGTGTAGACCCAGACAATAGAATATTACTCCTCACTAAAAATAAATGAGCTATCAAGCCATGAAAAGACACGGGGGAACCTTAAATGCTTATTAGTAAGTGGAAGAACACAACAAGAAAGGGCTACATACTATAGAATTTCAACTATATGATATTCCAGAAAAGGTTAAACTATGAAAACAATAAAAAAATCAGTGGTTGCCAGGGTTTGGGAGGTTGGGAGAAATGAACAGGTGGAACACAGAGGATTTTTAGTGAAAATATTCTGTATGACATTTAGAATGATAGATGCGTGTCATCACACATTTGTCCAAACCCATTTGTCCAATATCAGAAGTGAACCCTAAAGTGAACTATGGACTTTGGGTGATAATGATGTGTCAATGCAGGTTCACTGATTGTTAACACATGTACCACTCTGGTGGCGATACTGATGATGGGGGAGGCTATGCACATGTGACACTTAGAATGATAGATGCATGTCATCACACATTTGTCCAAACCCATTTGTACAATATCAGAAGTGAACCCTAAAGTGAGCTATGGACTTTGGGTGATAATGATGGGTCAATGCAGGTTCACTGATTGTTAACACATGTACCACTCTGGTGGCGAAATTGACAATGGGGGAAGCTATGCACGTGTGGGGGCAGGGGGTATACAGGAAATCTCTGTACCTTCTGTTCAATTTTGCTGTAAACCTAAAATTACTCTAAAAAATAATCTTGGATAAATTTTTAAAAATCCAAGACAGGAAGTGGAGGTGATCAAGTGTGTAGATGTAACATAATCATAAAAGGGACGATGGGGAACCAAGAGATGGAGGAAGGTAGAAAGAGATGTTGAGGTAGAGGAGAAAATTCATTAGTTTATTCAACAAACATGTACCAAGCACCTACCCAATCGCAGGTACCACGATGCAGAAATTCACAATGGATGACCGATGACTGTGAAGGGGTCATTTGAGGAGCATGAAGGAGAGTGATGCTAAGAGCAAAGGAGAATGGAGTTGGCTTGGATCAATTGCTATATGGAAGGTGATAGGTCATCAAATAGTGATAATTCGGTGTATCTAGTAACATTAAGATCCCAGCTGATGTTACAGCATGAATAAGAAATGGAATTAACTGGTGGGGTTATATGACATGATACATCAACCTTAGAAAACTAAGAAGCAGTTAAAGGGAGAAATTAATTTTTCCCAAATATGGAGGACTGATGAAAATATCTTTAGAAAATGTGAAGGGTATCAATAAGTCCAGGATATTCAAATGAATATGTAAAAATGCTTATCCATTGGGTCCATCCTGGTCAGAAAGAACCAAAAAAAGAAAGAGGATAATGGACTAAAAGCCTGAATTGGGGAGGTGATTATTATGAGGGAAGGGTGAAATCAGTAGGACATAATTAGTGTTGTAGGTCTAAGATCAGAAGATCATATTTAGAGAGTACTGTTGAATCTGGAAACCCTATAGGTGCAGCATTTCTTAGTGATGACAGAGTTCAAGGGATGACTGTGTTGCAGACAGCAGAAATGGCACATAAATGAAGGTGACTAGGAAAAGCCAGCTACATTTCAACTGAATGTCAATTTGAACAGTGATATAACTGAAAACAGAAATAGGCAAGGTGACCATATGACCTGGTTTTGTCTAAGTCCTTTAGTTAAGACTGTGGTCCTAGTGTCAAATTTGGTTTGAATAATAAATTGTGTAGTTGCCCGAATAATAGGTAATGCAATAAATTAAAAGAAAAAGAAGTGTTAAAGAACAGTATAATAGTGCCCTACAGTTTGGTGATTGTAACAAAGAAGGCATATAGTAGTCACATAACCAGAGAGATGGGTATAAAAGAAGGTACAGTTACTGACTGGCGGTAATAAATAAATGAGGGACTTGAGGCCAGAATGGGAAGCCCTGTGGGTCTCTTACCAGGAATGGTGAGACGGGGTGTAGGAAAAGAAAGGGCCACGGAGAACTATTTCGTAAGATATGATGTTAGTAATGCTTTCAATTAGGTCAGTAAGTTGGAAGAAGTGTAGGAGGAAAAGATCAAAACACATTGAAATCTATTCCCAATAAAAAGTAGGTTTTAAAAGACACAAAAGATATGTTAATTGCGGAGGAGGGCCTGACAAAAGGCTGTCACTCTCAGGTAAAGCACAAATACCCATTTTTAATTATAAAAGTCCCTCGTATATAAATCATCATGAATGGCGGGTCACTAGCCTTGATACAGGGTTACAAGTACACAGCTAGCTCCATATGATTTTAACAGCAGTCATGGAGCTTTCTTGGTTTACTCACCATTATTTGGGTTGTTTACTAAGTACAGAGTCAATTCAGTAACAAGTGATCAAGTATCCAACAGACCGGAATAAAGAAAATGGTTGAACAACCTCAAATTTCCTTTTTAATACTGATTGCACTGGCATCATATAGTAAGAGCCCCGGTGACAAGACAAGAATCATTTCAAGAAGTCACCCTTAAACTTTCAAATCCAGATATGACTGAGGAATAATATGAAAAAGCTATAAAAATAAGAAGAAGTAAGCAACTCCAACTTTTAGACAAAGTGGCAATTAAACTCAAACCAATGGACATTTCTACACCTGGCACATGGAACACAGGTGAGGGGACCAGCCATGGACCAGAAAGCAATGCTCAGAAGATTTCCCACTGGCCAGTCCTACTCTCACTGATGTTTCCTGCCACGGGAGAAGAAGAATTTATACTATTTAACTTTCATCTCTTAGAAACATAAAGAAATATTGTAAGCATTCAGTTAACTTATGCCTTATTTCTTTCTCCCGATCTTTAGAATTTGTTTAGCTTTATGCTTGATACATTAAACTCAATTTTTCTAAACCGCGTAAAGAGGAAACACAAAAGAGCTTAACAAACAAGACAGTCATGATAAAACTGGGCAAGAGCCACCAGAGAAGCCTGCATTATTAACTGATAAATGAAAACTAGGGTACCTCAGTGTACATAGATTCTTATATATTTGTAAAACAGATTGTACTTCTGTAAAATTACTTTTAAAATTCTACAAAATGTTATTAAAAAATCTGTGCCTGACTATATAAAAATCAGAAAACTTTATATTAATTATTATAAGTCTTAAGTTCATATTTAATGTTTTATTTGGAAATCTGTAACACTAGGGAATATCTGAGAAAATACTGAAGGAAAAAGTGAAGTGATATGTCATCATCACCTTTGGGAGATGAGATAGGATGAAACTGATGGCTGAACCAGATGGCCTTTCTAACCAAAAGTTGCTGATTTTATAATTTTATGATCTGACTATAAATGTTTGCCTTTAATTAAAAAAAGTCTATAAGTTATGGGATTAAGATTCCAAAGAAAAAAAGATGAAAATATATTTCTTAAAAATCACAAAACCAGACAAAGAACTTTTTTTTTTTAACATCTTTAATGGAATATAATTGCTTTACAATGGTGTGATAGTTTCTGCTTTATAACAAAGTGAATCAGCTATATACATACATATATCCCCATATCTCCTCCCTCTTGTGTCTACCTCCCAACCCTTGTATCCCATCCCTCTAGGTGGACACAAAGCACCTGTGCTATGTGGCTGCTTCCCACTAGCTATCTATTTTATATTTGGTTGTGTATATATGTCCATGCCACTCTCTCACTTCATCCCAGATTAACTTTCCCCCTCCCCGTGTCCTCAAGTGAATTCTCTACATCTGCGTCTTTATTCCTGTCCTGTCCCTAGGTTCTTCAGAACCATTTTTTTTTTTTTTTAGATTCCATATATATTTGTGTGGGCATATGGTATTTGTTTTTCTCTTTCTGACTTACTTCACTCTGTATGACAGACTCTAGGTCCATCCACCTCACTACAAATAACTCAATTTAGTTTCCTTTTATGGCTGACTAATATTCCATTGTATATATGTGCCACATCTTCTTTATCGATTCATCTGTCAATGGACAGTTAGGTTGCTTCCATGCCCTGGCTATTGTAAATAGAGCTGCAATGAATGCTGTGGTACATGACTTTCTGAATTATGGTTTTCTCAGGGTATATGACCAGTAGTGGGATTCCTGGGTTGTATGGTAATTCTGTTTCTAGTTCTTCTGCTGAAAGATCAGCTGCTAACCTTATGGGGATTATCTTATATGTTATTTTTTGCCTTTCCCTTGCTGCTTTTAATATTTTTTCTTTGTAGTTAATTTTTGATAGTTTGATTAATATGTGTCTTGGTGTGTTTCTCCTGGGATTTATCCTGTGTGGTACTCTTTGCACTTCCTGCACTTGATCATATTAGAGAAGTTTTCTACTATAATCTCTTCAAGTATTTTCTCAGTCCCTTTCTTTTTCTCTTCTTCTTCTGGGACACCTATAATTTGAATGTTGGTGCATTTAATGTTGTCCCAGAGGTCTCTGAGACTGTCCTCAACTCTTTTCATTCTTTTTTCTTTATTCTGCTCTGCAGTAGTTATTTCCACTGTTTTATCTCCAGGTCACCTATCCATTTTCTGTCTCAGTTATCCTGCTACTGATTGCTTCTAGAGAATTTTTCATTTCATTTATTGGGCTGTTCATGATTGTTTGTTTACTCTTTAGTTCTTCTAGGTCCTTGTTAAACGTTTCTTGTATTTTCTCCATTCTATTTCCAAGATTTTGGATCATATTTACTACCATTACTCTGAATTCTTTTTCAGGTAGGCTGCCTATTTCCTCTTCATTTTTTGGTCTTATAGGTTTTTACCTTGCTCCTTCATCTGCTGTGTATTTCTCAGTCTTCTCATTTCGCTTAACTTACTGTGTTCGGGGTCTCCTTTTTGCAGGCTACAGGTTCGTAGTTCACGTTGTTTTTGGTGTCTGTCCTCAGTGTGTAAGGCTGATTCATTGGGTTGTGTTGTTTTTCTGGTGGAGGGGACTGGTGCCTGTGTTCTGGTGTATGAGGCTGCATAGTGTCTTTCTGGCAGGCAGAATGGCTTCCGGTGGTATGTTTTGGGGTGTCTGTGACCTTATTATGATTTTACGCAGCCTCTCTCTGGGTGGGGTTGTGTTCTGTCTTGCTAGTTGTTTGCCATATGATGTTGAGCACTGTAGCTTGCTGGTCAGTGAGTGGAGCTGGGTCTTAGCATTGAGATGGAGATCTCTGAGAGAGGTTTCATTGTATGATATTATGTGCAGCCAATTATGTGCAGCCGGGAGGTCTCTGGTGGACCAATGTCAGGAACTTGCCTCTCCCACCTTAGAGGCTCAGGCCTGACACCCAGCCAGAGCACCAAGACCCTGTCAGTCACACGGCTCAGAAGAAAAGGGAGAGAAAAGAATAAAGAAAGAAAGAAAAAAGTGAAATAAAGTAAATAAGGTTTTTAAAATAAAAAAAAATATATATTAAAGATTAAAAAAACAGGTAAGAAAGAAGAGAGCAACCAAACTAAGAAACAAATCCACCAATGATAACAAGG
This sequence comes from Globicephala melas, assembly GCF_963455315.2. Classification (NCBI taxonomy): domain Eukaryota; kingdom Metazoa; phylum Chordata; class Mammalia; order Artiodactyla; family Delphinidae; genus Globicephala; species Globicephala melas. Next base: position 18,586,386 of record NC_083317.1, on the reverse strand, counting down.
GCTAAAAACTATACTTAAAAAAAAAAAGAAAAGAAAATGGACAGACAGAATCCTAGGACAAATGGTAAAAGCAAAGCTGTACAGACAAAATCATACAAAAAAGCATACACATACACGCTTGCAAAAAGAGAAAAAGAAAAAACATATATATATATATATATATATATAAAAAATAAAAAGGAAGCGGGCAACCAAATCAATAGACAAATCTACCAATGATAATAAGCTCTAAATACTAAACTAAGATAAACATAAAACCAGAAACAAATTAGATGCAGAAAGTAGATCCCATTTATAGTTGCTCCCAAAGTCCACTGCCTCAGTTTTGGGATGATTCGTTGTCTATTCAGGTATTCCACAGATGCAGGTACATCAAGTTGATTGTGGAGATTTAATCCACTGCTCCTGAGGCTGCTGGGAGAGATTTCCCTTTCTCTTCTTTGTTCGCACAGCTCCTGGGGTTCAGCTTTGGATTTGGCCCTGCCTCTGAGTGTAGGTCACCTGAGGGTGTCTGTTCTCCGCCCAGACAGGGTGGGGTTACAGGAGCAGCTGATTAGTGGGTCTGGCTCACTCAGGCCAGGGGGAAGGAGGGGTACAGAATGCGGGGTGAGCCTGCAGTGGCAGAGGCTGACATGACGTTGCACCAGCCTGAGGTGCGCCGTGTGTTCTTCCAGGGAAGTTGTCCCTGGATCATGGGACTCTGGCAGTGGCGGGCTGCACAGGCTCCCGGGAGGGGAGGTGAGGAGAGTGACCTGTGCTCGCACACAGGCTTCTTGGTGGCTGTAGCAGCAGCCTTAGCATCTCATGCCCGTTTCTGTGGTCCGCGCTGATAGCTGCGGCTCGCACCCGTCTGTGGAGCTCGTTTAGGCAGTGCTCTGAGTCCCCTCTCCTCGCGCACCCCGAAACAATGGTCTCTTGCCTCTTAGGTATTTCCAGACTTTTTCCTGGGCTCCCTCCCGGCTAGCTGTGGCGCACTATGCCCCTGCAGGCTGTGTTCACGCAGCCAACCCCAGTCCTCTCCCTGGGATCTGACCTCCGAAGCCCGAGCCTCAGCTCCCAGCTCCCACCTGCCCAGGCGCCTGGGCAGACAAGCGTCTCTGGCTGGTGAGTGCTTGTTGGCACCAATCCTCTGTGCAGGAATCTCTCTGCTTTGCCCCTGCACCCCTGTTTTTGTGCTCTCCTCCATGGCTCCGAAGCTTCTCCCCCACCCACCCCCATCTCCGCCAATGAAGGGGCTTCCTAGTGTGTGGAAACGTTTCCTCCTTCACAGCTCCCTCCCTGAGCTGCAGGTCCTGTCCCTATTCTTTTGTCTCTGTTTTTAATTTTTTCTTTTGCCTTACCCAGGTATGTGGGGAGTTTCTTGCCTTTTGGGAGGTCTGAGGTCTTCTGCCAGCATTCAGTAGGTGTTCTCTAGGAGTTGTTCCACATGTAGATGTATTTCTGATGTATTTGTGGGGCGGAAGGTGATCTCCACGTCTTACTCCTCCGCCATCTTGAAGGTCCCTCCCAGTTAAAGAACTTTAGCAAATGTTTAAGTTTGTCTCTGAGTTCATTTATATAGGAAAAGATGACAAAACACAAAAACCCCAGAAAAACAAAAACCCACAATAACAGAAACAAAACCAAACCTTGCTTAACAAAAATTCAGTTTTAGCTAATGAGTGATGAAATGATTCCTAAATCCCCCCTGCAAATTTCTAAATTACAGACCAAAACAAAATGCCATGTCGTGCACCCAGATCTCAATTCTCTGTAGTACTACCAGTGACCTATTATAACATCAGTAGAATTTTGATCCCAACTCTTGAGAGTACAATAAAATAGTTAAAATTAACTCAGTGATGGCTGATCAATTATACTAAAATTAAATGGTAGGCCATAACCAGAACAGAACCTCATGGTTAGATTTTTTTTCCATAAAAACAAAATCTGATAGGAGTGGGCAGAGATTATTTAAATGAGAAACAGAAAGATAGATAGATTTATAGAAGAAAAAAACTATGTGCTAGATGTTCTGGCACCTACAAAAGACCAAACATAAAGGCCACCTTACCTCCCATCTGCATAGTCTGTATCTGCTCCACCCCACCAGACATCCGAGTCATCCTCCTCTGCGTCTGCTGAGTCAATATTGTCACTTTCGTCGGCCAGTGGGCAACAAACAAACTCCACCCCTCTGAACTTGTCAATTCCACAGGGCAGCAGCATGCCATAGTCATGCAAGTTGGTACTCTTCTCACTACAGGTCTACAAAAGGTAAGGAGAAAACGGTGAGAGTACTGGAATAGATGTGCTTCATTGTAGGAAAATCTCAATCATAACAACACACAGGCCCAGTGTATCAAGAACCAATTTCACAATGGAAAGAATCATTTGCTTTTCGAGGGGATTTACAACAGAGTTTCTTTAGCACAGGCTTTTTTGGTACCCTTAATTTTTAACTTTGTTACTTATTTAATAAGGGTACGTTGTTATACTATAGAAATTAATTAAAAAATAGAATAGAAACTAATTGGGAGCTAAGATGTAGAAGAGGCTGCATTGTGAATAGTTATCAGAGAATCAGTGCTTTCTGGCTTCATTAGCATATCAGGAAGTAGTGACAGTTTCACGTATATCCCCCCAACCCACTTCTACCTCCCTTATGTATGGAAGCCTCTCTCACTCAGACCTATCGCATTCTAGAAATTCTAACTGTCTTGGCTCACTTCCAAAATAACAATCCCGGGAAGAGAAGAAATTATCCTCTGCTATGAATCAGAACTTAAAGTCAATAGAGATTTCTCCTTCAATATCCTTTTGCTTTCCTGGGATTTGCTAAATTCCCACACATTTAGATTAACATAAAGCTTTGAAAGCATCCAGCGGTGACAGATGATAATTCAACACACATAGGTAAACAATGAAATTTTACGAGTGTATTTTGACCTCATAGGAATTAGAGTCATTTTGTTTCTTAGCAACAACAACAAAAAATTTTTTAACTCAAGAAGAAATGAAAAATGACGTTATCAGATGGGTACTGGGCTTTAAATTACTTAGTTTGTTTTCTTAATATCTGCTCTTAAACATTTTTATATAAAGACAAGGTCACTTGCCAGCAAATTAAAACATATTATTTTAAAAAAGGCAAAATTAATGCTGAATCTTAAGTGGTGTTTTCTGCCTAATAGCGTTAAGGCTATGATGCAATGTTTAAATGAAGGTAGATCAGGGTTTTTCAACCTCAGTATCATTGACATTTTGGACCAGATCATTCTTCAGGGCAAGGGGAGAGGAAAAGCTGTCCTGTTCACTGAAGAATGTTTAGCAGAAGCTCTGGCCTCTGGCCACCAATGCCAGTAGTACCACCCCTTAAGCCAATAATGTCTCCAGACAATGGCTCATGTTTCTGGGAAGGGATGTGGAGTAAAACTGACTCCATTTGAGAATCACTGAGCTAGATAAAGTAGGCTAATTCTAGGAGACTGATCGCATTACAAAAAAACTATACAAATTTACTAGAAAAACCTCATAATATATCAAAGGGACAAAGTAGTTTTGAAGGTAGTAATATCAAAAAGTGACATTTGGGGAATCCCCTGGCGGTCCAGTGGTTAGGACTCTGCGCTTCCACTGCTGAGGGCCCGGGTTTGATTCCTGGTGGGGGAACTAAAATCCCACCAGCCATGTGGCACGGCCCCCCCCTCAAAAAAGGTGACATTTTTATGCTAACTTTTTTATGTCTCTTATCAGCTTTGCCAAAAGCAGGGGTTAGCAAAGCTTAGAATTGGTGACATAGACTCATCTACTATGGATCAATGAAGGTGGTGGCACGGCATATGGTGAACACAAAATTGGGTGGCACAACTTAGAAACTGAGCTTTCTAACTGTAGCTTTCAGGTTGGTACAGGACAAGCTATTGTTCTCCCACTGTATTCCCGAACAGATAATAGAGAAAAAGGTTAAATCCTGAAAACTTGGTATATGACAAAAGAAAACAAGAGATAAATTAAAAAGAAATTTTAAAGGTATGTTTGAAGGTTTATAGGGAGTATAAAATTGTAGTTTCTAAATTATAAAACATGGCATAGACATAACAAATCTAACTAAATATAAAATACTCATGGATGGTTTTTTAAATAATAATAACTTATTTATCAACACAGCTGTTGCCTCAAGATATCCTCTTAAAATATTTATGAAGTCTTTTATTTTTAACAATAATAATTTTAAAAACATATTTATCAACACAGCTGTTGCCTTCAAATACCCTCTAAAATGTCACTGCCCATAGTTCCTAGGAAGTCTTCACTTTAAAAGTAGAAAGAATGAATGGGTGGGTACCTCTTTGGCAACGGTGTGCCAGTGAAGGTGGGTTTCACAAACATCCATCCTCTCCTGGTGTAAGAATTTGCACTTGTCGGGAACGAGGAGAGCATCGCTTACAAACTCACCAACTGCAAGAAAGGAAAACAGCTTCATGTCATCCCATCTGCATCCCAAGGGCCTTATCCCAGTGACAGTAACAAGGAAAGATGGGCTGAAAGAACTTCAGAGAGGTTATACAGCTTTTAGAATGGTGAAGTAATCAATCCAGGAAAGACTAGTACCTTTAGAATGTTGAGTCCTGCTTCCTTAAACAGCCAAGTTCCTTGCCACATTACCTTGATGGTTAAAATACTTCCTACATGTCTTAAGTGAAACTTTAACTTAACTAGTATGAATCTCTGACTGCAAATTAATCATATAAAAAATTGCCATTCAATTGCGACAAGGATTAAAAAATGACAGATTGACACTGCCTAGGCAATCACTGGGAAGAATCAAAATAGATGATTGTCCACTCCTCTTTCTTGGACATTTTAATCTCTTTGTAAGCTAATAGAAAATTTAGCATTTTTCTACTTCCTAAACAAACAAAATCTATATATACACATATGTGTATTATTATTATTTTAATATATGCTTAGTGTTTTTATTTTATTTTATTTTTTGATCATCAAGAAATTTAATTAAAGTAATGGTTACTTTTCAAGTGTATGGAATCACAGAGGAAAACAGAGAAATTCAACTAGATCCATAAAATTTTACTTCTTAAAAAAATATCTAGGGCTTCCCTGGTGGCGTAGTGGTCGAGGGTCCGCCTGCCGATGCAGGGGACACGGGTTCGTGCCCCGGTCCGGGAAGATCCCACATGCCGCAGAGCGGCTGGGCCCGTGAGCCATGGCCACTGAGCCTGCGCGTCCGGAGCCTGTGCTCCGCAACGGGAGAGGACACAACAGTGAGAGGCTCGCATACCGCAAAAAAAAAAAAAAAAAAAAAAATATATATATATATATATATATATACACACACATATATATATCTGAAGCAAATATACATATGTGTATTATATGTTTATATACAATACACATATATACACAGAGAGTTTAATTCAATTAAATTATGAAAACTCCTTAGACTTTTGCTATATATATTTTTAAAATTGTATATCATGCAAACTATTTTTAGCATTGCTGGTACTTCAGATATAAAGATATTATTGATACATAAAGTCCTATAAGAATTCACATTCTCATAAGGGTGAAAGTTGGATAATTACAACATAATGTATAAGCTGTGGGCTTAATTTTTTTTTTTTTCTTTTTTGCGGTACGCGGGCCTCTCACTGCTGTGGCCTCTCCCGTTGCGGAGCACAGGCTCCGGACGCGCAGGCTCAGCAGCCATGGCTCACGGGCCCAGCCGCTCTGCGGCATGTGGGATCTTCCCGGACCGAGGCACGAACCCGTGTCCCCTGCATCGGCAGGCGGACTCTCAACCACTGTGCCACCAGGGAAGCGCTGTGGGCTTAATTTTTATTTGCTTTGTTCACTACAGTATCCCCAGCTTTCAGCATAGATTCTGAACACAGTAGGCAATAAATGTCTTGATGAATGAAGAAATTAAACGCTGTAATAGAGATAAAGTGATGGGCCAACATAGTGAACATATCTGTTTGGGTGTGCTGGGAAAGACCTCAAAATAGAAATAACGTTAGAGATGAGTCTAAATGGATGAGCAGGAGTGTGACATGTAGGAAATGAATGGGAAGTTGCAAGATGTAAGGACAGTATCTATCTTGTTTAACGTCCTATTCCCAATCCATGGTCCAGTGTTGGCAAACATGACCATATTGGATGGATGGATGGTTGGAAGGATGGCAAAAGGAAACTTTCTGTGCAAAGAAAGAATAAGGGACAAAGCATATCTGTAGAAGACACAGAAGTTCACTGTGGCTGGAACACATGGTAAGTGGGAAAAAATGTCCAGAAATAAATAAGACTGGAGAAATATGGTGGACTCCAGTTTTAGAGTCTAAGGTTTTACATGCCATTTTGGACGCAACATCGGCCAAAGGCTATTTTAAACAAGAATGATGTGCTCAAGTTTGATTTTCAGGTAAACTTTTTAATCAAGTGAAGGATGGACTAGCGTTTTGAGACCAAGAAAGCAGGGAGACCACTGAGTAAGGTACTGCAATCCTTCAAGCAAGACATGCGAGAAGAGATTTAAAGCAACGACTACAAATGAGCAAGGAATACAAGTTGTCCACATATCAGAAAGACAAGAACAATATTTTTACTTTCATAGTCCATTACCTGAAATTTTCTGAAATGCTACATAAAGAGATAAATGTCCTAAGAAGGGGAAGAAAAAAACTTTTCAATCCCATTATATAAAAGGGGCTTGTGGGACCTTAGTCCCGACCAGGGATTGAACCCGGGCCCTTGGCAGTGAAAGTGCAGAGCCCTAACCACTGGACCACTGGGGAATTCCCTAAAAGTGTTCTTTAAAACTCTCTTTCTGGGCTTCCCTGGTGGCGCAGTGGTTGAGAGTCCGCCTGCCGATGCAGGGGACTCAGGTTCGTGCCCCGGTCCGGGTGGATCCCACATGCCGCGGAGCGGCTGGGCCCGTGGGACATGGCCGCTGGGCCTGCGCGTCCGAATCCTGTGCTCTGCAACGGGAGAGATCACAACAGTGAGAGGCCCGCGTACAGCAAAAAAAAAAAAAACGGAAAAAAACCTCTTTCTATAAAGGTGCTTAAATTTTAGTCTGTTTCTAGCTGAAACATGCACGTCTCATGATATTTACGTATTTAGTTTAATAAATAAAATTTAGATAAAATCTAAGCAAATCACAGGGGACAAACAGCGTCATCTTGTCATTCCTCAAATCTTTGAAACAATCGGTGGTGCCCACAGCATTGTATTGTGAGTCACAGAGAATGCAAGAATTAATGAGACACGTTGCTCCCAAGGGCTGTGTGCAGTTGGTACTTGGTGAGAAAGGAACCCTTGAGTCCATGGAGTGGCTAGTTCTCCATATGCATCACTGCATCTCAGCTCCACAACAGCTGTGTGATGGATCTCTTATAATATAAATCTCATTTCCCAGAAACATGTCTAAGGCCGCCTACCTTCAGGAGATTATAACCTAGCCCCAGAGATAAACATTAAGATATAAACTATAAGGAAAGAAATGACATAATGCAAGTGATGTCACATTTTTCTTTTGCTTTTACATAGAATACTGTAAAACAAAAGAACAAATAAGACAAACAAACAAAACAAACTAAAACCAGATGAGTTGGGAGAATGGAAAAAAAATCCTCATCCAAAACCAATATACCTTTCTCCAAGTGGACTCTTCATGGTTTCTCAGGGCAGGCAATCAACCATAGCAAGAATACTTTATATCTGAGGCATCCCAATTTTCAAGGCCACAGGAGGCCAGAAGTGACCAGTGGCCTGAAGATGCTTGCCTGATATATTAGCTCTGGTCTGTCAAGCCATACTGCCATATCTACAAATGTCCGAAATAGTAAGCAATGTTTTTCTATTTTACAAGTAGTTATCGGGAAAGATTCAATGTCTGGCCCAAAGCTATTAAATCAGTTTATGAGACAATCAGGAGAAGATATCAGATACTCCCAACTTTGTCCTGAAATAGTTCTTGTGGCATAAACTGGGTAATAGCTGCCAGACAACAGTGTCTTGTTTTACTTGACCTTAGGCCAGTCTGCTGAGGAGTAGATTTTAATGCAAAGTCAAAGTCACTGAAAGATAGTTACCCTGGTAAAATCTAATGTTCATCAAAAGGACATGTATAGCATTAATTTATAAAAGGATATTTGATTTTTTTTTTAATTCGGAAAATGACACTTCATTTCATCGTGTAAAGATGCTCTTAGGTTTCTAATATTGCACAGAAGCCAAGAAATGTATGTCCCTCAAATGAGATTGTTTTTTTAAAGGACTAATACTGGTTATTTAATAGGCCCTCGGGACTAATGGCAAAATAGAAAACTCATTGTACTCTAACATCAAAATAAAATTCAGCAAAGACTGGATTTTACAACCTTGCTTATATTACTTTCAAAACTGATGAAACATACTAGAATGTTACACATCAGAAATTTTAAAGTAATTAAACCAAAAAAATCTGTTAAAATTTTTTTAATAAGGAATTAAAGAGAAGTAGTAAAAATACAACAAGTCCTTTTTCAGAAACGGGTTTAGTTTAACATGGTTTACGTTTCCTCTCTTTTTAATTCTAAAAGCATTATTCTTAAAAACCTATGATATGACAGAGGATTATGTGGGAACTCTCTGTACTTTCCACTCAATTTTGCTGTGAACCTAAAATTGCTCTAAAAAATAGTTGTTTAATTTAAAAAAATCTGATAGTATATATACCTGGAGTTTCCATATAGAACCATGCACACTTTAATTTTTTTTAAAACAAACCTTCTGTTTATTTGGTTTGATCCTCAGGTAAAAAAAAAATTAACAGAATTCAAGTGAAAGAGACCAAAATAAATTAAGTATCATAATAAGATAATTAAGTATCATAATGTTTCAGCTAATGCTGAACTTTAGGAATTTGGCACCATTTAATCCTAGTGGTTCAATTCAGTGTACACTGTGCATATTTACTGATAATCATACAACCTGGTTTCTTGTTTTAAAAATTCACAATTTATATTACACACACTGCAATTGAAAGGGAATTTTCACAGCTAAGGAACAAAATCTGTGCTTGGCTTCTTAGCTAAAAAGTCTTGGCAAGGTAAACAATAATGCCAAATTCAGCTGAGACTCTGCAGGCATCAATCCACTGGCTCTTTGGTGGTCTTTGAGAGGATTGGCTTACTTAAATTACCTCATTTTGCAGATGGGAGGGAAATAATCCAGGTCAAGTGGCCTGCCCACAGAGCCAGCTGGCGGTGGAACTGGCCTGAAAATCTGAATCTCTGGCCTCTCCATCCAAGTGTGGTAACTCAACTTGCTGCCATTTAAAGTCTGCTCGAAATGGGTTACTTGGCTAATTCCCTTTGGCTTTTATAAAAGTAGATTCACTTTTGTACTACAAAATACTTCAGTGTTGTGATCTACAATGTGGTCAGTTTGACAATAAAACTGGATTTAAATTAGCTAGCAAGTCACGTGAAACAGCTGAAAATGCATTCTACTGCACAGAATAGAGCACAGGATAAACACAGAAGAGAATGCATGACAAACAGTGGCTTAAAAACACGATGGGAGGGCTTCCCTGGTGGCGCCGTGGTTGAGAGTCCACTTGCTGATGCAGGGGACACGGGTTCGTGCCCCGGTCCGGGAAGATCCCACATGCCGCAGAGCGGCTGTGCCCATGAGCCATGGCCGCTGAGCCTGCACGTCTGGAGTCTGTGCTCCGCAATGGGAGAGGCCACAACAGTGAGAGCCCCGCGTATCGCAAACAAAACAAAACAAAACAAAAAAATCACGATGGGATTATTTCTCTGCAGTAAGAAGTCTGGTATTGAGGCTGAAGCTACTGCAGATGTTCAATGCTGCCCTCAGGGACTAGGTTATTCCTATCTTTCTGCACTGCTGTCCTTAGCATGTTGGCATTTGTCATGATGTCTTATGGTCACAGAATCTTAAGACTTCATATCCAAGTTTCAGACAGGAACAGGAAGAAAAGGCCAAGAGATGAAGGTTTTTGGGTATGTTTTTTTTCCCTATGAAAGCTTTGCTGTCTTACATGGGAGGAACACCCTCCCCAGTACCCACATCCTATATACCATAGCTATGTTATCTGGCACACTAAGCTGCAAGGGAATCTGCAAAAAGTATTTCTGGCTGAGCACACTGTCACCGTGAATTAAAAAAATCTGGAATTCTGTTCGAAAAGAAGAATTGGAAATGAATATTAAACAGGCAAGTACTATGAAATTTGAAGATAGGAATGTATTTTTCAATCTCTTTATGTTCCTTTTCAAGAGACAGATGATTCCAGGAAGAAAATAGAATAGAGCGAAAGTATTACAACTAAAACCAAAGAGACTGTGAATCCATGGCACAGGGAGGGAGAAAAGGGGGGAAAGGATATCAGAGGAAAGAAGAGAATTTCTCAAAACTGAGGCTGCTAAGTTTTTGAGAGTCAGGGATTGAACAGATTGATTAAAAAAGATTGATTAAAGATTGATTAAAAGATTGATTAAAAGATTGATTAAAAGATTGATTAAAAAAGATTGATTGATTAAATTGATTGATTAAAAAAGATTCCAGAACCACACATATGTTCTTCAAGACACAGAAAGCTCAGATGAATAAACTGTGTTTCCATGAATTCACAAAGACTAAAATGGTGTTGGCTAGAAACATCTGAAGTCTTTGTATTTTGGCCCAAGGTGTAACCTCTCTTCCTTGTCTCTCAAGAGTTAAGGGAAAGGGGGCGGAAGAACATTCTAGCAATGGAATTCCTGAAAAATGGCAAAGCCTCAGTTTCCTTCCTTGGGCTATACTCTTCTATGAGAGATGAGATGTGGCCCAGACCTGGCTCTCGAAGGTAAGATTCAATAGTTCCAGTAATTCTGGACCCTGTGCCCACCACTGGCCTAAATGCTTCCTGGACATCATCTCACATCACACTCAGAACCACACACCAAAGCAGCTATAATGATCTCACTTTATAAGAGAAGAAGGTGAGACTAAGATGTTACATAATCAGCCCAGCTCACACATGTGGTAAATGGTGGAGTTGGGAGTATGAGTTAATATTCATAAAGCACTCAACTCAGTGCCCACAACAAAGGTGCTCAATAAATTATTTTATTAGTATTATTACTAATACTTTTTCCCCAGTATGTCATCGACCACTAAGTCTTCTCATATTAATACTAATTATAGTTACTTAGAACAGTAACAGCTACTGAAGGCAATAGGGTTTTATTTTCATTACACCATCTCCACCAAGTTATAGTTCTATAGATAAATGGTATTACATTTGAGTATTGCTTATGATGTGAGAGGAAAAAACAGTGGTCATTAGGGTGGGGTGGAATCCCTAGGACAGGAGAAGTAGGGAATCCGAGTGATCAGTGCTTTCGCCTTTCGCACAGGACTCGCGAGCCCTGGCTGTGGGGTTTTTCCTGAATCCCCTCCGTTGCTCACTGTCCTTCATTCACTAACTCTCCACTGCATACCTTCTATTTTTCCTTAGTGCTGGGAATACAGCAGTCGACTAAAGAGATGAAACTAAATGGGATTCTGGTGGGAAAGATAAAGCAAAAAAGTAAAAGAGAATGTCAGATGGTAATGAATATTATGGAGATAAGGCACATGAAGGGATAGAGGCTTTGGTGGATGAGGGGGTAAAATTTTAAACAGTGTTCAGGGAAAGCCTCACTAAAAATAGGACATGTGAGTGAAGACCTGAGGAAGTGAGGTAACAAACCAACCAGATCTCGGAGGGAGGGACAAGTGCAAAGGACCTGAGGCAGCAGCCTGCCTGGTGGGTTTACAGAATAGCAAGGGGACCAGTGTCGTCACAGATGAATGACAGACAGGAGGTCACTGAGTGGGAGCAGACTGCACGGGGCCTTAAACATTGCCCACACTCTGGCCAGCACCCTGAGGGGCACTGGAAGACTCTGGCGTGGTTTTCTAAGCGACTTATTCTTGCCCAAGCGGGCAAGATTAGAAGGAGGAAGACCAGGTAGTGAGCTGTGGCAGTGATCCAGTTGGGAGATGACAATGGCTTGGACCAGGATGATGGCAGTAGAGATGGTGGGCAGTGGTAAGAGTCTGGATACAGTGTGAAGATAGAATCTAAAGGATTAACTGAGGGGCATAAGAGAAAAAGTGTCAAGGATCTAACTGGTTCCATTCCAGGAGCTAGAAGATGCTTTATACTGAAGACGGCAGAAAACGATTGGGCAAGACTCTCCTAATCTTTCCCAGGGCATGTGCAGACGAGTAGAACATTCCAGATTCATGTACTTAGTAACCTACACTACTGCATCCATGCACATCAAAGTGGGAACTGTAAACAAGCATTCACTCAGGTGCTTTTTAATTTTACCATGTCAGACTCTTCCTCTGCTAACATTTTTATTGAATTTGCTCATTACATATTGATATTTTGTAACTTTCACATGTTAACAAATAGGCTGGGACATTTTTCTGGAAGGTATTTGTGTTCAAGAGATGGAAAGAATTGTTACAGAAGCACCCAAAATACCTTTCAACAAACTTTTCATGTGATAGAACTGTTATGGTCTTTGCTTCAGAGAACGGGTAGTTACTGGGTTCTCAAAGAGGACATGGGACAAGGGTGAATTACCCATTTGAAAAGATACATGCACCCCAAAGTTCACAGCAGCACTATTTACAATAGCCAAGACATGGAAGCAACCTAAATGTCCATCAACAAATGAATGGATAAAGAAGATGTGGTATGTGTGTGTATATATATATATATATATATTATGGAATATTACTCAACCATAAAAAAGAAGGAAATAATGCCATTTGCAGCAACATGGATGGACCTAGAGATTATCAGACTAAGTGAAATAAGCCAGACAGAGAAAGATGAACACCATATGATATCACTTATATGTGGAATCTAAAAATATATATATACAAATGAACTTATTTGTAAAACAGAAATATACCCACAGACATAGAAAACAAACTTATGGTTACCAAAGGGGAAAGATGGGGGGGATAAATTAGGAGGTTGGTATTAACATATACACACTACTATATATGAAATAGATAACAACAAGGACCTACTGTATAGCACAGGGAACTGTACTCAATATTTTGTAATACCCTATAAGGGAAAAGATCTGAAAAAGAATACATATATATGTATATACATATATATATATACACACACACACACACATATGTATAACTGAATCATTGTGCTGTACACCTGAAACTAACATTGTAAATCAACTATACTTCAATTAAAAAAACAACAGGGGCTTCCCTGGTGGCGCAGTGGTTGAGAGTCTGCCTGCTAATGCAGGGGACACAGGTTCGTGCCCCGGTCCAGGAAGATCCCACATGCCGCGTAGCGGCTAGGCCCGTGAGCCATGGTCCCTGAGCCTGCGTGTCCGGAGCCTGTGCACCGCAACGGGAGAGGCCACAACAGTGAGAGGCCCGCGTACCACAAAAACAAACAAACAAACAGAACAACAACAAAAACCGTGACTGTTGCTATCACCAACATTTCACAGTAACTATCACCAGATAGCAGTGAGAACTGACAGATGGCAGTCTTCAGATCAGAACTGTTTGCCAGATGGCAGAAATTACATGAATCAAGATAAGAAAAAGGCAAAAGAAGTGAAAACTAAAAGTTTCCCCTAAATTCTCTCTCTAATTTTTTCAAGTGAATGGAGCCCAGTCTCATGTACATACACAAATGGCAGCTTGTACTAGATAGAAATAGTCTTTTACCCAGGCTCTGAATAACACTGGTCTTAAGATGATGAAAACAGTGCAAAGGACATATGTTAAAAAGACAAGAATAAAATAAACGTTTGTTAGCAATTTTGCAGCTTTTTAAAAGCCTCACAAAGGTATGAGCTAACAACTCTGATACTGTTCAGCAAGTGCACAATTGAACAATTGTGTAACTAGAAGGTGGATGGTGGGACCAGGTTTCCCACTGTTGGAGTGAGAATTTACAGATGAGCAAGGGGAGGAGGAAGAAGGATCCGTGTAATAACAGATTAGAGCTGGAGACATAAGGATGAACTGATATTTAGCTTAATATAGATACAAATGGTTAGCTATAGAAATATTCATACAAGGAGGACTACACACAAATATAACGCCTCACTCTGTCAGTTGAGAGGACTTAAAAGCAAAGATGTTCCAGTAGCAATGAGCACACCTGACGCCCAGATCTCAGTTTTTAATATTATTCTCCAATAAAAGGAACCAGAGCTCCTTAGAGGAATAATGGATTCTAGGATTGGGGCATAAAATATAGAAGATAAGTTGGAGCATCTTGTGGAGAAAAAAATAAAAGAGGGTATTTCAAATAAGCACAGGAGGGCTTCCCTGGTGGCGCAGTGGTTGAGAGTCCGCCTGCCGATGCAGGCGACATGGGTTCGTGCCCCGGTCCGGGAGGATCCACGTGCCGCGGAGCGGCTGGGCCCATGAGCCATGGCCACCGAGCCTGGGTGTCCGCAGCCTTTGCTCCGCAGCGGGAGAGGCCACAACGGTGAGAGGCCTGCGTACCGCAAAAAAAAATAAAATAAAAGCACAGGAGCTAAATGAATGAGCTCCCAAAGGCCAAAACTGGAACAATTTGAGTAATAATATATATATATATAATTAATAAAGTAGTGTTAGATTATAACACAAAATATAAAATATTTATTTATGAGTCAAAATAACTGAATAAATAAATGGATGGAAAGAGGCAAATTCTGCCCGTGCAGAATTCCAAATCATCTATGCCCTTGAGGAGGTGAGGCATAATGGTCTTAATTGTGGGCGTGCCTAGTGATTTCCTTTTGAAGAGTTCAATACACAATGGGGAGAAAAGAGCATCTTTATAGTGAAGAAACCTGACAACCACTACCCCAGCCATGCGATCAAAGTCAACAACAGTTACGTATCATGTTGATAATAGATGCCCTTGATGTGATATGATGAAAAGGGCACTTTACCTCTGTAGTCTTTCTTCCAAAAACCCATAACCCCAGCCTAAGCAATGAGAAAATTGCAACAGAGGGACATCTAACAAAATACCTGACCAGTACTCCTCAAAACTGCCAAGGTCATCAAAAAGGAAGCTATGAGAAACTGTCATGGCCAAGAAGGGGCTGAGAAGACCTGGCAAGTAAATGTCATGCAGTGTTCTGGATGGGATCTTGGAACAGAGAAAGGACTTTAGGTAAAAACTAAGGACATAAATAAGGTATGAATAAAGGACAGACTTTATTAATAATAATGTATCAAAATTGGTTCATTAACTGTAACTAATGTACCATATTAATGTAAGATGTTAATATTAGGGGAAACTGGGCAAGGTGGTGTATGGGAACTCTCTGGGCTATCCTGTCAATTTTTTTGTCAATCTAAAACTTAAAGTAATGCCTACTTAAAAATATTTGAAGCTTCCACAACAAATTTTAATAAGGACATACCTATTTACATCTATATCAACATTGTGGCCTTCAAAAACTGTCCATGAAATTACTGTCAACTGAAAAGAACTTGTGTTAAAAAAGATCTTTACTAACTTGGGTTTTTCGTCTATGTCATCTAAAATAACTAGACAAAGCTTAGTTTTAGATTTTCTTAGCAAATCTCTTTTTCAATAATTTGTGTAACGTGTGGCATTTAAATTCTTTTAAAAATTTCAGAATATTCACACATATATCAATAATAAAGAAAATTCTTTGCTTTTCAAGTTTAACCTTGTCTTAGAAATGTAAAAGTCACTGATCACAGAATTCAATTCCTCTTTACAGATTAGGAAACTTAGGCCTGATCTGGTTTCTGTCTAGTTAATAACAGAACCAGGTTCAACTTTGGGCCCTAAATCTATTGGAATGCTCACTATTTCAGCAAAGTGTTACAGTATTCCACAAATTCTTTTTCTGGTTTTGTTTTTAAATTTTATTGAAGTATAGTTGATTTACAATACTGTGTAAGTTCAGGTGAACAGCACAGCAATTCAGATATATAGATTCTTTTTCAGACTTTTCCCTTATAGGTTATTACATAATATCGAGTATAGTTCCCTGAGCTATACACTAGGTCCTTGTTGGTTATCTATGTTATACAAAGTCATGTGTATATGTTAATCCCAGCCTCCTAATTTATCCCTCCCCCACTCCTTTCCCCTTTGGTATCCATAAGTTTGTTTTCTGTGTCTGTGAGTCTCTTTCTGTTTTGGAAATAAGTTCATTTGTGTCTTTTTTTTGGATTCCACATATAAGTGATATCATATGATATTTGTCTTTCTCTGTCTGATTTACTTCACTTAGTATGATAATCTCTAGGTCCATCCACGTTGCTGCAGATGACAATATTCCACAAATTCTGAATCATGCCTTCCTCACCAAACCACCCAAGATTAGTTAAGTTACATGTGTTTTTTCTGTTACCCCTTTTTTACTGCTTTATTACTCATATTCTTGATTTTTATTAATAATGGGCCTTTTTATTACTTATATTTGTAATTATCCCAACACCAGTTAAAAGATGGAATTATGAGAATAATGGTTGTTAAATCTTTCCAGGTCGGGGGTTCTCAAACTTTAACGTGCTTCAGAGTCACCTTGGGATGCTTGACCAGACAGTAGTAGATCCATCCCCTTCTGGCCCCAAGACCTGGACCTGATCTGGGATGGGTGTGAAAACATACCTCCTCAGAAGGATTCAGATTCAGGTGGTTCATGGACCACACTTTGAGAAATGATGTTTGGAACAGCATTTCTCAAGCTTTAACGTGTACCTGAATCACCTGGGGATCTTGTTAAAATGCAGTTTCTGATTGGAAAAGTCTAGGGTGGGACTGATTCTGCTTTTCTAACAAGCTCCCAAGTGACTGGATTCAGCTGTTCCTTCGGGTAGCAAGGGTGTCCTTAAGATAATCCATTATAACTCATTAAGTGTTTTTTTTTTTTTTAAGTTACAGGTTATTGCATTATGAAACACTTTTTAGAATGGCTTTTCTTTTTCTTTTTAATAGTGGTAAAATACACATAACATACAATTTACCATCTTAACCATTTTTAAGTGTACAGTTCAGCAGCGTTAAGTACATTCACACTGTTGTGAAACCAATCTCCAGAACTCTTTTCATCTTGCAAAACTGAAACTCTGTACCCATTAAACAAGTCCCCATTTCCCTCTCCCCCAATCCCCTGGCAACCACCATTCTACAATACTTTCTGTCTTTATGAATTTGACTATTCTAGGTACCTCATATGAGTGGAATCATACTGTATTTGCCTTTTTGTGACTGGCTTGGTCTGTCCCTATTTTGAAAAAAATAATCAAACCTTCTACACCTTCCTTCCATAAGCCTGTGTTCTGTCCCATAGATTGGTGACATTGGCACCATCTTAAGAATTGAGCACATTTTCACACATCCCTAAGAGCCAAGTCTCTCCTGTTTTGTCTTTTGTTTCTTTAATCCCAGAAGTTATCACAAAATAGGGTAGAAAGTGTTCTAGATTTGAGGCAGAGGGGAGGAAACTAACTACACAGTGACTCAGGGGATGGAATGATTTCCGTACGTGAAAAGGTGAGGCGAACAAAGCCTCCCGGCCAAAGATCTTCAAATAGGATGAGGAACAATAATAAAAACTAAAACCCAACATGATTTGGTTGAACTTTAATGGATCATCTCTATTACCACTGAGTAGTTCTGAATACCCGTCTGTACTCAGTTCCATGAAGGATACAAAAGAACTGAGACATAATCCTGCACCAGAAGAGCTTTGAGCAGCCCTGTCCAATGGAAATGTAATGTGGGCCATATATGAGGTTTTAAATTTCTAGTAGCCACATTACAAAAGTAAAAAGAAATGGGTAAAATTAATTTTATAATATACTTTCTTTAACCCAGTATACCCTAGATTTTATCGTTTCAACATGCAATCAACGTAAAAAATTATTACTAAGACAGTCTACATTCTTTTTTTTTTTTTTACCCCTCAGACTAACTCTCTGAGAGCTGATGTGTATATTCCACTTATAGCACACACCACTTTGGACTAGAACATTCCAAGTGCTCAAGAGCCTCGTGTGGCTAGTGGTCAGTACTAGCTTAGCTTCAAATTTTAAAGATCACGAATATCTTTCAAAGAGTGATTGATGAGTTGAACGTGGACAGGTTGAGGTTAGGAGGGAAACTGAATCTAAGGATACGTGTCTAAACAGAAATAAACGTAAGACTGAATACACTGAGAAGACTATATACCCAGTTCTATATGCCATCACAACACCATATATTTAATCACTGAAAGGGATATTCAGTTTGTTACTACTGTTTACCCTATTTACCAGCAAAATGCCCTTTTCCCCTCATTTCTCTTTTTGCACTTCTCATATTATAATTTGTACTCATGAACATGCGATTAATTCACATATGGAAATTTAAATAAGGTTTCCTTTACACCTACTCATTTTTAGCCTAGTTCAGCCTTCTATATTTTGAGAGATGAGATGAAAAGCTGATATTATAGAGATATCCTGCTAAATTCTCTTTTTCATCTCTTGAAAACGCAAGTATCCTCACTGGCTGCTTTCTCCTAACATTTTCTTGCTTTCTGACATTAAAAAAATTCATAGCCTGATGGGTTTTAAAGATGCAATTAATTGGGGTTATGTATGGGGGCTTTTAAAAAGCCACGTAATTGCCAACAAAATACCAATCAGGCTGATGCATGGTGAGGCAAAAGAACCACCAGCTATTAGCCAAACCTTAAATTATACAGAGATGTTTTGTCCACATACCTTACTCAGAAACCCATGTATGAGGCAGGCTATAATCAAAAACAGGAAGAGGTGCTTTCACAGATAAGCTTCTCAACAGAGTTGTGGACTGTCACTTTCAAGCCCCGGACTTGCTCTTTCCAACCCATCACCAACAATCTTGGGCAAGTCTCCTTTCAAGGTTAGCAGCAACAAATGCATTAGTCTCTTCTCAGCCCTCAAATCAGCTGTCTGCTCTCTATCATATCACCTTCTTCCTTAAATTCTGTCTTCTCTAGGAACATTTGCCCTCCCGTTCTCTATCTTAAGCTAGTCATCCTTTCCCTCTCATTGACTCCGCTTTGCGTTAACTCTGATTATAAAGTAAGACTCTGTCCTCAACCCTCTGCTAGTACTTTCTCACTCCTTAGTCATGCCTAAGGATTCAACAGCCTCCTCTACTCTCAGTGTTGACCTTTCAGTCAACATTTCCATTCCCTCGCTGGACACTCACATGGAGAGCATTGCTTTTAGCAATCATATTAGAATCAAGTACCAACTGACCATCAACTCTTGGAACCGTACCCAAAGAACAATAAGCAATTCCTCACTGGGTCAAAAATCTATCTTATATGGAAGCAATATAAGGGAATAAAACCAACATTCAACTTTTTTTTCACATACAATTCAATTTATTTGCTGTTTTACAACTTATAATTCCAAAGGCTTTACAATAATACATTTTCTTAACTTGTTTATTGGTAAAATAACTTTAGCAGTTCCAATCAAGAGGGAGATCACACATTCTAACCCATCATAACCATGAAATATTTAGCTCTTCCTTGTAGCTGGAGCTCAGCAATTTGTTTCCTCTATATCTGCTGCATATTTCCTAAACTTTATAGCATCTTCCTTGAATCCCTGTTACTTTGTAAGGTACCCTGGTTTTTGATCTCTCACAGTTATATTCCATTCATTCATGAGAGGCTCTCTTGAACTCCAATCCCTCCTGCTCAGCCATGGTATGTTCCTTTCAGAGCCTGCTGTGAGGGGTTGGGGAGGGAGAGAGCTCTCAGGTGGCACCCTGATTATCATACCAGCCTTGAGATAAAACCTTCCTTTGGAAGATGTCAGAGGGCCCTGTGGGCTAACTTCTTCAAGGAGACAGTCTACCTCATACATTCTAACTACTTCCTCTTCCAACTCAAGAGCCTTCTGAATCCTCAGGAAGCACAATGCTCAAGCCAGCGTTTTTCCTCAACTAAGAGACTGTCTTAACGTTTGAGAAGCTACTCAGGTCTTCCAGCTTCCTGCTTTCACAGTCTTCTTAATCTCTGCACACTTTTTGAAGTTCTCATTATACACTTCATCAATCTCCTCACTTGTGATTACTTCTTCTTTTGTTTTTTCCCATGATCCTTTTATTTTGCAGTAAGGAGAGGACGCTCCACCCATGGAGGGCATCTGCCCAGGAGGTTTCTAGAGCTGTGCATTGTTGGTACCACCAGCTCCTGTCACACTGGGTGGTCTTATCCACTTTGTTGATCTGGGCCAGCCGGGTAGGGGAGGGAACACACCCCTCAGAGTAGCTAATACTCTCTACTACTTCATCTTCATCCAGGTTCCTACCCTCCACTGACATCTGCTCTGCTCCCTTTCTACTGCTTTCTGGTGAAGGTTTGGGGGCATTTCTCAGACTGTGCATCATACCACAACATTCAACATTTTGAGGGAGCCCCAAATGGGGGCTGAAGAAATTCTACTTGGTTGTAAAACCCAGGTCCCCTATCCCACTAAGCTATGCTTCTATTTTCTCCAGGAATATTTATGACCGATTTGTGTCCCTATCCCCACGGGCTGTACCTCTACTCCACTCAAACTATCCATATTTCAGCAGATGGAGCTCAGATCATATCAGATGTAAAAATGTTCTGAAATTCTGAACTCCAGTAAACCATTCTCTGAGTGAAAAAAATATATATATCCTTCTAGTTCTCCCCTCTCCTTTTCACCTCTACAGCTACTACTCATGACCTCACATTCCAGACTCTTTATCACTTGCTAAGGTTAGCAGAGGAGTTTCACTACCTTCATTTCGTTTCCCTGCTGGTCTGGCCTAGGACCTTTAACACATTCATTCATCATCCGTGCTTACAACCAGCTACCACTCCGCGTGTTCAAGATGCCCAGACTCGATTGTTCCAGCCCACCTCTCTCCTAAGTGGGAGACCCCTAACACCCAATTGCCACACTGTGCTCCTTGAGAGCTTATTAAGTGTCCCTTCTGGATTCTCTTGTGTAGAGACTAGACTTGAAATGTCTAGCTTTAGGAGACAATGGAGTTGTCTCCTAACACTCAGAGGAGTAAATGTTGCTCTATATTTCAGGAATGTTCTAATTCACAACTTCCCCCCCCCCAAAAATTACATCTTAAAAGATGCAAAATTATTTAGGGCAAGAGGAAGTAGATAAGGAGAGAATGACGCAGAAAAAGGCACGGCATTTAACAAAAGAGCTAGCCAGGAAATATCTAGGATGTGGCATTTGAAATTAGTACAACCTTTTACGAGTATGAGTACACTGTTCTAAATTCCCAAGGCTTTGTTAAAACATAGAAAAAAGGATTAGAATTCTGTCATTGTACCGGAAACACTATCAAGGGTAGAGGGACACAATATCTAACAGAATAAGAAAATATAAGTATACATGATTCATCAAGCGCTTCAATAAAAACATGTTTTAGAAATTACCCAGTTCTACTGAGTCATGTTTCAAATATCATGTGAACTTTTCAGTGGGGATGGATCCAGCTAAATTAGAATCTCTCCCTCTGTTATCACTCCACGGTGGACTTAGGAACTGCCACTCAGATTTGTAAACAAGGCTTAGCTTCATTACTGTCAATCAGTTTGCCAGGGCTTATTGCTCCTGAGAGAACTGAAATAACTGAATTTCTAGACTTCCAAGGAAGAGGGTTTGGGGCAGGAAATTACTACATTAAAGCTTATATATATATTCCAAAAGGTATATCATGAACTATTTGGAGAATTTCCCCTGGAAGATTCTGATCCTACTCTCTAATCCACTGTCTTATGATGTCTTCTAAGTTTGGCCCAACTGAGTTATCTGTCTACACTTGCTGAAACTCACAACTATAAGCAAAGAAATTACTGTGAATCTCTGTGGTAATGCAACATAAAGCCCACATTTTAACAAATAAATAACGGACTTGATAATAAGTGGATACTGAAGTCTGTTTAAAGATACTACAAAAACCCTAGAAAAATCTAAGGTCAGTTAAAAGATACACACAATTTGAAACTATTGATCAGAGCCATCCTCAACAACATAAGTATTAAAAACTATTTCTGTATTGACCAAATCCCCCGTGTCGTGTAACAGAATGAGAACAAGGCTATTCTTGAACCTAGCAATTTTCTTTTTATCACTGCAACTTCAGTCATGGATGTAAATGAAAATTTCTGCTCACTTTGCTACTTTTCTGCTTGACTGAGGTTTGTAATGAAAACGTCTGTTCCTTTCCAACAGAGTACAGGTGTCATTCCGATTTTACACAGCAGGCAGAGAGTGAATGCATTTGTTTAGATGCAAGATCATTTAAATCTGTGTCACTACACGCTACAGCCCACTATGGATGTGGTCGTCTAAAATTCTCTTAAGCAATAAAGAAAATGATCAAATGAAGGTACATTCAGGCTTCAAACATTTTCAGACTGGTTCTTCCCATCTGAACACAGCCAGCCCTGTGCAGCCCTGCCCCCCTCTCCTGGCTCTCCTCAACAAGAAAGCAGCAGAACTCTGCCAAAGCCCATTCCATTACCCAAACGTCTTCCGGGTAAACAGTCCAAAGTCACATGACAACTCTGTCTTCAGCTGACTTTTCCAGGGAGCAAATACTCTGAAGAGCAAGAATTCCAGGCATGCAGAAGCTCAGCCTTTAAATCAAACTAAATCTGAGCTAGTTTTTCAAAGTAAGGCCCTGGTGCAGAGAGAAGGCACACAAAACATGTTGGAAGACGGCAAATCTCTCATTTCAGATTTAACATTTATAAATGAGGAAATTATACATGATTAAGGCTTTCAAATACAGGGGTAATTCCAAAGTATCTCTCACTCCAAATAATACCGTTTCTGTCTTTTACTCAAAATTGTAAAGATGACTAAAATGTAGACCAAAGGAAAATCATACTTAGAGTCTTCAGTTGTTTTAACCTAGAAATGTTCTGGTTTTGGGAAAATGCTGAGGAAAAACTTCTGATTTTTGGTAAGAATATTTGGTTATCAGAATCATCTAAGAAAAGTGTAAGTGATTTGCTATTTTCTGGCCCAAAGCAGACTTTCTAACAACGCAATTAGGCTAACAGGTCACAGGATCTACATTATGTAAGCTCAAGGTAACCCATTTAATGGCTTAAAGTAGGGTTTACTCAAGGTCACCATTACATAAGGCAGGCAAGTCCGCCTTTCTCCCAGTCAAAAGAAGCATAAGGTCAGTTCCCCCTCTTGGCCTGACACCCTTCCCACTCATGCCATTACATGATAATTCTAGATGTTTCTTTTTCTTTTTCTTTTTCTTTTTTGCGGTACACAGGCCTCTAGCTGTTGTGGCCTCTCCCGTTGCAGAGCACAGGCTCGGGACGCGCAGGCTCAGTGGCCATGGCTCACGGGCCCAGCAGCTCCGCGGCATGTGGGATCTTCCCGGACCGGGGCACAAACCCGTGTCCCCTGCATCGGCTGGCGGACTCTCAACCACTGCATCACCAGGGAAGTCCCTAATCTGGATATCTCAAAGCCTTAGCTTTTAAATTTCTATAACAGGGAAGAAGTTGGCTACTTATATAAATCTTAGAAAATGCATATTTCAAAGGCCATATATAGAAGCCCATCTCTTTGGGAAGACAGGGCTGAGGTATTGAAAAAGCCAACTGCACACCAAGTAAGTACAAAAGACATCTTTGATAACAGTTCTCAAGTGCATATAAACATTCATCAACTATAACAATAAGTAATAGGTGGTATGTGTGCTTTCTTGGAAATCTGAGCACTTGATAAGACTATCTTATTGTTCTTTAATCATTTAGGCAGCTGTTTAATTAATATTCCTACGCTGGGGCAGTTTTCCATGTTTTGCTTCCAAATGATTTAATTCTCTTCTTCCAGTTACAAATCTTAGTACGAATGGAAGATATCCTCACAGCATAATATGGTAAATCCAACACTGAGATCACATCTATATAAAAAATATATATTTTGTAAGAAATTTATATGTAAGTTAAAATAGCTAAAAATGTTTTTTAGAGTCAAATTTTAAGAGGCGATTATGCTCAATTGTATATCTTCATTTCTTTAAAAAATGTGAAAAATGAATGCACGAATATTTCCTAGGGACTTAAGTTTGATTCATTTTATTCTTGCATACTAGTTGTCATTAACCCACAGAAAAAACAAAACAAAACAAAGCAACAACAAAAGCCCTTGATGATGGTGATAGCCCAGCATGGGGTGTATTTTTGCATCAATAGTCTGATGCATTAAGCTCATTCAAATGCAATTAATTCCTTTGCATGAAATCAAGGGTCCAGGAGATATTGATAAAAGTTGAAAACAATCCTACCTTTTGCCTAAAACAGATTTTTATCCCAAATGATACAATAAACCAACAGAGAAAAATAGGATAGGCATATCCCATGCTCATGTGCTCTGTGTTTAATCTGAGACTCCTAAATTCACCCGTTATTGATAAGGAAATCTGGCATACACCTTAGATGAAATGTCCAGGAAAGCTAAGAACCAACCAATACTCTGCGCTCTTAGCAGTACGCTGCCTGCTCTTTTCCTGCAGGGACAAGGCTAATTATCAAGACTCTGGGAGTCATAGGAAGTCTGTTGACGAGTAAGTACTTGGAGGCCTGGCCTGGATTTAATAACTCAGGATTCATCAAGCCAGGCCTTTGGGAAACCAATGCACTGATGAGGTTTCCTAGTATGTGTATTGTGAGAAAATAAACAACCCAGGAGGACTCATATAAACACCAATACTGAGAAGGCTGCAGAAAAATGAGCCAGAGGAAGACTGGGAGTCAGCAGAGAGAATAACAAAGGCAAGAGCGTAATAATAGTGTGGGGAGAAGGCAGTGATCAGCAGGGTTAGATACCACTGAGACGTCAGGAAGGACAAAAAAATGGGCAAAGAGCTCATTCACTGAAGTTGAAGGGATGGATACCTCATAATGGCGAACTGGAGGGAGGTGGATGTTGCAAAGATAAGATAGGAATGGCTGACTATCATATCAAGAAGCACAGCTGTGAATGGGTAGAGCAAGCGTGGAAATTAAAGATTTGGGGTTAAGTGATTGACCTGAGGACCCAAGGGTCTTTGATGAACAGGAAAATAAGAGAAGGCTAAAAATTGCTGATACATAAAATAAAATAAAGGGTCTACTGACCAAAGGTCATTCTGAAGTCAGTCTCAGATACAGTGAAGTTAAAGAAACTACTGAAGAAAATATATGCACTGGTACCCATGACTCAATTGAGAATTTTGGCTAAAAATTTAAAATGAGAACAAAAATAGAAAAAGAAGCTAAAATTATTTAAATGGCAAAACAGGATAACTTCTTGGCATATTGAAAATGAGCCTACTATATTAAATATGCTTAGATAATGCAGAATATCATAAGTCCCTGACTGACAATTAATTCTGTTTTCAATAAAGCAAGAAGAAAGAGTCACATGACCAACTCATAGGAAACCAGCAACCTGGAGCTGATGAAGATATACAATAAAGAAGGAGATCTTCAGTGACAGCAGGAAAAAAAAAAAAAATTCTCTCAAAGTAGTTAAGACTAAAAGGGGAAGATTTAGGGGAGCTCCAGCTGGGTAACATTTTTGAAAATACATGTACCTCTAAATTAATAAATCAATAGGATGGCCCAAATTTTAATGTCATGAGAAAATTTAAACCTCTAGAAGGGGAGTAATTAACATCTACATATCAAGTACCTACTAAGCACCACATTCACCTCATCATCTAACAAAGGCATTTCAATATGATAGGAATTAATGGTTAGTAAACACATATATTATCCTAACTCTTAAGATACAACGTAAAAATCTGAAATAAGTTTGTAGATTCCATTACCATTATAAATGATACTTAGAAGTGGGTTTCTGTTAAAATAACCCTTTAGTATTATTAGACTTAAAAGCTAAAGATAATGAAACTGCTATAAACTAATCTAATGGTATGTTTTATGTCTGAATACAGATGCCTCTGGTAATACTGGTGTCAATCTTTAAAATAAAACAGCCAGTTATTTTACCAGCAAAGTGAGTTTATTCAGGAATAGCAGAGGAATTGCAATTCGGGACAATCAAGCTATAGCAAATATCACAGGCAAGCCCAGCAAATGAAGGAGAGGAAGGTTACTTTATAGAGAAAGAGGAGGAAGTTTGGCGGGGCTGATCTAAGCAAAAGTCCATTGAAGGGAAAGGGAGAGTTCAGGGTGGTGATGGCTTCTCATTGGCTGAGTTGTAGAGTTTCCCATTGGCTGGGCTTGTTATTGGGCAAGGAGGAAATCTTCCTTCCTCCTGCTGGGGTAGTAGAGACCTTGCTGCTCAGAAATGTAAAGCTGCGATAGTGTGTACATAAGAGCTCCCACTTCAGGGATGCCTGACTCCACTTTAAATGAGGTTTCTCTTATTAATTTTTACACTGGCTTTAAACTAGACACATACAGATTTCCCAGAGATAAGAATTTAACGTTCTTTTATCCGGGTCCAAAAAAATCTTAGTTTCTACCTAATCTGAGATTCCTACGTTACTTCTTGGTTGTTAAATAAAACCTGCCCTTCCCCTACTGATAAATACTGGCATAAGTAAATGACATTTATTTCTGTAACCTTGGAGATTCTTTTAGGCATGTGAAATTACTGCTTTACGCCCTTTGCCTTCCCAGTGTTTACGCTATTTCTTCCTTAAGATTTCCTTCCTTTTAAAACATTCATCTAACTCCTCAATTCATTCATTCAATATGCACTTATTAGGTACCTACTATGTGCCATGACATGCTTAAAGCTCTGGGAATATATTTCAGTGAATGAAACAAAAGTCCCAATTTTCATAGAGCTTACATTTCTGATAAAAAACAATAATTTCCAAATTTACAAGCATTGCAGGAAGGGCTTATTGTTTATTCTTAGTATAGCTCTATGATTATTCTTTTCCCTCATTAGGCCCTCAAATCCACTAACTGTAAAACTTTCTCCCAATTTACTACCCTATTATGGATCTGCTATTTAAATTCAAAACATGTTGAGGTGCTGTGTGGCCAGGTTACTACAGTTTATGGAAATATTACTCCAAAGTATAAGGAGTTTTTTCTCTAATCCAATATACCATCTGTTAAAAGAACTGACATAATTAAAGGCTTAAAACCGCATTGACTGTTCAGATATTTTTTCTAGACACCACCTAAAAGAAACAATCAAATGAATTTAATGTCTTTGCAAATAAAAATGTGATTTCTGTGCTATTCCAAACTTAATCAACCATCTTAGTTCTGTTCTAATTTTCCAACATTATGTACCAATATTACCGACACAAACTGTTGTCCCCGGAAAATGTTTTCTAATTCATATCTCTTCATTTTCTCTACTTATGCCTTAGGATCCATACTATGCCTCATCCTCTTTCCAGAAACTTCTACTGTATGCTCCAGCCTTATCTCCTATTCTTACAGCAATCCCTTATCTTACTCACAGAAAAAGTTCATACCATCCGGTCATAAAGCAAATTTGAAGCAAGTGTAAAAATGAGTAGAGATTTAACAGATTTGTGGTTAGGAGAGAACTTCCGGGGGAGAGGAGTCGAGTTTTGATCATGTTGAGTTTGAGTCCTTGAACAAACACCTGTCACTAAATCAGCAGAGAAGATCAGCATGTTTCCAGAGTAAAAACAATCACAACTACAAACCTCTACAACATCTAAAACAGTAAAATTCTGCGCTGAATTCTGTAAGATAGGTATAAGGATAATTTTATATGCATATAGTCATAAATTATGCCCATGGAGAAGCAAACATCTTCTAAGGAAATACACAATACACAACAAGCTCCTCTATATGAAATCACAGTTTAACTTTATCCAGCTCAAACTTAGCTAAATAAGGACACCTCTAACACTACATTCACTTGTAAATTCTAATTTTATAAGAAAATTTCTAGATTAAAAAAAAAAAATCCCTGGAAGCCTAAACTCAACTTCTTCCTGCCATAGACCTACTTGATAAATTTCTCTGTAGCAAAAAGGGGTAATAAAAATCATTTATTACCATCTCATTTAGCTGTCTCTCTGCTATACACCCCCATATTTTTAAACTCTGTACTTAAACAGCTATTTTCTTTGCTTTTTCCACTTTCAGTCTTCCTAATGTGAAGGTGTGTCTACCCCTTCCCTTCCCACCTTCCTTCCAGTATGGTTTTATCATGTAAATAGCATCTGTATCCTGACGCCTCAGTATTGTTCAGACCCTGGCAATGGCATATTCTTTCTTTTTCTCTTACAGCTGTTTGTTATTTTTTAACTTTTCGTTTTTCTTTTTCTAAAGTTAATACCTGCCCCATTTTTACACTTACTTCATTTTCTCTTGCACCCATCAGTACTGCATCTTTCCCGAACTCTGCAACAGAACTCTATAACCACACTAAGTACAGGCAGGCCCATCAGGTACTGCATCAGTGCTATGGTATTTTTTGGTCTGGAGACCTCCCTCCTGGGAGCCTTTGCATTCTCCTCCAGTCTGGACTGGCTTCTCTCCAGACTGCAGTACAGCTGTTGCCTTGGGACTTCCCTTCACCACCAGGTTTCAAAGCTGAAGTCTGAGACTCATTGACAGAAGAAAAAAAAAAAAGATTCCTGGGACACATCACATCACCAGCAAGAGCTGAAATTTATCAAGGGATGTGGAAGAGAAAGAAAGTTTAATGAAGCCACTCAGTGACTACCGCGATAAAAAAGAAAACTAACAGAATTTATCTCTAAACTGCTGAGTAAAACCAACACTAAGCACTCGCAGTGTCGAGTACTAAAATTTGAACATTGAAATACATCTTTACTCGGGCTTCATCTTGGCTGTCATCTTTATGTCATTTCTTACATTCATGATGTTTTCTTTTGTGCACACGTTTTGCCTCAATGCTCTTTGCTCAATTCTTTCATTACATACAAACATCAAATTACTTTTCTGAAATGCATTAAAATACCTCAGAGAAATTATTTCCCCAAATTTCACTGTAGTATGCTTGATATAATGAACTCTTCCCTTCATAGTAAATACAATTATACTTTAATGGGTACTGTTTGGAGATATTATAAAGATATGCTGTACCTAATTAAACAAGATCAAAACTAAAATTTTTTAAGTTCACAAAAAAGCATTTCTCAGTACTTTTTCCTAAAGAAGAAATATATCAAAAATTTCCTGTAATTTGTGATGGCATTAAGTCTATCTCTAATATATTTTACATATTATTTAGATAATTTTTAAAATATAGTTTGCTAATTAAAATATAATGAAAACTAGGATTTTGTGGTAAGAGTCTGAGTTAATTTACTGAATTCCAATTGTTATGTTGGGTTTAAGCCACTTTCCCGTCCTAGGAACCATAATGATAGCTGTCTGTACCACTCTAGAGATTTTCTTACATTTTATATTCTCTTTCTGGTTTCAATTATTCATGTGGTATAAAACATGGTACCCTAATTTCCCCCAAATCTTATACAACTGTCAGACAAATTATATTTTCTACTATAGTTCTTTGGAAAGTTATTTACTGGCCAAAACAGTAAGCAAAATCAAGAAAATATCTCAAATATGTTATTTGTTTTGGGAAATAACACGATGAGAATTGAGCTGTAAACACAAAAGGGAAAATCAGTTTCCTTTCTCTGTTGCAGGTAGGAAGTGATGGCAAGCAACATACCACCTAAAAAAGAAGTTCCCAGAGTGAAAAGAGAACTTTTATGGAAGTCCATTTCTTTCTTGATTCCCTACCATAATCACCTCTACTCAATCACATCAGGAAAAAAGAAAAGTTCATGACAAAAGACACAGCTTGAGGTTAGCTGGAAACACTATGGCCCTTCATGTTAAATTTATGTTAAAACAGCAAGCTAATGATTACCATGGTTACATTATGCAGATGCAACCAGGAAGCAGCTGTTTACTGGTTGGCACAGAAAAGTAAATGTTTCAAGACCATCAGATCTGATGTGACAGTACCGATTCCAGATACACAGAGAAATTAAAAACTCAAAATAACATACATCCACTCTAGCTGATGTGTTACTAAATCTAAAGCCATTTTTGCCCTTTTTTAATAAAGTAGGTGAAAATGTGACCATGTGAAATTTAAGTTACATGTGATTTTTTTTAATTTCTGGGATGTCAGCATCTGTCTGTCTGTCTCTTTATATATATGGAAACAATCTAAAAGCAATATAAAAAATAAAATTAAACACAGAATATACTTTTCATGAATTTAACTGCTGTTTATAAAAGCAAACAGTAAATAATGGGGGTCATAATTTACTTGTATGGAGAATCCATAATAATCTCAATTTAAAAAAAATTCATATCCCAGTATCTCCTGGAGAGAGTCACAGTACATATATACAACTCAAATAGTGCTGGTATTTCATATAAAAATGGCAACCAGAGCAGCAGGTGATTCCTGAGTCTCTACTCATCTTTTTTATTATGATTGAATTATTAGCTTAAAAAAAATGTTTTCTACTCTCAAAAATTCTAACCTCAGTTGCCGAAAGACAAGTTAAGTTATCATGTGCATATACATAAAAGGAAAGAGGTATATAGTCGATGCCAGCCTGAAAATAAGTAGTTAGATATAAATTTATATTTAAAATGATAACATAATAGTATTTACTATAAATGAAGGAAAACACTAATGCTTTTAAAAAACTAATACCCTATCATAACCTACTACTCCCTCTTCCTGAAAATGATGCATAGCCTTTAAGGTCCTACCTTCAGGACTTTGTTCATCATTGTCTAAATACCTAAAATATATCTCCATTCTTGCCCCCATCCTTGAAATCCTGGCACAATGCTACTTCTTGCCAAGGCTTCCTCAAAGTCCTTAGCCAGAAACCCCTACTCCTACATTATAAACCCAGGAAGAGGGACCGCATCTCACCTATCTTCAGGGTCAACCACATGCAGGTGGTCAATAAAACCTTACATAATGAATATATAAATTACAACTCTTACTAGTCACTTTTGTAGGGTTTATTTCTTTGTGAATAGTCAATTGACTGTTTCCCAAGTTGGAAATTAAGAGAAAAAATATTTTAAATAGTCTCTTTATTATTAACAAATAATAGAAATTATGAATGGTTTTTAACTCATTATCAAGAAAAATATCAGAGCTAAATATAGAGGTATCTGTATACTCAGGATCACATATCAGTTAAAAATTTTCCTCCATATTTTAATACATACAATTAAATAGTACATATCTTTTATAAAAGCAACTATAAGATGTGCAACACCTGCAGGTAATAACTGTTTGTAAAAATCAAATGAAAGCAAATATATCTACCACGATGTTTGTCACAGCATCATTTACAACAATCACAACTAAACAAGCAACCTAACTGCCAAAAATAAGGAATAGACACACTGTAGTGCCTGGTGTAATGCTAGATTAAAAAGAGTGTTTTCAAAGAAAATTAAATTTCATGAATAAAGTATAAAAATGTTAGGTGAAAAAAAAAGCTGGCGACAAAATGGGGAACAGAATTACATAACTATTAAAAATAATAAAAACAAAACATATATGACAAAAAATAGACTGAAAGGAAGCCAAATGGTTTTTTGGTTATTACTTTTTGGTAGTGGTCACATTTTCTAAACTTCATACAATGAACATGTGTTACTTCTGTAATCAGTGAATTTCAAGCACACAACTGCAACCTGCAGCACATATTACAAACGAGATGCCTATTAACCTCAGTATATATACTTTTCAATGCATTACTGAGAAGTGTTGGAACAATATCATGTCAAATAAACTGAGATTTCTTTTTCTTGCCTATCATCTAGGACCCTGCAGATAACTGTGTATTTTAGGACAACACTGACAATGGAGCACACCCATAAAGTATAACGGCAAATTTTCGAAAGCTGTTGTTTTTTTCTTAATGACTCATATTACGTAATAACTCCTAAATATACCTCCAGTTAAAAAAGACAAAATCAAACATTTCACTAAGTAAATTATTCATGCTATCATAGCTCTTATCCCTACAAAACATAAGTTATTAAAAGTCCCAGAATCAGGACAAAATAGCAGATACAACAATTAAAATCAGAAGAGGAAGCTAAATTGGCATTGGAGGCAACAAAAAACACTAAATTTCTCTTTTCTAAGTTTGATTTAAAAAAATCAATCTTTCAACTCATTCCCCTTCACAAACTTTCAGAAAACAAATCAAGCTGGAGCCAGCATAACTGGGACCAACATGGATCACTGATCTTGGCAGATGGCCTAAATGGAAGGAAAACATTTTTATGGGGTTTTCTGCTTAACCAAATGGGAGGGCCTTCACCTTCTAAGTCCTTCACCACCCAGAAGGAATCTATAGGATAAATGTAGTCTTCCTATTCAACAATCCACCCTGAAACAAATGTAGCTTCCATATGCAATTTTTTGAGAAAACAAACAAACACACACAAAACAAAAACATTACGCAAGATCAAGGATCTTTTCTGGACTTCCCTGGTGGTCCAGTGGTGAAGAATCCACCTTTCAATGCAGGGGACTCGGGTTCGATCCCTGGTCAGGTAACTAAGATCCCACATGCCGCGGGGCAACAAAGCCCGCTCTGGAACCGGCGCGCCACAATTACAGAGTGCATGCGCCTCAACTAGAGAGCCCACGTGCCGCAAACTACAGAGCCCACGTGCTCTGGAGCCTGTGCCCCACAACTAGAGAGAAGCCCTTGTGCCGCAATGAAAGATCCCATGTGCCGCAACTAAGACCCAACACAGCCAAAATTAAAATAATAAAATAAATAAATATTTTAAAAAAGGATTTTTTCTGAAGAATTTTTGATGATTAATGCTGCTTAAACTTGGTTAAAGGTAAGAAGGGAGACATTATCCTTTTATTTCGGCAGCATGGTGTTTCTAAAATATATTTTCCCATAAGAAGTTATTCCTACTATATAAAACTCCTAAAGCATATCTACCAATAGATAAAACAAATTAAGAATCATTCTGTGTGTCCTTTCAAGCCTTTTGACTCTTTTTTAACCATCACTAAACTGAAGGTAGATACAAAATTTTACGTACTGATTTCATGGCCCAGCTTTTTCTGAACATAAAACTATTTGTTTATTATAAAAATTAATAGAAAAGGCCTTAAATAAAATAAAAATCACCTGTAATCCCACTGTTTGGAGATAAACACTGGTGAGATTTCTTTTCCATGCATATTTTGTTTTACACAGTTGAGAATCAGACTCTATAAACTGGTTTTGGAGTATGACTAATATTCAAAGTGGAAGATCACGTAAAAAGAAGTCTGATGTCTCTACGAGGTGGGTGATTAGCCTTCCCTGATGAAGAAATGCTCCGGGATTCTGATCATTCCTTATGAGAGCACAGTGCAGACAATCCTTAAAAATATAGAATATTCAAGGGTTTGTATCCGTCTCATGTGCAGAGGCCAGGCTCATCAAGCATCGTTCCCACTGTATATTTATACAGCCCCAGCGCATACATCTTCCAGGACTTCATAAGGGATCAGATCTACAGAGTTCAGAGGTCATAGGACTGGAGGAGCCAGAGGCATTGACTAGCTATCCTACTGGATTATCGCGCTGGGGCATCTGGGCATTTAAAAAAATCCTTAGAGTCCACAATAAAAATGTTCTCCCATCCCTACCCCCATTCTTAAAGTTAGATGGAGTCTTATGTAGCAATCTTGAATGTTGTTCTGCTGTTTACTGTGTCTCAAGAGAATTGTTTCGGATAAATCCAAAAAACTACGCTGGTACAATATCTGTCAAAGTATCCAAACACATGCTTTTCACACTAAAGAAGATTAAGATAGCTGTAGATAATTGACACAAAAGTAGTCACCTAGAAAACAATGTTTGCTTGCCTTAAAATTTTATTATAACAATAAAATTCAAAATTAAAAGGAACTGAATAACTTTCATTTCTCATCTGACCATATCTGAATAGCTTCCTTGTCATTACTACTCGTAAGTTTGGAAAGCCTTGAGTATAAAATGAAATAAAATGAGATTCACGGTAGTAATTCCTTAATTCCTAATTCCTTTGGATTAAACTATTAACCCTACTTTGCCCCCATAAATCAACAGTAACTCTCCTTATGCAATGTACCTTGCCTTTACTGGACAGTGGCAAATGCAGAAGAGCATCAGTTTCAATAGCGGGTCTATAACACCATGAAAAGTAGTAATTCAAATGGAAAGGGGTTGAATGCTTTGCAAAGAAAATATTCTTGAGTAATAATGATGTGCTTGAATCCCATATGAGATAATTAATAAAATGTTCAAATGATTAAGACAGATCTTACCGTCTGGTGCCAGAGGCATAACTAAAAGCAAAGGGTGAAATGAGAAAGCCAGCTCACTCTCAAGGGAAATCATCCACTCCATGGGAGGAAAGGGGCAACAGCAACCTAATATGCTTTCTCCATCTAGACAAGGAATGCAAGACACCTTAGAGCAGGGATGCCCAAGGCAAATACATGGCTTAGAGAAAAATAACCCAGTGTGGCACCGGATCCTGCATCTGATAAAAAGGTCAGGAAGGCTGCGTGCTGAACATAACAGGCATTTTTCTCTCTTCAAGCTTTGCTTTGAATTTTAATATGCTTAATGTTTAAGACAATCTTGTTTTCTAGGTAGCACCTTTCTAAGAATGAACTTTAGTAAAATAATCTCTTTTGTCTAAAGTATTTATTTAGATACAGCCAGAAATTTTAGAGGGTACTTATGGTAACGCTAAACAGTAATTTTTTGTTCAAGCAGCAAGTAATATATAAGAATGTTGCCTATTACTACCACAAAGTGGAAACCTGATCACGCAGAGAAATTTATCCTGGAACCATGGAGGTTCCAGTGACATGGCTGTGTCCTTTATGAGACACATTTACAGTGAGATTATTTTTAAAGTGTTACTTAGTGCCTCCAATTCATAGCCTTTCCTCCATGATTTGATTTTGTAAATCAGGTGGTTATTGGCTCTAGTACAATTCTCTTCTCATACTGTAAGGAACACTGGATTGAGAATTGAAAGACCTTGGGCTTTGGTCCTTATTCTACCACTAAATAGCTGTGTGAGTTACTGCAAGAAATTCAATCTCGCTGACCCTCATTATTTGTGCCTGTGAAGTGAGACTAATAAAACCAACATTGCCTGCCTCACAGAGGAAGTATTTCAGTGGGTGCCCTATACAAGTATAAAGAGCTTGACAGTGCTATGTGTAATAGATGTTAAAATCTAGGGAGGAAAAAAGAGGGAAGGGAGGAAAGAAGGAAGGAACAAAAGGGAAAGGGAAAGGAAGAAAATAGGAAAAACAATATATAAACTTGGGACTGTGCAGTATTAATGGAATTAAAATAATATATAAATTACACACTTATGTTTTCCCACTCCTTTTCCTGAAAACAACACACTGTGGTATTCATTGTGGTTATATTATACACCATCTTTTATAATATTATTAGTTGAAGAATGAAATTTTGCCATTTGCAGCAACATGGATGGACTTTGAGGGCATTATGCTAAATGAAGTCAGTCAGACAGCGAAAGACAAATACTGTATGATATCACTTATATGTGGAATCTAAAAAATACAACAAACCAATGAATGAAACAAAAAAGAAGCAGATAAAGAGAACAACTAGTGGTTACCCGTAGGGAGAGGGAAGGGGGGAGGGGCAGGGGAAAAAACGGGGTTATTATGGGATTATATGAAATCATGTGTGTGAAACTTCTGAAAATTGTAAAGCACTATAGAATTTAAAGAATCTTTCATTTGATTAAAAAAAAAAGCAGGAAAAAAAGACTTTTGGAAAATTTGGTATCACCTAGGAATCAAGTAGTACCCACATTCCTCAATTCTAATCTAAGCTCAGTAACAAAGTAGAAAGCATTGTACGTTCTATTGATACTTGTCATGTTAGGGTCTAATTTTTGGTTCAGTGGAAAAATACCAGGGATTCATACAGGCCAGGTACCTAGTGGAAATACTTATGATTATCTAGTCCCACTTGTAGTCAAGAAGCGGTAGTGTCGATGTGTTAATTTAATACCAGCTACTATTCCAGACCTGGGGAAATTGGCTAAACACATCACAAGTGACGTCTTCTGCAATTATGCAATCTGTTCAAAAGATGAAAAAGAAATCTGATACATGCTGATGCCAAAGCCTCAGCAGGAATCAACTCCTTCCCATACTTGTACACAGGCTTTCAGGGAAAGATTATTTTATCAGCTTTTCCATTTCCTCTTGCCCATCTTCACCCTGCACATTACAGCTCTGTAAATATTTGTGGAATATAGCTCTGTAAATATAGTGGAATGACGCATTTTGAAGTGGCCCTCTTTCCACAGTGGTTAACAAAATACGGTGAGGACAGGTCATTAACATTACTATCAAATAAGTGTTTTCTGGGTAAGATTAATTATCAAAAACCAAATTACTTAGGATGGAGTTTTCCCAAATGGTACATAACTCAGCTGATCATGATAAAAACATGTATCTGATAGTAATCATAGCATTATCACAAAATCTCCTGACTTCATATTTAGATCTGAACATATTCTAAGTATCTTTTGTTCCTTCTCACAGCGGTTTTTCCCTTGGATTTTCAATACTCCTGCCGTAGGAAGAGAGCTTTCCAGAGACGGGGAAGTGTATGGAGTAGGGGCGAGGAGAGTGGCTGGCAGAGGGGATACAATCCATCTGGGGTCAAAAGAAATTTGCCACAATAGTGGCACTATGGTCGTGAAGCACGATCTTAATGTGGATTACACCTTAGTTAATTCTGAGAATTCAGAATAGAATTATGAAGCAGAGAGATCTAAGCAAAATGTTATGAGTTTACTTCTGAAACACAGCTACAGTTGTGAGTGTTATATCAGCTGTCATCAGCAATAACACGCATCCAGAGACCTAGTACCTATTGCCAGTGAGCTTATATCATGAAGAAAATGTTATTTGAAACATTTCATAGAATGGGTAAGTAAGAACCAAAAGATTGGCCCACGTAGTTAACTGGATCCCGATCTACTTCCTAACTTATACTGAATGAAATGGTTTTTAGGTTCAACAACTAAATTAGACTGAAATATACAGTTCCTGAAGACAGCTGGCCTCAATATTTCTTGACATTGGAGTTCTGTACCTAGTATTTAAACATTACTTATTTTCATCTTATTAAAACTTCACTTCTTGACCAGTCAGACAGAAATGGCTTAGAAGCCTTGTAAAGTATCGAGGAACAACAGATAAGGAGGAACAAGGAATCTCTTCAATTGCCAAATGTTTAAGAATCTGGTTTTCTACATTTTCTTTATCATAAATCAACCAGATGAAATATTCATTCATTGGACATTAGCCCAGTTTTCTATTAATGTCTCAAATTGTGTGCAGGCATGAACAGTAATCAGTATGTTCTTATGACATTCATGTTTGACCCAAGTATTATACAGATCTCCAGAATCTGTCATCCTGACCCTCTAAGTTTGCTGCTGGGACTCTTTTTTAAAGACAGATCCCTTTCAGTCTTTACAAGATGTCATTGGAATGAATATCCACATCCTCCACAGATAAATCGCTATGTCCTTATTTACAACTATCCTACCGATGAATAAACTTCGGGAAAACATCTAGATGCCAGCTATCAGATCAAAGACTGCTGATTTTCCCAATGCCTGGTTACATAAAAAAATCAACTAGGAAGAGACAGAACCAAGTCAGATTAAATATAGAGTATGAGAGTATTTCCAGAGGAAAAACTATGATACCACAAAAAACAACTCAGTTTTTAAAATAACAAATTAAAGTAAAATTTGAGGTCAGAAAGGAACACACATTTAAACCTTAGTGATCAAACTGTTCCCTCTAGTTTGAGGTAAGCAGGAAAAACAAACAAACAAACAAACTCTAATTCCCCAATTATCTTCAAACAGGAGGTGTAGTGGGTTGTTGTAGAAAGAGATTTTTAAGAAATTAGCAAAATGCACATTAGGCTCTCTTTTCTATGAAGTCTATTGAAGAAACACACAAGGTCTTAATTCTACTAAGTCCAGTTAATTAGTGTGCATGAGAATCATCTACAGAATCTGGTAAAATTAAGATTCTTGGGGCTTCCCTGGTGGCACAGTGGTTGGGAGTCTGCCTGCCGATGCAGGGGACGCGGGTTTGTGCCCCGGTCCGGGAGGATCCCACGTGCCGTGGAGCGGCTGGGCCCGTGAGTCATGGCCGCTGAGCCTGTGCGTCCGGAGCCTGTGCTCCGCAACGGGAGAGGCCATAGCGGTGAGAAGCCTGCGTACCGCAAAAAAAAAAAAAAAAAAAAAAAAGATTCTTGGGCCCCATGACTAGGCATTTTCACTCAGCAGTTATGGCATAGGTCCACAAATTTTTAATGATAATAAACACACTCGGTAAATTCATTCTGAGGCAGGAAGCTCAGACATACTGCGTCCAAAATATAGTCCAATGCAGAGTGGCAATATGCTGAAGGAAGAGCCTGCATATCTGATCTAATAATTAGAGCATCCTTCCTTTTCATCCCCAAAGCCCAGAGCCAATCAACGCCAGCTCCCAGGTCAGTCAGCTCACCTAAGCAGCGGTAGGGAATCACAATGTGGGCATGGGTCTTGCACTGCTTCCGGCCTCTCTTGCACCAGTTCTGGATGGTCACTGGTTGGTTGGCTTCCACCACATTGGTGATCTGCAGTTCAGAGTAGACCTGGGAGAGCATACAAAAAGGGTAAATCGTTACCTGAGGCAGGGCTGGCACACAAGCACCCGTTGAACCGCCACTGTTATTCTAACGTTTTCAAGCCTGCTCTAATTGTGATCTAGCTTGGGGAATTCAGGGTAAAGAAAAAGATCAAGAACCTATCATTCCATTCAAAACACTAAGCAATATAACTTTTACTTTATTTTACTGCACCCATTCCAGCTTAACATATTTTCTAGGGGAGATAAAATAGAAAGGGAGGAGGGGGCCCGCTTAAAAGCATGGGGTCATTTCAAAGCAAAATAAACTGGTGTGACAATGATACTCTGTAATGCCCTAAATAAATGTTATAGTAGATACACCTGGGAATATTACCATGACTTAAATTCAACCCTCCCATGTCTTACTCAATTAGGCAAATATTTCACATACAGGGTATGACACACAGCAAGCTTCCTACATAAAAATCTTTATCTTTATTCAAAGTAATTTACATAAGAATAATTTATCAAACAGTTATCATGACTGTCATTTAGATAAAGAATTGCATTGATGAATCTCTTCCCTTGAAAATTACAGCCCTTTGCTCTGATTACTGTTCTCAACAAATCATGGTGTTTACTGAGCACTTGGAAAGAAATGGAAACTTGATGAACTAAAATATATTTGTGAAAGTATCAAATCCCTTCTATTTATTAATAACAGTAGAGATTTGAAGGAAAAATATAAACATAAAAATTTATTTCTAAAATGGGCTTTCCCTTGCATAAATCTTCCATTTCACCAGGGTTGCTGTTTTGCCAGTTAAATACAATGAAGAGAGAAAAGCATACGAGAACTGAGGGTAGAACCAAGGGAATGGTTATAATAATTGGCCATGAAATCTAAAGTGGGAATATGAAGGTTGAGATACACGTTTAAAAGGCTGTAGTATCAATGAGTGGTGGTGTGTGCTACAGAATTTTGTCCTAAAGATACCAAAGAAAATGGGGTGGTTAGAAGCAGTACTTGGAGAGTCAGAGAGCTGAAATTAAGATTCTGGGGGAGTTACAGTTATTGGCAATTGCAAGGAATATAACATGAGTATCAGAGGGCATGGCTGAAAAAGAATGATAAACGCAAGATCACAGGAGGAATGAAAATAAAAAAACCAGAAGCTGGAATCTTGGATCATCAAGGTTGATATTAAAATCACCTAAGAATGGGGCTTCCCTGGTGGCGCAGTGGTTAAGAATCCTCCTGCCAATGCAGGGGACACGGGTTCGAGCCCTGGTCCGGGAAGATCCCACATGCCGTGGAGCAACTAAGCCTGTGTGCCACAACTAACTGAGCCTGCACGCTAGAGCCCATGAGCCACAACTACTGAAGCCCATGCGCCTAGAGCCCACGCTCTGCAGCAAGGGAAGCCACCGCAATGAGAAGCCCATGTACCGCAACGAAGAGTAGCCCCCTCTCACTGCAACTAGAGAAAGCCCGCACGCAGCAATAAAGACCAAACAGAGCCAAAAATAAATACAAATAAAATAAATAAATTAAAAATCACCTAAGAATTACAAAAGATGCACTTGACTGAATGACAGAAGGTCAGGACCTAAAACCTTCAAAGATTGCCACTGCAGTAGAAAGAGCTCTCCAGATGCCTCCAACAGGTGGAGGAGAGGGGTAAATTAATCCAAGACCATGTATTTCACAGTTTGGGTGGGGGACATTTTAGGGCGAAGGAAAAAATGGTTTGGAAGTGAAAATGAGTGACAAGGAAGACATCCCTACCTCTAGGCACAATGCTATGAGAGTTGCAAGGGAAGAGCTACCTGAGGAGGCTACAGGGGAAGCAGTGCCTTTGGGGAAACACCAGGTTTCAGAACAAGAAGATACTGTCGAACAGTATGGAGGTTCCTTAAAAAACTACAAACAGAACTACCATATGACCCAGCAATCCCACTACTGGGCATATACCCTGAGAAAACCATAATTCAAAAAGAGTCATGTACCAAAATGTTCATTGCAGCTCTGTTTACAATAGCCTGGAGATGGAAGCAACCTAAGTGTCCATCGTCGGATGAATGGATAAAGAAGATGTGGCCCATATATACAATGGAATATTACTCAGCCATAAAAAGAAACAAAATTGAGCTACTTGTAATGAGATGGATAGACCTAGAGTCTGTCATACAGAGTGAAATAAGTCAGAAAGAGAAAGACAAATACTGTATGCTAACACATACATATGGAATTTAAGAAAAAAAAATGTCATAAAGAACCTAGGGGTAAGACAGGACCTACTCGAGAATGGACCTACTAGAGAATGGACTTGAGGATATGGGGAGGGGGAAGGGTAAGCTGTGACAAAGCGAGAGAGTGACATGGACATATATACACTACCAAACGTAAAATAGAAAGCTAGTGGGAAGCAGCCGCATAGCACAGGGAGATCAGCTCGGTGCTTTGTGACCGCCTGGAGGGGTGGGACAGGGAGGGTGGGAGGGAGGTAGGTGTAAGAGGGAAGAGATATGGGAACATATGTATGGGAACATATGTACATGTATAACTGATTCACTTTGTTATAAAGCAGAAGCTAACACACTATTGTAAAGCAATTATACTCCAATAAGGATGTAAAAAAAAAGAAGATACTGTCCACAGTGTGGGTTATGGATAGAAGGAATTTTTCTTATGATTGTCAGTCACATTCAAAGAGAGCATGCCATGATCCTGTCTTTATTTGAAATGTTGATATTTTGTTTGTTGTGGAGTTTGGGGCATTAATTTTTAGTGCATTAAAGGAGTTCCCTGGTGGCCTAATGGTTAGGATTCTGGGCTTTCACTGCCGTGGCCCAGGTTCAATCCCTGGGCAGGGAACTGGAAATCCCGCAAGCCATGTGAAACAGCCAACAATAAATAAATAAATAAATAAATAAATAAAAGACAAAATGGTTATATTTTTAAAAAATAGTGCATTAAAATATTATTTATCTTGCTTCCTGATTGCCTCACTTGCCTCACCCTTGTCCCAACCCCGAGGTCAATCAATTAAAAAATCAGACACTGAGAATGAAAAAAAGCTGTGGTACATCCAATGGATTACCTAGCACTAAAAAGAAAGAAGCTATCAAACTATGAAAAGACATGGAGGAATCTTAGTTGAACATTACTAAGTGAAAGAAGCCAGCGTGAAAATACATGTATGATTCTAACTACATGACATTCTGGAAAAGGCAAAACTATGGCGACAGTAAAAAGACCAATGGTTACCCGGGGTTAGGGGGAAGGAGGGATGAACAGGAAGCACATAGAGGATTTGGGGGGCAGTGAAATGATTCTATATGATACTGTAATGGTGAATACATGTCATTATACATTTGTCCAAACCCATAGAATGTACACCACCAAGAGTGGACCTTAAGGTCAACTATGGACTTTGGGTGATAATCACGTGACAATGTAGGTTCATCAATTGAAATAAATGTACTACTATTCTGCTGGGGGATGTTGAGAAAGGGGGAGAAGCTATGTACGAGTCGGGGAAGGGGGTACACAGGAAATCTTTGCACCCTCCTCTCCATTTTGCCACAAACCTAAAACTGCTCTAAAAAAATAAAACGCTGATCAGTGTAGTACAAGGCAAATTCAATGGGGAGGTACATGCTATGAAAATACACAAAAAAGGATATCTAAATCAGATCCTGGGCGGGTACTGAGAAAGTTATTCTTCCAAAACACTTGCCAGTAACTTAGCTCTAAATGGAAACAGCTCTTTCCCTTTATTTTATTTTGTTCTTAAATATCTTAACTCTTCAATGCATGCATTTCAGTCGTAGATAATGCTCAACTTGAAATGCCACTAAAATTTAATATCCCCAGGGTTTTTTCCTATATGATGAAAGGTGAAGAGTGGCTTTTTGTGCAGCAATATAATCCTCCCACCACCTCTCCTTGTTTATTATATCACACAGTACAGCACTCATGAGTTATAAACTTTATGACACTAGAGAGTTTGCCATGAGGGACACAACATTATGTGCAGTAAAGTGTGCATTACTATATTTTTCTAAAGGGGTTCTAGCTGCCACTTCACAGAAATATCACCCTGCTGAGGATTTTCTCAGGAGTTTTCAGTTTTCTATTAAAAAACTCCTACAGGCACAGTCAAGTCATATTTTCTTCTTTTTAAGTTAAAACCAAAAAGCTATCTGTAGGGTACAAATTGATAAGTTAAAAAAAAAAAAGGTCTCTTGCTCATGATGTGCTCCATCTTCAGTGTCCTAAGGTATTGCACCAATAATACCTGGTACAACAGAGCAGTAACTTATTCGGTGGATAATTTTCTAGCAGATAGAATTGCATACAGACCAGTTAAGATCAGTGAAGACAGGGCTTCTTCCCTGAAGGTCACCAGAGAGCTTCACGAGGTGATCAGCCAAACACAAAATTCCCTTCCAGTTCCCACCCGGAAATCTAGGACATACGTGTTATTTACTGTGCTGCAACTCCTCTCTCCAGAACGTGGACAATGATAATTGTTAATAGGCAGTTGGAGGAGATTATAAAATCTGAACCACGTGACTCCC
This sequence comes from Globicephala melas, assembly GCF_963455315.2. NCBI lineage: Eukaryota > Metazoa > Chordata > Mammalia > Artiodactyla > Delphinidae > Globicephala > Globicephala melas. The sequence continues at coordinate 18,543,018 of NC_083317.1, read as the reverse complement.
ACATGTAGTTTGCCTACTGCCTTAACAATGGAAACGGAAGTGGCAACTTCCATGCTTCCAGTCACTTTTTTTTTTTTTTTTTTTTTTTTTTGCGGTACGCAGGCCTCTCACTGCTGTGGCCTCTCCCGCTGCGGAGCACAGGCTCCGGACCCACAGGCCCAGCGGCCATGGCTCACGGGCCCAGCCGCTGCGTGGCATGTGGGATCTTCCCGGACCGGGGCACGAACCCGCGTCCCCTGCATCAGCAGGCAGACTCTCAACCACTGCGCCACCAGGGAAGCCCCCCAGCCACTTTTATCCTGAGACAAGGAGTTATTGATTCGACTTTGCCAAAGAGTATAAAAATTTGCTGTTCTCAGTTCAGGAGGTATATTTTAAACAGGGGAGGAACACCAAACATTAAAGTGACAAAACTTCCTCTGAAGCACATCTAGTCCCAGTTAATCACAGTGATTACCACAGGCACAAGAAACCTCCAAGTCAGAAAGCAAACACCAGAACACAAAAACACAACAAAAAACATACTAAAGTTTCTGACAAAAATTCTGAGTACTAGATCTTATTTTTTATTAAGCAGCTCCAGTATATCACCAGAGACAAATAAGCGTTTTTGTGTTATGAGACAAATAAGCATCTTATGTTGAAAAAGTAGCATAGTCTTCGGCAAGAATAAAAATTAAAGTAATTAGGCATGCAAATGTGCTCGTGGTTAGTTGAGTCCCTGACTTTTCACCATAATTAAGTATAAGCATAGCTCAATGTTTTACATTTTCTTTGTGCATCTCACGTCTTAACATAGGAAATAAAGATATCTGAGATCCCTAACCTATTTAATTTGTATGTATTCCAACACATGCAACTGCACGTATTGCTAACACAACAAGCATTGCTGATAATTTGCTAAAACAGCAGGCATTAGCAAAACCCGACTTTTATACAGCCCCCTTCCTTTTCTAAAATGTATCCTATGTGCATCCCAATTATGAGTGACTATTTTTTATTATTAAAAAATTTAGATGACAACAGCTGTATTAAGAAACACTTAAAGCAGAAACAAATCCAGCTTGTGCCAGTTACTTGAAAGGCAAACCATCCTCAGTTCCTACAAACCTTCCTGAATTACACAGGCAGCCGCTGAAGAAATACACACCCTGTGCCCCAAACACACTCTTCTTAAGACCCTAACACCACAGTTCAGATGCGCAGGCCCCGTAGGGTCTCCCAGGTGGACAAACCTCCTCCACTCACAGTGTAATAGATGTCAATCCCTCTCTCCCACTTCAGGAATGCTTTATTGTATTTATTGCAGTGCTCCTCACATTGGGGTTAGGTATACACGTGCACCACCTCCCCAGTGAAAATACACTTTCCAAGGGCAGGAAACACAATTTCCTCCTCCTGTGTTGCTCCACCTTCATTAACGTTGGTTTAAGGTGATCAGGAGGCTGCCAACATGCCTGCCCCTCTCTGCAGTGCTCTAGCCCCCCGTCCTCTGGAAGAGCACTCATTAGTGACCATATTTTAACTCTGCAGCTCCGGCCCCGTAGCTGGTTACAGCCTGAGGAAAGCACACTGAGGACGGCATTCTCCTTCCTCGAGAGTTGTGAACTAACACATCCAGGCTCTGGTTAGATGAGGGAGGATACACGGCTGGCAGGCAGGGTAAGTCGTAGCCAGAGATGGTGCCTGTCAAAACCCGCAGGGGAATGGGAACTAGGCCTCTGGAAGAAGCAGGGAAATAAGAGGTACAGAGAGAGAAGCTAAGATGCGACAGCTGTGTACCCAAGACAGCGATAGACAGCGAACAAGACAGGGACCACCTGAGCACCTCTAACGCCAGCGAGGCGTGCCGCATCTCCTTCAATAAGCCCCCTTTGAAACATAAGCTATTTTGGTAGCTTTATTTCCCTTCCGAATGAACAACACCCAAGAAAAAAGCCCAGCTCAAAAGTTGGTTCACTAATGTTCCCTTCCCTGATCACTTCAGCCTCTGAATCCAAAGCATTTTATCCGATCGCTTGTATTTGATCACCGACCACTTTCCACCTCCTATTACACTGATGTGCCTTCCTGCCCCATTAGAATATACACTCCTTGAAGGCAGGGACAATATGATTCATTTTTGTGTTCCCTCAATGGTGGTCAACACTGTGATAGCACAGTAAGTGCATGATAAATAGGTAATGATTATTTCTTGCTAAGTTCAGTCCATTAGACATAGGGAAATTTAGTATATATTAAGCTCCCATTGGGTATTATCAATGTATCTCTTAAAAAAGATTATCTGAATAGTATGATATTATAGTTGGATTATAAGCTTTTGAGAAAAATAAGCACTCAGTGCCTTCTAATATTATTCTTCCAAGTATGATGTAGCAACTTTTACCAGTGATAGCATCTTATATAAAAAGCAATAGATTAATGTTAATAAATGTTAATAAATACACAGCTAAGGAAGATACTTAGGAAGATTAAAAGCCAAGCTCTCACTTAGGCTAAGGAGGCCCATCTGACTGGCCCAGGCATCTGTAACAAGCAGTTATTTTGGCCATACAAACATGTTTTATCTTTGAAAGCAAATCTATCTGTACATATATTTAAAAAAAATTTTTTTAAGTGAACTGAAGAAATTTCAAATACTAATAACCAAGAGAGGTAGAGTAGAAACAATCTTAGATCCATATTAGAAGCTTGTAGTTGGTAACTTAATTGGTTTTCCTCACTACAGAAAACTACCTTAAAACTTGGTCACCATCAGAACATTTTCATTCTAAATTTTAAAAATCTAGAGTCTCCCTTCCTCTCCCTCCCTCCCTCCCTCTCCCTCTCTCTCTCTCTCTCTCTCTCTCTCTCTCTCTCTCTCTCTCTCTCTCTCTCTCTCTCTCTTTCTCTGTCTATCCAAATTGAAAATATATTAATCTCAGACAAGATGACATTTAAGTTGTTAAATACACAAACCAAGAAAATACATGGATGATATTTAAGAAAGCCAAGAACATATAGGTATATATACAGAAACATAAAAGTATTTAAGACATATATTGTTAGAGTCCTACAAAAACTTTCCTTTATTTGCAACATTAAGGACAAACAGAAAAGTAAAAAAAAAAAAAAAAATGTGGGCTTCCCTGGTGGCGCAGTGGTTGAGAGTCCGCCTGCCGATGCAGGGGACACGGGTTCGTGCCCCGGTCCGGGAAGATCCCACATGCCGAGAGCGGCTGGGCCCGTGAGTCATGGCCGCTGAGCCTGCGCGTCCGGAGCCTGTGCTCCGCAACGGGAGAGGCCACAACGGTGAGAGGCCTGCGTACCGCAAAAAAAAAAAAAGGACAAACAGGGGAACCCTCAGAGTATCCTTTTGCAACAGGCCACCTGGGACAAGGGATTAATTCATGCCAAAAGTCATATTTACACACAACTAGATTCCAAATGACCAAGGATATTTCAAGAACACAAAATCAAATGTGGCTAATAAAAAGCTGTAAACAGTTAATGGTCAGGGTCATGGGAATTGCTCCTAATTCTGAAAAAATTTACTTACTGTTCTTTCTAGTCTTTCAACATTTAAAATCAATTTTTAATCAAATTCTCCAGTATATTTCTTTTTGAAAAAATATGCTAGAAATTATGTAGTGTTATTAAACTGGTGTTTTAAACATGTGAGTTAGAAGTCAATAAATAACGTGTGTTCCTTTCATTCATCTTAATCAATTTACAGCTGTGCAAAAGGGATAAGCAACACATCTATCTGCACAAGGAGCTTGCAAAAAATAATGTGGACTCTGAAGGAGGTAAGATAGAGAACTGGGATTCCAGACTTCTCAAAGAACAAGAATGACTAGATTTTATAATTATTGGAGTGATAAGCACAGGGGGCATTCATTATACTATTCTTTCTACCTTTACATATGCTTGAAATTTTGAATTAAAAAGAACTAAAAGTTAAAAAACGAGTCCAGTGGAAACAAAGTCACGCTTTTAAATTTACATTACAAGTGAAAAAACAAAAATATAAACAAATCAAGATCTTAATTGTAAATGCATGATGGCACCTAGGTAGCATGTATGAACAATACATGAAACAAAAAATCAAACTCTATAGTAAAATGGTATAGAGGTAGCCTAATCATAGGATATTTTCATCCTGTGAAAGTTTTACATATCAATTTCTTTTCCAAAGAACATATCCAAGAGGAGTATAAAAAATATATGTAATTGAAGGTTTATTATGTGTCTGAATCATTGCAAATGTTTTATGTGTAGCAAATCATGTAAACCTCTATCAGTTGATAATGGCTCCATTTCATAGAAGATGAAATTGATGAAGTTAGAACACAACAATGAAAGTAGGTGACATCTCTGTTACGGTTTATCACAGGAAATTAAATATATAGTTCCCTGTGCTATACAGTAGGACCTTGTTGTTTATCCATTCTATATATAATAATTTGCATCTGCTAATTCCAAACTCCCAATCCTTCCCTCCTCCACCTCCCTTCCCCTTGGCAACCACAAGTCTGTTCTCTATGTCTGAGTCTGTTTCTGTTTTGTAGATAAGCTCATTTGTGTCATAATTTAGATTCCACACATCATTTTGCTGTACAGCAGAAATTGACACAGCATTGTAAATCAACTATACTTCAATAAAATAAATTAAAAAAAGAAAATTTATCATAAACTTTAAAAAAAAGTAGATGATATCTCTGAGCACTCAAAGAGTGTATTAATTCTAAGTTCTAAACTACTTCCACTTCAGAGTCTAAGCCAAAACAAAGCGTGTGCTAAACAATATATTTTTGTTTCTGGATTAAAATAACATAGTCTCTCCTTTAAAATTTTCTGGAACACAAAGAAAAATAATATCTTAAATTGTTTCTCAACATAAATTCTTGTAATAATGAGAGATATTGGAGACAATATCTAATTTAATTGAGAAGGAGAACTGGAAACTGAAGTTGTTCTCTGATTACAGTGTTTTTTTAATTTATTTAATTTAATTTATTTATTTTTGGCTGCATTGGGTCTTCGTTGCTGCATGCAGGCTTTCTCTCGTTGCGGTGAGGGGGGCCACTCTTCGTTGTGGTGAGTGGGCTTCTCATTGCAGTGGCTTCTCTTGTTGCAAAGCATGGGCTCTATGTGTGTGGGTTTCAGCAGTTGTGGCATGAGGGCTCAGTAGTTGTGGCTCGCGGGCTGTAGAGCACAGGCTCAGTAGATGTGGCACACAGGCTTAGTTGCTCCGCGGCATTCCCGGACGAGGGCTTGAAGCCATGTCCCCTGCGTTGGCAGGCGGATTCTTAACCACTGCGCCACCAGGGGAGCCCTCTGATTACAATTTAATGAGGTGCTGGGAAGCAAGATGCAGCTGATGAAACACCAGTGCAATAATGGAAAGTACGTGCAGTGCTGTGTTTTCACAATGATGACCTTATCTAAGAGCAAGGCACAGAAAATGTTTCAGGGCACCAGCCTATTTCCCAATAACGTGGCCCAAGTCTGTTTCTGACATTGTATGCAAATATACTGTCATATGCATACATTCATACTTAGAATTGGAAAATATTGTGCAAGAACCTTGTATGACGTGTAAGTCAGTCATACCAACGTGCTGAATGTAAAGACAAATGAGGAAGGTACAGACACCAAAATAAATAGGACAGGACACGAATGTGAAAACACAAACAGATGTGTCCACGTACAGCCAAGATCCTCATTCTCTCTCTGTCAATTTATGTCTAATTTTTAAAATGTCAAATCTATTGTTAATTAAGTATACTCCAATAAAAAATAAAAATAAAAAAGATATATAAAAAAACAAACTTTAAAAAAATGTCCAATCTATACAAGATTATTTATTTGTACCTCAATAAAGCTAAAAAGAAAAATATATTATAGAAAAAAACATTTTAAATAAATAAATAAGGCGGCAAATATAAAAGTCTGTAGTGTTACTGCAAATATGTAATAACTGAGTATGCATTTCGGAAGGAGCTAGACAGTAACAAGGACAAATGTTAAATCAAACATTAATCTCATTAAATGAAAACTGTGTGGGAAAAAATATCCAAACTGGTTTCATCTCTTTTACCTCTGAATCCTATGGTTTATGCAAGCAATCCTTATAAGCATACAGACCAATAATGCAGAAAATATATCTGTACTCGTATATAGATAGCTGGATACCTCTACTTAAAATTTTTCACTTAATATGAATTTTTGCATCTTTCAAATACCAAAACCACAAAGCATAGGTGCCTGTCATCTATAGGTCAATTTTAAGCTCAAAAAGGTAGACGGCACACAGAGCAAAATAATAATGGCCAAGAATGTTCCACAGCTTCTACCATGGCAGTGTGTCTATGATATGCCCTCAAAGTTGATTTGATTTAAAGGATCTCGTGTTGTTATTTTTAAAATTAATTTTAACTTCACATCACTATAGAATGAAGGCAGCAAGGTTGACAAACAAGTCTCGTCTGGGAGTCCCTGTCATGTTATATATTTTAGAGTAGACAGCTGGGCAAAGGAAATGGCTTTGTTTAACTCATCAGCTTTTGTTTGGTCCAGGCACTGGTATGCTTTGTTCAGCGATCCTGTTAACTTATAGACAAAACAGCTGTTCATTTAGAGCAAGAAGGTTAAAGAAACAGAAAACACATACTGTTAATTGCGGAAAAGAAAACACTTAGGAAAAAGAGAGTTTACCCATAATCTAATAGAAAGACTAGAAACAAAGCCACATTCACCTAAGTTTCCCAGATGGAAATCTCTGCCAGCACTTGAGGCTTAACCTGTTCAAAGCTCCCTCCAGAGACCTGCTCCCAGTGTAAATTAGCAGAGCCGTGGACACCTGCTCTAAGCCCCTGCCTCCCAGGATGTGTTCTGCATGTTAGGGATGCAGAGGGTTGAAGAGCCTGGGTTTTAAGTTCTCTCCTTAAAAGAGGAGGAAGAACAGTACTGAGACTTACACAATTTCTCGTTGAATTGACCATATTTAACTTTTACAATACACTCCTGTGTGCTCCTATCATAAAAGGAGGACGTGGTCTAAGATTGGTTAAGCAGCTTTCCTGGACTGCTCAGGTGTCAAAGAGCAAAGGCTGCATCTGAATGAAGGTTTGATAGGGAAGCCCATGCTTTGCCTTCACTGTGCTTGACCCTAAGGGCTCCCTTATAACAGCATCTTGGGGTATCTCATTTGTGCTCATCTATACAACAAGGATGGGCATGATGATCTTTCCTATCCCTTTCACACTAGCATCTTGAGATTGGAATTCCCTTCTCTCCCCAATCCAAATCACCCTTAGATATAGGCTAATTTTTCCAAAAGTGTCTTGACCAGAAAACACTCCTGCTAAAAACAATCCCATAGCCCTTACTCATCTCTAGAATTAGATCTCAAAACCCAGATTTACAATCAAGATCCTCTACTTTACAGCCCCATTCTACATTTTCAATTTCCTAAATTCTTTTCTCAATTTATCTAATTGTGTGTTTAGAAGCTCCTATTAGCCAACAATGTTGTCTGGCCACTCAGCAACACCTGACACGAAATCTCATCTTGAATCAGGAAATATCTGCTCAATTTGCCTGAAATAAATTTGGGACAGAATAAAACTCTTCAGATGAAGAACTGAAGTATACTTCCAATATTTTCTTCTCTCAACCTAAAGCCTTTGGTTTAAATAAAACAGTGTTGTTTTTCTTTCTTTTGAAATGAAACCTCATTTCATTCAAAAGAAAGACGACAACAAAATCTAAAAATTCTAATTTTTCTTCCTAGGCTTTATAATGTATGTTTCAAGGGGAATATTATCCTAGTTTTGATCTACTTATAAGACTTCTAGGTTCCTTAGGCCAATACCTGGGTAATGTAACAGTTCATTAAGGCAAATGGCCACCTTAGGCTGTTAAATGATGAATAATTTACATAGCTATTTTCAAATTGTTTCTGCACTGGCAGCACTTTCTATATCTAGTATAGAATGAAGGAAAGGAACTTTTTTCTACCAAAGGACCACAGAGGACAATAATCGTCAAGGGAACATCTGTTGTCATCTATTACTGCACACAAACTATCCCAAAACTTAATAGCTTCAAACAGTAAGCATTTCTTATCTCACACAGTTTCTGGGCCTGAGGAGTCTGGAAGAGACTGAGCTGAGTGATCCCGTCTCTTACAAGGGTGCAGTCAAGATGTCAACTGGGGCTGAGGTCAAATGAAGGCTTGACTAGGCTACAGGATCCACTTCCAAGTGGTTCATTCATTGCTTGGCAAGTGACTGCTGGCTGCTGGCAGAAGCACCGAGGTCCTCAGCACATGCACATCCCTACAGTGCTGCTTGAGTGTCCTCATGACATGGCGGCTGGCTTCCACCATAGCAAAAGTATGTAAGGTAGAAGCCACGTGCTCTTTATGATCCAGGCTCAAATGTCGTACACGTCATTTCTGCAATATCCTCCTGCACACTGCGGGAGGAGACTAAGGACTACGTGTGGATGCGAATACGAGGAGGGAGGCAAGCACTGTTGGGAGCCATCTTGGAGGTTAGCCACCACATAATAATTTAGAATTCCTCACAATTCTGTGAGTTGACTGAGTGATCCTTCACATGGTGTCGTCAGCTAGAGTACTGCAAGGAAGCCTGCAAAGTCCACCCTGGCCTTGCATACGTGGCTGGTGCGGGCAGCTGCCTGGGAGCTCAGGTAGGGCTATTGAATGAGGGCCTCCATTCTCTTCTACTTGGGCATCTCCACATGGCTGCCTTCCCAGAGTGCAAAAGGAGACACTTCTAGGCTGAATTAAGGCTTAGACCCAGAACTAAACCAGCACCACTACCACTCTATTCTACTGGTTAAAACAAGTCTCATGTCCAACCAAGATTGAAGGGGAGGTTGTAACTGCTAGAAAACATAATTCAACAGTCAACAGTAGAACATATTAACACAGGGTCACATAAAGAACCATCTAGGGTTGCTTCCTGTTTTCAGGAAGTGTACTTAGTGATCATTTAGTACATTTAACTGAATATTTAAGGCCCTGCTATATGTTTATCACTCTACTATTGAGCATTATCATGGCACCTACATCTCAAATGGGTAAAAATAAACTGAGGGCAAATTTGGACTGAGGGCCAGCAACCCCTACCTCTTGCTTAAAAGTTTCTTTAGGATTCTATCAATGGAAAGAAACAGTCTCTGCAGGAGGAGACCACAAGGCCATTTCAGGAGAGGTTCTTTCAGTGTAGAGAGCAGGGCAGAACATCTGCCCTATTCAGTTCCAATCTCTGTGCCAACAACAGGCCGTCCACAAGCAGTTACTAAATGACAAACCACATGCTCTGAGTCAGAGCCGAGTGTTGCATAAAATGCTTTGTAAAGCATGATCTCTAGACAGTAATTCTCAGTGACACTTTAGGCCTAAAATCCTTTTGCCCAAAGGAGCGAAAGTAAGTCCTAGTCTTAGCTCAGGCTGCCATAACAAATTACCGTAGACCAGGTGGCTTAAATAACAGGAATTTATTTTCTCACAGTTCTGGAGGCTGGAAGTCTAAGATAAGGGTACCAGCATGGTTGGGTTCTGGTGAAGGTTCTCTTCCTGGCTTGCAGATTGCCACCTTCTCTCTAGGTTCTCACATTATCTTTTTGTGTGAACGGTCAGAGAAAGCAAACTGTGCAAGCTCTCTGGTGTCTTTTCTTATAAGGGCACTAATCCCATCACAAAGCCCCCATCGTCATGACCTCATCTAAACTTGATTACCTACCAAAGGCTCCATCTCCAAATACCATCCCATTGGACCTTAAAGCTTCACCATATGAATTTTGGGAAAGACACAAACATTAAGTCTACAGCAGTCCTCAATACACATTTGATGAAAAAAAAAAAAATGAAAAAATAGTGCTGACTGTGCTAATAAAGAAATGTAAAGAAAAATTTTATATTTCAAATATGCAAGTATTTGAATGATGACTGGGCAAAAACATAACTATTATGATTGGGGAACAGGAGGGAATTTATGGGTACCAAGAATGCGTATGCTATGAGATAAAACGCTGATTACACAAACCTAAGTTTCAAACTATCTTCCCAATCAAACTTTATAAGGGCTTTATAAGAGCAAAGGTAAAAGACTCGATTTTTACTTTTTTCTCCCTAATCTTGCCCTTGACCAACAATAGGACCAAAGAAATCAGGAGGCAAAAATGCCAACATTAATAATAACAACAAAACAACCAACAGCAGGGAATACAAACTGAGAGGAACATGAAACTATGAAAGATATGGACTAGATAATTCACTATCAAAAAAATATATTTGACACATCATATTAAGCTAAGCACCAACAGATACGATGTGCAGCTATACAAGTGAGTTAAATTGGTTAGCAAAAGGTCAAAAAAGGTCACGATCATGAGTTCAGTTGGTTTCATTCTGTCCTAGGACCACAGACTGCTCACAGCTGCCTCTCTGACTCAGCCAGCTGTCTCTAAAACATCTGTGTTTTGGTCACAAGAGGGACTGAGAACATAAAGAAAAAAATGATTCATCACTATTGAGAGAAAGTAATCAGTAAATGAATAGCACTGTAAATGGTGACAGTAATGGGTTTTGTACATTTAAAAAAAAGGGAATTTGCACAATGATGCCAGAATATAGTGGATAAGCATCTTCATGGTGCTGAACAAACATACTTGTCAACCTGGAATTCTATACATAACTAAACTATTGTTCTATAAGAACAACTTCTGGAAATAACTAAGTAAGATGACAGGCACCCAAAAAAATAGAGGAATCAAAATAAACATTATGGGAATAGAGATGCTTTGGTGAAAGGATTTGCTGTAAACACTGAATCCAGTTAAAGACAGAACCTACGACTGTGAGAATTATGACAATAGAACAGACCATAATATTAAACTTCAAAAATATAAAAATAATATAGCTTACAAAATCTGTGAGAAGGGGAGTTGGAAAAATTACAAACATGATTTTCTTTGGCTTTCTTAGCAGGGAGTCAATTAACTGTCTAAAATTAAGATATGGAGCTAAAAGAAAATAAAGGAAAATAAACATTATCCAATAACACACACAAAAATTCAATCCTACAAATGAAACTATTATTTCTAATTATAAAAGAAAAATTTTAGACTACCTACAAAGTGGAAAGTGGCAGAAAGACCCTAAAATGTCAATAAGCATTGTTCTAGATAGTTTAGGATGTACCATTCAATAGAAAAAGTTGAACACTGTTTAAATGTTCTGAGTGAACACCTCTCCAGCACCCACCCCCCAATACCTTCCCCAAAGCTGGTTAAAGTCATGATGTGAATTCCCTCAGCTACCTACTCTCCAACCTATAAAACTTTTAAAAGGCACTGTGTGTTTCTAAGCCCATTGTGTTGGGCTTTGGTCATTATTCTATTTTGCCCCCATGCCACTCTTCAACCTTTTTTCTGGCAAGAACTCCTCTCCCCACACCAGTTGGCTCTGGTTGGGATGCCAAACAAGCCATACACCCTCATGACCAAGGTGGGCCAGTCCCAGTACATACTGAGTCCTTGTGGATATGGTGACTAGTCCAAAGATAGATGGGTGACTGAAAGCAGGACCAACGAGAACCCTATCTGGGAATTAGAATGCACACTGGCAGAATGGGGTTGGAAATCCAAACTGGAACAACAAACTCCCAGAGTTGCCATCTTCCCTGGCCTCCTAAAGGAAGCCATCTTTGCAGGAGAAAATGAGGTGAACATAAAGGAGAAAGGATAAGCAGAAAACAAGAGACCCCAACAGAGAAATTCCAGGCAGCACTGAGTCTCAGTTTCGATATCTGAGGACCCAGTTACTGGTTGCCTTTTTAAAAACTCTGTAAGCTATACCTACCCCAAGATCCTCTCCATCAATGGGAGAAAATATTCTCCATGTACGAGTAGATTTCAATCACCTGACGACATAAACTGCCTAATTAACCCACCCTATTTCCCCATCTTTTATTCTCTTTTCTAAGACTCAGCCAGTCACTAGTTTTCTTACGATGGATCTACCCTTCCTACAGTTTAGTGTAAGCTTCCCTCAGCTAAAGTTCCTTCTCTTTAAAAACAAAGCCCAACAAAAAACAAAGCCTTTCCCTTTTCCATGAATTGCCCACAGGCTCTTTGCCTCTTGGACTTTCCTCAGAGAGACCACAGATGGCATCAACACCCATACATGTTATTCTTCCTGGAACCTACTGTAATTTGGCTCTTCCCATGCTATTCCCTTGAAATTGCTATCTTAAAGATCAATAATGAACTTTTATTTGCCAAATTAGGAGACTGTTTTATTATTAAAAATGTCCATTATTCAGAAAGGGGCAAAAGAGATTATGTACTGGGTGTTCTAGCAGTGAAATGCAGGTGTTGTCTTCCAAAGCCTGGGGTGGTAGGGGAAAAGATGACCTGATTAAACAGTGTATGTTCTTCTGATTGACTCTCTATAGGCTACTTTACAACCCTGTAGGAGTAGATACTGTAGATACCTGATAGCAATGCAAATGTTTTCTGTCTCATGCAATGCAGATCAGATAATTCCTGTTCACAGCCATGTGAATGAAGTTTGTTGAAAAAGGATTTAAATCTCTTCAAGTCAAACTGGTTAACATCTTACAGGTTACCTCATCAATTAATGAATTGAGTAAAAGTTTTGATACGCATTCATTTTGCAAGGCAGTCATGAGTTGCCTTGTCAAAAATTATACTTCAGTCACTTCTGGTCTGCATCACACTTGCACTCTCATCATTTTCCTCATTTAGATATTAACCTGGCTCGACTTCCAGCACATAATACCACCTAGTTCTGATCCTAGGTTTCTTTGTTCCCCTTAAATGTTGCAAATCACCAAGTTTCTTTCCCAGGATTCTTTCCCAGAGGCATCATGACGGTAAAATGAGAGCAAACACTTGGCAAGGTAGCTCAGTACCTTGTTAATGCTCAATAAAATTTAGTTGGTACTAGCATTATCAACATTATCGCCATGTGCCAACATCATCATCATCAGTTTTTAAGTTGCTAAAATTATTTTATAAGCCTTTCTCAGCCCTGCGATCTCCCTCTAAGAACATGTCCTGTATCTTACTCATCATTGCATCCTTAGCACCCAGAGATATAAGTCTGAAGGAGGAAGAGAGAACCACTGGACTCTAGAAAAGTATTCATATAATCATCTTGCACTAAAATATTTCTAATGAAAGACGTATTTAAAAGGCCCCAAATAAGCCTCTCTAACTCCCAAGCACCAGTAAAATTCTGGGGGAAGGCCTGGAGGGACTCTTCACTTCCGCTTCCCTCTCCCACTTGCTAGATCATGGGATCTAAGACCCTTACAGCCTAGAGTCACTGGTGGAATGGGGCGGGGCAGGACAGCAACAGTGTTCAGTGGAAATATAATATAATGGAAACATAATGCCAGTGTAATGTTAAATTCCACAGTAGCTACACTGAAAAGTAAAAAGACACAGTTGAAATTCATTTTAATAACATACATATTCACAATTTAGTAACATATAGATGATGTTTACAACAGTATATACAAAGTATTATCATTCCAATATGAATCAATCAATATGCAATCAATATGAAATCAATATGCAATCAATATGAAATCAATATGAAATCAATATGAAATTACTGATGTGATTATTTTATACTCTTTCTTCAGGTAAATCTTTGAAATATGGTATTTGTTGATATCTTACACTTATAGCACACATTATAGCCACACTGCAGGCACTCGACAGCCATGCGCCGCTAGTGGCTACTGCCCTGGACAGCTCTGGAGTAGAGGCTCCAGTTGGGTCCCAGGGAACTGAGAAACTAGATATGAGGTCAGAGTGACAAAGCAAGAGGGTGGCTTTTGTTTTTGTTTATTTTTTTCAGGGTCAGAGTGCTCATATTGACCAGCCTTCTGACTCAGCCCTTCATGATGATTCACAATAAAATGGTGATTGATAAGTTTATTTATTTTTAATTTAAAATTAATTCTTATTGGAATATAGTTGATTTAAAATGGTGTGTTAGTTTCTGCTGTACAGCATAGCGAATCAGTTATACATATACATATATCCACTCTTTAGAGTGGATATATGTACATGTATCTTTGGATACATATACATCAAATATGTGATTCTATAGAATCAATCTATAGATTGATTCTATAGAATCAATCTTTAGATTCTATTCCCATATGGGTCATTACAGAGTACTGAGTAGAGTTCCCTGTGCTATACAGTACGTTCTTATTAGAGGGTGACTTTTGGAAATGCTAATGTACAGTCATTCTCTTTCTTTTAAAATGATAAACACCTTCCATGACACATCCTGGTGTTACAGAATAGAGATCACATTCATTAAAAGGGTCCACAAGCCCTGATGGTCTGGCCCTTTCTTAACTTCTCTAGCCTAATGTTTGTCTAATCCATCTTAAGACTCTGACCTGTTGTGTATCATTGTACAAGACCTCAGTGGGTGGTAAACTGAGATAGGCAGATATAACCAGAATTTCAAGACAAAGGAGAAACAACCAAAGGGCTCACTTTCCTCTCCCTACCTCCACCCCATGGTCACCAACAATCTGGCAAAGGCTGGGACTACGAAGAACCACTCTGTGGCTTATCCCTGGGACAAACAACAGACTAAAACAGGAAGCGAAGTTACCCAGGCATTAGTGGGATCTCTAAGTGGAGTGGGAATAGGGTTGTTCTCAGGATCATGAAGAGTAATTTTTATAGAGTCATCATACAAATGTAGAAACATCTGATTATTCATGACTGACACTGAAGAAAAACTTAGATGCCAACTACGATATATACATCAAAATAGCCATTCAACAGAAAATTATGTGGTCAACGTCATTAAGGAAATTTGAGTTGTAGCCTTTAAAAAAATTTATTTAACATTCAGAATGCATAATCTGCATGTGTATCTAGATAAGTAAAATGGTATCAAAAACCTAAAAGCATGCATGCACAGAGTTCCAATTTACCAACTCATAACTCATCTACAAAACTGTACTAGAGGAACTCTTCAATAGAATGTAAATATTATTTCCAAAAATGTATATTTTAGAAATGTCATATCCAGGCAAAAGTGAATTTATTATCAGTCCCTATATAATAAATGTTTTTTAAAATAATATAGAGGATGCCAATATTAGTGATTTCTACTTAAACATGAAGAATTATCTTTTCACATCATAGTTCATACTCCTTCAAGACAAAAGTTACTTGATATGCAATATATTGTGATAATGCAAATGCTTCTTTGCTTCTCAAAACACCCGAGTTAGAATTTAGATTGTCTTTTCTTATAGTGCTACCAATAAAAAAAAATACATGTGGGCATATATGTATATGTTAAAAAAAAATATATATATATATATATATACACACACACACACACACAGAGATATATATTTCATTAAACACTCATTTTGGATCCAACAGGGCTAAAGAAAATTTTCTTGTACATAAAAGATTACAACAAAGGAAATGTTGCCAGGTTATCCATTGTTTATGTAGGGTAAGAAATTTTGCTTTGCCAAGAGGTGTAAGACTAATTCCTTTAAACGTTCTTAAAACACAAAAAGCCACATATTGTAGGAATATATAACTGTCTAGAAATGTGGGACAAAATGCCTTGGACTCCAGTTATTTTAAACTGAATTAATTAAAAAAAAAACCCTATACAGGGCTTCCCTGGTGGCGCAGTGGTTGAGAGTCCGCCTGCCGATGCAGGGGATACGGGTTCGTGCCCCGGTCCGGGAAGATCCCACATGCCGCGGAGCGGCTGGGCCCGTGAGCCATGGCCGCTGAGCCTGCGCGTCCGGAGCCTGTGCAACAGTGAGAGGCCCGTGTACCGCAAAAAAAGAAAAAAAAAAAAAAAAAAAAACCCTATACAATAATAGCAAGAAAACTAGGAGAAATTACACAAAGGCTGAAGATCTCTACAAATGGCAAGGGGGTGATTTCCAGGATCTAAAAGTTATATTAAAAAAGCAAAATACAGAACAGTGCTTATTGTAAGCTACCTTTTGTATAAGCAGAAGAAGGAAAAATATAAATTCTCTCTTTTTCAAGAAGGATAAATCAAGAACGATGAAAATATTTTTTAACAGAGGATGGATGGCAAGTGAGATTTCGGAGTGCAACTGCTTATTTCAATATTTTAACAATGTAAATGTTTTAGGTTTTCAAGTCGTAAAAATAAGGCGAGAAAAACTAAAATTAAATATAAACAAATAAATGAACTAAAATATATCAAATTGGTAACAGAGAAAATTAATTCTAGTCACTTTAATTTTATTTTTTTAATATTTTATTGGAGTATAGTTGATTTACAACGTTCTGTTACTTTCTGCTGTATGGCAAGGTGAATCAGTTATACATATACATATATCCACTCTTTTTTAGATTATTTTCCCATACAGGTCATTACGGAGTACTGAGTAGAGTTCCCTGTGCTATACAGTAGGTCCTTATTAGTTACCCTATACAGTAGTGTGTATATGCCAACCCCAATCTCCCAATTCCTAGTCACTGTTAAACACAATACTTTGCATTAGCCACAGTGGGATATACTCTAAAGATAAAAGGAAGAGCCAAGGTATCTTAAACTTTACTCAGTTGGGTTTTTTTCTCTTTTTTTTTTTTAAATTAAAGTATATCTGACATACAAGATTATATTTCAGTTGGTTTATTGATGGTTATTATATGACATAATTTTTAAAATATTTATGCATACTGTAGGGTAAAGCAAGTAAATATATTAATGGTATGGTGAATCATTAGGAACCAAGACATTCACTGCAAGAGATAAAATACAAACATAAAAGAAATTAAATTAAAAAAACATGCATGTGACCCAACATGAACCGCTGGCCACCAGCGGAGACTTACTTCTTGGCAGTACTGTAGGATGCCCTCCTTGGTGCCAATGCAGGTTTTGGTCCCCGATGGATCTGACTCCCACTTGCCATTCTGCACGTTCATGTGCATGTTCAGTTTGCCACAGAACATGGCGACTTGCGGTTCTGCAAGCAGGCCAGCATTGCCATCAGTGGGCACCTGAAAAAATAAGTTTTGGTTAGTTACAAAAATCCATAGCTCTGGGGTGGAGGCTGGGGGGAAGGGCTGTAAAGAGAAATGTGGCCTGGAGCAATGCCAAAAATAGTTCTATTCCTCCTAATTCTCAATTATGAATTCCTTTGGGTTAAGCATTATGTATGCTACAGACATCTCCAACCACATATAATACAGTGTTGGGTTTTTAACATTGAAATGAAGAAATTAGCAGTATTGAGAAGAATTTATTCATTGAAAAGCTTATACATTTCCCCCATGGCAGATTTCATTGACAAGTTTATCCATTTTGCTTACTGCAAGGTCCTGACAATAAAATCAGATGTTTTTCTGCGATAAATAGAATCACTCTGGAGGAAACCATATTCTCATAATAACCTCCAAGTGACTCACACAAAGAACAATGCCAAGTCCCTGCATGGTGACCAGCTCTGTGAGTAAGGCTGTATGTCACCTCCCAGAGCTGAGGGCATGGTATCAGTGGCGTTTTACTAATTAGCAAGTGACAACTTCATAACTTTTCGGACTGAAAAATTACTGTAGCATTTACCAAGCACAAACATGAATGAATATGTTGGCCATTCCATCGGTTTTCTCCAGAACATTCTCTGGTTATCACTCTGTCAGCTCTGAAGAGTACAGTAAGGTTGCTGGTGTCTCATCTCCTCAGCTACGCTGCAAAGAGGTGACAAGTCTCACCCAGGGCCCAGCAGAGCACCTACTGTGTAGCAAGCTCTCAACAGGTCTTAGCTATGACCACTGCAGGCCACACACCATTTTGCCAAAATAACTTTGAAATGGGTGCCGTTTTGTATTTCCAAACCCTTCTGCCCACCAGTATTACATTCATATAAATATAGACATATTTTTTTGGCCACACGGCACAGCTTGCGAGATCTTAGTTCCCCGACCAGGGACTGAACCCGGGCCCTAGGCAGTGAAAGAGCTGAGTCTTAACCACTGGACCACCAGGGAATTCCCCATATAAATATTTTTAAAAGGGAAAATGGAAGTTCTGAAATATCCATACTACCTCACTTAATAGCTCAAAAAGAAAAAAAAAATCAGCAAAAGATGAAAAATAAATCCACAGGAGTGCAAGTGTTATGCGAAACCAAGGTATCAAAAGACACAGTGGCAAAGTAATCCCTCCCTTGTTAAATCCAGCTTCGGAGGAAATGTGTGAGATCCATGCTAAGAAGAGTTAACTTCCAACAGAAGCCATTCATGCAGCAGAGAACTGGGTGATTCTATAATAACTTGTATCATTTCTAAAAATTGTTCACAGGAGGGAAAAAAAACAACACTAAAATTACACCAAGAGATTTCAGTTAAAGAAATAGCTTCCTGACACTTCCCCCCACAGAAATGTAAAAATAGATCAAACATCTGTCCGTTCTAGTCATCATCATATATATTTTGTCCATAAATCCGTAAGAGGATTTTTGTCCTTTAAAAAAGATAATCTTGTACTGAACCTAGCTGAGACCTATCATAGACCTGAGTGCAAAAGCTCCTGGCACAATCTCTAAAACCATGTTTCAGGTAACATTTTCTGCATTTCTAGTTCTACTTTATATGGCATGTTTAGTAAAATTCTACCTCTCTGCTGCCAGATGTAACAAACAGCAGCTGAGGCCACAGTATCGGATCGTCAGCAGAATAGCTAGGACCCCTCAACTCCCCAATTTGCGGCCTTGCCCACCACCTGCAATTTCCAAGCCAGAAACTGAGAGGCTCATTCTCCAAGAGATGCAAAGAAGCAGCCTAAGCAGAATGTTCCATAAACGGAAGTTTCACAGTTTTCCTGAGGGAATAAGAGAAAATTCAATGCTTTGATCCTCAAAATCAGAATATAAATGTTGTCCATTTTACTGAAGTAGGTAGTAAGATAATAACATTGAGAAAAAATCAAATAATGATCAGATACCTATAGATAAGGCCCTATCTTAGATGCAATGAAGGACATAAAATACATTTATAATATATAGATAAATATATAAAATTTATTAATGTACTTGTTTATAAAATATGGGCTTTGCCCATGTTTTAAATTCCATTATCAAGGAATTTAAAATCTAATAATGAAATCACCATTGCATTCCCCATTGCACTTTATTCTGCTCAAATTCATTCCTGTCCCAAAGATTTCCAGTCTTAGAATCTTGGGGCCTTACCCCTAACTGAACAGAGGGACTAATGACCCTTTACCACTGTTGGTATTTATTTTGCTGAATAAATTCTACCTCCACCATCTTAACATTTCTCTGTACCTCTGACTCTCCACAGTGTGTTCCATAGTTACTATCTCCTTGTATGTGCAAAGGCCCTTCATTCCATATCCTCCCCTCAAGGAACAATGAAGTACCAATTTCTCTCCCCCATGGTAGCCAGCTTCCAAGATGACCCCTAATGGTCCCTACTCCCTGGATTCATGCTCTCGTCACGGCCATCCCATAATGTATCAAGGTTTGTCTGTAGCAACAAATAAAATAGGGCAAAAATATGTGTTTTCCAAGGCATGGTCATTAAGAGCACTAGGGTTTCTTCCTTGCTCTCTGGGATCACTTGCTGTGGAGGAGGTCAGTTGCCATGTTGTACAGACACTCAAGCAGTCCTGTGGAGAGGCCCATGTGATGCGGAACCAAGGTCTCCTGTCAACAGCAATGTAAGTGAGCTGGGAAACATCCTACAGCCTCATCAGCCTTCATCTGATGGCAGCCCTGGCTGACATGACTGAAACCTCAAGAGAGACACTCCCAAATTCCCAACCCACAGAAACTGAGATAGTAAATGTTTGTTGTTTTAAACCATTGGGTTTGAGGTAACCTATTACACAGCAGTAGATACCCAATAAGTTCCTCCTTTTCTCCAGCTCCATAATACATCCACAAATAGGCTCTGATCTCCTCTACTGAAAGAAAGCAAATAGACAAAAATTACCTCATTCCATTCTGTTATCCCCTAGAGGAGGGTGTCAGCACATTTTCTATGTAAAAGGCCAGAGAGTAAATATTTTAGGTTTTGTGAACCCTGCAGTCTCTTGTAACTAATCAACTCTGTTGCTGCTATGCAAAAGCAGTCTCAGACAATATGTGAAATGAGTGTGGCTACTTTACAATAAAATTTTCTTTACAAAACAGGCGGTAGGCCAGATCTGGCCAGTGGGCCATAGTTTGCCTGCCTCTGCTCTAGAGGAACCGTCATCTTCCCATCACTTCCAACAAATTCTAGCAGGTGGTGATTTAAACACTCACTGATACCACCTTCTTACCTGCTTCTCAGGACCCTGGCAGTTTGGTTTACATTCCTACCATCCGAACAATTTTCTCAAAGGTTACATACAACCTCCTGAGAAAGGAAAGCCTTTTTCTTCAATACCTGTCACTTTTCATTTTCTTTGCCATACATGAATTCTTCCTTGGAAGTTTTTTCTCTTGGCTTCTGTCGCAATCAACTACCCTGGCTCTCTTTATTTTCCTGATTATCCCATTACTAACTCAAATTCCTTCAATTCCACAGCATAAGACATTCCTAAAGATTAGGCCATTGCTTCTCTTTCACCTACTTTAAGAAGTCTTGGTGTTTGCACGCTTTCACCTCCTAGCTGCTGAGAGGCAACTCCAATATAACAACAGCAACAATAATAAATGACAGCAGCTAACATTTCTTCATTCAGTAAGTTTGAGTATGTAACACATGCTAGGCACTGATGTATTGGGTTGGCCCAATAGTTTTGGGGACAAAGCAGTAAGTCAGGCAAGTCCTTATCCTGACAATAAGATAACCAATCAGTTTGCTTGGATCTGAGGGGTTTCCAGGATGTGAGACTTTTAGTGCTAAAACTGGTAGACTCCCCAGCAAGCTGAGACAACTGGTCACCCTACCTGACAAACACATCAACTGTTTCTCGATTGTTTCCTAGCTTGACTTCTTAACATCTTTCTATTTCTTCCATTCTTCACTTTGTTATCCTTCTGTCTTCTTGACTTTACAGTTATTTTGATGCCATCTGTTTGCATGTTTGTATGTTCCAACTACCAAATGGTGGTAATCTTTCTCCCATTCCCTTCAAATGAATTGATTATGGCCCTATCAAATTACTGGAAAACATCTTTAATTGCCTTATGATCTCTTCCTTTTGACAATGGGAGCTAAGACAAGAAAACAGATGTTTCAGTTCCTTTTGGATTTTCTACCAGATGAGATCTAATATTAACTTAAAAAAATAAGTATGATCATTAACATGACCCGTTTTCTTAGAATGGAGCTGTGTAATAGTTCAAACTTTGATTCCTCAATACTTAGGGTAACTTATTATGCTAGAAATTATAAAACTGGCTGTACGTATATATCTGTTACATTTGACATTACAAGAGGCCCTTCACAAATAAATACTTCAATCACAAAGACATGTTTCTTGGGCAAAAATTCTTTCCCAAGCCAACACCAGATCAGAGTAAGGCGCTGGGAGGTAACAGATTGAACCAGAAGCTTTTCTATTCTTAATGAAGCCCACCTGCAAAGAATTTCAGGTTTTAAGAAACATATCCCTGGCTCAGTTAATTAAAACAAGACAAACAACCCAGGATCCTTACTGGAATCAAATAACCCATTTAAGAAACAAAGCCTAGCTGCTGGGAGCAGCCCACTCCCTGGCATTCATCCAGAAGGAAACCATCACCAGCCAAGGTGGTCACATGGAAGATAATACTTAGCCTTCCAAGAGCCCAACAGGTTTACTCAAATCCCTTTTTTCTGAATGAAGCCTCAAAAAGTGGCCTAATACATCATACACAAGGTCCTATTCAGGACGTGTTAAAATGGATGCTCTTAAAACTTAAATCTTTCAGTCCTAGAGTAAGTTATTTATAGCCAGTGAAAATGCATACCCTGTCAAAGTTATCCTAAAGATAATGATTCCTAACTTTACAAAAAACATTTCTCTTAATAAAAAGAAATACAAAAGCTTTAGTGGATGGGAAATATAACCACTTAAATAACTATTACATTTTAATGTTGTTTTCATCTTAACATTATCTAAGGTAACTTAAGGTTACTTGGCAGAACTCCAAGACAACACCTAAACGATTGGCACCCTGCTATAAATGGCCATTCATGGTCCCTGCATTTCTGAGAGACTGAAGATGAAGATAATTCTTGTAACCTGAATGACTTTGCACTGACATCATAAGACCAGAGATGCTTTCCCATGGGAAAACAGTGCTCAGTGACAACGGGCAGAATAACTGGCTGAAACAATGGCACATGCACACACTGCCTCAAAAACAACAGGCTATTTACAGCATGCTCTGAACTACAGAGACTCAAACACTACACCTAAAAATGCTGTCAATCTTTTAAAAACAACCATTTGCGGCCAGAAGAATATTTAAGGCTCATACTATATAGACAAGCTACTCAAGTGAAAATGGACTTTCCAAAAGCAAGTTAGCTAGAAAACGGCTTTCCAAAAGCTTAAGGGGAAATTAAAATAAACAAATATACATATATACCTAATCTGGGCCAATCTGCAGAGGTAACCCCGAACCTACACCTAGAATCAATGCAATTTACAAGCGCAAAAGCAGCTTCTCAAACAAGTTCTCCTGCTGTCTTTCAAACTGGGTGTTCCCTTTCCCCAAAAAGTTTCTCTTTATTATCATCAAGGAGATCAAAATTCCTTATAGAGCTGGCTTGGCAACATTCCTCCCCACACAGTCCCAACTAAAAGGAAAAGGGAACAAGGAACTCTCTGTTTCACTGGCTGAAAAGTCTTGCTTGGCAAGGAGAAGGCACGGATCCATAGCTCAGTGCATCCGTGGATTTATGTAACTTTAAGGTTTGTGGCTAATGAAAACCATCTTGTTTCTGCATTTAAACGAACTTCTCCCTGGTCTGAATAGCTGGCCTCATATAGTCACTTATTTGGTACTATTTAATCAGTTCACAGTTTCCTCAGGGTCAGATTCTCGTATAGTGAGTATCTTTTAAAAAGCACACAGCAATGCTATTTCTATTCCAGCTCTGGTTTCCTCACAAAAATAATTTCCCCTTAGCCTGGGCATAATATAATTATACCCCACGAAAATGCTTTGAAAACATTCCAATATTCCATTTTCAATGTAATTATTCTGTAGAATCACAATCAAGAAGATTTGAGTGTGAACCCCTTTCAAGGCCAAATAAAGTACCTCACTTAATCCTTAACATAAACAAATTTTCATTCTCAAAAGGAAAAGACTATCTGTAGGGCTTTCCTTTAAATGCCAAAAAACAAAACAAAACAAAACTTAAGCAGAACCAGAACACCTGAAATTGCCCATTTTATCTCTAACAGAGGAGAACTGAAATTAAAATCAGAATCACAGAACTGAAAGGATCTGTAAAATCATCCATCCCAACTCTAAGCAGAAGGAAAAGGCTCTGAAGGATTTGTCCGAGGCCACAGAATTATGAAGAGGCAGAGCTGGGTGTTGGACCTACACCATCAAGGTTTTGTTGATGCGACCAGGCTGACTCTCAAATTAAAATGGAAAATTGTAATTTTCCAAGGTTTTGCCCCTGTGCGTGTGTGCACGTATTTGTGGTGAGAAAGAATGCAGGAGTTAATCAAAGCATACAGAAAACTGAAATGTGATTACCGAAACTGTACACAGCTTCAATTTCCCTGTGTGGAGAGGCGGCCATGTTCCTCACATCCATTAGGTGCTGCACAATTATTTCAGAGCTCGAGTTTCAGGCTAAAAATGATGTGCCACAAAAGTGCGTGACAAAAGATGGGAATTTCCTGGTGGCGCAGTGGTTAAGAATCCACCTGTCAATGCAGGGGTCACAGGTTCGAGCCCTGGTCCGGGAAGATCCCACATGCCGTGGAGCAACTAGGCCGATGCGCTACAACTACTGAGCCTGTGCTATAGAGCCCATGAGCCACAACTACTGAGCCCGCATGCCACAACTACTAAAGCCCGCGTGCCTAGAGCCTGTGCTCCGCAGCAAAGAGAAGCCACCGCAATGAGAAGCCCGTGCACTGCAACAAAGATCCAACACAGCCAAAAGTAAGTAAATAAATTGAAAAAAAAAAAAAGTGAGTGAAGAGAGTAAACATTCCTTTCAGAGAATTAACCCACATATTTCACTCCTTGAAATTTGACATTCTTTTGGGGACACTGTTGACCTGGCTTCAAATGACAAGTTAGAGCTCCTTGATGGATCCATGGCCTCTGTTAATATTGATAAAGCTAATTCTTATACTGGGACCCCCAAAATGAAGGCCATCCCAGTGGTGTGGTCCACATCACAAATCT
Source organism: Globicephala melas (assembly GCF_963455315.2). NCBI lineage: Eukaryota > Metazoa > Chordata > Mammalia > Artiodactyla > Delphinidae > Globicephala > Globicephala melas. Next base: position 18,518,602 of record NC_083317.1, on the reverse strand, counting down.
AAACCTATACCAGCCTGTACGTAAGGTAAACACCTGTCAAGAAATCCTAACAAACCAATCACAATCCTCCAACTCAGCTTAAGCTAGCTTGATTTACCCTAAAAATAGGACCTGCTAGCCTTATAAGGAAATTCCCTTCCCGACCTTCTAGACAATCATGCCGTTTCAGTGTTGACCCTTCTAAAGCTCTATAAACGCGCTCTTGTCCCAAATCCCATTAGAACAGTGATCTACTGCTTATGAGGCGCTGTATTCCCCCAATCCATGGATTGTCTTCCTTTGAATAAAGGACAACAAACTCATTATTAAATTGTTTTAGTTTCGCCATTTGACAGTATGAAGCTATTTTTCTGCTTAAAGGATAGATATTCTAAAGTTGACCCCAAATTTCTTCCAATTCATAACAAAGGTCTGTAAATAAATTCTTGCTGCTGGTGCACAGTAGAAAATCAGTTCTCCCAATAGAAACCTTTGTTATTCAACAATCGTGGAATTAATTACCAATTTCGAAAGCATGAATTTAGGTAGGCCCGAGAAAAAGTGATACCCACTGCCTAGAACAGATATAATACTGGAATTAAAAAAAAACAGAGCCTCATGTATGACAAACTCTTTGTCTATCGTTTTTGATCCAATTAATGCCCATTTAGTCCTAAACAGTAAATGTTCTATATTCTAACTGCATGCATATACACATATACATCATATATACACTAGACCACGTATAATTGTGTTTATTGTGCTCTGACATTGGTAACAAATTCTTTTCAACATCATTTTGATGTTTATCTCTTTAATTCTGTCTTGTACTTTTACTGGCATGTTTCACATACAAAAACATACAGTATCATGATCTTTATACTATTTTGACTCTCTCAATATTGTTATATCTCATCAGGCTTGATCATGTGAACATGGAGATCGGAAAAGAGTTAAGGGCAAAGACTGAAGCATCTACTTAGGCCTTTCCCTTCATTATCTCCTTTGACTCAGAAGAACCTAGATAATTCACTTCCACATCTACTTAGAAAATCAGAGAGGCTCAAAACCTGCGGAAGAGTCTAATCAAGGCTGTTTACTCCAAAACCCATGCTTACTTTTTTTCATACTAAGCCAGGTGGCATTCCTGCTACTCCTTCTCAAGCTTTTTTATTTTCAATTCTTGAATATTATTTTCAAATAACCTTTTCCCCTGATGATAGTAGTATTTTGCGGTTCTTTGTTACTGGTTCTTAAAAAATTAGTTTTAGACCAAGTAAAGGGGAAGCAAATCCAGTTTAAAAAATGTTTAATCTGCACGTCTTAAATTTAAATCCCTAGATGTTAACATCTAGTTACATTTGGTAGCTTCCTCTTTAAGAAACCTCCCCAGAAATGAAAACAAAAAACTTTCTCCTAAATTAGTTCTTTCCTTAAATCAGAAACAGCAAATTGAATTACCAAAGTAGGGGTCCAGAATCTCCAACATTCCAAATTGTGAACGCATGTTCTTCAAGGCTTACCTTATTTGATCTCTAATTTCTCAACAATGAACATATACCTATATATGCATATCCCTGTATATATACCTACTATATATGGCCACCTGTGTAATATGTAGTGGTGGTGTTAATAGTAATAAACACATACACACACAGAGTTTACAGGGAGAGAGCAATTAGAGCAAATTTCAAATGACGGTGCTTTGCTAAAAATCTCACTGTAGAGTTACTGCACTTAAGTCATATTGCTAACAAGCTGAAGGATGTGGAAATTGGGGTCCTCAGGGATGCTGGTTTGAATGGCATTCTCTGTAAAGAAGTTTGATGGTAACAACTGAACTATTTTCCAGGATGATTTCCATTACTTCTGACAGCTAGGGCAGATAAGCTATTATTCAGCACATAATGCAACACAGAAAAATCAAATTCTATTACTCCTCTCCACTTTAGATATGAGACAATTTATACATATTCAGTTTCTTAAGTTTTACTGTTTTCTATCAAATTTGGCCAAGCTTAGCCAAGATCAGCTGACCCATAGGCCTGTGAGCTATAAAAATGATTATTATTTTAAGCCACTAAATTTTGGGGTGGGTTGTGGCTTTGCAGCATTATTTATAGCAAGAGAAACTAATACAGGCACGTATTTGCCAGGAATAAGTAAAGTACTAAGTGATAGAATCAGGGCTCAAGATTATTTCAGAAGGTAAAAATTCAAGTTGAATTTTTAAAGTGTACACAAGATCCTATATTTTGCTTGAAATAATTCTTTGAAGTAGTACAGGACAGGAAAGGCATAGCTGTGTAGCTGTTTCATAAGAAAAAGTTCCAAAGGTTTTAAGAGATGAAAAGAAAAGAAAAGAAAAGAAAAAAGCTAATGCAGTCTCATGCTTTACAAATACAGGGCCCTAAATATCATGGGAAATCTTGCTGTGTTAAATCACATCTAGAATGATGTAGTCACATTTTTAGATAAACGTTAAAAAATTAAAGAAAGGTTACCTTGGAGGCAAACACAATTTTATCGGAAGACTCTAAGGAACATAGGAAAGAATAAGAGGGGAAGAAGACATTAGAAGGAAATTCACAAGGAAGAAGCTATAAACAGGAAACCAGTGACGACCAGTTGTTGGGAAGGAAAAGCCTCATCAAGGAGGCACTTAAATGGATGGATAACCAGCCCTCAGGGTTTCAGAAGGGGTCACCTGCTCAACTGGGTTGGGACGTAGATGAGGTTAACAGTTTCCAAACGTTTTTAAGCAGTAGGATCTTGTGCTCAAATCATATTTTGTGTGAAACCCTCACAGCTGGGCTCTCCTCTCAGAACCTGGATGTCATCCCCACCCAGCTTATTGAGGCACTGGTCTCCCAGAAAATCTGCTTTTCTACTTTTTCTATTGTTAGCCTATGGGTCTTATTACTTGGTTCTCAAAAAAAAGGTTATACAGTCCCTCAGTACCCGGAGGGGATTTGCTCCAGGTCCTCCCTCCCAGCCCCCGCCCTCCGTGCCTCCCTACCAAAATCCCCAGATGCTCAAGTACCTTAAGCAAAACGAAGTGGTACACAGCACGCATTCCTTGGAGGCCAAACCTGGATACCCAGGGCTGACTATACTGCCGTGCACCCTGAACTTGTACTGTCCAACGAGGGTTAGCACTAGCTAGTTCAACTGAGGAACTGAATTGTTCGCTTGAGTTCACTGTAATTAATGTAAATTTAAATTAAAAAAACGATTACTCAACCTTATTAATGAAAAACTTTAAAGCACGTTGATAACAACTTGGGTAAGCAAATCTACTTTCTGACCGTAAATTTTATATACTCTATCAAATTTTTCCAGTGAAAAATCTCCAGTTGAGATTTTGATGACTTAGTATGAAAGATACATTATAAAATACCTCATTAATAATTTTATAAACTGAAATGATAATTGGGTTAAATAAAATATATTATTACAACTAATTTTCTTTTTACATTTTAAAATGAGGCTCTTAGAAACATTTTAATGATATATGGGGCTTGCATTATATTTCTACTGGACTGTCAGACATAAGGCAGCACAAAATTTACAACACAACAATAAATTACATTTATGTCAACATATTACCCATTTGTCTTTCATTAATCTCATTGCACATTTATCACTTCCTCTCAGCCTTTTTTATTGGAAAGTACGGACTTCAATTAGTTCAACTAGGACAAACCAGCACATTGATATTCAGGAATCTAACAAATATTTGCTATTTCATGTATTCAATGAGGTAGGGATCAGATAAGAAAATGGCTCAGCTAGGGCATGGTGAGCCATACTCTCTTGGGTTTACTTCCTAGAACTGGAAACGAAGGTCTGAGTTGGGGGGGAAATAAGATGGTGCTCCAAACACATGCACTGAAGCTTTTAAGACGGCAATCGATTGCTATCTTTAAATTTGACTGATTTTGTGGGCTTCTTAATTTTTCTTTCTTTTTCTCTATACCTCTGTAAGTGATAAACAATTTGCTTAAGTGCGTCGGTTTTAAAAAATTAAATGTATTTTGTTTTCACTCTTTTTAAATTGAAGTATAGTTGCTGTATTATACAATATTATATAAATTGCAGGTGTACAATACAGCGATTCACAATTTTTAAAGGTTATACTCCATTTATAGTTATTGTAAAATACTGGCTATATTCCCCATGTTGTACAATATGTCCTTGTAGATTATTTTATACATAATAGTTTGTATCTCTTAGTCCCCTACCCCTAGATTGCCCCTCCCCCCTTTGCTCTCCCCAATGGGAACCACTAGTTTGTTCTGTATATCTGTCACTCAATATGTTTTTAAAAGGAAATACTTTAATAAAAACAGTGTAATGCTACTAAATAGACCACGCTCCTGCTCACATTTTACATGTGGCTGTGTGAATACATCTTATTCTAATTACACTTCTTCCAGCAAAGGACATGCAAATTTCATCACCAAATACTCAAGCCACTAAGATCACACTCCACCAACCAGTATGCGCTTGTTGAAATCCATGGAACACAAGCAGTGGGTTCTTGCCACACATAGCCCAGGCCCAGCTCTCTCTGAGAGGTAGATGTGTGTGCAGAGAAGAGGGTGGGGTGAGAAATGGGGACACATGTAGTTCTGGAATGTGGGGTCGAGTACTTCTGTCATTTGATACCTCACATTGAGATCATACCAGATTTCACCCAGGTGGCACCAAACAAGTCCCAAAGTTAAAGTCTCAATGTCACCTGAGCTTAGTGCTTAGACACAGCCAAGTAAGTGGAATAGTTATGAGCTCTAGATATAATTTATTTTATTGCCTTGGAATATACTATCACCACATAATTTGCAAGCTAAATTGTTAGGACTATTCCTGGGGTGATTCCCCTTACTTCTTTTTTTTTGTAATATTTGTTTATTTGGCTGCTCCAGGTCTTAGTTGCAGTATGCAGAATCTTTTAGTTGAGGCATATGGACTCTTAGTTGTGGCTCATGGGCTCCTTAGTTGTGGCATGCAACTCTTAGTTGTCGCATGCATATGGGATCTAGTTCCCTGACCAGGGATCAAATCTGGGCCCCTTTCATTGGGAGCACGGAGTCTTAACCACTGGACCACCAGGGAAGTGCCCCCTCCCCCACTTCTTAATATGAGATATTGGATGTTGACATAATTGCAGTACCTCACTCATCACCTGGCAGGTGCACTTAGCCTTTATCTTTTATGCAGTATCATATTCTTCACAATCTAATGCCACAGCTCTCAAATGGACCTTTACTTTATCAACAGCACTTTATCTATAGCACTACAATGGATTTTCTAAAGCATAAAGCTTATGCTTAAGGTACAAATAAGTGCAAATATTAAAGTTTTTTAGTTCTTTTTATCTTCTCTTTATTTCTTTCACTTACTCACTACAATATTGACCCATTCGTGATGTATACAGCATAGAAGAAATAGAGCCCCAAGGGATCATGGGATGGAGAGGAGAAGACAACAGTGTTTGAACAAGTGGCAGGAGGAAAATAAATGGAAAACAAGCTTCCAGAAGAAGTGGATTTATAAATGGAGCCAGATCATCATTTAATTAGAACATGTACGGTAGGGCCATCCTTATCTTAGAGTTACCCATACTACTTGGACAAAGGGAAAAAACAGCATACTTCTTTACTCTGTCAGCCCAAAAATTCACCCCTATTTTCCTTTACGGCCTCAACTATGTTTCAGGCTTCAGGCCACTGTGAAACCGACATAGGTGGAGAGACTAAAATGAGGAGAGGTGGCTAATGGAATTCCTGGTCTTAGGCTTCAATGAGGCAGGCAGTAACCATATCTGGACCCAGTACATTCCAGACTATCCATATCCCTTAATATCTTTATAATTTCTAACACTAAAATGCCATGAAATTACTCCTAAGGTTGAAGACCCCTACAAAGATGCTCATTTTCCAGGTAAATTAAGATATAATGCTGTCCTTCAATGTATATTAAAATCTCAAGAGCAGCTCTCGGGGGATGAGGGGTGCTCACATGAACCTCAGAGCCCTGTTAAACACTCTAGGAAGTCATTTCCAACAGATTTCCTACTAGCCTGGGGCGGTTGAGAGACGGCTAGCATGCTGTTATATGCCAAATTTAAGGTACTTGTAGGTTTTAGCATGGGCCCAACACAAACAAGGGCTTGTGTTTTATAAGATGGTACCAACAAGTCCTTGACATCAGTACATGGTTTTCAATTAACAGCGTGAGGAAGATCCTAAGTGGAAGAATGATAATCAACAGCTTTCATGAAAAGGTTTCTGAAAAGTCTTCTTTTCAATTTTTTAAAATTTATTTATTTAGATTTTTATTGGAGTATAGTTGCTTTACAACGCTGTGTTAGTTTCTGCTGTACAGCAAACTGAATCAGTTATATATCCCGTCTTTTTTAGGTTTCCTTCCCATTTAGGTCACCGCAGAGCATTGAGTAGTGTTCCCTGTGCTATACAGCAGGTTCTCATTAGTTATCTATTTTATACATAGTAGTGTATATATGTCAATTCCAATCTCCCAATTCAATCCCCAATTCCCCCTTTGGTATCCATACGTTTGTTTTCTACATCTGTGTCTCTATTTCCGCTATGCAAAGGTACCCTGAAAAGTCCTTAAAGCAAGTCACACTGGAGGCGATCAGGTGAGCAGGAAGAGAATGAAGAGGAAATAAAACAATTTACTCGTGAAAGCTAACTGAGACAGAGGGATTCAGATATTTACCATTTACTTCTCTTCTCACGTCTTCAAACATACGCACATATGCACACACTTTCACAATTTATGTTTAGAGAGGAGGAAGCCACCTACACCCTGCTGGAACAAGACGGTATAAATAAATGCATTATATGGGCTAAGAGTTCAAATATCTGTAAGGTGCATCAAAGAATTCCTGGTCTTAGACCTTTAACTTTCGTTTTTAGAATACTGATAGAAGGATTTCAGGAAGAGAACATTATCTTATTTCTGATAAGCAGAAAGGATATTTACATTCTATCCTTTATGTCCTTTCAAAGTTGAGTAATATTTACTTATCTACCTTTTCCGTGTTTTTGCTACTGGGACTTTTTGGTATAGGAGAAAACTGCTTTGCAAACACAATAGAAATCAGAGAGAAGGTTAAGTTTATGTGAAAAATCTACGATAACTTTCAAACAGCATTCCTGCTCATTGTTCCAAGTGTTTTCTGTTAACCTATCACTTGTAGGGTAAACCAAGATTATTTCTCTTCCTCCCGCGTTATAACATTAAAGAACGCTCAAGGTTCAAGTTTCAGGTTGTTTGCTTGATAAGCACGGATAGATTATCCTTCTTAAGTAAGGCACCAAGGCACTTCTCAAAGAAGCTTTCCATTTCTAAAGCCCTAAGACTCACAATAAGATTTATTCAAATTGCCTTTTCTATCAGAATAAAGACTATTAGGAACTACAACACGAGGAGAAAATAATTCTGAAGAAAGGTAGCGGTGAAGACTTGATTTCTATTTTCTCAGCTACATAAAAAAAATGTTGCAGAAACAATAGAAGGCCAGGAGCCAGAAACATTGGAGTCTTACTTCTAATGTCAGTTGCAGTGACACAACATCTGAGTCTTAGTTTCTTTATCACTAAGTGAGGACAGAACCCAGAGGGCTGTTTGGGGGCCCAGATATGATCTACACGGAGGCAATCGGAAAGCAGCAATGATAATATTGCGAGGTGCTGCTCCTATGAGGATGCAGTTGATGGTACTACCTGTAAGTATTCATCTGAGCTTTCTCTGTTGGAGTAAAGATAATGTCTAAACGCTTCAAGTAGGTGGAACAAGCAGCCTAGTCCTTTTTTCTCTTTTTTTTTTTTTACATAAATTCAAACAAGATGAGGATTACTTCACTGTCTACGTGAGATCTGCCTTGCTCTTTACTACTTGCCCTCCCCCCTCTGTCTCTCTCTCTCCCACATACAGGCACTCAATAAATATTTATGGAAAGCATTAAGGAATGCCTGGCATGAAAATAAAAACAATAATAAAGTCGAATGTAGAAAATGTAATTATTGACGAAGGCGTGGAACAATAATTCCTCTTAGATACTTGTGAGATTTTCTTTTTTTGTGGCACCAGGAGAGTGATTTCCTCTTGTGGAGAAGGGAAAACTGCAGCACCCACACCCCCCTGCCTTTACCAACTCCCAAATGCCAGCTACAGCTCAACTTGTTGGAGACCCTCAGGCTCCTCTTAGAAAAACAAGAACAAAAAACAAGAGGGCACAAAAAGCAAGGTGGCTCCAAATCTTCAGAGTTAATTTCCTGACTCTTTGAGAACACATTCCTGAGAAAAGCATCAGTTTGCAATTCAGGCAGGTTTAAAAAAAAAAAAATCAGAGGGCTTCCCTGGTGGTTCAGTGATTAAGAATCCGCCTGCCAATGCAAGGGACACGGGTTCGAGCCCTGGTCTGGGAAGATCCCACATGCCGCGGAGCAACTAAGCCCATGTGCCACAACTACTGAGCCTGCGCTCTAGAGCCTGCGAGCCACAACTACTGAAGCCCGTGCGCCTAGAGCCCGTGCTCCACAACAAGAGAAGCCATCGCAATGAGAAGCCCATGCACCGCAACGAAGAGTAGTCCCCGCTCGCCGCAACCAGAGAAAAGCCCAGGCGCAGCAACGAACACCCAACGCAGCCAAAAATAAAAATAATAATAAAATAAAATAAATTAAAAACATCAGATTACCTCACTAAACTCCAAGAATTTCACGAATTGTGTGAGCAGCCAGACTCCTTTAATAAAGCATCCAATCAACCATTTTAAAAAGTCCTGCAGCTAAAGCCCTCAGCGGCACTGAACTGATTCTCAGAGATTTCAGTGTAACTCAACACCTAAAGGGAAGGTTCGTGTGAAAAAAAATACACCTGAAAATACTACAGGGAAGAGACAGAAACTATTTGTTGAACAGCTAGGCCAAATAGCATATGCTTTTGATGATCAAACACTTGCCCTTCCCACTTCAAATAGACAAGGTCCCAGAGTTGTTGGGTTCCTGGGTTAAGTTTCAGGAAAGTTCTGACTTGATGCCGTATATTAAGATAAACATTTCCCTGGAACCAAACACGTTCAAGGCTGGGGATGGAGGGGTGACCCAAACACCCCTGAGTTCAATGGACATACAATGGTGGAGATGAAAACGAGGAGGCCCCACTCGCTCATAAAAGTCGCTGATATGATAACGCATTGACTGGTTTGATTTGGAGAAGGAGGAGAATGGAGTTTGCGTAGAATAGGCAGAACCAAAGACGGGAGCAGAAAATCTACATAGGATGAGTGTGGGGAGAGGAGATGTGAAAGGTAGGACAGTGTTGGGTGTGAACAACCTTGAATTTGTAAGAAATATCCAAAGCCACAGGGAGCAACTGCCACGTACAAGTACGAGGGGGATATGTGACTCCTGATACCTTTACTGGGCCCCCTTCATCTCTAACAAAAATCATTAAAAGTTACACTTTGGGGCTGTGATGGTATAAAGATGAGTGTAATTCAGGCTGGATTCATTAGTATATATTCATTATTATAGCTATTTCTATTCTGATTTTAAAAGAAATTAACATTGAAACATTTTCACCCAAGGCACTGTGTCTACTATGCATAATGGAGAATTGGCCCTGGGGTGTAGGGAAAAGGGAGATGGGCATAGTCAAGACCACAGCATGAGTTTAAGCATAAGAAGTAGAGCCCCAGTGGTGAGGACAGAAGATGGAAGTGGAGGTGGAGAAGATGCTGAGAAGTGTCAATTTCAGGATGAGAGCACATGGGCGGGGTATGAGTTTGCAATGCCTTCGCAGCTAACAGCAACAGGCATCAGGCTAGAAGATTTGAGTTCATCCCCATGGGGTGGAAGAAGGAAGGAAGCAGTCGTGCTAGTCACCGCTTCCCTGATTAACAAGCAACCTGTTCTGCCACTACTGCTGTGCCCCCCTCAGATCACACCAGGAGTTCTTATAGTCAGTCTGGTACATCCATCCATCTACATTTCCTTGCCTTGAGTGATAAGAAATTATTTTAATTTTCAAAACTAGCCGATGTGTAATGGAGCTGTGCAGGGTTGCTGTTCCATCATGGAACACTGTGCTTATATAACCTGGGGACAGAATGATCTGGAATCTTGCATTGCTAGTCCATTCCCGAACCACAAGAATGTCTTTCTGACATGTCTAAGGAAAAATAAGAGAAAGAGCTTGCAATACAATCTATATCCTGCCCTTGAGGAAGAGAGGCATTACATTGTGTTGGAAAGATTTAAGTTCCACGGAGAAATCTAACTATGGACTGTTTATGTGAGAAAGACTTTTTAAACGAATTTGTTCAAATAAACCAAGAGAGGCACACAGCTGTAATATTTCTCACACACACTCACACACACACAAGGGGTGATAACTGCTTCTGAGCAAAATTCACATGAAAGTAGGGTCACACACTCATAACTAGGGTTCCAAGACCAAGGAATCCAGCCAGATCTTCTCTCATTGAGTGAAGACTTTCTAATCCTATCCAATCATTTCATAATGAATGAGCTGGACAAAGGGAAAGAGGGCTAAACCACAGGAATCTCTTTAAATAATTTATTAACTCTACTGGAATAAAAAGTGTGTGCTAACAGGTTACATACATCAAAAACCCTATGACAAGTCATGACTAAAATTTTCTTGTTTCCAGAAACTACTTTATGTCTTGTACCTGCAACTATGAACTAGTTTAATACATCACTAAAAGAACTCTAGAGACCTCAAGGGACTTACAGGTTCAGAGTACCTGTAGGAGGGACCAGTTGAGGAAACCCACACCTGAAGGTACCATTTTAAACCTTGGTATCAAAAGGAAAAGATGCTGTGTCTAGCACGTATCTGCTGTTTGGGGGGAACTTCTTAACTCTGACTCTTGATTTCCTTTATCTCTAAAATGGATATCTTAACACCCCACCTCACAGGTTATTATGAGGATTAAAATTCAATAATATACATAAAGTGGATGGTAAGCAATTTGTTTTAAGAGCGAACCATAATGACTCCACTTGTGTCTAGCAGGAAGAAAGAAAAGAAGGAATTCCAGGATGAGAAGCTTCCAGAGACATCTGGTGAGACTGAACTAATGCATGTAGAGTCCTTGAAACCTCCTGAGAGTTACCCCACAAAGATGTTTGCTGTTTATTCAGGAACTCTAAGAGAGGATTTTCTGCTTTCAAGAAAATGCTGACTGTATAACCAGAGATGACACACTGGTAAAGAATGTCTTATGCTACCTGAAATAGACAATCTTTCCTCATTTATCTGCAAGATGTCTGCCTGCCAAGTGGTCTCTAAGAGTGACACTGCAGCCCATGTGTCATTCCCAGCCATAACCTGCAAGCTCAGTGTGGCAGATCTGACTCACCAAGTGTTAAATAGCATTTTTAAACCATCTAAGATATTTTAATTCATGCAGGTTAATGGCTATTTTAGCTCTTTTCAAAATCTCTAATACAGGTTCATGAAGTCCACTCAGTGTACTATCAGTGAATCACAACAATTCTTAACAGGGTGAAGGAGCTGTAGCAAATTTCAAGATATTAAGAATTTTTCGGTCTGTTTATTTTCGGTCTGTTTATTTTCGGTCTGTTTATTTATATACTGTTTATAGCCACAGTATAAAAATTCATTTTTAATAGAAAGCTTCTTTTACATTAAGACATTTTTTTGTTGTAAGCTCGTACCAATAAATTATTAAAAATATGTGTGTGTGTGTGTGTATATATATATATATACACATATATACCACGAATAATGTATACTCCAAATGGCCTGGTGGAGTTCAAGACATGTTTTTCAAAGAAATAATGTACGCCTCAATTAATTTCTCAATGTTCTCAAAAAGAGTTTCCAAAAGACTTTAACGGTTATTTCCTGCTGGAGGGGAAATTCCATTGTCAAACACATATGGGAAATGGATCCTTCAAGATGGATATTGGAGGCTTTGAGAAAATCCTGTAATAATGAAGCCAGTTCGACTTTTTTTACACCAAGTTTTCCCAAACATATTTGGCCTTGAAACCCTTCCATTACAAATTTAACATATTTGGAACAGAGTTTGAAAAACATTGCAAGAGATTTGAAATGGATGATCAAGCAAAATTTAAGCAGGTCACTTTAAGTAAAACAAAATAAACAAAACCAAAAAGAAGTCTTGGAGGGAACAGAGCGGTGAGCGTTACCAAGTGCCTGCAGAACTCATTATAATAAAGCATCCGATTTGGCTTTAGTCAAAGTAATGATATGACATGTACAATACAGAGCAAGAAAAGAGATGATAGGAAAGAAGCTGTGTTCCCCAATGCCCCAAATACTTCAAAAGCAAGTCATGAGCATTCAGGAACATGCAAAAAAGTGAAAAGTTAAGAACTTTATAAGGTCCCAATAAAATTCTAGGTCTTTTGCCTTTTAAACTATACAGATAAGCTGAATTAAGGGGGTCTGTTAAAAGTTAGATTTTCATTTTGTGAAATAAATGTGAGAAGGTTGATGACAGGTGCATGTGCTTAAATCACATCCTGGGATTCCAAAATCACATCTGTAAAATTCAATAAAGTGATGCTAAATAAAAACAATGGGTGAATAAAGACTGAAAAGAGAAAAGGCAGAAGACATGGCTATCATAACTCTGAACTGCAGCACATACCCAAGAGGAGGAAAAATTAGTGCTTGTGTTTCCACAATATCCAGCATGCGAGTCACTGCTGAGGTCACAATAGAGAATACAAATTACTTCTGACGTTCCCATTTTAATACAAGTGAGAGAGAGGTCCGCCCAGCTGCTAAATAAGGAAGACCTTATTTTTTACAGATTCTTTAACATGTGTTTTCTGATATTGTGGAGCTTATCTATGGTGATAAATAAAAAGCACCAGGTAAGTAAAAGGTAACTAATATAATACACCAAAACTCACTATTTCTTAAATAATGTTTTCTGCAAATATTACATGAAAAAGTTGTGCTAATTTTCACTGTAAAGAAGCTAGAAAGGAGTGTGATAGGGAGGGTGGGAGGGAGATGCAAGAAGGAGGGAATATGGGGATATATGTATACGTATAGCTGATTCACTTTGTTATACAGCAGAAACTAACACAACACTGTAAAGCAATTATACTCCAATAAAGATGTTAAAAAAAATTAAAAAAAGAAGCTAGAAAGCTTTCAACGTCACACAAAAGGCAGACTAGTTATGCTTACAATCAGAAATGCATAGACTATAATTCATACGAAGGTTACATTCACAAACAAAACTAGACACAGAGCATTTTGTATGTAATGTTTAAGGCAGCAGAATTTGTATTGTTATTTTTTAAAATAAATGGTATAATTAGGCCCTTATAGTTAGTCACAGATTAGATTTAGGCAAAAGTTTTAAACCATCCACAAAAGAAAACTTTTCTTGTTTTAAATTTCTGTTTGAAGATCGCCAAGTTTCTCAGTGTTTCTCTGGAGGTAGCAATGCATAACTTTTCAAAGGACGACCAAATCTCTGCAGAAAAGAACAAGGACTCTCTTCATAAGGAGACATGCTTGTCCCTGACACAATAGTGGCTTCTAGCTGAAAAGCACACCAACTAACAATCGTCTTTGAATTTTAGGCACAGGCTCTGAGCAGCAAGTACCTCTCCATGTTTACAAAACTCATAAAATCCTCAAGAAAACTTGCTTTGGATATTCAGAATATTCCATAGACAGTCTGTAACAGTAAAAATACTTAGCAATGGCTCAACCGTTTGACAACGATTATGGCCAAAGGCAAATTCCTATTTCTAAATGTGTCAGGTCTGGACAGCACAAATATGTGAGCCTGACACCCAAACAAAGACTTTACTTCTACTCAGCAATCTGTAGTTTTAGCAGTAATTCTTCCCTTTCTTCCTCCCTCACCGCCACAGAAAAGAACAAAGCAGGAAAAACATTTTTACTTAAACAGCCAACACCATCTTTTGATGGGAGTTCACTACTAAGAATAAATTCTATTATTTTCCTTTGAGTATACCCATTCTTGGGTAATATAAATAGATGTTATCACTCAAGTAGTGAAAAGGCCCATAAAATAAAATACTCATTTTTTTATCCAAGGAGCACCAAGGTTGTCTAGCACTAAATTTGACAGTTCACAGTGGTTCTATAAACTTTTTTTTCTTTGAAAACAATTGCGCCTAGGGCTTCCCTGGTGGCACAGTGGTTAAGAATCTGCCTGCCAAGGCAGGGGACACGGGTTCAAGCCCTGGTCCGGGAAGATCCCACATGCCACGGTGCACCACCTAAGCCTGTGCACCACAACTACTGAGACTGCGCTCTACAGCCGGCGAGCCACAACTACTGAAGGACGCGCGCCTAGAGCCCGTGCTCCGCAACAGGAGAAGCCACTGCAGTGAGAAGCCCGCGCACCATAACGAAGAGTGGCCCCCGCTCGCCGCAACGAGAGAAAGCCCAGGCGCAGCAATGAAGACCCAAAGCAGCCAAAAATAATAAATAAATAAAATAAATAAATTAAAAAACAACAACAACAAAAACAACTGAGTCTAGAACAATATACTCAGCCAGTCAGTCAAAATATTTGTTGTTTTACTAAGTCAAGACAAAGATTATCAGACTCTTGCGGAAACAGCAACTGTGTAATGGAGGCATGCTGAAATAATAAGAAAATGTCTACTGCATAAAGTAAAACCTCAGCATTGATGCACAACATTGTCGAGCCAAAATGAGCTACTCAGGAAAAACACCCAATCATAACAAGCTCTTCTGAATTATAAAGTTTAATTTATTGACAACTGACTTGAACTAATACCTAATTCATCTGAGAACTCCAACTAATTGCTCTCGTAAGTGAAAAATGTTATATAATATAAATGTTATACATAACACAATATGGTTGAAAGACATCCAAGTCTGGAATCTCAAACTTTCAGAATGATAAGCCATGAAGCTCAAATTTGACACCCAATTTATACAGATGGGTGTCTACTTCACAAGAGATGGTGATAATTAATTCGTTTTTTCTGCTCACATCTTATTTTCTAACACAAGGAAAAATACTAGGACAAACTCCTCACCACATTAAACAGCTACAAAAAAAACCCAAGCTGTCCATCTAATCTTTAGATGACAACCGATGGTTCTAGTTTTGCCCCTAGATAGAGGATTAATCTTGCAAATAGGGACAATTAAAAACAAACAAACAAACTCAAGATAAAAATGCTCTGCTGTGGTAAGAAGTTATGCCTCATATATGGCATTTAAGGCTCACCAGTCATAACGCAGTATAAGGGGAAAAAATTAAATTGATAATACATATGCCGTATTCCTGAATTCTGATTTTAGCTCAGCCTTACAGCTAAATCTGCACCTCGTACCAATTAGATAATCTGGCAAACTACAGCTCTTTCTAACCAAAATCTACAAAAAGAACAGGGCCCCAAGTGCAATGAATTAGACTTATAAAATCCAAGATGTAAAAGTCACTCCTCTTTAATAAATTTAGCTCTCCCCCACATTAAAATAAAATCTCTCTGGGCTTCCCTGGTGGCGCAGTGGTTGAGAATCTGCCTGCTAAGGCAGGGGACACGGGTTCGAGCCCTGGTCTGGGAAGATCCCACATGCCGCGGAGCAACTAGGCCCGTGAGCCACAACTACTGAGCCTGCGCATCTGGAGCCTGTGCTCCGCAACAAGAGAGGTCGCGATAGTGAGAGTCCCGCGCACCGCGATGAAGAGTGGCCCCCGCTCCCCGCAACCGGAGAAAGCCCTCTCACAGAAACAAAAACCCAACACAGCAAAAATAAATTAATTAATTAATAAACTCCTACCCTCAACATCTTCTTTAAAAACAACAAAAAGAATCTCTCCTACTCAACTACTCCAGGACTTTGCATTTCCATTATGCAGTATATTAGTATCTGCCTTATTACCTGGATATTTGTTTAGCATCCACGGAGTATATTTTATCTCCACAAGTCCTGAATCTGCTGACACAGCACCGCCTTGCCCAAAGAACACACAAATATTTGGTCACTTCAACTTAGTTTTTAAAAAAATAATTATAGAGTCTTTTGAGTTTTAAAACCATTTCTAAGGAACATACTTTGTGCTGACTCACAACAGAATCCTCCTTGAGTGCCTACGTTAACGTCTTAGTAAAAAGACCCCAAAGGTCAAAATGAATGAAGAATTGGCTTGATTTCACATAAGAAGTGAGTGAATGGATAAGTGGTCTTCCTAGTTCATGTATTCTATACTAGAAGTCCACTATGTATACTTCATTGCTGAAACAATGTCAAAGAGAAGATACAAAATCTGATAATTCCTGAGTAATCAGAAGAAACCTATCAATATCATATATGCAATTTTTATTAATACACTGGCCAACATCTTGATTTTAGGACCAGCCTAATGTTTGTGTGATGCTAGATCCAAACTAAGTTTGAATGTCTTAATTATTCATTATAATTACTAGGGAGACTAGACTGGATTAGGTGCACAATCTTGTTCTACATCTTTTAGGCTGTTAACTGATTAACAATGATAATAAAGGAAAACGCCCCCCTTTCATTATCCAACCAATCAGAACCAATATAAGAAAATTTTCCTCCATCAAAATAGAGATCTGTTTTTGGACGACTAGATAATAAATCTCTCTTCCTGGCTCTGATCTAGAACTTAACCTCGTTAACAACTTTGATTTCAGACATCTAAAAAAATGACATTCAATATTTTATACTGACTTCTCTGATGGTGGAATTCCTTTGTCGAATTTTCCAAAGGTGTTAAAGCAGTACAGCATTTAGAGGAAAAGCAATGTTTGCCTGTCTATGATTATTTATATAATTGCTTCTCTTTCTAGTTCATATTTTACACATTCTTAGAAGCATCATCCCAACATACTCTCTTAAAGAAAATTACTGAGAATAACAAATATGAAACCATCACTACTATTAATATCCATGAAAAGACAGCCTGGGCTGCAAATCAATGAAAAGAGCACATAGGGGCTTCCCTGGTGGCGCAATGGTTGAAAGTCTGCCTGCCGATGCAGGGGACACGGGTTCGTGCCCCGGTCCGGGAAGATCCCACATGCCGCGGAGCGGCTGGTCCCGTGAGCCATGGCCGCTGAGCCTGCGCGTCCGGAGCCTGTGCTCCGCAACGGGAGAGGCCACAACAGTGAGAGGCCCGCGTAACGCAAAAAAAAAAAAAAAAAAAAAAGAGCACATAATAAATTTAATTAACAGGTAATCAAGCAACATATTTTAAATGGGCAAGAAGGCCATTTTCTAAAGTAGAATTAAAAAAAAAAAAACTCACTCTTGAAATTCTTCCTATGGAAATTTTCAGCCCTTATTAGTTAACACTAAGTGTGAAAGTTTTTCTTTTAAAAAAATTCACTTTTCACAGCAATTTTCTAAGTGTGATTCTAGAGGAAAATACAGAGTCCCACATTTCTTCCCTTCAGTTCCCTCCCCCTCACTCCAGAACATTGATAATAATTTTCCATGATTACTGTGTAAAATCTGTTGTGAATAAATCAAAATTCAGAATGAGACTATTATGTTTTTAACACAAGATTTACAAAGATTTCTCCCCAAAACATTGCTGACAACCTAAGTGTCCATCGACAGATGAATGGATAAAGACATGGCACATATATACAATGGAATATTACTCAGCCATAAAAAGAAACGAAATTGAGTTATTTGTAGTGAGGTGGATGGACCTAGAGTCTGTCATACAGAGTGAAGTAAGTCAGAAAGAGAAAAACAAATACTGTATGCTAACACACATATATGGAATCTAAAAAAAAAAAAAAGGTTCTGATGAACCTAGGGGCAGGACAGGAATAAAGACGCAGACGTAGAGAATGGACTTGAGGACATGGGAAAGGGGAAGGGTAAGCTGGGACGAAGTCAGAGAGTGGCATGGACATATATACACTACCAAACATAAAATTGATAGCTAGTGGGAAGCAGCTGCATAGCACAGGGAGATCAGCTCGGTGCTTTGTGACCACCTAGAGGGGTGGGATAGGGAGAGTGGGAGGGAGATGCAAGAGGGAGGGGATATGGAGATATACGTATGCATATAGCTGATTCACTTTGTTATACGGCAGAAACTAGCACAACATTGTAAAGCAATTATACTCCAATAAAGACATTAAAAAAAACAACAACACTGCTGACCATTTTCCTGGAGTAAAAATATCTGATATTTCTTATTACCTAAATGTTTCCAAATACCTAAGGGATCTACAAAGGACTAAAAATAAAATTTTCACCACTCCACTTTCAATAAGATTCTCCTTCAAAATCGTCCTCCATTTTAACATTTCCCCACAACTCTCTGTATATACGAGTATCCATCTCCCACTATTTGTAGAGCTTTGCACTCACACTATTGCTAGTGAAAAGGCAGCAAGAGATATTATCCCTTATTATAATTGTGCTCTGTGCATAATCAGATAGATAGGAAGCCAAAGATAAAGCCAGGATTAGAATTACCTTCTTAAATTCTTAGCTTATCAACAAGTTGAATCTGGCAAATATGGATGACTACCTCTACAGTAGCACCAGAGATTGTCACTCAGGAACTCAAGACCTCCCCCATCTATCGGAAAGTTTACAGGGATTGCAAACAGCCACATTAGATACACAACTTCCATAACTTAGGACATTCAAGTACATATCGATATAAATCATTTAATGTTATACAACTTCCTAACTAGTAATCCTAGGACCATGAAAAACCATGCAAATTCCAGAAGAGTTTTCGGCTTAATCTAAATGCAAACTCAATCCAATTACTTCATATAGACCTCTTTCATTTTAACCACCACAAGAATCTCAATTTTTAAATTTCCCTATTCATATATCAGGAAAAATGCAAACTAGTTAGAGAAGTGGATACCCTTGGCTATTATCTCAAACTCATTCTTACATAAATCTTTTCATTTGCCACATGGGGAGTCCTTCAACTGAGGTTAAATGAAAGCCTTACCTGGAAGACACTGGAAGTGTAAGAGTTCTACCTGCCTTTCCCTCTTCCTCACCTTAGACCTCCATCTCCCCAATTTCACCAAACTAGGGGTGTCCTGCATATGTGGAATTGTCTGTTAGAAATAGTTTTGCCACATACACACATTTGTAATCCTCGCATACTGCACCCCATTGCCTCTCTGGATGAGAACACTACACACACATACACACCCACACCGCCCGCATACCACACACCACCCACTCTGCACACCACCACCCCACCCATCACACACACATACACACCTACACACACCGCCCTCACATATCACACACACACACTACACCCACCGCACACAACCCTCCCACATACCTCCTTCACACCCACACATACACCACATTCCATACCCTCTCACCCTGCAGGACGCCCCCTACCACACCACACACACCCCACTACATATAGATGCAATCACCAGACAATCATGATAAATCTTTAAAGAAGTAAATAAATAGATGATTTGATGATTCTACTCCATCATGGAGCTGTCAAGACTCTAGGGAATGTTGTTTTTGAATGTGTACAAGCTTGTTTAGGCTCTTAGTAAGTTACTGCAATGTTTTATCCCCTTAGAAAACCTGAAATTTGAATTTAAGACAGAAGTTGACCTTCAATTCATCTTTGGCATCTACAGCAATTTGATTCACAAATGATTTTCAAAATGTGGATCTTTAAAGGACAGTTTATTTACCTCGATCTACGTGATCTATTTTTTCAGGAACGCTATTGTAGAAATTTGTGCCAATCACTTCCTTGTATCTAAGCTTTGAGTAACCTACAAGGCAGACACTGCAATCAGAACACAGGCTGGTTGTTTTCTTAAAAAATAAAGCTGGTTTCTAAGCTAGGGTCAAGTCTTGGCCCCGACTCCAAGGCAAATCTGTCTTCTGCTGCTAGATCTGTAAAAGATTAGAAAGACCCTTCCCTGAGAAACCACAAACTAGCCCCCTTAGACCATTGGTTTTCAAACTGTGTTCTCAGGAACCCTGGGGCTCCTTAAAGGTGTGTCAGTATTTGAGAGGAGGCCAAATAAAAGAAAGGTCTTTTAAGTTGTCAATGAAAGCAAATGGGTTTTTTTTAACCTATTTTATAAATTTAGGTCCTACCCAATCTATATTTGTTTGAAAGAATTGGCTATGTTGCCTTTTTTTTTCAAACCCAAGTGAAAACCCATGCCTTATACTTGGACTAAAAATATTACAATTAGAAGTAGAATTTTGTAACTATGTATGATTATGGATGTTAACTAAACTTATTGTGGTGATTTTTCCCCCAATATATACAGGTATACAATCATTATGTTGTACACCTGAAATTAGCATGTTATATGTTAATTATATATTTTTAAAAAAGTAGAGATCACACTCTAAGAATGTTCACTGTCACAAAACAAGTTGCCGGGGATGGGCTGGGATGAGGAAGGCTCGTTCATCAAACCAGGAGAACACTCCCAGCAGGACCCCTTCCTTGCCGGGAATTTACAGAAACCTTCGGAGGCTAAGAGCAGAAACCAAGACACCAAAACCAGACAAACTTTAGGAGCTACAATCTCTCATTTGGAAACTCCAGATAGAACTAAAAAAAGGAAAAAAAAGAAAAAAGAAGTATATATTTCTAAAATTCAAATAATATAAGTCAAAGTTAAAAAAAAACACTTAGCAATAACATAAAAATATTCTAGTCACCCATCCCAGGGATAAATTAAAAACACAGGGGGGATCCTATTTCTGTTTATTCATTTAGTGGATATGAGTCACGGCTGTCTCTAGGACTTTACTGATGAAACAAAATACACATTTGTTCTATAAACAAAGGGCTTCCTAGGGAACTGTCATCCCCTGAAGTGAGAGTTGTCTGATAGGTATTTTTTTGTGGTTCTAATGAATATTTTAAGAAACTTATAAGGGCTCTAATGTATTTTACAATGACTGCCTAAACTAAGAGTAAACCATGTACTATTTTCTGGTGGCCTTTATCTTGTCTGTACTGTTTGAATTATATCAAATACTTTTAGGAATCTATGGGTAGAAGTGTTTACAAGTAAAACAATATGATGCTTGGGACTTGCTTTAAAATACCACAGAAAACAAACAAAAAACACGTGTGTGTTGGGGGCTGTGCTGAGCAGAACAGTGAAATGTAGCCAGTTGTTGAAGCTAGATGAGATATAAGTCTGAAATTTTCCACAGTAAAAGTTGTTTTAAACCCTTTGGGAAAATGGCAAATTATGTAAAGTATGCACAAATATACATGTTCTAGGATCAAAATACAGGATTAAACCAACAGATTAAAAGAATTTATAAAACATCATTCTCTCAATTTCACAAATAATCTGTCAGTGGATAGTTTCCAATGGATACAACAATACAGTATCTGTTAATAGTTATCAATCGCAAACACAAAATGGAAGTCTAACTGAATTGAAAAGCAAACTGACATTTATTTGCTTTGCTATTTGGTCCAACGAAAGGAAAAGGAAGGCTTTCTACAGCATTAGTGCCTACTTTTTTGGCAAGCAATAAGGTGTTTGCAATTTTATGTAGACTGGAGGAAAAGACTGTGACATCCTTACACTTTTGTATATATTGGATTACTCTGAATCATGATTTTAGATGGAGTCTGTACATTTTAATATGGTAGAAAAGGCTGATCAATACCTTGAACTGCAGCGGCTACAAGAAACACCAGGATGCAATGTTAAGTAGGAGATGAGAAGTAAGTAAGGAAAGAAGGTGTGTCAATGCACAAAACCAAATAATAAATAATTGGAAAGAAAAACACAGAAAAGCCAAAGATGCACCCCTCCTTGACCTTGAAAAGAATGCATTTTATCACATGGAGATACCTTAATTTCAAAGGTTACTCATTATCAAATGATTATGTGAAAAATCATCCTTTACCTTACCAAAGATACAAAACGTTGTTTTTCTAGAAGCTCAAGGTCAACAGATTGTAACTCTATATGTAAAATTATATTAGTGGTTCTCAAACTTTAGCTTCCATCGGAATCCACTAGAGGGATTGTTAAATAGATTGCCTAGCCCACCCCCAGACTACACTTTGAGAACTATGGGATATTCCATGATCATTTCCTGCAAATTACCAGATTTTAAAAGCAGCTGCAATTTCTAAAAAACTCAATATACAATTTATGAGAAGCATTTTATTAATCAGATTTTTTTTTTTTTTTTTTTTTTTTTTGCGGTACGCGGGCCTCTCACTGTTGTGACCTCTCACGTGGTGGAGCACAGGCTCCGGACGCGCAGGCTCAGCGGCCTGGGCTCACGGGCCCAGCAGCTCCGCGGCATGCGGGATCTTCCCGGACAGGGGCAAGAACCCATGTCCCCTGCATCGGCAGGCAGACTCTCAAACCACTGCGCCACCAGGGAAGCCCATATTAATCAGAATTTTCAAGCTGAGCAGGAGTGTTTTAGAAAGAGAATTTTCACCCTGGTTAGAGAATTGCATTTCACACACTAACAAATTAAACAGGTGTCAAGTATTTGTAAACCCTATCCCTACTTTGGATGTTACACATTTTTATAATATTGTAATTTGCAAACAGATAGTAATATCTGAGAACCGAGTTCTTAAATACAAACCTAAACACAGACTTAAAAGAATGCTTCCTTCACAGAACTCAAACAGCTGATAAACAGAGTGCCAAATCTTCTGATTGGACCGTTTGAATCTGAGAGAGAGCTGATCTCCAATCATCTTCAGCTACATCAGCAGCTGTGGAATGCTCCCTGCAATCAACAAACCGTTGCTGCAGTGACCACAACTGACCCGCGTCAGAGCTTCCCTTCTTGGCAGGGTGAGTCAACAGAGCGTCAGAACTAACCCAACTTCCACTTGACACAGCAACGCGTGGATCACAGGCACTGGGACCAAGTTAAGAGGTGATACGGAGCCAACAAAGGAAAACCACAGCCTGGGTATCTTAAATCAATTTCCTTTTGTAAATTTCTTCACACAAAGCCCAGTGTCAGGAGTAGGGGAGGAGGGGCAGAATCCTAAAGAACTATTGGCCAAAAATTCCATCTAAGGGTTTACCAGTGATGTAATTCCCACTAACTCCCACCTCTAAATCAAACTTGTTGAAAAAACGGCTGGAGTCACAATAAAAATTCAAGATTTCAACAATTCAAGGTGAAATTCACATTTCAACAATTTCAAAGTCTACTGCACCTGTGTAAAAATGAGGCTAGTATAAATTAATCAACATAGGAAACCTATTAGGCAGAAGATACATGAATTAACACCTTTAAAAATTCTGATTTAAGAAAAGTAGTAGCCTTCATGACCTTCTCACCAGGTTTTGGTGCTGGTGTCAATTCACAGGCTTTCCCTTAAACTCAACTTATCTATTGAAAAAATGGCAACAAATATTGCAAACATTATGGGGTGTGGTTGCGCTACAGATTCTCAAGTTTCTTTCTAGCTTTATCACAAGTCTAAGAAAACAATTCATTTATAGACTTTCTAGAGAAGAAAAAATAGGGAATTTGAAATCAGACTGCATAGGCTTAAATTCTAACACCTAACTGTGATCGTGGACAAAAGGCTATGATTTGGGTTCTTCATCTGTAAATTTGGGGATAAAACAGAACCTACCTCACAGGAACAGAGTAGGAATTAAATGAGCATGCAAATTGCTTAAGAAGCAAAAATAGGGATGCTAATGATGTCATGTAAATCTGAACTTGGAAATACCAACACAAAGAGTCTAATTAAAATTTTCAGAAAATTACATATCACTTGTCCATTACATGAGCCTTAGAAGTTTTTACAAGCCACAAATTACCTTGACTTAAATGTTTTACATTTAACATGAATAGCCTGACTGTGTTTTACAGTTTCCTGATTTTTGCCTGCATTTTAGGCATGGTCACATTACAAGAGAAAAGAAAGCAACAAAACCAAAGGAAAGATAAAGTGCTTTTAATTTCCTATTGAAAAATAGAACTGTAAGACAGGGTTGTCGATGACTGAGTTCTTTTTTTTTTTTTTTTTTTTTGGTACGCGGGCCTCTCACTGCTGTGGCCTCTCCCGTTGCGGAGCACAGGCTCCGGACGCGCAGGCCCAGCGGCCATGGCTCACGGGCCCAGCCGCTCCGCGGCACGTGGGATCCTCCCGGACCGGGGCACGAACCCACGTCCCCTGCATCGGCAGGCGGACTCCCAATCACTGCGCCACCAGGGAAGCCCGATGACTGAGTTCTTTTACTCTGGGGATAAGAACTGATGCTGAAGGCAGAGGGTTAAGAAGGTTACACGCTGTCACTCATACACATGGGTGTGTACACTGGCAGAGCCACTGAAAATGTCTGGCAAATAGAAGATGTTATAAGCCAATCATCAATGCTGGCTTACAGAGTAGTAATAATAATAAATGTTTACTGAGCATATACTATGTCCTATGGGCTATATTATTTCTTTTAATCCTCACAACAATGCTAGAAGTTAGGTACTTTTCTAATTATTCCCACTTTACAGATAAAGAAACAGAGAGGTGTAAGGTGAGTTTTCAAAAGAAATAACAGTTAAGACATCACAGAGATTCACAAATAAAAAGCATTCAAGAATTCAGAAAGGCCTGTGGAAGGCCCTTGACCTGCACAGATGGCCGACACCTCAGAGATAACCAATTGTGTATGCCCCATTAGGTCACATCTACGTGGCTGTATGGAGCCCACGTGAGTTGCCTAGTCATACTATGTAAACTATGGACAAGGCTGCAAGATGAAGGAAAAGAAATGGTACCCAGAATCCAGATGTTAGTTCCCAAGGATGGGGTATTGCAAAAGAAGTTTTTGTAACCATTAAGGTGATTATGCTGGAGTTTCACTGTAACATGTTTGTGGGTATAAGTGGCTTGGTAAATACCCATTGGGTTTTAAAGCTAGAGACCTATCCAGGACAGGTGAAATACCTTGGCAACCAAGCTAAGAACGATGAGAAACTAGGAAAACTCAAATTGCTCCACCAGACATCCCTAGCCTGATGCCTCGTCCTGATGAACTTTGCCAACAATATCGCTGCGGATTTACTGCAGTAACTAACACTTTTCTAAGATGGGAATATCATGTGCTTTTTTCACCGAGCTTCATACCCATTTTTCCACAGAACCATTTCAATCCTATTAAATGTTTCCCTATTAGATGTTTCAAAATTAAGATAATGTCACTCAACATCACTTAAGAAAATTAGCAAAAATAAATCCTACCTGTATTTCAGGAATAGGCAAAACTTGAAGTGAAGCAGTCGATACTAGATTTTTATTAAAAGAGGTTGATTTTTTTTAATCACTGATGTTATAAGAAATTTTAAAATCTTTATTCAAGGTCAAAGACAGGTTTAGAAAAATTCAGTATTACTTTACTTGCTATAACCTCCAACTTTTATAACCAGTGTGGAATGGGAATGGATTTTGATAATAGTTTCGATCCATAAAATGAGTGGAAAAATCAACCTTAAGATGGAAAAAGAAATGCTTCCATGTTTAAATATATAAACCAAAGAAAAGGATAAGTAACAGAGATGCCTTCAAAAATAATGAAGTTTTTAAAATCAAAAGTTATTGGTTATCGTTCTTTCAGACTTTACCATAGGAGTCATAGAGAGGTGCCCTGGTTAGGTTACTTCTACATTAAGTCTCAAGAGCCTGGGTTCCAACCTCAACCCAATTACCTACCACAATTTGGGGCAAATTATGCAGTTTCACTGAACCTAATTTTGTTCATATTTTATTTTGAGATAGTACTTGCCCTGCCTTTCTTACAAAGCTGTAAAGAATATAAAGTTAGTGAGTGAGTCGTTATACTACAAACATCTTGGTAAATTGGAAAGAAGTTCTCCATGTTTCATATTTGGTTTACATTATCCCTGATACAACCTCAATTTACAGTTTTAATTCAGCATAATACTGCACAAATATTTTCTATCTTAAAACAATGTACATTTTATTATACTGCTCCATACCCACAGTCATTAAAACATTTGTTATTACCTTAAGAGGGTCTATATTCAACCTTAAATTAAAAAGTCAGTTATAATTCCCATTTGTTAAGAAAGTATAAAATAAGATAAAGACAAATGTATCATGGTCAAGTCTTTTCAATAACTTTCTGGATTAAAATGCAGAAAATATAACAAATCTCAGAATTAAGTTCAGTGGGGAGAGAATATTTCCATTAAATTGATAAGAATTCCATCACTATTATTAGTATCAATCTGAGAAGGGATATTATAAGCATCCACACTAGAAACTTTGCAGTGAAGAAGTTACTTCTTGATGTTCAATGTAGGGCAAATGAGCCTTAAGTAATAATTTCTACTTCCAATACTTTCAAAAGCAAGTTTTGATATAAGAATCAGTTACCCGTGAAAATAAACAGATGAAATTCACTGAAATGACCTAGTTTTATAATACAATAAAACTTGCTATTTTCAACTTCATAAAAGTAATGTTCCTTAGAAGAACAGTTGGGAGGATTCTAGATATCACATCAAAATACATGTGTTCCTAGAATTAGAGATGTTTTAAATGGAATGGCATGGCTTGTCTGTGGAAGGAAGTCTCTGGGGACAACTGTTAGAAGCCAGTTGATCACCTACCAGGAATGACAGAACCAAGGAGTTATACATCCAAGATGTGGTGAGACATCTTGGTGGGACACCTCTAAAGTGTCTGCTTACGGTTAAAAAGATCCAAATATTACATAAGGTAACAATGATAAATAAATATGTACTACTGTCTCCTCCATTCCACCGTCTCACCATCTAGAGGCAAATTTTGTTAGATTTACTTGAATCTTTCAGATACATTTTATGCACAGAAATTTTGTTTTATATGTAAAACTTTCCTTAATGTAATTTATTATGCCTGCTTTCTGAAAATTGCTCTTTTCACTTAACATTATTTTTCATTTATGATGGCATAACATTCCGGTTTGCACAACATAGTGAAAAAACAGGTTTGTTTAAGTGATACAAATAACGTTCAAACAACATCCTCATCTGTGGGCACTTATATACTATAGTTCTAATTCCTAGAATTGCTAAATCAAGGGGTATGCACATAAAGTTGTGAATGATTGCTCTTGATAATGCTCTTGTAGCATTGACAGTAGGAGAAAATGTGTTTCTTCACATAGTTGCTGACTCTGGCAAGACTTTAGTTTCTGCTGATCAGAAGGTTAAAAAAAAAACCCTTATCTTACTGTTTTAATTTGCATTTCTTTGATTACTAATGAGATTGAGCATATCTTTATAGGTTTATTGGATATATCTATTTCTTTTTCCTGAATAATACTACTTGTTAAAATTCTTTGCTTCTTTCTTTTTTCGGGTCGATTTCTTTTCAATTCTTTCAGAGGTTCATAAAGAAGTATGTATGGATAAAATTATATGCCTGAATTTATTTCAAAATAACCCAGCGAGGAAGAGGAGAATGAGGAGGGGAGGTATTTACAGGTAAGACAAGATAACAGATAATAAAGTTGACAATAAGTTATAATTTGAGGCTGGGTGACAGGTACCTGGGGATTCATCACACTATTCTCTTTTGCATGTTTTAATTTTTTCATAATAAAAGTTCTTTAAAGTGCTTTTCTCATTTTTCTCTTATGATTTTCATATGTAGTATTTTTTAATATTCTTTTCATTATGTTTTATTATGGGATATTGGATATACCTCACTGTACTATACAGTAGGCCCTACTTGTTTATTCATTCTATGTATAATAGTCTGCATCTGCTAATTCCAAACTCCCAATCCTTCCCTTCCGCACTCCCTCCCTCCCTTGGCGACCACAAGTCTGTTCTCTATGTCCACAAGTCTGTCTCTGTTTTGTAGATAAGTTCATTTGTGTCATATTTGAGATTCCACATATAAGTGATATCTTATGCTATTTGTCTTTCTCTTTCTAACTTACTTCACTTAGTACGATAATCTCTAGGTCCATCCATGTAGCTGCAAATGGCATGATTTCATTCTTTTTTATGGCTGAGTAATATTCCATTGTGTGATATATATATATATATATATATATACCACATCTTCTTTATCCATTTATCTGTCAATGGACATTTAGGTTGTTTCCATGTCTTGGCTATTGTCAATAGTGCTGCTATGAACATAGGTGTGCATGTATCTTTTCAAATTATAGTTTTGTCTGGATCATATGTAGTAATTTTAATTGATTTATAAGAACACTTTACAGAATAAAGAAATTTGCCTTTTGTTACAGAAACTGTAAATAATCTCTATGGACAGATATCAACAACACCATTTATTGAATAATCTATCTTTTCCCCCTCTGATGTAGAAAACCACTTTTTTCTTGCATTCATTTCCAATCTACAGACAAGTTTATTTCTAGACTTCCATTTTGTCCTTTAGGCTTGTCTTTGCATATGCTATACAATTTTAACTTCTATATTGACATATTTCCTGAGTTTTTTTTGTCTATTCTTACTTAATGATTTTCCCAGATGACTTTTATAATAATTGTGTTAGTTTTCCTAAGTATCTATTATGTTTATAAATATCTCTCCCTCTAGAACTGCTTCTCTAACACAGTGTAGCTTGGTTTCCTCTTTGACATCAGTATGTTTTCATGTTTTTACCTGGGGTCTCATCTGTTGCATTCAGATTCTGAATTCACTTGACATACTGCTAGCTCGTGAATGTTAAATAATTCTTTTCTCAGTGCAAAATGTATTTATTTAGCTACTGTGAAAGGTCAAACTGCAAAAACAGACTGGTGTAACATTTGAACACTACCATTTATATCGGTCTTATTTTTATGAATAAGCACCTGACTAGAAATTCAACAGAGGAGCATGTCATAATCAGTCTGAGGAGAAGAGCTTTAAATATAATACACTAATTTTAGTCCTAAGCGTTTCAGTTTTTCTTTATTGCTCTACAGCTTAATAGGTAGATGAGACTTCTTTAAGAGGAAAAATATTTTTTATATGGCTTGATCAACTTATTAGAAATAAGCAGCAGAGAGCATCTGCATTCACACAACAACTGTTAAATTAATCTGTGTTAAGTCAGCCTCAAAGCACTTGGATGCAGCTACAGGATGTGAGTGTAACAGGATCGCACAGACTAACACCTGATAGGGCCTTACACTTGCTAGGTCAGAAGGAAGAAATGGAGAAGAGGGAATGTATATCCTTCTAGAATCAAAACATCAAACACCCCTGCAGTCTCTTGGGATTGTCTTGAAAAATTCAATCCCTCCCCAATCCAGATTAACCCCCTGAAATAAACTCTGAAATAAAACTCCCCCAAAACAAAAACAGACTGCTGCATTCAATTCATACTTTGTGAGTTAATGAAATTTAAGAGTCACCTGGAACCATCAAAGGTACATGGTGATTTTTTTCCTGAATCGAATGTTTCATGACATGAGAACAGAAGTACACCGATCAAATGTGAAGAGAAATGAACATTCCTCATACATAGTATGAGCAACATGTGAGCAGGTCCCCAGAGATTTAAATTGATTCTACCTAAAGCAAGAGCACCACCATTTCAGAAAGCTTCTGCAGGTGCTAGAAGCCACAAGTCCCATCAGAAAGATGTCTCAATTATCTCCTTCCCAGTCCCCTTTGATACATGACAATCTCTTTATTTTCAAAGGGGTTAGCAGAGATCTTTGA
Organism: Globicephala melas; assembly: GCF_963455315.2. NCBI lineage: Eukaryota > Metazoa > Chordata > Mammalia > Artiodactyla > Delphinidae > Globicephala > Globicephala melas. The sequence continues at coordinate 18,488,863 of NC_083317.1, read as the reverse complement.
AAGAGAGCAGCCAGGAATTTTGTGGCTGCTTCCAGCTGGTCCCAACAGCCAAGACTGTCACTTGTGTAGGGTCACTGCTGAACATGCCAACAAGGGGCAGGACTGGGAGAGGCAGGAAAGTGGGCGGGGAAGACAGTGGCATCCCGGATGCGATACACATGCTTGACATTCCTTTCCTAGTGGTTTTTCTTCGGGGTTCACAGACATCTCGGACTCGAACAACTTAACCAAAGTTTACGCAGGATTTAAAATAGGTCATTCCTTGTAGAGAATAGACTTGAGGACACGTGGAGGGGGAAGGGTAAGCTGGGACGAAGTGAGAGAGTGGCATGGACATATACACACTACCAAATGTAAAACAGATAGCTAGTGGGGCTTCCCTGGTGGCGCAGTGGTTGGGGGTCCGCCTGCCGATGCAGGGGACACGGGTTCGTGCCCCGGTCCGGGAAGATCCCACATGCCGCGGAGCGGTTGGGCCGGTGAGCTATGGCCGCTGAGCCTGCGCGTCCGGAGCCTGTGCTCCGCAACGGGAGAGGCCACAACAGTGAGAGGCCCGCGTAACACACACACACACAAAAAACAACAGATAGCTAGTGGGAAGCAGCCGCATAGCACAGGGAGATCAGCTAGGTGCTTTGTGACCACCTAGAGGGGTGGAACAGGGAGGGTGGGAGGGAGACACAAGAGGGAGGGAATATGGGGATACAGATATACATATAGCTGATTCACTTTGTTATACAGCAGAAACTAACACCACTGTAAAGCAATTATACTCCAATAAAGACGTTAAAAAAAAATAGGTCATTCCTGTTTTCAGATGTTGAAAATGTTATCAGTGAAATGGTGAGATACCACAGCCTTCCAGCTATTTGATAGCACTGAAATGTGAAGCTAAACAGTGCAGTATCACGGGCCACTGGGCCGCTTCCCCAGCCTTTGCATTTTCACGGGGGTAAAATGGAGCTGACTTGAACATCGAGGATAGTTGTGAAGGATCAGAGGCGACGTTACAAAGAGACTTAAAATGAAAACCAGGGCCATTATTCACTCAGGGCCTGCTACTGTTCAGGCTCTATGCTTTGTACCTGATTCTAAAGTGACTTTTCCTCCTGACCGACTTATTTATAGATACTTTGTAGATGTGGAAATTTAGGTTTAGGGAAGTTAAGTCATTTTCCTGCTCGTTATAACTCTATAATTAATTGAAGGAGTTGTGACTCAAATCCAAGGTCTGAATGACGCCAACGTCTACACTCTGAACAATCTTATTTGGGGTTGAGAGAAAGGGAAGGAAAGGGATTGGGATGGAATGGGAAGGGGAGAGGGCATTGTAGAAGGTGAGAGGGCGCCATGTAGAGACATTGGTGCTTGGAATTTCACGCAGGTGAGGCTGGAGGGAAGGGGGAGCCGCCAGGAACTGAAGGTGGAACAGATTAGTCTTATTGCTAAACAAGCAGCCACTGTCACCCTGGTCTGCTTCCGCAAGGAGCTAAATGCCTAGTTCAAGAGGAAATACCTGCTGAACTCCATCCACTACTCCATTTTGCCAGAGGCAGAAGAGATAAGTGGTTAAGAATACAGACAGTGAAGATAGAGAGCTTGAACCTGGTCCACTTTCCAGCTCCTTCCCTGCTGATACTTCATGGGCTTGATACATGGAATGGGGATGACTTAACAGTAGCTCCCTCACAGGCAGCTGCTGAATACATGAGAAGCACTTCCAACACTGCCCAGATCATAGAAAGAGCTAGACACCTGTTTATTATTGCAAAAGCCAAGGAAGCATCTATACTTACATATGCCAGAAACAGAGCTATTTATTCCAGAACTAATAAATCACACCAACATGACATGATTGCCAAATTTCTAATGCATGTTAGAAAAAAAACTAAAACAAAAAACCCGAAATAACTGTAAAACAGTATTTCTTCCCATTTTAACTTTTTAAATAGAGGCAAAGATGAATTATTACACAATCTTAAGAGCTTTCTTGAATGTTTAGAACACAGAATGTCTTCCATAAATCCCTCTTGATTGAAACATACATTCTTCTCCAAGACTGAGTAAATTCAATATAGAAGACGCTGAACATTAGTTTCCATAAATGATTCATCAGTGTGAACCATCATTGATAAATTATGTACACATAATTCACGTAACAGCTCACATACTTCCTCAGACTCCTCACGGCCTTCGCATTTACCATTCCCTCTAGCTTGAATACTTGTAGGAGAGGAAAAACAGTTTCTTTCCTCTACCCTCTTAGGTTTGGGTCCCGGTTCAATTCAAATTAAACTGACAAAAGACAGATCAACAGAGAAAAAGCATACAAATTTTATTTGATGGGTTTACATGGGTTGTAGGGCAGGGAGGGTAAGAAGAGGTTCACAAAAAGAAGTGACATCCCTAAAGAAGAGATTCGGTCTGAGAGATTATATACATTTTAAGAGAGAGCAGTTAATTGTGGAGACATGACAAAGAAAAAGAGGTTTGGGCTTCTCGGGGTGGCATTTATTCACTGTATATTTACTGTGTTCTATTTATTTAAAATAAGTAAAAGTAAACAACATAGTCCTTGCTCCAAAAACCTATGATATGAAATATGGTAAGATATAACTGGTTAAATGTCCATGTGAATAGCAGTTAATAATCAATGATTAATAAGAGTCTGGCTGAATGGGTTCCACAACCCTACACAGGGTTCTACGGAAGTGACACTTCATCACACATTGTTCAATTTAAAGACAAATCTACTTATTTTTTGTGGCTAAAGAGTCTTACTTTGGGGAACTTCATGGAGTAAATGTTTCTGACTTATTTTTTAACCACATAAAATCAGGAGAAACTTAAACAGCAGGGAAATGGAAGGAGGATGCTTTATTTACATCTGTGTAATCACGTTACCTGATTAACGCTCCCAGTGAGTGGCTCTCGAAACTGAAATCACAATTTCACTGATGTCTACATTCGATCCCTGACTATATTTGTCTGTCAGGTCTAATAACTTCTTACAGCCAAACTTCTTCCTACAAAAGTGATCATGGAACTATTGAATAAGAGAACTGCTTGTCTGAATTACTAGGTCAGGTTTTCTTTATTTCTTCATCTTCGTTAATCTCTAGTTTCTCTTCATCTATTTTTCTTTGAGTACTATATTATAGCTGACGGACCACTGTGTTGAACACTCCTTGAGAGCAGCAATTTAGATCATTCAATAACTACTTAAAATATTAACAAGTATTTGGCACAGGGTCCCTCCCTACGTCACTACTTTTATCCTAACCTCGGGTTGGAAATGCCAAATACAAAAAGCACATGTCCACTATTACAGAGCTCCTGTTGCCCTACACAGATTCATACATCCATTAGACATTATATTACGAACAACTGAGAATGGCATGAGATTTAATGTTAAGGAATCAAATGCAGGATTGGATAAAATGGAATCTACAGCATGATCTCAAAAATGCTTTAAAAAATGAAATAAAACACATTTGTGGGTGGTAGGGTCATGCATGTTTTTATATTTTCTCTAAGTTACCTACAATGAAGTAGTAATACTTTTCTAACTCAAAAACTCTTATACATAGTTTTAAAAACTATGGCACCCCCAAACAGTTTAAACCTCTAACTTCTGTTCCTCTTGGTTATATGTACTATGAAAAATATATGGAAAATGGCTAAAAAACGTGAATTTTTTTAGGCTTAAAGACATTTTTTTTTAAGTTTAATAATAGTCAACTGCCAAAGGAGATACAGATATCCCTGTACTTTTAACTCATTCCTGCAAGCCCTGAATACTCTAAGCATTGTCTCATATATCAGCATTTGCAAAAACGCAATTGTTTTCACCCCAGAATATGAAGAAAACGCAGTGCATGCTTAACTTAAAGATCAATTGCACCTTGTGGGTAAAGTCTAGCCGCAGTTGAGAAGTCCTAAGATTCAAATAGAATAATTGTCAAGTTTAACACTAAATCTAAAATCACTAAACCTAAGTCACTGAATAAATTTAAACTCTCTTCAAAGCACTCATAAAATCTACAACATCCAGGCTGATAAATATTTTAAAACAACTTCCAACTTTAAAAGTTCACTCCGTGCTTTCTCATACCATAAAACAAATACTTTACAGCAATGATCCCAGGAGTACATCAACCTCCTGCCTTCGCCAACCCACAATGCTGTGTGGTAAGTTTTCCACATTTGCTTGCATTTGGAAAATAACTACTTTACATGCCAGGAGTGCACTGGGCTTAAGTTGTCAAAAAATATCATACTTTAAGTATAATTGGGTAAGAACTATGGGCACACACGTGGGCAGCCTTCCAAAAAATGGAAGAAAAAAGAAAAAGAAAGCTTAACCCAGTGTTTCCAGGAAGAGACCTCATACACACAACACATTGTGCACAGTACATAATGCCTTGTTGATCTCCTTTCCTTTCACTGGGCAGTTGACATTTCAACCAGTGTTCAGAGTTACATACTATGAGTCCCAAAGGGTCCACCCAACTCCTATTCCAACAGTGCCCACATCAAAAAAAGACAAAATTGATCACTGGACCCAGCATCATCTCACATTACTATTCCCCTAAGAGATTCTAGATATCCCTGGTAATTTTACTTACCCTGCCTCAAAAGAGAGTTTTGTCTGGATCAGGCCATGCCTATCTCAGGTGAGCCAGACTTTCTTAAAACTCAATGTTTAACTGATAGCAACCACCTAACGTTAGTACATATTTAAGTGGACTCTGCAACATAGAAAAGAAGGAAGAATCAGGGTGATGAAGAAAGATTAGAAGCCAGAGGACAAGGATAGGGCTTTGACCCTTAACAGTCAAGTGATATTGGGCAACTCAGCCATCTCCAGATCCAAATTTCTTCATCTGTAAGATGAAGAGGCATAGACAGGAGGTCTTACGGATACTACCTGCTCCAAAAACTGATTCTTTTCCTAGACAGTAGTGAGTTGAGATGGCCCTTCTATAGCTGCACTGTCCAGTAAGGTAGCCACCAGCGACATGTAGCTATTGACTACATGAAATGTGGCTGGTCTGAATTAAAATATGCTCTATGGGTAAAATTTTGAGGACATAAAAAAAAAATGTAATATATTTCATTACTAATTTTTATACTGACCATAAATTGAAATGATATTTTACATTTACTGGGTGCACTAAAACATACTAGTTTTGCCAGTTTCTTTTCTCTTTTATGTGGCTACTAGAAAATTTTAAATTATACTTGTGGTCCTAGTATACTTGTATTGAACTGCATTGTTTGGGAGTTGGGCCTAGGCGTTAAGTGAGGGCCAGAGGAATTCTAAGATGAAATGACATCAGGAGAGCATCTGAGTGGAACATTGCCATTCCCTGGCTCTTCACTATTGGGACTTGGAGCTTATCATTTCCACACAATACTTATAAATGGCTGTTTTAAAGCCTTGCTTTTGTTCTCTTGTTCTGCTCACCAACAGTGAATCAATAGCAAATAACACCGGTCCTAAAAAGAATCAATATCACTTCATTTACTCTAAGGCTAAATCTTAATTATCAACCGTAGGATTGTATGACAGTATTGAAGCATAATCCTAAATGGATGCGCCTTCACACAGGCACAACTGTTTTCCGTTTCCTTGAATTGAATATATATTTAAAGTAATAACTGAGTTTCCTTCACAAAGATGACCACAATCTTCTTTTTTTAAAACTCACATTCGAATTTAATAGGAACAACTAAAATAAACTTGCATGGATGGAGCACATTTTATTGATATCTAACTAGAAACTTTTCCACTAATTTTTACTATCTGTATCAATTAATTTAATGTGTTTTATTTTATTATTTTTTTTAATTTAATGTATTTTAAATCATCAAGGAAGCAGAGATCGTTTCTAGAGAGCTTGTTTACTTAGAAATACAACAGGCTATGAACAAAGCCAATAAAATATAAGATTCAGGTAAGTCGAGAATAAATATTCTTCTCAGAACATTTTCTTGGACTGCCAACTTTTTCAATTAGGAAATCTTAAACAAAGGAATCCATCTATTGATAATTGCCTGCAAAATCAACTACGAATTATTTAAAGCAAGCAACAGTCCCTAACTCTGAAATCCAAAGCCAACTAAAGGCACAACCATTTCAGACCAGGCTTAAACCATAGCCAGTAATTACGTCAAATATTTTCAGATATGTGAAAGCAGAACAGAATTCAGAATAAAACATGCCCTTTGAGGAATTTTTAAATAATAAATAAAGTTTTAAAATAAATTTTCTATATAATATATATGACCATTAGAAAACTATGCAGGAATTAAATAACAAATTTTCTTATATTTTCAAATTCTAGCTAATATATTTAAGACAAATATTCAAACTTCCATGATATAATATACCACCCACTCTTTTTAGGGGGAAAAAAGAGTATAATTTCAAAATATGACCAGGATGTGAGAGAAATCTATGTTCACACACATATCGGCTCCTCTTTCTGATTCTCATGATTAATCAACAACTATTTCAGACACTACACACTGTCAATTGTTTTTCTGAAGGCAGTCTCTTTAAGTGATAAGAAAATATTTTCCTTGCTAGACACTTCAAAAGAAAAGAAATGCCAAGATTTAAGATGATCAAACTTGAACTATGCTTTTGATTTCTCTTAAAGAGAACCAAGGGTTCAAAAAGAAATAATGTGGAAAATAAAACCAAGAGTAGTTTTTGAGGAACCATAATATTTTAGATATTTCCTTAAGACAGAAACATGTACAATATGTCAAACTACTGGGACATATTTTAAATAAATCTTGAGGTGCTAGTAAAATGCCTACTATAAAAACTCAATTATCCGCTAATGTGGATAATTATATCAAGCCTGCTCAAGATTCTAAGTTTTTCTCCCTCATCTTTATTTTATCACATACTTTCGGTAAGTATCTTCATTTGTCCACATCTAGAATAATTGAAATGAATAAGAAAATAGATAAGTAGTTAAGATGAGTTTTAAAATGGCAGCCTCGTTTTTACTGATTGATTTATTAATTTTACTGATTTATTTACTAATAATTTACTAATATATTAAGGTTTATTTTCCTCTTTTCCACAGATTTTTCAATTCTGTTTTAATAACACAGGTGCACATAAGCAGATCTGAAGGGGTGTGTGGCAATGGAAAAGAAGTTGAACATGGTAGGGAAATCTAGCTCAAAAGAGATTGCCAGTATCATCCTCTTCTCTAAAAACCTCAAAGCTTGTTTTATCTGCTATTCCTTTCAAAGAACAAGCACAACAACAAGGGTGCTTTAGGGAAGCTTCTAGATCAAATGAAAGATAGTCTACCAGTGTGGAGAGTAAACTGATACTGCCATTATTATCCACAGAGCCACTGGAATTACAACTGTTTCCATCACTCTCATTGAAAGGATTTCCAGGGCCCCAAGTCTAAACCACCTTGGGTACAATCTGCCACAGTAAAGGCTTAGCTCTTGGGTGTTCCTGCCATAAAAATAAAACAGCATTCCCCATCGCCTCCTCCATCACTCCCCAAAGATGTGCTTCTTATGTGCTTAGCGAGCAGATAAGGAGAAGTGGGCAAATCCCCAAAACCTAATCTAATTGCTCAGAGAGAACCTTTCCTTCGGTTTGTTTATTAATCTACCCCTTTTGTCTATATTCCTTTGTATTGTATTTCCTCTACATCCTAGAATGCCAGTTGTCACCCAATACCTTACCTCTGCTTTATCAGTAAGAGAACCTGGAATGTATTCCTGATGGCAATACTCCCAGCTAATAGACCACATGTACCAGCCTCCCTTGCAGCTAGGTGCTACCATCTGGCTAGCAAGATGAAGCAGACACTGACAAGGACTTCTGCAAAGGCTCCTAAATCTAACTGAACCATAGTCATCAATGGCTACTCCCATTTTAGGAACATCTGAAAGGACCCCATTGCTGAGAAAATTAAGTTCAAACTCATCAAGGCATCCAAAACTCTTAATCTCCTACTGTCCTCACACCATCTCCCTCACCCATATTCACATGGCTTCCTCTTTTTAACCTCTACACACTTGCTGCTCCTTCCGTCTGGAAAGCCCTACCATGATCCAATTAACCTCCACTCATCCTTGAAACCCAGTTCAAATGCTGCCAGTCTTTTCTATGAAGACTTTGTACCTTCTTCCATTGTGACCTTTGGCACACTGTACTTAATTATTTCTGCATCTCTTTCTTCCCCTGTCAGGCTGTGAATCCTTCAAGGAACAGACTGAATCACTTCTCTGTTTATACATAGCCCCACAAAGATTCTAGGGCTCCTGTCACCCTGAAATACAGAAGGCATCCAGCACATGTCCGAAAAAATGAATGATGTTTTTAAAAATTCAAAAAGTAGGAGAAAAATGCAGTGAGATAAAAAAAATTAGGAATAATGAAAATCGAAAATCCAAGGGAGTGTCAGTAACACAGGCGCCAACCACTAACACCCTGAGAAAATTTGGAATAGAGACAAAACAGGTGAACACATAATCCAAGTATCCAATTAAACACCCTGCATTAAACTTTCCCCTCATCTGCTAACAGAAGAATCAATCGACAGGCTTGGGTTTGAGTTTCACATGTTACATTTCTGAGATGAATGAGCAAACCAACAATGAGGTTACGTGTCAGATTTTTTTAAAAGCATAAGTAATTTAACAGTGGCAATAAACGCTGAGAATGATATTTTAACCGATTTTTTTTTTTCCAGGAAAAAAACCCCAATACTTAAGCTAAAATGTTTTTCTCTTTACTGGCTATTTATGAAGTCAATAATGCAACTAAGAACACACACACAAGAAATATTCCCAACAAACTCAATACTTCCCATCTGTGTCCTTACAGCACCACCCAGAAAACTCACAAAGACACAAATTTAACCTTTTAGTCTGGCTCATGAAAGTGAAGTGAAATATTTAAAAGGCAAATACAGACAAGGAAAGGAATTGCTTGGGAACTGGGTGGGTCTGCTTCCTATCTTGTTTATTTAAGTATATCCTGCTGTTCATCATCTTTGTCCTGGATGTCTCAGATGGCCACGTTGATTAATTACTCAGTCCCAAGTTCCCGGTACTTGCACTATCTTAAGATAGCTCTCTACCCAGCAACCTTTGCTTCTACTGTTTGAGCCATTCAGTCACATGGTCACGCTCAGAGAATTCCCTCCTCTCATAATTCACTAAACAAGTATGCAGTGATCCCAAAATTGCAGTTTTGTCACAAATGTATTCTTGAAACTGGAGCCTTTCACAATTCCTCAAATCAACAGAAGTACATAAGTTGTCTTCCTGTTCCATTGTCCTATCAGTTAGCCAAGAACCTGCCCCGCACAAAACAACTATAGCATTTTCAAGTTTAGTTTACTTTTATTGGATTGAAATTTTCTGGATTCTGTGGTGTAAGAGGATTTAACACTTGACACAAAACGTTAAAAACAAGCCTGAGAAAACACTGACAAGACACAAGGCTAATCATAATGACCTCAATTAGATTCTCAATGCCTGTCAAGTTAATAGTATATAGTGGCATTGGCTTCAAGACCTTGAACTTGAGAAGTACAATTCCTTTAGAGAATAGAAGTAACAGAATTTCAATTGTTTTCTTAAAGGGCCAATTTTGATCCTGGTTCACATTAAAGTAAAAAGTAAATATTAGCTGTAAAATGGCAAAAAAGCAGAAAACTGAAGAGACAATGATAATGAAATTTTCATTTTGATGGCCACTCAATTTCATTCCAATACACAATGTTTGCTTTCTAAATTCTACTATCTTATTCAAAGAAAATTATTTCTAGGCATTCTCTATTGAAAATGTCCCAATCAATCAGAGGATTGATGGAATATTTCACGAACAAGGCATTTTTCTGCTAGGTCAACTGAATGTCTGAAATAAAGAGTTGCAAATGAAGTTGTTGACAGCATTTATATAACCTTTTCACAATAAAATGTTTTAGAAAAGGCTGAAAAAAATAAATCTTATTTAAAAGGCTTAATTTTTTTCTGTACACTTATAGTTAGGTGTCATTCACAATTTTCATAAACATAAGAGAAGTTAATTCAACTGTCAAAAATCAAACATAATTATCATTACAGTATAAAATTCCTAGAGTCCTGATTTTAAAGCATTTGTCAAATATTTTGTAAATACTAGATGTAAGGCACTGTAGTGAGTTATGAAACAAATTATAGGAAACAGTTTGTGATCACAGTCAATAGTCCCTTCTCTGCTCCACCATTTTGTTTTCAAATAATAATAGCATTTATTATTCTAAATAATAAAAAAGCAAGTGATAATAACAGTAACACTTATTACAAGAAAAATAGCAATACTTATTGTAAGTAATAATATAGTCATTTTAAGCACTACTAATAGTGATAATAGTAATACTTACAGTAATATTTATAGTAATACTCATTACTATAATAGTAATGCTTATTATATTACTAATAGTAATGCTTATTACTATCATAGCAATATTTATAAGTAATAGTGGTAATTCTTATAGGTACTAACAAAAAATAGTGATAATAATGGTAACACATTACTATGAAAAAAATAATAAACAACAATAGTGTTACTTATCACTATAATGATATAATGGTAGTTTCCCAATTAATGAGATCTTATCACAATTTAGACATGACGTCAATCACTACATAGATGATTTCCCCCTATGCCAAACCTCATTTTGCCCTTCTCTTAAATGGTGATATTAAAAATACAAATACTGGGGTCCATCACTAATAAGACCTTAAGAATTCTAGAATTTGTTCATCTACAAAACAGGGTTATTGTTCTTTTCCGTGTTCTGAAATGTTCACCTTGCTTATTACTTGCCCCTGCTCATTCACCCTACATAAGTGGTTGTGGTACCTGCATTCCTCACTGTATCCATTCTGAGCAGCATGTTTACTTCAAACATGGCTACAATAATTGCATCCTCTGACTTGAACTCACTTGTTTTTGATTGAGCAGGACAGTGATAAAGAAATACAGGAACTGGTGTGATTAAAAATATATATATATACAGATTCCTTGGGATTTTGCTTATTGATTCTTCAATGTGTTAATAATACCTTAACCACAGTATCACCAATTTGGGGTATTCTCAAATATCTTCAGCCTAATTTTGAAACTGAGATTAGAAACCTTTTATTTTATAATGAGCAAAATATGCTGACTTAAAAAACTATGCTTTTAATTAAGCAGTAGATCACTATAAAGTTTTAGAGTAGACCACCACAGAATTTATCATCATCTAGCTAGTAAAATAATTCATTTTATTTTGAAAACTGATTTCTTACAGAAGCGTTATCTTCTCAAGCAGTCAGCTTTTTGGTTTCCTGGTCCTCTGATGAAGATTATTTCAAGCTTCTATTCTAGGTAGCATCAAAATTCTTTTGCTGGCATTTGAAATCTTCCATTTCTGCCTAGATTGGCCAAACCTGTTTATTCACTTTTCTAGAAAAGGTTTTGTTGAGAGCTAAACCAAGCTTATTCACAGCTCTTTGCACACAGCTGATAATCAACTAATAGCTGAGTTAATAATCGAGCCAGAATATAAACTTGCTCAATTTCAGACATGTCTAGCAAGCTGCCAGGGTCAACACATTTAAAATAGGTCTTACTCACTTGTGTAGCAACTGCTTATGCGTTTTACATATTTCTGTATAGTGTTCAAGTTTTTCTATTAGCATGAATTGTTTTACTGTTTTTCAAAAAAGCCAACTGAAATATAAAATACATATGAATATTTCATAAATGAAATTTTATAATATATACTTTAAAAATTTTATTTGTGATAAAAATTTTATCTGCAATGTCTTTTTTACAATTTAAATCAGATTAATTCATTCTTCTCAGAAACAAGCTGCCAAATTCCTGTAACAGTCTTAACCGGTCGGTAAGTGCATTAGTCAATAAGTCATGAAACATCATGTAGTTGTTTTTTTTTAACTTTCAACAATTATGAGATTAAATGTATCTATTTTACATCATCATCATAAACAGTAATTGTAACTAACAGGTAGTGCTTATAAGGTGCCATCATGTTACACATATATTTACTCACTTACTGTTCCAAGAATTTTACATGTATATATTTACTCAATCTCCAACAACCATAAACATTATTATCCCCATTTTACAAGGGAAGAAGCTGAGGCATGAGCTACCCACAGTCAATATTTTGATCAATGGGAAATGCTGCCTTCCCAGAACACGTGAGAAACTCCATGACTTGGTTGCTGGCCTGACATCACGTTGGTCGAAATCAAGGCTATAAATGTAGGAACAGTTCCACTATTTTCCATAGAGCTGGCTTTCAAAAGCCTTTCATTTTCCCCATTTCAACCACTACCTTCTTTCATAAAATACTACAATCCTAGCAACGCTCAAGCTAAATCTGTATTTTATGTTTCTTCCAGATGTAGCCACACGAAATAAGTAAAATGGCCTCTGAGCTCCCCATCTCAGCTAAGATTTCATATGTGAAACTGAGTCTTCTGTATCCCACTCTGAATAGTCAGCTAACTAATCTATTCAGCATCCCTTTTTCATATATCTATTAGTTCATGAACACGTCCAGGCTTTTTCTTTTCTTTTTTTTCAATGACTTACTTTATTCCTAGAGCAGTCCATTCGAATCTAGTTTTTGGTGCATTTCTACTTCTAAAAAGGTACCAGGAAAGCATATCTACTAACCATTAATCTGAAGAGAAAAATTCACCAGGTTTTCTTTTTTGCAAAGAAAAACACTAGTGTCCTCACTGAAACAGTTATTTCTTAAACTATCCACATTAAACTGAAAAAACAGTTACATAACATCTTCCCCTTCCTCTGGTTTTCATTTCCAAATTCAGTTTGAGGGTTCAGGTGCTATTTGCTTTCCTTTTACTAACAACTACAAGGAAAACTAAGAAATAGACATTTTCTGGCTTAAACTTGTTACTCATTCAGGGGGTCTGCTCATTCCTTCACTTTGGCGTCCTCTGCCTGCCACCCTCCATCTTCCTCCAGCCACTCACGAGGGTGTATCTGGATACGGGCTGTGACACACAGGGTGACAGCATCCCCAAGGGTTTGCAGAAGATGGTGCTAGTGTCAATTCTCACTCCGTACATATGTATGTGAGGTCCTACTATAAAAAGGAAACCATTTCATAGTCAAGTAGAAGATGAAGAGGTAGAAAATAACCAGAAAAAACTACAACAAGCTAAACATTTTATTTTCCCCAGCCTCCTCATTGCTGCCCAGTGAATCACTTTTTTCATCATGTACTCATTCCCTCAGTCAAGGTGCTAATGAAGATGCCGCCCTAGAGCTCTGAGACCCTGCTTTCAGCCCCTCACCTTCGGTCCTTCACCTCCTTATTTGGAATTCCCTACTCCTCTCCAGAGTGTACCCTGCACCTTTGCTTTCTGTCTCAGCATCTGTCACAGTTCATGAGCACACACTTATAATGATTTGTGTATGGTCTGTGTATGGTCCCCACTAGACTGGAAGCTTCCTGAAGCAAATGATGGTTTTGTTCACCAGGCTAGCTTCAGGGCTACAGGAGAGAGCTTGGTCCAAAAGGAGAATCAATTAAAAAGGTCCCAAATGAATAGATGAGAAACTAAGAAAATCAAATCCCACACTGGCTCCACCCACACCCTCAGGGGTGTAGGGGTGTAGGGGTGTAGGGGTGTAGGGGTGTGTGTATGTGTGTGTGTGTGTGTGTGCGTGTGTGTCTAGGAGGGGAAAGATGGAGAGAAGTATGTAAACAAATATGTAAAAGCAAAGACTTAATCTCCCTTCTCCCAACCTGAGATACAAATCTGGCTGGAAAGGAACCACCAAGAAATTCTCCAGGATTATCTCATCCCACTGTTCCTTTATTCCTTATATATAGATGTTTATACTGTTAATATTTTACTCAGTATGCCACTTAATCTGTACTTTCCTCTTGGTACTTAACGCTTTCTGTTTTCTTTCATAATCATGTGCCCGTCTTATTTACTCTGCAAACTTCCTGGGAACAGGAGAAGGAGGGTGAGGGGAAATAAGGCGTATGCAAGTCAATCTAAACCTTACTTCCTGGAGCTTTATTTTTAAAGTACATGTATAAGGCTTATCTTTGCATTTGTAACTGATATAACTAGGCAGAAATTAGAGAAGTATATTAATCGAAGATGCTTCGTAAGTCTCTTAAGGTAATACATATCCCCACCTAGATCAAACGTGCAGAAAGAGAAGGTACATTTCTACTGAATTTTACCACACTCAATGGTAGTTCAGTGGCCACACGAAAGGCACATAATAGCTCTGTTTATTTCTAGAATGACTGACAACCTTCATCTTCATACAAATATCTGTATAGAAATCTCTAGTATGCCATGAAAAGTAACACAAAATAGAGGTCCTCTAGCAACAGGGAGAAAGCCTTTTCCACAAGGATAACCTCTACGTTTTTCTCTTTTTTTCCTGTTCCATTATGATTCATTACAGGATACTGAATATAGTTCCCTATGCTACACAGTAGGGCCTTGTTGTTTATCCATTCTATATATAATATTACAGTTTGCATCTGCTAATCCCAAACTCCCAATCCAACCTCCCCACCCCACCTTCTCCCTTGGCAATCACAGTCCATTCTCTACATCTGTGAGTCTGTTTCTGACCTCTCCGTTTTTCTTCAAACCAATATTCAATGGGCCACATTATTTCTTTTTTTTTTTTTCAATCGGCCATTTCTAATTTAACCTTGTGATTTATTTAGTTATATGTTCCTCTTCATTTCCCCAACCAGAACCAGGGATCATTATTCTCTCTGGAGTACTTCTCTGCAGTACTAATGGCCTCCCAAGTACCCATCACATGCCTCTGCTGGTTAGGGTGACAAGAGAGCCGCTTGGGTGCCCTGCCCGTGTCATGGTTTTCCACAGATCAGGCAGAAACAGTGATTCCTTATACCTCACCATCAAATCTGAGCTTCACTATTCTGTGCTCAGGCATCTACCATTAGGTTAGTTCTGGCCAGTGTGAGTAGGTATGTATTATCTGTGAATCAGCACCACTATGAAAGCAGGTACTTGTGATTAGGTTAAATCCCACAATATAGGAAAACAAAACTTAAGAGGAATCAAGTTTAAATAAATAAATGCCAGAGTTTTTTTTAACTCATACTCGGTCACTGTACTAGGGAAAATCATCAATTCAGGTAATGATGCTTCCCCCAGAAGCTGAGGCCCCATTGTCATTGCCCTTATTCATTACTTTTTTTGAGCCATCTGCAGCAGACCTATTTTCTCAGCCCTACAAAAGACAGTCAACTCATAATTACATCTTTTCAGTGGACAGAGATTTAGCTGCATAAATCCCCCTCAAACCTCATCAGAGTGAATTGCCTACTTTTCCATTAACGCTTTACAAAATGCAAACTGTGAATCTCACCTCCACCCTTTGAAGGAGGTGACAGTAACCAGTGAAAATGTCCAAAAGGATGGGAGGAAGAGCAAAAAAATGCAGTCAAACAGGCTAAAAAAGAAATCTGAATCATATTTGCCTACACGCTGCATCCTTTTACACAGAAAAAAATATTGCTCAAAACAGTTAAATATTTACTTTTTGGCAAAAGCTTCAACTATAAAGGATATGCTGTTAATTACTTAATATGTGTCTTTTAATGTGTAATAAGACAATCAGGAAAACTGAAATAATCATTGGAGTAAATTTAAGTATTGGAAAAATCCCAGCTCCCTTAATTAAATGCATTTTTTAAATAGAAAACCAAATTCTTCAACTCTTAAAACAATCTGCCTTAACTAGCCCTAAGGTGATTCCTGAGCCACTTGTAGGAAAAAGACAGAAGAGGAAAAAGTTCAATGACCTTGTAAATTAGGGACTAAAAAGCTGTAACGGTGTGACACTCAGTATAGTCTCAGTGGAATTACAGGAAAACATTTGTCCAGAAATTGCTTTCTTGGAAAATCACCATGAGGTAGGGGAAGAGGAGAAACAAACAAACAAACAAACAAACATCCGGGGAAGGGAGGTTACCAATGGTAAAATACAGAATGGGAACCCAAAGGATGCGAAATACAACCTTTTCTGCCCCAGCTGCCAAGCAAACAACTTCTAAGCATCTTCAGATAAAAAGGAAAATAGTCATTTTGCACAGGCGTTAGCTGAATGTTCGAGAGTTGGATCAATGGGGACGACTTGCTATACACCTAGCGGTGGGTGGATTTCACCAGGCTGCAGCCTCCACAGATTTTCTTTGCTGCACTGCAGAGGCGCCATCTTCTCCGTCTTAATCTTCACTCAATTCAACCCTTTCATCTGCACCCTAAAAAAAAGACCCTAAGGACCCTCCACAGCAGGCCGCGTCCCCAGAGGAGGTAAACCAGAGTGCCCAGCGTTGCCAGGGAAGAGGCCGCGCCTTCATCAGACAAACGCCTCCTTTGATGCACAGGAGGGGAGTGCTCGTGCCTCCCCACCACCAGCCACTGCCCTTTCCAGACGCACACCCCACTCTCCCCGTATTTCTCCTCAAGGACTTCACAACCGAGCACAGAATCAGCAAGCCGCGGAGGTGATGGGAAGTTGGGGGGGGAGTAGAGGGGCCCCGAGGCACCGCCAGAGCCCCCTCCGGGACAGACGCGCAGCACGGGGAAGGGAGTCAGGCGGCAGCCTCGGTGGCGCACAGACCAGCGCGGCTCAGCCCACCGCGCCCCGGGCTGGCGAGGGCGGGGTGTCGCGGCTTTTGTTCCCAGGGACCTTCGCCCTCACCGGGAGAATCGGAGGGTGCGAGCGAACGCCCACAATGTCCTGGCTTGGAGAAGGTGAGAGGTGGCTGCGGGTGTCCGACCCCTCCCATCTCTCTCAACACAAAAGGGAGACGCAGAAATGTACAAAGTTTGCCTGTGGAGGGTGTTGTGCGACCCTGCATGTTGGGGTCGCACTCGGGCGGCAGCCCCGAGCAGCCGCGAAGAGGAAGGGAGGAGGAAGAAGGTCGGGCAGGGAAGGGGTGGTGGGGATGCGAAGAGAAGGTGAAACGGGGCGGAAAAGGCAAAGGGAAGCGGGGGGTGGAGGGTGCCCAGCTTCCCGAGCTGTCCCGACTCCTCCTCGCCAGGGCCCGAGAGAAAGGGAAGGGCAGCGATTAAGTGCCGGGGACAGGATCCAGGGACGCTGCGTTTTCGGTTTTCCCCACGTGCTCCCTCCCCCAATCTCTCATCTGGAAGTGTCTCGCCTCCCCCCGGCCCCCGAGTCAGGGACTGAGTCAGGGTCCGAACTCAGGACAGCCTCCTCCTCTTCTCGCCCCCGACTGGCGTGGACCCAGGGGCCCGACGCCTCACCCGCTCCCTCTCCGCTGGCCGGAGCGCGCGTCCCCAGGGCAGGGCTGGGCCGGAGGCGGGGATGCGCAGGGCGCCCGCAAGCGGGGGTGTTGGGCGCGGAGAGGAGTCCCCTCGACTGCCCCCCGGCTTCTCTGGATTAAAGACTCAGAGGGAGCGGGTCCCCTCCTCCCCCCCCCACCCCATTCCGAGGCGCGGCACCCACCTCCAGCGCCCGAGCAGTCCAGGCGGCCAGCAGGACCAGTGCCAAACCGGGCAGCATCGCGACCCTGCGCGGGGCACCGAGTGCGCTGCTGTGCGAGTGGGATCCGCCGAGCCCTTGCTCTGCCGGTGTCGCCGCCGCCGCCGCCGCCGCCGCCGTCTCCTGTGGCCCCGCGCTCGCGCTGCTCAGGGTGCTCTCTCCTACCGCTGCCGAGGAAACTGACGGAGCAGCAGCGCGGCGGCGGGGCTCGGAGCCCGGCGAGTCAGCTGATCCGGCCCAGCCCGCTCGGCACCCGAGAGAGACCCCTAGCGGAGCCGCCGGGGAGCTGCGCCCGCTCGGCCGGGAGGGGCCTGCGCCTCCGGCGCCCACAGGTGCGGCGACCCCGGCTCCCCCGGTTCCCCGAGCGCCTCCCCGGCCGCCTGCCGCCTGAACCCCACGAGCAGTAGGAGGGAGAGTCTGGGGCCAGGAGAGGGACGGCGGAGGATCAGGGAAAGGTGAGTCCTAGGACGTCTGGGATGCAGAAAAGTCGAGAGCGCTCTGCGCCGTTACCCGTGAGCTTGACTCATCCGACCCCGCAGGCCTCTCGGGGGTATCGTATAAAGGGCTGCTGCTGGGGTGCGTTTTTATCCGCATTTCGCTTTTTGTCTCGGTTTGAAGAGGTGGGGGAGGCGTTTCTGGAAGAGAATGTGAACAAGACAAGCTTCAAGGAAATAGGATTTCTTTGCTTGTAAAGGGAGCAAAAGTCTCATTTTTTTCCCGTCAAAAGCAACCACAAGTAACCTGGAATTTCTATCTTTAGACCGAACCGAAGGAGAAAGGCGCCGGACCTGGAGAAGAAGCAGTGACCTATTTACTTCTCCTTGAAAGAAGGTTTTTTTTTAAAAAAAAACTTTTTTGGTTTATTTTTTGTTTGTTTTTGTTTTGAGAAGGGGACGGTCATCTGAGTTTTTGTTGTTGTTGTTGTTGTTTTTAATCAGGCAGGGATGTAACATCATCTGAGATGTGGATGAAGTGAAAGTTAGGAGGGGAAGGGTCTGGAAAGATGATTCCCTTTAGACCCCCATACCTCAGAACTTCTGACCTCAAACTCTGTCCTTGTTCTTCCTCGTGTCTGTCCTAAATTACAGAAATCAGCCTTCTGGGAAGCCACTTTCTCCTAGGTTAAACACAAGCCATCCAATGCCGGGTTAGTATCCAGTGAGTCTAGAATGGGCTAGAACTGCCCAGATACATCTGCTCTTGACCTGAAGGAGCATCAGCCACCAAGGCACAGTCCAGAGTGGGGCTGGTGGGAGGGAAGGAAGCCATGGACTTCAGATGTGGGATCTTGGCTCAGCCAGGAGGATGCTGGCTTCTTTCCCAAGAAATCAGTATTTCTCTGCCAGCTCCGCTAGGTGTTGTCTTCTGTCTTTACTTACCAGGCATCCAAGCCTGACCCGTGGATTACTTTTTCCCCTTAATGACCTCTGAATGTCCTCAACAAATAATGACAAATATTTGTTACCGCGAGTCATTTGTTTACGTGCTTTATGTCATTCACTTCCCATGAATGTCAATGAGGCCCTTACTGTTATTATTTCCATTTATAAGTTAGGAAGGTGACACTAAGGATCTCCTTCCTAATCTGACAGCAAGTAAGTAACAAAAAGTTGGGACTGCAGGAGAGAAAAGCACCAGTGACAGCAAAACCCAGCTGCTTCCAAACACGTTTACCCACCACTACAATTCTGTCTGTCCCAGGTTTATAGGAACAATTGAAGGCATCTGAATGCAAATAGGAGTATGACTCAAAAATGTGGAGGGGATAGGATCAGCTCCAAAATTTGCAGGGTCCAGTGCAAAACGAAAAGGTGGGACATTTTGTTCCAAAATTAAGAATTTTAAGATGGCAACAGCAGAATGTTCAACCAAGCACAGAGCCCTCCTGAGCACGGGACCCTGTGTGACCCAACAGATTGCATGCCCATGGAACCAGGCCTGGGAAGGAGGAAGCAATTTTTAAGAGTAAGGGACTTTCGCTGAGCACAAAATTCAAAAATATAGAGGTGAGGTTATAACTATGAAAATATGAGTCCTTAGATTTGGCATTTTCCCTTCCCACTGTTGAAACATGCCCCTCCTCACCCATCCCTGGAAAAGATGTTCCCTAGGGGAAGATGACTAGCTGCTGACTGTGTCAGAATGAATGGACGTTCTTTACTTCTTCTCCCATTTCATCACCACTCAGAGATCCTGATGGTTTTTACTTTTCAGCCACTGCCTCTGTTCTGCGCTTTATGCTCTTTCCTGCCCTGAGGTATCTTCAGGAACCTCTGAGCAGTAAATACAAGAACATCTCTAGTTAGAACTATAAGCGCTGGGACAGGCACTGACCACCCATTGGCTGGAATCTTCACCACATTCCCAGCCCGGCCTCAAATGCCTCAGCTTGGGAGACATTCACTAGCTCTTCCAACAATGCATCCTGTCTTTGGGCTGCTCTGGTCACTAGAAAGTTCTTACCCCACTTAAAGCCCACTTCCCTTTCCTTTACCGTCCCACTCAGATGTCCTTGTTGCACCTCTGTGACCAAGCCAAGCCAGTCTTTTCCACACCACAGATCGTCACGTAAATAAAACCCGCAGTTTTCATGCTGCTTCTGCCTCAGCGTCCTGTCTCCACTTCCCTCAACAGGTGTATAGATGGCACAATGGCACCTGTTTCTGGTTCCTTCTGCACTCCTCTAAATGTGTTCCGGTTTGTGTCTTTTCACAGTTCTCCAAGGGTGCTGTGGCCACTGCAGCATGGAGGAGCCTGTTGCCCACCTCAGCCTGGGGGTGAGTGTTGCGTTGCATTGGGTGGACTCAGATTGGTCACATTTGCTCCCAAATCTCCCGTCTGTTTTATGCAGAGTGCTGCTGAGTTGCATCTCTGTCATCTTGTGTTTAAGGTGTTATCTGTGCCCTGCAGATATCACCGAAAGCAATCTTTTTGTTATTAAGGTATAGTAGATGTGCAATATTATGTTTCAGGTGTACAGTATAGTGATTCATAATTTGTAAAGGTGGTTATACTCCATTTATAGTTATTATAAAATATTGGCTATATTCCCTGTGTTGTACAATATATCCCTGTAGCTTATTTATTTTTATCTAGTAGTTAAAAATACTTAGTAGTTAAGTAGTTAAGTAGTTAAGTAGTTCTTCTTAATCCCCTGCCCTATCTTGCCCCTCCCTCTTTCCATCTCCCCACTGGTAACCACTAGTTTGTTCTCTTTATCTGTGAGTCTGTTTCTTTTTTGTTACATTCACTGGTTTGTTTTACTTTTTAGATTCCACATATGGGTGATATCATGCAGTATTTGTCTTTCTCTGTCTGACTTATTTCACTTAGCATAATACCCTTCAAGTCCATCCATGTTGTTGCAAATGGCAAAATTTCTTTCTTTTTTATGGCTGAGTAATATTCCATTGTGTGTATATACCACATCTTCTTTATCCATTCATCTGTTGATGGGCACTTAGGTGGCTTCCATATCTTGGCAATTGTAAATAATGCTTCTATGAACGTTGGGGTGTGTGTATCTTTTTGAATTAGTGTTTTCAGTTTTTTTGGATATATACTCAGGTGTGGAATTGCTGGATCATATGGTAGTTCTATTTTTAGTTTTTTGTGAAACCTCCATAGTACTGTTCTCCACAGTGGCTGCACCAGTTTACTTCCCACCAACAGTGTACAAGGGTTCCATTTTCTCCACAACCTTGCCAACACTTGTTATTTGTATTTTTTTGATGGCAATCATTCTGCCAGGTGTGAGGTAATATCTCATTGTGGTTTTAATTTGCATTTCTCTGTTAACTAACGATGTTGAACATCTTTTCTTGTGCCTTTTGGCCATCTGCATGTCTTCTTTGGAAATGTGTCTGTTCAGGTCTTCTGCCCATTTTTTAATCAGATCATTTGTTTTTTTGATGTTGAGTTGTATAAACTATTTATATATTTTGGATATTAACCCCTTATTGGTCATATCATTCACAAATACTTTCTCCCATTCTGTGGGTGTGTGTCTTTATGTTTTGTCAGTGGTTTCCTTTGCTGTGCAAAAGCCTTAAATTTAATTAGGTCCCATTGTTTATTTTTGCTTTTATTTCCTTTGCTTTAGGAGTCAGATCCGAAAAAAATATTGCTACAATTTATGTCAAAGAGTGTTCCGCCTATGTTTTCTACTAGGAGTTTTGCAGTTTCCACCAAAAGCAGTCCTAACCTGAGCCAGAAGGTGGGCCCTGTATTAGTCTGCTAGGGTTACCATAACAAAGTATCACAGTCTGGGTGGCTTAAGCAACAGAAAATTATTTTCTTGTAGTTCTGGAAGCGAGAAGTCCATGATCAAAGTGTCCATAAGTTTGATTTCCTCTGGGGCCTCTCTCCTTTGCTTGTAAATGGTCACATTCTCCCTGTGTCTTCACATGGTCTTCTCTCTGTGTATATCTGTGTGTTAATTCCCTCTTCTAAGGATACCAGTCATATTGGATTAGGGCCCACCCTAAAGACCTCATTTTAACTTAATTACCTCTTTAGAGACCCTATCTCCAATTATAGTCATTTTCTGAGGTACTGGGGGTTAGGACTTCAATATATGAATTTGGGGCAGGGGGAGGGGCACACAATTCATTCTATAACAGGTGCTCATTTAGAGCAGCTAGGACTTGTTCTATAATCCTGTCACTAATCTTTGACATTTATTACCAATGATCAGTGGTTCTTCTGCCCTTTTCAATTGGAAGATCATTCAGCTCAACAGAAAAAAGTAGAAATTTAGGGGACTTCCCTTGTGGTCTAGTGGTTAAGACTGTGCTTCCAATGCAGGGGGCACGGGTTTCATCCCTGGTCAGGGAACTAAGATCCCGCATGCTACTGCAGCTCAACCAAAAAAAAAAAAGGAAGAATTCTGCTTTTTCTCCCTCCCATGCTGCATCATGATCCCCAACAGCTACCTTAACCAAGATCATCTAGTTCTGAAAGTAAATAAAATGTTCTTTTACATTTTTCCTTAGATATTGTTATCAAAGCCTAAGTTTATAATGACAATTAAAATCTATATTAGTTTGCCAGGGCTGCCATAACAAAATACCACGGACTGGGTGGCTTAAGCAACATAAATTTCTTTTCTCACAGTTCCAGAAGGTAGAAGTCCATCGAGGTGCTTGCAGGGTTGGATTCTGAGGCCTCTCTCCGTGGCTTACTTATGGCCACTCTCTTGCTGTGTCCCCACTGGGTTTTTCCTCTATGCCCACACATGCTTGGTGTCTCTTTCTATATGTCCTAATAACCTCTTCTTATAAGGACATTGGTCAGATTGGATTAGGGTTCCACTCCAATGACCTGATTTTAAGTTAAGTATCCCTTTAAAGCCCTATATCCCTCATACAGTCACGTTCTAAGGTACTGGGAACTAGGATTCAACATATGAATTTGGGGGGAACACAATTCAGTCCGTGTCAGAACCCCTAACATTATGCTCACATTTAAGCTACTCTCCTATCTGTTCTTGAGAGTGGATTCCTGCCACCTTTTATTCACGTCCTTTCGAAACCAGCCTGCTTCCTAGGTAACCAGAGTGGTTTCTTTAGCTGCCTCCTGGTTGAATATTTGGATAACTTGGTCACTCCGGACTTCCAATAGTGTTATAAATCATGGTACCTTCTAGAGAGGTGCTGCCTTGCTGAGTATTAGCTGTGATGGCAGATACTGTGACATATTTGAGCATTGCAGATGCTTCACAACCTGTCTTCCCTTCTAGAAATTCATGCCGATTCCTCTCTGTGGACAGACCAGAAGTGGATCTTGAGTTGCATTCTCTCTCATCTCTTTTTACCTTCTCTGAGATGGAGGGAATTATATATTTCTTTATCTTGACTACAGCCTTCAATATCCACAGACGTCTAAACTGTACATGGCATTCAAGCTTTTCATGATAAAATTCTTTCTCACAATAATGGGTACAGTTTTTCACATAATAAGATTTTCTTTCTTTTTAATAAACAGACATAAAGAAAATTTTAAATGAATAATTAACCCTTAACATACCTGTATTTAACTGCACATAGCTAACATACCTTCACCTATACAGAAGATGCAACATTTTATTTGCCCTGTTTCTTAAGTTACTGCTTCATTCATGGGTCTTTACTTCACTAATGCAACTGTGAAGTGTTCATATATCTTCAAACAATACAACACCTTAAAAATCAGTCCTCTGCAATCACTACACAAAACTACTTCAGAGACAGCCTTCAGATTCAAATAAGAGATAGTTTAGAAATAAGTGTATTTCAGTAGTAACTCTATGGAACAATAATATTAAATGTTTAGCCAGAGACCACTATTGGCAGCTGGTTTACATAACTTGTTTGAAGAATGATGGTAATTCCAAAGTTGCCGCAAGGACTCATTTAAAAGAATATTCCTATATTTTATGGAATAACAAGGAATAACAAGAGTGGAGAAAAAAGTAGACCATACATGCCAATCCCAGAGGTAAGAAGTGAGAAAATCAATCCAGTAGCAGGGAGATTTAATGGAGCCCATACAGGCATTACACCGGTTTGCTTCTTTAGAGAACTTTAGTAATAGAGCAGCAGTATGCGATGGTGTAAAGGACTCAGGCTTTGAGAAACCTTGACGACTACATCTCAGTTTTGGATATAGTTGTGGAACCTACCAGAGCCTTAGTTTCTAAAATGCATCCCCTCACCAGGTTGTGTGACAAACTGAGAAGGTGGCCAGCACAGTGCTTAATTTATAATAGAAGTCAGTTTTTTTTTTTTTTTTTTTTGCAGTATGCGGGCCTCTCACTGTTGCGGCCTCTCCCATTGCAGAGCACAGGCTCCGGACGCACAGGCTCAGCAGCCATGGCTTATGGGCCTAGCCGCTCCACGGCATGTGGGATCTTCCCGGACTGGGGCACGAACCCGCGTCCCCTGCATCGGCAGGCGGACTCTCAACCACTGCGCCACCAGGGAAGCCCAGTTCTCTTTTCTTGAGAGAGCAGTTCACCTGAGTGACCGGGACAGTCCTGACTTTGATGTTGCATTGATCTTGCCAGGGGCTGTCAGTGAGCGCAGTGACTGTCAACCCAGTGTTACTTAGGTGGATCCCCAAGTAATGTGTGGCTAATAAAAGTTCCATATTTGTGAGTGATTTACTTTTTTGACACAGAAAGGAGAGCAGACTCAAGGTTACTCTTTTATCAGGCTGCTCATTTGTATTCCAATAATGTAGGCTTAGGCAATATGCTCAGAATTAGGAAAAACCTTCACCACTCCCCAGGGCCTGTGCCAGGTACGTGAAAGACAGGCATCCTGTCTGCAGGTGGCACAGTGCTTGGAAAGGCTGCCTGCCAGAGGTGCTGAGAGGACTAAATGGGGCTGGCCACCTCCTGCAGGATGGAGGACCATATCATGTGATCAAGAAGAGTCACTGCCCAGAGCAGCCGCTGGAAGTCACAGCTCTCAGTAGGATTGCTGTGGCCTGTGTCATTCAACATTGGTGACAAACGTTGAGGCTGAGGGCTGTTATGCTCCAAGGCAACTAGACCTCTTTGTCTCCATACATCATGCCTAGGGATTGTCCTTCATGGTTTCCTTTTTAAAGAGAGAGAAGTTCTAGAGTCTTTGATGAGTTAAGGCTGTAGCCAGAGAAGTGTTACCTAAACCAAAAATGATTGGGAAGATTCCAGGCAGATAAAACTTGAGTATTCCTGAACACATTTCCTAAATAAACAATATCCTGAATGACAAAACAAACAAGCAAACTGGGCTTCCCCGGTGGCGCAGTGGTTGAGAATCTGCCTGCTAATGCAGGGGACACGGGTTCGAGCCCTGGTCTGGGAGGATCCCACATGCCGTGGAGCAACTGGGCCCGTGAGCCACAACTACTGAGCCTGCGCGTCTGGAGCCTGTGCTCTGCAACAAGAGAGGCTGCAATAGTGAGAGGCCCGCGCACCGCGATGAAGAGTGGCCCCCGCTTGCCACAATTAGAGAAAGCCCTCGCACAGAAACGAAGATCCAACACAGCAAAAATAAATAAATTAATTAATAAATTGCAAAAAAGAAAACACACACACAAACCAACTACCAAATAAATAAAAGCTTCACAGTCATTTGTCCCTAAGTAAACACCCCAACTTTGCTATATCCAACTTTGCTATATCCCTCAATTAATATTTTCTGTCCTAGGTGTAATTTATTCCAGTTAAACTGGAATAAATATACTCCTAGGAATGAAAGTGTTTGGTATTGGTGGATCAATCAAAATTTTTTACACTTCCACTGTGGATGGAGTAAAAAACTGATACATTCACTCCCCTTAAAGAGCTTATGTTTATGTGAGAAAAATATCCGGGGGAATAAAAGCCATAGTGAATGGTGACTGTAATTAACAATACTGTACTGTGTATTTGAAAGTTGCTGCGAGAGTAGATCTTAAAAGTTCTCATCACAAGAAAAAAAAAATTGTAACTATGGTGGTGAGGGATATTAACTTATTGTGGCGATCATTTCACAATATATCCGTATATCAGATCATTCTTATACACTTAAAACTAATACAATATGTCAATTACCTCAATTAAAAAAATTTTTTTAAATAGTGAAAACCATACATCAGTAAGTACAACTTGAGTGTATATATATGAATTCATCAGAAGAAAAGTAGAATCATAGACCTGTAGTATTGGAAAGGGTTAATCTGGGACATCAGGAAGAGGTTTTATTTTTTTTGTAGGGGATTTGATATCACCATAAAAAGGGAAGAAAAAGGGGCAAGAAGGAAAATGTCTTAAGGAAGGGTTATGCGAATACATCAAGAGTGTTCCTGATGGGGCTGTTAGGTGGGAGTTAGCTGCAGGGAGGTGTTCATGTTTGGGGAGCTGGGGAACTTCGGTCAGATGGACTGGACTTCGGTAGGCTGCTTGCTGCTCACTACAGGTTTCCTCATCAATCGGACATATCCTCACATTTCTAGAGAAAGGTCTGTCAGTGGGGAAGTGGTAGGGTAATTTGGAGGATGAAAACGTTGCAGTTGGGAAGAGTGAGAAGGGAATGCCAGATGTTCCAGGTGTGACCATAAAAAATGTGTGAGGACATCATGGTAGGACACTATGACTGATAAGGCGTCAGGATTACTGTGTGCCAAGCTGGGGACTTTACACGCAGGATCTCAGGGAATACTTGTCAGTTGTGTTGGGGTGACCCTCCATGTCACAAATGAGGAAGTGAGAGGGGTTCAATCAGCCAAAAAGGGATGGAAGAGGGAGACACCTGTTCTGTCTTACCTGGACATCACTGATGATGGGTTTTTTTTTTAATGAGGGAAATCATAAATTAGATTCTTTGTGTGTTTGTTTGTATTTAGGGGTCAGAAGTACGTACAGTAAGAAGTACCTGAAGTGTGACAAATAAAAACAAGGGAAGGCGAGTGAGAGATGAACACTGGAGGTATGACTGTGGCTGTTGTCTGTGACAATTGATGATTTATCCCCAGCCGATGAGCTGTTGATGATTCCGATGAAGTTAAAAAAAGAAGATATGTTTTTGTGTTTGCTTATAAGAACCAAATAGTCACTTGGAGGTTTACTGTTTGTGAGATGAACCCTAGATACCCCTGTAAATGCAGTGTGAGAAAGAAGTGAGCTGTATTTCTATCTCGAGATTATTTTCCAATACAGGAATGCATTGGAATAGTCCTTTCTGAAAAATGAAGAGCATTATCACCTAGCACAGTTTCCAAACTGTACCGTGGAACCCTAGTACGGCAGCATGTTACTATTTGTTGCGTTCATACATACAGGAAAAGAGTCTGTAATCAAATAAGTTTGAGAAATAAGCAGTTAAATAAAATGAAGCAAATATCTTTTCTTTAGAATGCCTACAACCGCTTACAATGCTGCTTTGCATTTTGAATTTTAAAGAGGGTATCTCCTAATGCTGAATCCCGCCCCCCTCCCCTGCTTTTGTTTTGTTTGCTGCGTGGACTCCTGGTACCAGTGTTGCACAAAGCAAGCTTTAGGGAACTCTGCTTTGAAGGCATTCTAATAGACTCTCAGATTTTTTTTTTTATTTATACCCTTGCAGAAATGAAGGTTTATAGTGTACATTTTCACCAAAGCAGATGGGTTCTTTCCCCTGAAAGGTGTTTCCACACATGACCTTGAAGATAAATTAATAAAGGAAAAAAAAAGTAGAAATATTAGGCTGACAGACGTTTTAAAGTAGGGCATAACAGATGCCATAAAAAGCATTCTGAAAGTTTAAAGTAGGAGTTAAAATGTGTGTTATATGGAAGATACCGGATTAGAGTCTTTGAATATTTATAATACAAATGTGCAAGTATATGACCAGCTTCTTCCCAGTTTGGGAGAGAAATGGGACAGAATCCAATTCACATGTGAGACTGCTTCTCTGTAAATTTTCTTACGTGAAAAGGAGGAGGTATTGCTAAGTTTACAAAGGTAAGGCTCAGGATAAGACTTGAGTTGACTGCACTGCCTTTAATCTTTCGGGATAGGGGCCCTTAAGAAGTGTCTAGGACCTCTATGCAGATGGGTGAAGAGTTCCAGGAAGGAGAGTTGAAGGAGACAGCTACTGGATTAATTTTAAGAAGCTTTTGCTGAAATTTCTCATAAAGTATACATGGAAAGCAAAGGCATAAGGAGATACAGAACTCTCTGGGTCAAAAAAATAAATCTGAACTTCCATCGTTTTTCTCTGTTAGTCTTTACTGAAAAATTCATTTACCATTAATGGTGTCAAGGGGCCCTGTCAGCCCTCATTATTGTACCAAAAAGAATAAGGAAAAGGCTTAGGGAGCCCAGTCTGAAAAGGAATGTTGTCATTTCTGTTTTTTCAACTCTCAGTAAAAACAGGTTCTGTTATCTAAACCTCATGGGACCAAGGGTCCAAATAATCCACCTTGTTCTGGTGAGTTTGTGAAGCCTGGGAAGAGATACTGATGAAATAAAAAGGGAAACCAGGCAGATCTGCTTTCTTTCACAGAGGAAGAGTAAAATAAGATGGAAATAAACGGGGACAAGGGTGAAAACACAGATCTTGGTCTCAGGTAATTCTAGAGTTGGAGCATCTACCCTGGATTAAATCTTGGAGAATATAAAATTTGGTACTCATTTGGGGCCTACATAAGAAAACAGGTCACAGATTTGCTTAAAGTCCATTGTACCATTTCAATCCCAACTACTTGGAAGCTACTGGGAATTTTTTTAAAAAATCAGATTTGGTCAACAATGCTGGGTACTTTTCCACCGAAATCTCTAAAGAGCCCCCAAAGCCACATGCAGTGCGTGCCTAGCAGGAGGTAGACCAAGATGTTAGATACGGAGCTGGAATAACTCAAGTCTTTACTGCTGCCTTATTAGTCTCAGTTCAACACCTGGGAAACATCCACAAGAGATGTTTTTCAGTCAAGATGAAGCAGCTCAGGCAAGCACAGCAATGCGCATTCACTCACAGGCTTACTTCTGTTTGGAATTAGTCTTCAGTGATAATCGTTCCATGTATGATTGAGTCTCCAGGAACCACAGCACAGCACACCCCAGTGTTTTATTAGTCCCTTGGGAGTGAGAAGCAGTTTTCTGTATAAGTAGCAGTTTCATCCCGATTTTTCAAGCTTGGAGCACCCTCACCTTTCACACCCTTGAAGAGATGTTGGATGACTGGCCCAGAGGAACTTGTTCTCTCATTTCTGAATTCCTCTGGTAAGAAAGAATTTGATTTAACATGATTTTCCTTCAATCCAAACGTGCCAGCGTGCCTCGTCCCCCTCCCATGATACCCTGTGACCGTCTTTCATCGCAACTCTCTTCCAGTTTCTAAGATCTGAAAAAGAACCTAGAATTACAGTGTTTAGAACAGAAGGGACATAGTACTCATCTAGGCCAAACTTTTATTTATTTATTCATTCATTTTTATATGCAAATTATTTTTTACATTTTTATTTTAAATATTGGACTATAGTCTGTTTACACAGTTGTGTTAGTTTCAGGTGTACAGCAAAGTGATTCAGTTATACATATACATATATCTATTCTTTTTTTTTTTTTTTTTTTTTTGCGGTACGCGGGCCTCTCACTGTTGCGACCTCTCCTGTTGCAGAGCACAGGCTCTGGACGCGCAGGCTCAGCGGCCATGGCTCACGGGCCCAGCACCTCCGCGGCATGTGGGATCTTACCAGACCAGGGCACGAACCCATGTCCCCTGCATCGGCAGGTGGACTCTCAACCACTGCGCCACCAGGGAAGCCCCATATATCTATTCTTTTTCAAATTCTTTTCCTTTAGGTTATTACAGGATACTGAGCAGAGTTCCCTGTGCTATACATCAGGTCCTTGTTAGTTATCGATTTTAAATACAGTAATGTGTATATGTCGGTCCCAAACTCCTAATTTGTACCACCCCCCCACCTTTCCCCTTTGGTAACCATAAGTTTGTTTTCTATGTCTGTGGGTGTATTTCTGTTTTGTAAATAAGTTCATAGGTATCATTTTTTTTAGATTCCCCATATAAGAGGTATCATATGGTATTCGTCTTTCTCTGTCTGACTTACTTCACTTAGTATGATAATCTCCAGGTCGATCCATGTTGCTGCACATGGCATTATTTCATTCTTTTTTTTTTTGCGGTACGCGGGCCTCTCACTGTTGTGGCCTCTCCTGTTGCGGAGCACAGGCTCCGGATGGACGCGCAGGCTCAGCGGCCGTGGCTCACGGGCCCAACCACTCCGCGGCATGTGGGATCCTCCCAGACTGGGGCACAAACCCATGTCCCCTGCAGCGGCAGGCGGAATCTCAATCACTGCGCCACCAGGGAAGCCCTATTTCATTCTTTTTAATGGCTGAGTAATATTCCATTGTGTATATGTACCCAAGACTTCAATTTAGTGAGGACTTACTGGTGACCCAGAGAAGTGAAGTATCTTGCCTACAGTTGTGTGACAATTTATTGGCAAAGCTTGGCCCTCGTCTCCCTGATTTCCCATTCTCATTTTATCTTGTGATACTTCCCAGACCTGGCAATCTCACCAGACCTGAGTCATGAAAACAGTCGGGCACTGAGACCAGCCATACTTTGTGAAGTGGTGCTGTTTTTCCTCATCTAAAGTTGATTTATCTTTCTAGAATCTTGGAGTTGGAACCCAAGTTAAAAATCACCTGTTTATTCCACTCGTGAACGCAGGTATCTTGCCTGCAATATTCTTGAGGTAATTAACTTGGTTTCTGGTAATTACTTGGTTAAGTAAAATAAGGTTGCTGCTTCCTTATTTTCTATGATTGGGAGCCATCTTCTGGAAGCATAAATGTTTCACTGGAATTTTTTTTGTTGTTATATTGAGCTAAAATTTACCTTCTCTTCAGTTCTAACCGTTGGTCCCAACTTGGCCAAGTGGAGGAATGCTAAATGCAAAGAGTGAGTTCAGGGTCATCCACAGGACACTCCTCCAGAAGTTTTAGGTCATTTATTCCCAGTGTTCCCTTAGGCCTCTCTTCTCTTTTCTAATCAAAACATTTGATTTTCTGAACAGTGGCTTATAGGATATCATTGCCAGATCCCTTATGATGCTGAACTTTAGAGGTATTCCTTTCTGCAAATGAATATATTTTATTTATTGATTCATTCAGCAAATACTTAATGAGCACCTATTAAGTGGAGGGAGATCAAAGAAAAACAAGCAGGTAAATAAGAAAATATATAGTGTGGTAAATAATGATACAGGCTATGGAGACAAATTAAGAAGAATCAAGGGGAGATGGAGAATCTGTGTGTAGTTAGGAGGTCTGAGGCTTGGTATAGGAATAACCTCACTGATAAGGTGACATTCATGTGCACATGAAAAGGAGTTGAGAGAAGAGGAGGGCTTGCAACTGTTTTGGGGCAAGAGGATTCAAACATGAAGAATAGCTCCTGAAGCAGGAATAAGCCTGACTGTTGGAAAAGCAGCAGGATGACTCCTGAGGCCCTAATGTAGAGAATGAGGGAGGATAGTGGTAGGAAGTGAGGTCACAGAGGTTGTTACAGGCTGAATTGTGTCCCTACTCCCTAAAAATTCATATTATGAAGTCCTAAGCCCCAGTACCTCTGAATATGACTGTATATGGAGATAGGGTCTTTAAAGAGGTAATTAAGTTAAAATGAAGTTCTTAGGGTGGGTTCTAGTCCTATATGACTGATATCTTTATATAAAGAGGAGGTTAGGACACGGATGCACACAGATGGAAAACCATGTGAGGACACGAGGAGAAGGTGGCCATCTAGAAACCAAGGAGACAGGCCTCAGAAGAAACCAACCCTGGGGACCCTTTGATCTTGGACTTCTAGCCTCCAGAACTGTGAGAAAATAAATTTCTGTTGTTTAAGCCACCCAGTCTGTGATGCTTTGTTATGGCAGCCCTAGCATACTAATACAGAGGTGAAAAGGGCCAGATAATGTAGGACCTTGAAAGCCATTGTAAGTACTTTGAGTGCAACAGGAGCCAATTTGAGGCTTTGCAGAGAGTAAGGGCGTGATTTGTCTCCTGTTTTAAAGGGATCACTCTGGCTTCTGTATTGAAAGTTGTCTATAGCGAGTCAAGGGCAGAGGAAGGAAAGTCAGGTAGGAAGTTATTGCAAAAATTTATATGAGGGTGGGAGATGGTAATATGAGAGAAGTTTTGGAATATATTTTGAAGTTTGAGCCAAGCTGATTTTCTCATGGATTGCCTTTGTGATGTGGAAGAGAAAAGACTCCAGGATGACCCAAAGCTTTTGTCCAAAGCAATGGGAAGAATGGGGTTAACGTGCACAGAGATAGGAAAGACTGTAGGAGTAGCAAGTTTTAGAGGGAGGACAGGTGTTAATGGGGAAGTCCAGGAGTTTAATTTTGGACACATTAAATATAAGGTATTTAGAGTAAATACGGCACCAAGTGTTGGTGGAATAGGGCTGACAACTAGAATTATGAACAAAAGCAGGGGTCTTTTGCAAGAGAGACTGACCTGGAAGTATGCTATTGCTTGCTCAGCTAGAGCAAGAATTTAAAAGCTCCCTCTTCAGGCAGACGACCTGAGTGGTCTCAGACCCAGGAGAACTCTGTCATCGTGCAGGCCATTAGGGCAGGATTCTAAACAGGAGTCTCACATCACTGTTCGACACGAACACCAGATTGTATTGTCTTTATCAGACAGTCCATTCTCTCCTTCTTTATTCTCTCTCTTTTACTGGTTTTATGTATTTCTCTCCACCACACTAGACTTCAAGGACACAAATTGGTGAATAGAGCACAGATCTTGTAAATCACACATGTACCTTACACCTGGCTCTGTCAGTTCCCACATAGTGACACCATGGCAATTAGCTAAGCTCTGTCCCATATCTTCCTCTGTAAAATGAGATAATACAACCTACGTCCTGGGGTTTTGGTGAGGCTTAGAGATGACATATGCTAAGCGCTTGGCACATAATGGGCATGCAATAAATGCCGACTTGGTACTGATACTATGGATGTGGCTTGGACAGGGACTTTTCTATGGTTCGGCTGCTTATACACGACAGCAAAAAAGAAGAGTTCACCGTGCAGTAGCGGACTAAAACAGGCTAAGTGTTAATGAGCTCTGACTGGGGCCTTGGAAATTGACTGGGTAGAAATGAAGTCCTTAATATGGAACATCTTCAGCAAATGCCTGAAATGAATTGGATCTCATTAACATACTGGGAGGATTCTTATGGGCAGCCTTTAGTCTGAGATGTTTTCAGCATTCTCTCTCTGTCTCTCTCCCCCCGCCTTCATTTTAATTTTTTTATTATTATTTTTTTCTTGTGGTACGCGGGCCTCTCACTGCTGTGGCCTCTCCCATTGCGGAGCACAGGCTCTGGGCGCGCAGGCTCAGCAGCCATGGCTCACGGGCTCAGCTGCTTCACGGCATTTGGGATCTTCCCGGACCAGGGCACGAACCCGTGTCCCCTGAATCGGCAGGCAGACTCTCAACCACTGCGCCAACAGGGAAGCCCCCCCCCACCGCCGCCGCCGTCGCCTTCATTTTTAAACAGCTTTACTGAGGTATAATTTACATATCATACAATTCACCCCAAAACATAAGTGAAGTGTACAATTCAGTGGATATTAGAATATTTACAGATATGTGTAGCTATCATCACAGTCAATTCATCACCTCTAAAAGAAACTCCATAACCGTTAGCTGTCACATCCCCTACACTTCCTCCCCGTGCCCTAAACAGCCGTTAATCTACTTTCTGTCTCTATAGTTTTCCCTGTTCTGGACATTTCATATGACTGGAATCATATAATATGTGGTCTTATGTAGCTAGCTTCTTTCATTTATAATAATGTTTTCAGGGTTTCTCTATGTGGTAGCATGTATCAGTACTGTATGGCCAAACAATATTCCATTGTATATATACATACTACATTTTATCGATGTCTCGGTTGGTGGACATTTGGGTTGTCTCCTGTCTTTTGGCCATTATGAATACTGCTGCTATGAGCATTAATGTATATTTTTTTGTATGTGTGCAGACACAAGTTTTTATTTCTCTTAAGTATATACTTAGGGGTAGAATTGCTGGATTTCAGCCTCCTCTTTATACTCATCACTGGGAAGGTTAAGAATTAGTGATTCTACCATCATCTCCCTGAAACACTTTCCTGTGACAGTCCTAAATTTTCTGCATTTTATTCACTTAGTTAATAATTACTGAGAAATTACTGCAAATCAGGTAACATTTTAGGCACCAGGCAACTTTGGTGGGCTCTTTGGGTTCTAGACTCTTCAAGATCTAGATGGAACCTGACAGTAGGGTAATTACTTTTTTTTTTTTTAATCTATTTATCTGCGACTGTGTTGGGTTTTCATTGCTGCGTGCGGGCTTTTCTCTATTTGCGGTGAGCAGGGGCTATTCTTCGTTGCGGTGCGCGGGCTTCTCATTGCGGTGGCTTCTCTTGTTGCAGAGTATGGGCTCTAGGCACCTGGGCTGTAGGAGTTGTGGCTCGAGGGCTCAGTAGTTGTGGCTCGTGGACTCTAGAGCACAGGCTCAGTAGTTGTGGCACACGGGCTTAGTTGCTCCGCGGCATGTGGGATCTTCCTGGACTAGGGCTCGAACCCGTGTCCCCTGCCTTGGCAGGCAGATTCCCAACCACTGCGCCACCAGGGAAGCCCAGGGTAATTACTTTTATCTGTAGAAAATGTAATTGAAGACTACCTTATGCAGGAAAGCAAAAATAGCACTTAACCTGCATCTTTCTTGATTACCTAAATAAACATCATCATTTTTCTTTTTTTTTTTTTTTTGCGGTACGCGGGCCTCTCACTGTTGTGGCCTCTCCCGTTGCGGAGCACAGGCTCCGGACGCGCAGGCTCAGCGGCCATGGCGCACGGGCCCAGCAGTTCCGCAGCATGTGGCATCTTCGCGGACCGGAGCACGAACCCGTGTCCCCTGCATCGGCAGGCGGGCTCTCAACCACTGCACCACCAGGGAAGCCCAATATCATCATTTCTTAGCTCCTCTTATAAAAACTGTCCATAACCTCTTATAGAAGCGTGTGTTCACACTGCTTATTTATACATTGATATTTGTGTTCATTAATCTCCTCATCCATTCATTCCATACAAATTTAGTAAGCACCTACACTCAATCATTATACTATACTTAGTTGATATAAAGATAAGACACGCACTGCTCTTTGGAGAGAAATATACAAAAATAGGTTGTTATAATACACTGTGGTATTGCTGAGATGTTCCTAACCCATTTTGGGGTTCCTGGGGAAGGCTTCCTGAAAGGTGAAAATGTACAGCATGGATATAGAGACAGGCCAGGGTAAGGTGGGGAACTTTCTAGGAAGAGGGAACAGTGAAAGGAGATACAGAAATAAGAAATATCATGGTACAAGTAGTTTAGAATTGCTGGGTCATAAAGTGCATCTGAGATAAAGAATCTTCACAGGGAAAATATAATTACTTAATATGTAGCCTGCCAGTGGGAATGAATGATTATGCAATAATTTACAACTGCCCGATAAATAGCTGTGTGACATAAGATAAGCCATTAACATCTCTGTGCCTCATTTGTTATGAAATGTTGAGTGGGAAACAGATTTCATGAATATCTCTTTTCTAAAGTGACACATAAATTGCTAAAAAGAAAGTCTTAAAGAACATTCTAATGTTGTCCCAAATACAGCCAAGTCCTGGAAAGATAGACCTATACGAGATAAAGGAGGTATGTCATAGATAAGATTCCAGATTAAACAGATTGAAGAACTCTGCAAAAAGGAAACAGATGAATTTCAGACCTGGCTTGGTGCCCCGGTTGTGCTGACTGCCTACAGAAGAAAATTCCCAAGCCCCAAATTCAAGTCTGCACTTATCCTTCCCAAACTCCACCCTCCGTGATTCATGAAAAGGGCACAACTATTATCTGACCTGAAATCCTCTCCTAATACTTGTTTTGGAATTTTGGATGCGCCTCTGCAGATTGTGGATTGTGAGCCTATGTAGCTATCCCATAGTATTCACAGTACTCATTTCTTCACAAAGTGGTTGCTGTGTTCTCCTGTGAAATTTGGCTATTCCTAGGTCTTCAAGATGATATATGGGGCTCTATCAGGGCCTGCATCACATTTTATTCTTATATGTATTGCTAGCAGTGGTCACTGGTTCCCCTTTTCCTTTTAGAAAGCTATACATTGTTATCTTTGACCTTCATTTGCTGCTTCTAGCTCAAGGCAGCCATACAACAAGCAAATAGAAGAGAAAGAGCCTGACACTCCAAGTGCCACAGCAACACTTTAAGTTGGGTTTGTGCCAGCCTCCAGAGCCTTTGCCATCATACTTTACTCCATATTGCTAAAGTAGCAAGGGAGACCAGGGGGTAACCTTGGTGCCCATATGGAACTGTCCCCAAACACAGGCTGTAAATGCACAGAAGCACAAGAAGGAAGGAGAAGGGCTGTTGCCAATTCTTCCATCCAGTTGGTCCACCTGAGAGGTAGTCTAGTCTTGCTTCTTTAATAGTCAATCCTGTGAAAGAGGAACAAGCAATCTATGACATGGAAAATGAACAGGGAAGAAGGCATGATGAAACCTGCAAGACATTGTATGTAAGGGGCATAGAAAGAAGAAATGGAGACACACTGTGCTATTAGAGAACAGGTGTCAATTAAGTAACTAAAGTCTATGGTTCCCAAGTTGCTCTAAGATCATATATTGCTCCTTGGGAAGGGCCATTGCTAAAGTGGGTCCGTTGCCATTAATGAAGGGAGACCTTACCCTGGTGAAAGGAAAACTCCCACCTGTGCTGGTAAATCTGCTGTTGACTTACGTGGCACAGAAGCTTTTGGAATTACTACCATTTGTGACATAAAAATTTGAGTCATTTAAATTTTTTTCTTTTATGAAATAAAAATTTGCATAATCTAATGAAATTTCCACAGTAGCTATTATTCATGGAATGCAATTTCCAGCACTGAATCCCTAGGATAGGCTGCATTTGGAATTTAAAGTTTTATTACAAGCACCATTTAAGCTTTCTGTTTTCATCCGCTTTGTAATTTTTTAGTTGTCCAGTGGTGGGCTACCAAATCACTGCAATTTTATTCAGTAAAATGTCTACCTATTGAAAACATAGTTCATGTATGTATTACTAAGACAATAAAACAACCACCAAGCCATAGGAAGTTCTTTTTTTTTTTTGGGGGGGGTCAAATTAAATATCAGGAAAAAACCCTCTGGGAGGCTTGCATGCCCACACCCAGCTACTATGTGTGTTAGCTGCTAAAAGCCACAGCTGCTCCATTTGATAAAGAATTGACCTCCATAGATGGGACCCACCTTCCCGGACGTTGCCTGGAGGGAAACAGCCTTCACCCCCAACCAGGAGCAGCACACACCCACTTGACCGATAAGGAAATATGAACGTCCAGCTCCTTTGCCTCAAGGTGGGACAATGTTTGTGGGTGTCACTCTTGTTCCAAAACTATGGGATCAGGCTGAGACTAGACTTCAGCTGAAACCACATCTTTGCTTTGCTTTCCCCCTCTGTCCTATCCTGCTTCCTTCACTTCCTTACAAGTTTCTTCTGAAACACTCCCTCAAAGAATCAGTAACATAAGGATCCTTATCTCAGGCTCAGCTTCTTGGAAACTCAAACAAAGACTATGTGAAAACGCTCACTAGTCCCAAAGTAGGATAACTATTGAAAAATGTTAAAATAAAGTGATACAAACCATTTTCAGAAAAAGGACAATTACAAAGTAATAAAGGATATCCATTTAAATATATAAAAATATGCATTGATGTTTGGAAATTTTGACATGCAATGACAGAGTAATGTGAAAATTGTATGCAATTATTGACATTCAATTAATAGAAGCATAGAAAGTCAAAGGTTAGCCATAGATGACTCCTGTCGAGAACACATGTGTATGTCCATGAACCTGTATTTAATGGCCATAACCTTGTCAGCTACATCCGGTTTGACATGTACAGAAAGATATGTGATAATGGGATTGATTAATTCATTAGTATTATGAATCACTCAAAAACAGAATCTTTTAACACATTTTATTAAAGATTGACTAAAAACTGTTGGTTTGGAGAGGATGAAGATTACAAGTGTTTTAAATTGGTTTCCCAAAGGGCAAGGAAATTGAAGCAATCCTTTTGACCCTAAATGATCAGGGATGGAATACACATCTCCCCTATGGTGTTGTGCTTGGGTGGCCAGTATGGCCAGAGGAGTTTATGTAAGTCCAGAAAAGCATGATACTGGGAAATGAGCAGAAAGGGAAATGCTGAATGCTGAGCCAGGCACTGGACAAGAAGTTCTGTTCTTATTTTTCAAAAGAAAAAGATGATAGATTTGAGATTGAGGATCATTCATTGATTGATTGAACCAGTATTTAGAGAGCACCTCTTCTGTGCTGGGGTTCTGTGCTCGTTGCTGTGGTTCTGTGCTCGTTGCTGTGGTTACAGACATGAAAAGGCAGAAATGACCTCCCAAGCCAAGTTTGCTGTATTGTACTCATTCCTGGTCTGACTTCCATGCTTTTTGCAAATGATTTCTGGAGTTTACAGCCTCGTTCTACATTTGTGTGGTTTCCTAGGGCTTTCAAATATTTAACCATGTCTAAGCTTTTCCCAATTGCCTTAAACTCTTCAGTTAATTCACATTCCAAAATTCTCATAGGGAAAAATGGATCTCTCTCCCTGTGCCCCTAAAAAGCCCCAACCCTACAATTATGATAATTTAATGGTGAATAGTGTTCATTAAATATTCTGTGTCTTAACTGTATTTCCCAGAGAAAATGAAAATGCTACTTATATCTCTGGGAGTCTTATGCTGAGTATTGGCATCCAAGTTGTAAAATTCTTCAAGATTTTTGGACCCAAGAATCCCCACTTGTGAGAGATCGGGCCATCTTGTGTCATGCATTAGAATTTAGTGTGTTAATTTATTTATCCTATTCTGTCCCTAATCCATCAGTATTTCAGTAATCACAGCAACTAGTATTTGTAGATATCTTTTCATTATATCTGGTTTGTCACAACTTTGAGGATTTTATTTAAGTAAATTAAATATCTTAACAGTTAGTATGCAGTTAGGATTCTGAATATGTAGCTAGAATGTAACCTTCTAAAGAACAGGAGTTTGTTCTATTTTGCTAAATAGCTTGTTATAGTTTGATGAATATTTTGACTAACTCTGGAGATGGATTGATGGGGCTAAATTTCCCAAGTACTTTAAAGAAAATTATTTATGATGGCTCTTTCATCTGTTAATGGAAGAGTGCTATCTTTCTCTTAATGATTATAAGGATTTTGTATCTTATTTTTAGAATAGAAATATGTAAATAAAACTTGGACTTTGGGAACCAAGTACTTTGAATTTCCGTAAATGACTTTCTTTTCATAAAACCATACTGCATGAGAACTCACACACTATTGTGCCTTAATTTAGTGTGTAAACAGATTCTTAATATAAGTTACCTTTATTGATGGAATCTTACTAGTGTGTTTGTGCCTGTGTCAACTTAATTCTCATAGAGCCTCTTGGGATTTATGCGTTGTTGGATTTTTAAAAATCCATTGGAAGCAAGTGGATTCTCAATATAAGAGTAGTACCTAGTTAAAAGAAAAGCAATATTTTATCTGATGTTACAAAGAGCTCTTCATTTTTAACATTCAATCTCTGAGAAAGTTAACTTATGAGGAATAAATTACATTACTTAGCAACCTTCTATTCATTTCACCACATTGTTAAAAGCTTATATTCTGTAAATAATTCACATAATGAAACAATGGACATAAATTATATACATAAAGAAAGATTAAAAATTCAAATAGTTATAACCTGATTCGAAGGTCATTTTTCTAAATCAGTACGTAGATTGTTAATTTCTAAGAAAATGAATTTCTAAGTAAATTTTTAAGAAAATGAATTTCTAAGTAAATTGTTAATTTATAAAAAAAACTTTGATAAGGTTTTATTTAGGGATATCTTGAAGTAGCAAAGGTATGTTTTAGAGAAATTCTATATTTTATAGATTTCATTCACTGCTTCTACAATACATATATTTCTACTATGTTTACTGATTGATTGGTATCCTATAAATAGCTTAAATTTTTAACATGCCTCATATTACTGGGGTTGGTCCTCAGGTGTGTATATCAGAAAGCAAACACAGAGACATGGCTGAAATTGGGCAGGCTTTTATCACTCCTAATAAGAATACATTTTCTTAGCAGGTGCAAAATTGAAACTATAAATTGAGACAACACCGAAATAACAAGTTTGCATATTGTGGATGATTTCTGCAATATTGTAAAAAGTTTCTACAAATTTAAGACAAGATACTGATAATTTGTTAACATGTCTGAGGCCCTATGATAAACAAAAATCCACGAAAAACCACAAAAAAAAACTGTGAGAAAATTTTTAAAAATTTAAGTGGTTGTTTGCAATTTAATTAAGACAATATCTTGAATGAAAATGAAGAAGACAAGTTGAAAGAAACATTAGAAATTGTCTTGCTTGATATTCTAATTTTATAGGAGTGGAAACTGAGACATGCTGAGCTTAAGTGATTTATCCAAAGTCATGGTTAGATTGTTCCAGAGTCTGCTCCCGACTCTCTTCCAGTCCACTTTCATGCCTGCCACTGCTTCCTATGACAGAAGAACATGTGCCGGATAATCGTAATTGCTTAAGCAAAACCAGTTGGAAAAATAGTGAACTGTAATCACACATGGGCCGAAACAACAGTATTTAGGAGAGGAAACACCATTCTGGAACATCCATCTCAGACTTGGCAAGCTGGAATGACAATCTGCAACTTTATTTTCACCACTTATCAATCACTGGTATAATGAGGCAAATGCTACCAGAGAAATTTAATTACCGAATCAAATTATTTAAAAATATATATACGTTTAAATCTTGTACAAAGGAAAGAGGTTGTATTTTCTTCAAACATAAAATTCTCTCCTTCTTCCTTTTGATTTGATGTAAGTCAGTCAAATCTGTATGGAAATAATCCAGAGGGGGCAAAACAAGTCTAACAGATCTCATTTTGCAATACTATGAATCTAAATAGACCTATATTCTACTGAATGATTTTCCTCAACTTCTCCTTAGCAGTGGGTAGAGGGACAGATAATAGCTGGGTCTAATTAAATTTGTTCATTGAGTGCTTTCTAATTTTTTCCATTTCAGTATTTGTATCTTCCTTCTCTGACAGTGAACGGCTCCAATTACACTGAATATGTATACTTATTTGATCACTACATAACCAGACTTCTATTGAGCCTGCTATTCCCTGCTCTGCATGGAAGCTCTCCTCTCTCTCCTTGGCCTCTGACACCCCATGCCAGATCACCCTTCCATGAAGATGCTTTTCACTCTTCTAGGCTATGACACTCTACTCTGGGTAGTGTTTCTACACAAATGTCCTTCTCATTCACTTCAGTTTCTGGCATCCTGAGCTGGGCCATTCAGCTCTCCACACCCCAATCCCTGCTGGCCTGTTTGCCTACTTTGCTGAACCCTATGCCCTACTTACTGGATTTATGATTAAATTGTTCAAGAAGGAAAGGAAGAGAAAGGGAAAACAACTCATTAGATTTTAAAATTAAATGTCAAACTTCTAAAATATTTAAGTGACTCAATATATTATTAAAGGAGAAGGATGGAGTATATTTCTGGAAAGTTTGGTGGGGTTTTTTTGGTATTAGTTTATAAAAAGAGTGCTGGACAAAGACTAAGAAGACTAAGCTTTGCTCACAAAGTTAATTGCAGCACCTTGGAGAAGAGAGCCTTGATTGATAGCTTAAAGTTGATGGCGGTGAGTGACCAATACAATTTCTGCCACAGACAAAGCTTTAGGACCTAGTTCCCTTCCTTCAGTCAAGATTCACTTAATCATACTTTTTTACCCTTTGCAATGGTTACTTTTTCATTTCTTTGTTACTGAGAAATGGTTCTGGATTTTGTGATTGCAAAGGACCTACTTTTCTGTACCATCAATGTTAATGCTCTTAAATAATATTTTTTTGGACGTGTTAAGTCATTTAAGTCTTTATTTTTAAATTTTCTAGGTCACAGAGTACCAAACACATTTTATGTGAGGGATGGGGACCCAATTCCTCAAAATATGACTGCTAGTAAGACAAGAACATAACAAAGTTAGCCTCGTCACACAGAAGCAGGTCATGGGGTGTCCAGGTGGAACCACAGGGGTCATTTGTCCAGGGTCCCAGTGTTAACACCCTACCATTTCATGTCCTTGATCAGTGGTCACTTCTTTCCTGAGTATCAGCCTATCTCTAAGATTTGTTCTAGTCAATCAGAACAGAACGCCTTTAATGTGATAAACCCTAACGGCCCCTACAGAATTGTTGCTGTCCGTCATGTCAAGTTCTCCTTTGGAGAGAGTTTTGACTTTATGGATCATTGATTTGATAAACCAGAATGAGCCCTTTACAGCTCTTGTGTTTTGTCAGGTGGCTGGATTTATCAGGGTTGCATGCTCAATGAAACTATCTTTCCTGGAGTCTGAACACGTAGGAGGTGACCAGTGTCTCTTCTTGATGACCTGATGTAGTTACTTGTTTTTGTCCTTCATTCTGTGAAGGAGAGACTTCACTTTTTGTGTTACTATTGGAATACCATTGCTGAGAAATGTGCTTCTGTTTCACTCTGTGGAATGCTAGGAAGTGATTTTTTTTTTTTTTTTTTTGCTGTACACGGGCCTCTCACTGTTGTGGCCTCTCCCGCTGCGGAGCACAGGCTCCGGATGTGCAGGCTCAGCGGCCATGGCTCACGGGCCCAGCCGCTCCGCGGCATGTGGGATCTTCCCGAACCAGGGCACGAACCCATTTCCCCTGCATCGGCAGGTGGACTCTCAGCCACTGCACCACCAGGGAAGCCCTAGGAAGTGATTTTTAGGCATTCTTCATGGAAGCGTTAATACTTATGAGACAAATGGCTTATTATTGAACTTGGAGCTGGAAGACCTGGATTTGAATGCTGACACTGCTTCTTATTAGCAATGTGGTCTGTTTCCTTATTTGTAAAACTGGGTATTATCATTATCTTACAAAGTTTTTTCTGAGCCTCAAATAAAATAATTCAAGAAAGTGCCATGCAAATGCAAGGCATTATTAGTATTTTGTAAAAAGTCATTTCTTTAAAGGTAAAACAATTCATTATAAGGAAAAGTCCAAATGAAAGCAAAGTAATAAATAAAATTATCTTAAGAACTGTTGAGAGAATTTTGGTTTTGCAACTGTAAATTTGTTTTCATATTTAATAAATGCAAATATATTTACTCTTAATGTTTAGTTACTGTAAGCCCTAAAAAGTTTCAAAAATGTTCGCTTCAAAAAGTCATTGCCTTGCTTTGAAAGAAAGTTTAATTTCAAGGACAATATACCTACTCTTTCCCCAAATCAGCTCTAAGCAATA
Organism: Globicephala melas; assembly: GCF_963455315.2. Taxonomy (NCBI): domain Eukaryota; kingdom Metazoa; phylum Chordata; class Mammalia; order Artiodactyla; family Delphinidae; genus Globicephala; species Globicephala melas. The sequence goes on along the minus strand of NC_083317.1, from coordinate 18,445,288 downwards.
AGTCTAAGAGTATTAACATAAGGGGAGGTGTTAAGTCTTTATTCAGAACGCACAGCTGATTCCAAGTCAGCTAGCATATATTCTAAGACAACGAAAATGAGGAACAATGATTTAGAGACTCCATAAAGTGGACCAACCACTGTAACTCTTTCAGCCAATATGTGTTAAAATTCTCTGTCATGGGAGAACTGTATTGGCCTCGGCAGCCTGGCAGACATTTATCTCCCTCAGCAAACCTGGTGTATTAGACAAAAGGAAGAAGTATATTTTGATGGTCATCATCCTAAATAAGGGGACCATGAAAACAGACTTAGAGTCTCCCTGAAAGTCTCCCTGAAAGCAGAGCATGAGACAAATATGTGGGTACACATAGTTTACTTGGGAGTTAATCCCAGGAAGCGGAGGTGAGGGAGTGGGAGAGTGAGACGTGAAGTGGGGAAATGGTGAGTTATTGGACTGGCCAGTTGTGGCCAGTGTGGACACACACTGTGGACAGTTGATGATCAATTCTGTCGGAGCCCTTTAAGAATTCACCTTAGAGATGTTCCAGCGAAGGACAGGGAGGCTGCCTCCATTAATTCCTGTCTCCTGTTGGTTGAGGGCTGCCCCTAGAGGCTCATTTGCTCTATGCACTTCCAAGCTGTGCTTAGTGGGGGGGAGTTGTGGGCTGTGCTGCCTTGTGTGACATCAGAGAAAGCCCCAAATCTGAGAGGTGCCACAGTGTGGCTTGAAATGGATGCTGGTCACTTGCACAGTATTGTCCTGCACTGCTGTGCTGAAATTTGGTGGGCCAGGCGATGTGGCCAAGTGTCTGCTACAAGGAAGAGAAAGCAGAGAGTGTAAGAGAAGTCGTTATGTAATCATTTATTATAGAGGTGAGATAAAGTTGTAATTGTAGGATCACTGGCTGTATGGAGTGGAAAATGAGCATTAAAAGCGTTTCTCTAGAATTCACCAGAAGAGAGAATGCTGTGATTCTCATGGTTAATGCTGAGTATCTAAATGGATATATTTCTGTAATGGCTGAAATCTTACAAGCTATTTTTGTTTGCAGGAAACAGGTTTTCAGAAGCACAATGTCATATGTTCTGATCCTAAGTTCATTAAGCAACATCTGATTTGTGATTTTGTTACCAAACAGAAGTTCATGTGCCTGACACACAGTGAGATCAAACAAACCAAAATGTCGGAGTTTGGAGCAGAGAAAGGTTTATTGCAGCCCATGCAAGGAGAACGGGTGGCTCATGCCCCCAAACCCCTGAATGCTTTGAAGGGTTTCAGCAAAGCATTTTTAAAGGTTAGGTGAGGGAGGGGCCTGGTTGGTTGGTGCAAACTTCTTGGTATCAGAATCCTTTGTTCTTGCAGCTGTCCAGGTAGGTCAGGTCATGATGTTCCTGTAAACCTCCAACAAGACAAATGTTAGTCTCTGTTCTGCAACTTTTTATCTCTATATGAATGGAAAAGTGTTATACCCTTAAAGGTCAGAGCCTTGAGAATCGGTGATCCTATGTATTTCAGGCTATAGGCAACATTCTTAACTTGAAGCAAAAGCAATAAAATACAAAGATTAAAGTAAAAGAAACAGATCTAATGTGGTGTCAGATTTGTTCTTCCTTATTACAATTTGCTATCCTGGATGAACCTACCCTCAGAAAGGGAGTCTTCTGTGCAAATAGCCATTTTTCAGAGAAAGTTCCTGTTGCATGGAATACCATATTGGAGTTTTGGTTTGAGGCAGCCTCTTGGGGGGTTATTATCATGTTTCAAACTCATCATACCAGAGAAACCCAAATCATTGTAAATTGAAGGGTTATTAGGTTAATAAGCATTTCACTGAATCTGAGATTTTGAGTGACCCTCATCTAATCTACATCCATTCTCTTAACAGAGGCTCAAAGGAATTTCATAATTTACCTAACATCAGTTTGTGAATGGACAGGCTGGGATGAGCTCCTCTGTCCCTCCTGGAATTCAGTTCAATATTCTGCAACAGCATCTCAGATAATATGCACTTGCCAATTTGCATAATCAATCTTTCACTTCTGTACCACACAGGGTCACTGTTTAAGTACACAGTGATACACTTCCTGACCTTTAGAATTTTAATTCACTGGGCTTAGTGAAATTCCCCAGACACCTTTAAGAACTTCTGGAAAGGAAAATGAATGCAGGCTTTTGGAATGTTTTGAATACCAAAAGCCAAAACTGCACAAGTAAATGACAAGAGTTTAAAAAGAATGCCTTAACAGCTGGCTGAATAAGTCAACCAAAGTTGAAACGTTCACTTAACTTGTGTGTGAAATTTTTCTTCCTCGGAGTGAGGGACTCCTTGGGGGGAAGAGGGTAGCAGGTAAATATTTTCACCTCTTGCTTCCTCTGCAATCAGAATGTGCTGCATAGTTATTCATATGCTCTATATGAACATAACACAAAACTAAACTTTATAATCCTAGGACGCCCATGGTGTGGGATTCAGACTGCCGTGATCATCCCACGTACTGTCAAAGAAACTTCTGCAACAAAATAATGTGCCAGCCTCTGAAGTTAGATTTCATGAAGGTACTTCATGACTTAGGCTTATACTTTTGTTGCTGGGGAAATGGAATCCCTACTGTTGCCAGTGAATTTAAGGTTCTTTCTTTGTCACGAAAGAATTTGGAGACAAAGTGATAGGTAAGAATCAGATTTATTTAGAGGGAAACACACACCACAGAGTGTGGGCCATCTTGAAAGGCAAGAAGCAAGAGGCAAGAGGCTTCGAAATGTGGCATGGTTAATTTTTATGTGCTAATGAGTCGGACGATTAGTCCAACTATTTGGGGAAGGGGTGGGGATTTCCAGGAATTGGGCCACCGCCCACTTTTTGACCTTTTATGGTTGGCTTCAGAACTGTCATGGCACTGTTGGGTGTGTCATTTAGCATGCTAATGTATTACAATGAGCATATAATGAGGCTCAAGGTCTACTGGAAGTTGAGTCTTCTGCCATCTTGGACCTAGTTGGTTCTCACTAGTTTTCATCATGTACTATGGCTATGTCATTCTTTTAAAGGTTGTGCCCTGCCCCCTTCCCTCCTGTTTCACTACTATTTCCTCCTGTTTGGCATCAGCCTTCCGGCTGATGTCTCCCTGTGGCTAGACAAGGGCTTGTCCTGTCCCATTTGGGAAGGAGGTAGAACCTCATTTTCCTTTATACATCTTCTATGATTCACTCAGAGTCCTTGGAATGGTCCTTCCGAAGTATCTTAAGTGAAGAACTAATCCAAACCCCGGGTGTGGGGGGGAATGATGCAGACTCTAAGATGCTCTGGGTCACCTGGATCCAGATGTGGGTGTCTGTGGCAGTGTGTGATGCCCAGGGATGAAGGAGACCTGTTACTGTATTCAGAGCAGCCACAAGCAGCCCTGAGAGTGCATCCTGGCCTCCACTTGAGGGGAAGACATCAGTAGGTAACAGTGCTCCTTCAACTTCTTCCTTCTGCCAGGGATGCCCTTTTCTGGCCACAGGCTCCTGAGGGAAATGAACAGTGAGAGACCCAGGACAGAGAGACAACAGAAACAGTGAAGATTGATGTGGGTGGGCTTCCCTGGTGGCACAGTGGTTAAGAATCCGCCTGCCAATGCAGGGAATGTGGTTTTGATCCCTGGTCTGGGAAGACCCCACATGCTGCAGAGCAACTAAGCCTGTGTTCCACAACTACTGAGCTTGCGTGCCACAGCTACTGAGCCTGCTCTCTAGAGCCCGTGAGCCACGACTACTGAGCCCGCATGCCACAGCTACTGAAGCCTGCGCACCTAGAGCCCGTGCTCTGCAACAAGAGAAGCCACCGCAACGAGAAGCCCGCACACTGCAATGAAGAGTAGCCCCCGCTGGCTGCAACTGAAGAAAGCCCGCGTGCAGCAACCAACACCCAACGCAGCCCCCCAAAAAAAAAAAAGATTGATGTGGAGCTGTTTCCTGAAAACGTTAACAGAAACTGTAGAGCATGATTTATTAAAACAATCAGTGAAAATGCTTGTATATGGACCTCATGTGTTACAATTATTATTTTTATAATTAATGTTCATATTTATTGAATGAGAGCAACGTACATGGTTAGATAAGTGCTAGAACTAATGCTGGATAATAAACTTTAAAAAAATATGTTCATAATGGAAAATTTCAAACATTTTCAAAGAGAGAGGAGTATAATGAACTCCATGTACCCACTGTTCTCTCCAACAATTATACAATTATCACTCAACAGCTAATTTCATTTGACCTGTACCCACTCTCCACCCATTCTCAAATTGTTTAGAAGCAAATCCCAGATATAATACTTCATCTCCATGAGGTTTATCTTTAATAGTTTTGATATATTTTTTTTTAAAAGACCTAATTCTAATAAAATTACTACACCTAAAACTTAATTCCTTAGCATCATATAATGTTCAATCTGTGTTCAAAATTTACTAATTTCTCCATAGTCGGTTTCTCTGAATAAAGATCCATGAGACTCACACATTGCACGAGGCTGATATGGCCCTTAAGTCTCTTTCAATGTGGTGGTTCCTAGTCTCTCTCTCTTTTTTATGGCCTTTTTATTGTCATTGTTATTAAAAAAATAGTTTGGTTTTAAAGCAAAACGTTGTCATTTCAGTTCATACATCAATGTTACTGTGATTGGTTTATTCGTGGTAAAAAATGATTAAAGAAGACAATTTAGGTGACATAAACTTTATTTACTACTCCTTTCAGAGAACTGCAGAATGGGACTGAAGGCAGGAAGCTTTTCCAGGATAAAGAATAAAGAACAAGGCAGAGAAAAATAGAAATTATCCGATTGGCTGGGGCCACATAGTCAACCTCGTTTGGGGATTGGCTGACCAGATATTCTGTATTTCTGGTCAATGGGAGCATTTATAGGGATGCAAAGGTTATCTGAGTTAAAGTTCCCTGATAGGGGACCCTGGGCAGGAGTGTCTCCATCTTGGACCTAGAAAATTATTTCAACATTTGAAACCTGATTTCATTATGCTGTTGCTCATAAGCCCTGCTTTTCCACCATCCCATATACTCCTGGAGGGCAGTGTTTGTTTTCCTCTGTGTGTGTGTGTCCCAGGCTTATCTGCAGGCATTGCTTCATGGTGAGAATCTTTTCATCTGACCCTGTGTTATAATACCCTAATCATTTTGACTTACAGTTATGGATTAAACTTCATAGTAAACCATTTGTTTGTGCATAGGCCAAAGCAACTACAAGTAAATAAATCGAAGCAGGTTCCCACAGTGGGTAAACGTGTGGGGTTTGGGGCAACCTGGCCCTGAGTTTGAAACCTAGTGACACTGGCTGGCTATGTTCTTTTGGGCAAGGACTTAACAGCACCTGCTTTCGGTTCCCTAACCCTCAAGGGAGTGTGAGGATATTGGTATTAGCTGCCACAGAGCAGTATTGTTGGGGTTAAATGAGGTGATGTTTGAAAATTCTCAGCTTGGTGCTCCCCATGCAGTAAGCACTGAGTAAATGAGAGTGTGATGAAGCTGTGGTACTCTACTCCCACCGTCATGTTGCGGGTATGTTTTATTTTTTACGCTTTTGAAAAAATACAGTTTTAGATTTATAGTGTAACTGAGCAGATAGTACTTAGAGTTCCATACACTCACCCAGCTTCCCATTTTCCCCATTATTTCCCCTATTATTAATATCTTGCTTCCAGGTGGTTCCTTGGTTACAATCAATGAACCAATATTGATATGTTATTATTAACCAAAGTCTGTAGTTTCTATTAGGGCTCCCTTTTTGTGTTGCACAGTTCTCTCGGTTTTGACAAATGTGTGATGTCATGTATCCACCATTACAGTTTCAAACAGAACAATTTCACCATCCTAAAAATTCCCTGTGCTTTACCTATTCATCACTCCGTCCCTCCCCCCAAGCCTTGGGCAGCCACAGGTCATCTTACTATTTATAGTTTTTCCTTTTCCAAAATGTCACATAGTTGGAATTATATGGTATGTATCCTTTGCAGGCTGGCTTCTTTGACTTAGCAATATGCTTTAAAGTTTTGCTTTTTAAAATGCATTTGATTTAGTTATGGGAAGGATTACACAGTGTGTGTTCTATGTGAAGACATGGGAACTGCTTTTGAGTTTCATCCACTTCCCTGACACAATATGAGGCAGATTGGACGGTGTTCCCTTCGAACATTGAGCAGAGGGTAGGAACTGAAAATACCAGGATTCTGGATCCTCTGTAAGTATACTGTTTGTTAAGCTGATGCACATGTGGGTGTAGTGCAGTGGTTCGTATAGCTGGTCTATGACTGGCTGCAACCAGAAAATAAAGAGTCCTCTGGCCCTGGGAGTTTCTAATTCTATGGGGTTGGAATACTTGGGAATCTGTATTTTACTGGGCTCCCCAGGTAATACTTAGAGCCATTTCTTTGTTAGTAAAGTGAACCCTGGCTTTGGCATCAGAGGATTTGGCTTCAAGTCCTCACTCTTCATTAAAGAATGAAACATTTATTTAGCTCCCACTGTGTGCCAGACCATGAGCTAGGTTCTGGGTTGCTATAATGAGGAGGTCAGCATTCATACTTTGCACCCTAATGAGCTTATACTCCAGAAGAGGCAGGCATTAATCAAAGAATCCCATTTATCAATGTTATCATCCACTCTGCTAGGTGCTAGAAAGAAAATACAGAATACTATGAGAATGTAACAGAAGGGTCTAACTTAGTCTGAATGGGGTCAATGGTTCACTTTTCCCTGAGAAAATGACCTTTGACTGAGATGTTATCTGTGAAGTGACGACAGGATGTCTGCCACCAGGGCACACAAGGTCAGTATGGTTCAGAACACCAGGAGAGAGGGCCGAGGTTGTGGAATTAGCCACTCAGCAGCTGTTCTGCAGACAGACAGCCAGGGGCTCTGGCTCTCCAGCCATCCTCTTACTCAACTGCACTGAAATTTCTCACAAATCTCTAAAACATGTTTTATGATTCAGCCAATTATGTTTATCAGAAGCTCAAACAATCAGGTTGTAAATAGGCCTCTCATAAAGAGTGTTAGAATGTGGTTCTTAAAGCTCTCTCTATTTGGGTGGGACCAATTATTCATTTACGAAAACATATGCATAGAAGAGAAAAGCATCTGATTTTGTATCATGATTACGGAAGAACTGTGTAGTGCTTGAGCATTTATCAAGTGTTTTTACTTGTGGTGTCATTTCTTCTTCACCGTAGCCTGAGAGATATGGATTATTACCATATCCACTGTACAGATGTGGAAGCAAAAGCTGAGAGAGATGCAGAACCCTACTGCAGTCACACAGTGAAGAACTGAGTGCAGTGGTTGGCTATAAGTCAATGGCAGCTAGGACCACTTATTACTACCATTGTGTCAGTTTTGAGCCCCAGGTATACGCTCATGTATCGAAAATATACAGTTCAGACACATCGACTTCCCAGGACCTTTCTTCATCCTGAAAGTGAGTTTCTATAGAGGACTGCCTGTGTTTCTTCTCCTACTCTCCAAAGCTAACAAGATCTCCTCAGAAACCTGCAGCTCAGTCCAAGACGAAGCAAAATGAATTGTCCTAAAGTTATAGATGTTATTAAGAGTTCTGCCCATATGAGCTGGAATTTTGCTTTATTGCCTGATAGATCTTTTTTAATATGAACCATATTTCTACTCTTCCCCTTAGAGATTGTTGCTGGAATTGGACCATGTGGGAAGCCCTATAATCAGCAAGGTTTTTTCCTATACATGGGAGACTGTAGGTGACAACATAGGATTGTTTATTTTAGAGGTTGCAAGACTACTTACCTCCCTCCTGATATTTTTCTTCCTATCTTATTATAGTGCATGCTGTTTCTAACTTTGAGTCATTCCCTGAAATTTGTAAGGCCTTGTATATAAAAATCCCCTGTAAAATAACACGCTACCTTAAAAAAAGTAACCCATTAGCATCCATTAAGGCTTAAATGTTAATTGTAACCATGAAGTTTGAAAGTTATGGGTAAATGGTTTACTACTAAGAAGCCAAAGGCCTCTAGATATGTCTGAATCCAAGGACAGAGCCAAAGTTTGAATGATTCTAACAATGCAAAAACATCAGTAAATTATGGGATATTCCTCTCCTCCCCTTCATCTTACCCTAAAGTACTACTATTTCATGATATATTTAAGTGTTAATCATGTTGGATACTGTGAGATCATCAAAAATGGTCTAAAATATAGTAAGTCTCTACTGCCTTTTTAAAGCTTTTATGGGAGAACTGGTTTCCTCTGTTTTCCTCTGAGAATTTTGCTTGGCTGTTGTGTCTGTTCTAATGCTACAATAGTTGGTCTTAGGTTTGAACAGTGCGGTGGAACCTCATTTTAACCAAACAATATTTTGAGTATATGACCCCTATTTTAAATTTTTATTATATTTTATATTCTAATAAATTATTCTGAATTTTCCTTCCAAAAATTGAAACCTCTTAAGGTCTAGGTTTTGCCATGTTGAATTCCAAACCCTATTAGTTGGCTAAGACTTTCTATGACCTGGTTGAATTGTCAACAAAGGTAGTAGATTTCTGATAAACTGAGTATGTTCTTATTCTCTCTAACAAAAAAGTGGAGGAAGGAACATCTTTGCATGCCCACATCACCTGGCACCATCATTTTAACTTTATTCATTAACTTTATTTTGCAATGTGTGAGACCCAAGGGAAAAATCTCCTTCTCTTAGCCCTAGTTGGGCTTCCAAATAAAATATTAGTCTGTTAGTTCATTTTGCTGTATCACATCAAAGTTTTGTCACGGTGCTGATGCTAGCTAGGATCCTGACCAGATGGGAAATGGATGAAGTGCATTTTGATGGAGGAGACAGGGAAAAATACAGAGCAGGGGAAGAAGGGTTAGGCTGCTTTGGTTGGGTGCCTCAGCTGGTGATCCTCAGGAGCCAAGAAGCTCCAGTTTCCCACATGTTGTTTGGATATTGAAGCTAGAAGTGATGAAGGCATAGGAGGTAGGATACAAAGACCAAATTCTTCCAGTTCACAGCTTCATTTTGAGAACAGCCCAGAGCAAATAAAAGGAAGCAAATTCTTATGGGAATAGAACTTCAGCACTCCTGTTGTAAAGGCCAGACTCATGCAGATATATCCTTGGGATTTTCTTGGTTTTTTATTTTTTTGCGGTACGCGGGCCTCTCACTGTTGCGGCCTCTCCTGTTGCGGAGCACAGGCTCCGGACGCGCAGGCTCAGCGGCCATGGCTCACGGGCCTAGCCGCTCCGCGGCATGTGGGGTCCTCCCGGACCGGGGCACAAACCCGTGTCCCCTGCATCGGCAGGCGGACTCTCAACCACTGCGCCACCAGGGAAGCCCCTATCCTTGGGATTTATCATACGTAGACTTGGTTCCATTTAAGCAATGCTCCAGCAATTCGAGAATCCAGGAAAACCTCAAACACTTTAGACTCAGCTGGAAAGCCTGTGACAGCCACACTGTGAGTACACGCATGAACCTGAGGGCTTATCCCAAACTGAGAGGAGGATCCTCTAGTCCAGTGACTCTTAATCAGTAGGCATTAGACCACCTATGTCGGAAATTGATGTATGTTAAAATGCAGATTCCTCGGCTCAACCTCCGGCCGACTGGAACGAAATTTCCATGAGGGGAGGTCTAAGAATTTGCATGTTCACAAACATGCTAGAACCTTCTTATCCTTACTTACGGCAGATATCCCTGGGGATATGTCAAACCCACCATGTGGGAATGAAGGCAGAACTTTGAGCCTGCAGCTCAAATGGGCTGGGATATTTTTGGTAGAGCTTCTACTATAGATAAAACAATAGTCACATCAGTAGCAAAGGGCTTCAAAAATGTTCCAATGTCCATGGATGGCATAGTTCCCTGTTGTTCTCAAATCCTGATATGTTCTAGAGAAATTTCATTTTTTTCATCAAGTCTCACAGCTAATAAATGTGCTGAGGCTCTGAGTGTACTTGTAGTTCTTGCATTGGAATGTAATCTAACTGAATAAAATTTCATAGAGCTGTTTGGATAACATAGTACAACAAATAGATTCGTGTCTGTGCATTTACAGAAGTTCACATTTTGCATATTTATATGTTTTATTATTTAACAAACATGGGCTAGGCACTGTCCCAGTGCTTTAATTATAATCTAATGTGATGTTATAATTATAGTATTAAATTATAGTAATTTCATATAATATCATTTGAATACTATTTACTTTTTTTTTATACAGCAGGTTCTTATTAGTCATCAATTTTATACATATTAGTGTATACATGTCAATCCCAATTGCCCAATTCATCACAATACCCCCCCAGCCCCCCGCAGCTTTCCCCCCTTGGTGGCCATACGTTTGTTCTCTACATCTGTGTCTCAATTTCTGCCCTGCAAACCCGTTCATCTGTACCATTTTTCTAGGTTCCACATATATGCGTTAATATACGATATTTGTTTTTCTCTTTCTGACTTACTTCACTCTGTATGACAGTCTCTAGATCCATCCACGTCTCAATAAATGACCCAATTTCATTCCATTTTATGGCTGAGTAATATTCCATTGTATATATGTACCACATCTTCTTTATCCATTCATCTGTCGATGGGCATTTAGGTTGCTTCCATGACCTGGCTATTGTAAACAGTGCTGCAGTGAACATTGGGGTGCATGTGACTTTTTGAATTATGGTTTTCTCTGGGTATATGCCCAGTAGTGGGATTGCTGGATCATACGGTAATTCCATTTTTAGATTTTTAAGGAACATCCATGCTGTTCTCCATAGTGGCTGTATCAATTTACATTCCCACCAACAGTGCAAGGGGATTCCATTTTCTCCACACCCTCTCCAGCATTTGTTGTTTGTAGATTTCCTGATGATGCCCATTCTAACTGGTGTGAGGTGATACCTCATTGTAGTTTTGATTTGCATTTCTCTAATAATTAGTGATGTTGAGCAGCTTTTCATGTGCTTCTTGGCCATTTGTATATTTTCTTTGGAGAAATGTCTATTTAGGTCTTCTGCCCATTTTTGGATTGGGTTGTTTCGTTTTTTTTAATATTGAGCTGCATGAGCTGTTTATATATTTTGGAGATTAATCCTTTGTCCGTTGATTCGTTTGCACATATTTTCTCCCATTCTGAGGGTTGTCTTTTCGTCCTGTTTATGGTTTGCTGTGCAAAAGCTTTTCAGTTTCATTAGGTCCCATTTGTTTGTTTATGTTTTTATTTCCATTACTCTAGGTGGTGAATCAAAAAAAGATCTTGATGTGATTTATGTCAAAAAGTGTTCTTCCTGGGGGCTTCCCTGGTGGCGCAGTGGTTGGGGGTCCGCCTGCCGATGCAGGGGCCGCAGGTTCGTGCTCCGGTCCGGGAGGATCCTGCGTGCCACGGAACGGCTGGACCCGTGAGCCATGGCCGCTGGGGCTGCGCGTCCGGAGCCTGTGCTCCGCAATGGGAGAGGCCACAGCAGTGAGAGGCCTGCGTACAGCAAAAAATAAATTAAAAAAAAAAAAAGTGTTCTTCCTATGTTTTCCTCTAAGAGTTTTATAGTGTCCAAACTTACATTTAGGTCTCTACTCCATTTTGAGTTTATTTTTGTGCATGGTGTTAGGGAGTGTTCTAATTTCATTCTTTTACATGTAGCTGTCCAGTTTTCCCAGCACCACTTATTGAAGACTGTCTTTTCTCCATTGTATATCCTTGCCTCCTTTGTCATAGATTAGTTGACCATAGGTGTGTGGGTTTATCTCTGGGTTTTCTATCTTGTTCCATTAATCTGTGTTTCTGTGCCAGTACCATATTGTCTTGATTACTGTAGCATTGTAGTATAGTCTGAAGTCAGGGAGTCTGATTCCTCCAGCTCCGTTTTTTTCCCTCAAGACTGCTTTGGCTATTCGGGGTCATTTGTGTTTCCACAGAAATTTTAAGATTTTTTGTTCTAGTTCCATAAAGAATGCCATTGGTAATTTGACAAGGATTGCATTGAATCTGTAGATTGCTTAGCGGAGTATAGTCATTTTCATAATATTGATTCTTCCAATCCAAGAACATGGTTTATCTCTCCATCTGTTGGTATCATCTTTAATTTCTTTCATCAGTGTCTTATAGTTTTCTGCAGACAGGTCTTTTGTCTCCCCAGGTAGGTTTATTCCTAGGTATTTTATTCTTTTTGTTGCAATGGTAAATGGGAGTATTTCCTTAATTTCTCTTTCAGATTTTTCATCATTAGTGTATAGGAATGCACGAGATTCCTGTGCATTAATTTTGTATCCTGCAACTTTACCAGATTCATTGATTAGCTCTAGTATTCTGGTGGCATCTTTAGGATTCTCTATGTATAGTATCATGTCATCTGCAAACAGTGACAGTTTTACTTCTTCTTTTCCAAATTGTATCCCTTTTATTTCTTTTTCCTCTCTGATTGCTGAGGCTAGGACTTCCAAAACTGTGTTGAATAATAGCGGTGAGAGTGGACATCCTTGTCTTGTTCTTGATCTTAGAGGAAATGCTTTCAGTTTTTCACCATTGAGAATGATGTTTGCTGTGGGTTTGTCATATATGGCCTTTATTATGTTGAGGTAGGTTCCCTCTATGCCCACTTTCTGGAGAGTTTTTTATCATAAATCGGTGTTGAATTTTGTCAAAAGCTTTTTCTGCATCTATTGAGATGATCATATGGTTTTTATTCTTCAATTTGTTAATATGGTGTATCACATTGATTGATTTGCATATATTGAAGAATCCTTGCATCCCTGGGATAAATTCCACTTGATCATGGTGTATGATCCTTTTAATGTGCTGTTGGATTCTGTTTGCTAGTATTTTGTTGAGGATTTTTGCATCTATATTCATCAGTGATATTGGTCTGTAATTTTCTTTTCTTGTAGTATCTTTGTCTGGTTTTGGTATCAGGGTGATGCTGGCCTCATAGAATGAGTTTGGGAGTGTTACTTCCTCTGCAATTTTTTGGAAGAGTTTGAGAAGGATGGGTGTTAGCTCCTCCCTAAATGTTTAATAGAATTCACCTGTGAAGCCATCTGGTCCTGGACTTTTGTTTGTTGGAAGATTTTTAATCACAGTTTCAATTTCATTACTTGTGATTGGCCTGTTCATATTTTCTATTTCTTCCTGGTTCAGTCTTGGAAGTTTATACCTTTCTAAGAATTTGTCCATTTCATCGAGGTTGTCCATTTTATTGGCATAGAGTTGCTTGCAGTAGTCTCTTAGGATGCTTTGTATTTCTGCAGTGTCTGTTGTAACTTCTCCTTTTTCATTTCTAATTTTATTGATTTGAGTCCTCCCCCTGTTTTTCTTGATGGGTCTGGCTAATGATTTATCAATTTTGTTTATCTTCCCAAAGAACCAGCTTTTAGTTTTATTGATCTTTGCTATTGTTTTCTTTGTTTCTATTTCATTTATTTCTGCTCTGATCTTTATGATTTCTTTCCTTCTGCTAAATTTAGGTTTTGTTTTTTCTTCTTTCTCTATTTCCTTTAGGTGTAAGGTTAGATTGTTTATTTGAGATTTTTCTTGTTTCTTGAGGTAGGCTTGTATAGCTATAAACTTCCCTCTTAGAACTGCTTTTGCTGCATCCCATAAGTTTTGGATTGTTTTGTTTTCATTGGCATTTGTCTCTAGGTATTTTTTGAATTCCTCTTTGATTTCTTCAGTGATCTCTTGGCTATTTAGTAGCGTATTGTTTAGCCTCCATGTGTTTGTGTTTTTTACGTTTTTTTCCCCTGTAATTCATTTCTAATCTTATAGCATTGTGGTCAGAAAAGGTGCTTGATATGATTTCAATTTTCTTAAATTTACTGTGGCTCAATTTGTGACCCAAAATGTGATCTATCTATCCTGGAGAATGTTCCATGCGCACGTGGGAAGAAAGTGTAATCTGATGTTTTTGGATGGAATGTCCTATAAATATCAATTAAATCTATCTGATCTATTGTGTCATTTAAAGCTTCTGTTTCCTCATTTATTTTCATTTTGGTTGATCTGTCCATTGATGTAAGTGAGGTGTTAAAGTCCCCTCTATTATTATGTTACTGTTGATTTCCTGTTTTACAGCTGTTAGCAGTTGCCTTATATAGGTTCCAGTGACCTCCTGCTTGAGTTTGATTAATGTACTAGAGCAGCACAGAACTCAGGGAAACATTTTACTTACTAGATTACCTGTTTATTTTATAAGGATATAACTCAAGAAGAGCCTGATGGAAGAGATGAATAGGGCAAGGAAAGGGGAAAGGGTGAGAAGCTTCCATGCCCTCACTGAGGACCACTCTCCCCAAATCTGTACGTGTTCACCAACCCAGTAGCTCTCCCAACCCTGTCCTTTTGGGGTTTTATGGAGGCTTAATTACCTAGGCATGGTTGATTAAATCATTGGCCATTGATGACTGAACTTAATCTCCAGCCCTTCTCCCCTCCTGGGGTGGTGAGGCTGAAAGTTCCTAGGCTCTAATCGTATGGTTGGTTCCCCTGGCAACCAGGCCCCATCTTTAGGTGCTTTGCACAAGTCACCTCATTTACATAACAAAACACCTTTAGGAAATTCTGAGAGTTTTAGGAGCTCTGTGTTAGAAACAGGGACTAAGACCAAAAATATATTTATTTATTTATTTATTTTTTGAGAAAGTAGTAAGGATTTTTGTTGCCAAAACAAGTTAAGAGAAACAAGCATAACAGAAGACACAAATCAATTAATTGCTCTGATCATTTTAGACTCCAGGGCATCTCTGTGGGAAGATCAGCTCAGCTCCTTGTGTAGACACCATACTGTCCAAAGCAAAGGACAGCAGGAATTTGAGACAGTGTTCAAGACAATGATTGAACATGTACACAGTGAGGAGAAACAAAAAGGTGGTTTCCCTAGTTCCTTTCCTCAGTGAGGTACGTGTTTATAAAGGTATGAGGCTCATTTGGGGGGAAAATGATTGCATACAGAAAATTTTTTAATTCTTCCACCTCCCAGGAAAAAAATTTTCAGGCCCTGGCTGAACAAGAAACTCAAAATAAGCTGACACTAGTTTCATATGAACCGCAAGACTATACTCAAACTGCAGTTGCTGCCTCCTTTAAGAAAGGTTAACATCCATTTATCTATACCAAACCAGTAGACTGAATTTTCTCCCTTAGGAAGTTTTCAACCAAAAGGGAGTTAAATTAATCTCACTTTAAAGTGCAACAAAGGATATGTAAGGCTAGTGTTTGTTCTGTGACACACAAAAGAGAAGCATCCCTCCAACAGCACTGGCCCAAGAGATACTACAGTAGGAACTGGCTGCAGGACAAAGTGATCCATGAGGTCTACCAAAAAGCAAGGAGATCCATGAGGTCTACCAAAAAGCAAGGTTTCAGCAGAAAACAGAGGGGATCCCTGCCAAGGCTGGCTCTTAACTATACCCATATCTCAAACAGATCCTGGGTCCCCATAACTGACGAGGCTGGAGCACACAGTGCCAGCATAGCCAAGAGGGCTAAAGTTGTCTAAACTAGTCAGTGAACGCCACTATGCCATGATTTGTCCATGCACACATGGATAGTGGTAAAGGAATCAAGAAGCCTTGGTTTTAGAACAACACAAACATTATTTACCTAGTAGGTAATGACCAAAGTTCTTGGGTAGAGTAAAGATACAAAAATAGGTAATGAGGTCTCCATACATCACTGCTGAGGTTTAGTCTAACTTTAAACTAAAGCAGTACAAAATGGCTTCTTCTGCACAAGGACAAACTTTGCACTAATGTTTCTCAAAAATCAATTATGTCTCCAGCTCTAGCCTCAGTTTGAGAGAAATTTTAAAAGACAAAACAAAACTTTTCCTATGTCAGAGCCAAGGTAAAGGGGAGCTGGGCTCAAGACACCCTCTATCCAGAGTCCCTGGAACAGAAAGAGCTCTAGAAACCAGTGGGTGTGAAAACATTCAAGTCCTACGGTTTGAGATTGTGGGCCTGCAGCAGCTGTTTCTTCCCTTCTGTCACTGGGATGTCCATTTTGGGTGGCTTGAACACTGCTGGATCCTTGGCCATTCGGGTGGCCTGCATGCAGATCAGTTCCACTGGAGAAGGCTTCTGGGCTGCTTTGTAGGCCTGGATGGCAAAACCTCCGGAATCAGACTTCTGGAGGGATCTTGGTCCAAAGAGGCTCCATTTGTCTGCCGAGCTTCTGTCTTTTTCCCCGCTTCCAGAATCCATGGTGCTAAGATTGGGGCCAGGTAAGGCTGTGGAAGAACCAGAAGTGAACCAGCCTCTGGGCTTCTGCTTAGGGGAAGAGTGGGAGTTACTGCTTGGGGTGGACTGGGTGGAGGCCGGCTGCTGCTCCTCTCTTGTTATCTCTCCACTCTGGAGCTTTCGTTTGTGGAGTGCTTCTGCCACTCGAGGGTACTTGGTCTCCTCGGTGGAGAGGCCCTTGTGGGGTGTGTAGCCAGCATCTCTCAGCCCTGCCTGGTGCTCAAAACGCTGAATACTCTCCTGGGTCTGTTTTGTGATCAGAGACCTCATGATGACATGGGTAGCTTTAGCCTTCACCACGGGGACCTTGTCCGCACCGTCAGTGGCCGATGGCAGGGCACGGGACGAGACACTGGCCTCTCCTTCCTCCACCTTGGCCAGGTGCTGATACTTGCACTCTGGAATCACTGGCTTCCAGGGGATGCTGTCCATGTCTGATGGAGGAGGAATCATGGGCGTAGGGTCCTCCAGGGCATCATCATAGCTGAATGCCCGGTGGTACGTCCCGATGGGCAGGGACATCTTGCCTAGAGGCCCCCTAGGCTCAAGGGCAGGCATTTCTGGTTATCTCGAAGCCATTGAAAGACTGGGATCCAGGTGCTTTTTCTATACAGAATTCAGAGCTGAGTCCCTGCCACCAGAGTGAAATAATGTGAAGATTATGCCAACAGGTGTTAAAGAGGAGCATTGTCCAGCTGCTGCAAATTAGCAAAGCTGCTCGGGAAGAGTCCATCCATTCCAGAGGTTCTGTTTTTCCACCTCCGCGGAGTCGCCTGCGGCCCGAGCTCCGGCACTAAAGAGGCTCCGAGGACCCACGTCTCTCGAGAGGCTGTGGCGCATTCATGACCCAAGCCATGGTGTGAGCGGCGCTGTGCCCGAGGCGACACAGAAGGCCCCGAGCACCAACCAGGGAGGGACCCAAAAATATGTTTCTTATTATGAATCACAGCATCACATCATTTACATGAATGCTGAGTGCTGACTTGACAGCAATAACATTTCTTTTGAAAATTTCAAGAATATGATCCTTAATGAAGCAACAACTAGAAAAGTTAAAAAGTTCACACCACTGTCAGAAAAAAATGTGGCCTTTTTCCATGTTAGTTGTAGAATTCTGGCTTAAAAACCCAGGGAGGAACTGATTGGTCTCAGGATGTTAGGAGGTGATTTTTGGTGGACAAAATGATTTTGCAAACAGATTACTGTTTAATCATTCAGATGGCTCTTTTGAGTTACTTTAAGATCTGTGAGGTAGATGCAGGCAGTAAGTTCAATAGCTTGTCATTGTAAGCTGGACCGTTTTACAGAATATTGTATTAATTTTTTTCAAAGGCAAATGCAGTCAGGGTATAATGTCATAGCCA
Source organism: Globicephala melas (assembly GCF_963455315.2). Lineage (NCBI taxonomy): Eukaryota > Metazoa > Chordata > Mammalia > Artiodactyla > Delphinidae > Globicephala > Globicephala melas. The sequence goes on along the minus strand of NC_083317.1, from coordinate 18,427,687 downwards.
CTTTCTGGAAAACAATCCAAATGTACATTTTTTCAAACACAATTGTAAGTTGATGTGGCAGCCCTATAGCTGAAGTGGACTGATTTCTGTATAACTAATTTCTTTGTGGTGTTTAACCTGGCCATCCTTGGGTTCCACAAACCTCACTGATCAAGTTTCCACCCTTTGCTCTTGTCCTCTAATGTCCCAGGAAGTGGTGTTGAGAGGAATGAGGAGTTTGACCCACTTGGAGCTGAGTCGCCATGTTTACTGAAGCTAACAGTGATTTGACACATCCAAGGAAACTTTTCTCCCTGCAGGAACCATTTCCCATCATGTCTCAAACTTTTCTCCATTCTACTAGGAAAGATGAATTCTACTTTCCTCTGAGGTAGTAGAGGACAGTCAGGCTGCTGCCAAAAGACAGCTCTTCACACTCTTGAGAATGTGAAATGAACTAGTGTGTGGCCTCAGAGGCTGAAATTTGGCAGAATTGGCAGGTGTGCACGTTCTTCTTCACCTCGTGCAGAGTCATCTGGGGGAAGGAGACGGAGGGTCCTGATATGAGCTGTTTGCCGTTGCACAGTGCTGGCCACTGCATGACACTCTATACCAACAGAGAAGATGTGTGCTCCTGTGAAAAGAACTGACAGATATGATTTGGTTCTGGGAACTGAGCCACATGACACCACGCTGGAAACGAAGTCATTAGCTGTGATCTTGTAAAGATTCTGGCATTGTGAGATAAAGTGGTTTGATCACCAATGTGTCACATAATGAGGCTTTGGAGTAGCTTTAAAAGGCACTGTAGATCCATATGAAAATGAAATGTTTTACATCTAATGAAAAAATTCTACTCGGAGAAGAATATATTCAACCATTTAAAGTCTGTGTGTGTGTACATGCATGCATGCATATGTGTGCGTATGTGTGTGGTATAGACAAAGAGAAAATCCACTTAGGAGAACTTGTAAAGAACCTACTAAAAATCGTATGGCCAAGACATAGCCTTTAATTTTGGAACTACTGGATGTAAAAATTGAAGGAAGTGAGCATCAGTGAGTGTAAAAGATGACAGCCAGAAAATATCACTGTGAGTTACCATATCAATAGAGCAATGAATTACCAGTGGCACAGAGGTGCTTTATGAGCCTTGGCAGCCAATTAGGTAAGAGTGGTTTCTCCTGGCATAGCAATTTGAAGTGGTTATTAACTATGTATACTGAAATTTGATGGGCTAAAAAAAAAAGTTAAAAAAAAATAACTTTCACATTGAATCGTTCCCCCCACTATGCTTTAAAAAAAAAACCAAAAAACTCACGATGAGCTGAAGTAAGAGATTTTAATTCCCAAACAAAGATGACTAAACTGAAAGTATAAAACCTTCTATTTTTAGTGGATCCTGACGTTCTTTACTGTTTGCATTCCCAGTTTCCAGATAATATGTTCTCCAGTTGGCCAGTTATTGTGCAGTAAGTAACATTTCACTACGTCAGCAAACAATGGCATGAACTGAAAGAGTAAAACAAAATCTACTTGGAAAAAAACTAACATAGAAACACGGAAGTCTAGAAGTAGTCTAATCCCTTAGAAAATAAAAGACAATAAAAGTGGAGTTAAGATAAAAAGACAATACTATAGATTTTTCTTGGCTATATAAGTGCATATTCTTGTTTGTATTTTTATCTACATGATTGTGAAAAATCACCAGTCGGTTAACTGAATGGAGAGAAAGAAGATGTCAGTTTTTTTATTTTTTATATATATATATATATATATATATATTACATTGATATATATTTGGGTATTTAACATATATTTAGTTCAGTATATATCTACCTCTTTATATATAAAATTATATTTTGACTTTCCAATTGATTCCAACTGTATTCTAAAACAATTATTTAATATATATCAAATATAAGCATATATTATTTAATGTTATATATTATATGAATATGTCAGATATGCATATATATTAAATATTTATTTTTAAGCCTGACCATTATGTTCATTAACCAAGGAGTGAAGCAGAATTCTATATTGCTATGTAAATGTGCCACAGACTTTGACATTTTAAGTATTTTCCTTATATTTTAAGTGTGCTTATCTTGAATTACCTGCTACTGGGGCACAGGGTTGGCTGATACCAGAATACACATGAAATATATTTTAAAAAATTAAATGAACACTTTCTATCTTTTAAAGCAATCCATTCTATTGTCCTAGACTATACATAAGGATTAAAAATATATTTATGGTTATTGAACTCGGTTTTGTCCCTTGTCATATCTGCTTGAAAAATTAATCATATAAATTTTCTGAGCATATCTATTTGTAGAAGTATTTAAAAAAAATAAGTTATATGAATTCCAAGGGAAGGAAAACATAGATGAAATAGAAGATGATAAAGCAAGTGGTTCCTGACCTCCATTTGTTGTTCTTTTCACTCTTTGCTGAATCACACTTATGATACAATTACATTTACAATTAATTTAAGAATAAAGTTAAATGTCTAATTTTAGAATCTTAGAAAGTAGAGGCCAAAGGAAAGCACTCTCATCACAATAAACAGGAAAAGTGGAATCTTCATCCATGCAATGTGGTAACATTCATATCATCACTAGCAGTTTCTAACTATCAGCATACGATTTTGCCAGTGGATATAAATCTGCTTCCTTGCTCTCTATGTCAATCAAAAATAGCATCCTGGCATTTCATTTCGTGTTTCACAGACTGGAGATTTTTAGCAACCTGAGGACATGTGACTTGAAAGCATGAGCAGTGTTGAGAACTGTATTCTCTTCCAGTCTTCATAGCTAAAGGGAGTTAGAGTTGAACAATTCCCAGTGCAGCAGAGAGAGCTAGAAAATATTAAATTCACAGAATACGGTTTTGCCATAGAAAAATGACTTTGGAGGTTTTCCTGAGTTAGGAGGAAGGGCAGCCAAGCTAGGGATTTGGAGTCATCAGAAATCATGCTGCCTTCCCCTCAGAGATTTTTCTAAGTAAAATAGTTAATTAAAATCTCAGGATCTCAGTTTCTACATCTGTAAAATAAAAGGTCTGAAGAGAGAAACTCTAAGATCCCTTTCAATGAAGAAATGTTATCTTTGTATGACACTATCCGTAATTACAAAGATGTATAATCCTATGGAATTTACAAATTAATTTCCCAAGTGAGGTATTTATTAGCTCTTTTGATGGCTGTATGTCATTCTTCATGTGACTTTGACATTTCTTGGTCTATGTGTGACATCTGACCTATTACTGCTGCATCCTGAATCAGAGCTTTGGCTGAGCAGAGATGTCCAAGTATAATCCTTATAACCCAGGGAGTCTCATAATTCCCCACAGGGACATTCGAAGAACCTTGAAGAATTTATGTTTGTGTTGGTAAATTTCTCCACATGGCATCTCTGGGAGCAGTGAAGGAAATGTACATTCTGACAGCTGCAATTTCCTATTGCCAGTGGCTTCTCAGCATTACTGCAGTCACAGGTGTCTGAAACTCAGAAAGTACAAAGGGCGTCATCATAGCTTCCTATTACTGGTCATGCTCATGTGATCAGTACTCTACAGAGGGCACTTAGAATGGACTAGCACTTTGAAGACAGAGAACTAGGTTCAAATCCCAGTTGCAGCAGCTGGCTGTGTAACCTTGGGGAACTTGACCTCTTTCCTTCGTAAATGGGTGTGATGGATTACATGAGGTCATATTTGTAAAGCACCTAGTATGGTACTGAAGAATTCAAGGAGTGTTCTCTTTGTGCTGCCCTTCCATGCTGTGTTTACTCCGCTACAAATAAAATCAATTCAACCTGTTAGACTGTCAGCAGCTTCAGAACTGGACTTCTCTTCTGGCTTGAGGCATGCCACCTGCAGTATTTTCCACCAGAAAATAGTGTACTTAAAAAAATACTTGTCAATGTAGACTCTGAATATATCTTTGCATTTATAAAAACAAAAACAAAACAACCAGAACAAAGAACATGAATAAGCCATTTACAATAGAATAAATACAGATGGCCAATAAATATGGAAAAAATGGTCCAACTCATCCATCACAGAGAAAGCCACAATTAAAAAACAAAACAGATTTTTTGAGATATATTTCATATAGCATACAGTTCACCTATTTATAGTGTAAATTTCAGTGTTTTTTTTTTTTTTTTTTTTTGTGGTACGCGGGCATCTCACTGTTGTGGCCTCTCCCGTTGCGGGGCACAGGCTCCGGACGTGCAGGCTCAGTGGCCATGGCTCATGGGCCCAGCCTCTCCACGGCACGTGAGATCCTCCCGGACCGGGGTACGAACCCGTGTCCCCTGCAACGGCAGGTGGACTCTCAACCACTGTGCCACCAAGGTAGCCCAATTTCAGTGGTTTTTAGTATATTCACATAGTTGTATGTGAATATCACTACAATTAATTTCAGAACATTTTCATACCCCCATCCCGTCCCTCCTCCTTTCACTCCACCTTACCCCGGGCCTCCAGCCCTAGGCAACCACTGATCTACTTTTCTGTCTCTGTAGATTTGCCAATTCTGAACATTTTATATAGACTGGAATCATAGAATATGTTGTCTTTTGTGACCAACTTATTTCATCTTGTAAAATGTTTTCAAAGTTTATCCATATTGTAGCATGTATCCGTACTGAATCCCTTGAAAAAAATTTTAGAACTTATATTTTTTTCATTTTTTTGTTGTGGTAAAATATGTATAACATAAAATTTGCCATTTTAACCACTTTTAAATGCATAATTCAGTGGCATTAATTACACTGACAATGCTATGCAACAAACATCAGTACCTATTTCCAAACTGTTCTTTACCCTAAATAGAAATGTAACCATTAAGCAGTAACTCCCTATTTCCCCCTCTGCCTCCAGCCCCTGATAACCTCTAATCTCCTTTCTGTCTCTATGAATTTGCCTATTCTAGATATTACATGTAAGTGAAATCATGCAATATTTATCCTTTTGTGTCTGACTTATTTCACTTAGCATGATGTTTTCAGGGTTCATCTGTGTTGCAGCATATATTAGAACTTCCTTTCCTTTTATGGATGAATAATACTCAACTGTATGGATATACCACATTTTGTTTATCCATTCACTGTTGATGAAGACTTGGGTCGTTTCTACTTTTTGGCTATTGCGAATACTGCTGCAATGAACATTTGTGTGCAAATATCTGTTTGAGTCCCTGATTTCAATTTTTTTTTTTTAAAGAAGATTTATTAATTAATTTATTTATTTTTGCTGTGTTGGGTCTTCGTTTCTGTGTGAGGGCTTTCTCTAGTTGTGGCAAGTGGGGGCCACTCTTCATCGCGGTGCGCGGGACTCTCACTATTGCGGCCTCTCTTGTGGCGGAGCACAGGCTCCAGATGCGCAGGCTCAGTAGTTGTGGCTCACGGGCCTGTTTGCTCCGCGGCATGTGGGTTCCTCCCAGACCAGGGCTCGAGTCCGTGTCCCCTGCATTAGCAGGCAGATTCTCAACCACTGCGCCACCAGGGAAGCCCCTTTCAATTTTTTGGAGCATATACTTAGGAGCACAATTGCTGGGTCGTCAGGTAACTCTTTTTGAGAAACTGCCAGACTGTTTTCCAAAGTGGGTGCACCAACTTACATTCCCACCAGTAGTGCATGAGGGCTCCAAGTTCTCCATAGCTTCAGCAATACTTGTTATTATCTGTCTTTTTGATGATAACCATGCTAGTGAATATGAAGTAATATCTCATTGTGGTTTTGACTTGCATTTCCCTGATGGCTAATGTCTTTTCATATACTTATTGGCATTTGTATATTCTTATGCTGCTACTACAAGTGTAAATTGATTCAAAAAAAACAACTTTGGACGACAGGTGGCAATTTTGTTCTTTTTGAGCCAAAAAACCCACTTATGGGAATTTACCTGAAGGAGATAACTAGACAAGCATAATGTACACTTAAGTCACTGCAATTATTTTTATAATAAAGAAAAATTGGAAATACACTCAGCAAAAGAAGTTTTTAAAATAAATTATTTCATACATAAGATGGTATACCATGCAGCTATTAAAGTGATGATACAGAAATAAGTATTTTGACATATAAAATACCTAAGATATATTATGGAATGAACAAAGTGGATCACAGAGTAACATGCAATTTTACCATTCATGTTAGTGCTCGTCTTCTTCTCTTTGTATTTATGTACATAGGGAGACATCCAGCAGGATACCTGGTAAAAGTGAATAGTGCTTACCTCTAAGTAGTGGGAATTGGGATTACATTTTTATTTCTCCTTTGAGATTTTCTTTACTGTTAGAACTTGCAAAAAGTTCTGGTATCATAAGAATAGTAATAAAGCTACTTTCAAAGGAAAAATAATTCTGCTGTGAATTGTGCCTCTTACTCTCTCCCTTACTATTGGGGAGCGTTCTGCTTTGACCTCGAATGCCTACCTTCAAACCGCAAGAGAATCTCAATGAACTATAGCAACGTAGAGAGCTGGTGGAACAGAAATGCCTGTGCCTGTTTTCATTGAATTTCCTTGCAATAATTACACAAGTTTAATTACAGCAAATAAATTAAAATCAATACACTGGAATCAATATGCACAAAACAAAATGTGCTTGTTTTACAGGTCCTAATAGGATCCCAAGTAGGAGCCATTCACTCACATATATTTCTAGCACATCAGGCTTTGAATGGAAATTTGTGAGGGATGATGAGGGGAAAATCTAGAACATTTCCCCATTCTGGCACCCATCATTAGCCAAGAGTTCAGTTCATCCAGGCTTGTTCAGCATTGTTTGTGCTCTGTCCTGCCTTTGTATATGTTGTTCTATATTCTACCAGAAGGCCTCTCTCCATCTCAGATTCCTAAAAACGTCCCACTGTTCTACCAAGACAGGCTTTGTTTAACACCTGTGTCTTCCAAGAATATGTAAGTGATTGGAGGTCAGTTTCTTGTTTATCTGTCTTCACAGCTCCAGAGCACAGTGCCTTTGCTCTCACAGCAGGCTTGTCATAAAATATTGACACTTGCCAGTCATGGATTTGTCTGGAAAGTTGCTTTAATTGTGTCCATTTTTAATTCTTCCATGTGCTTCTTCCATGTGCTTCCCCCAAGAAGTGGAAATGTCCTCTCAACCCCTTACAATTACATTGAGTAATTCATTGTTTTCCTTGAAGATACCCTTCTTGAAGCACTCCATTTTCTAGCTCCAGTGTGGACTGGTGATTGTTTAGACTAGCTTCATAGCTGTTGTCCTGGGATCTCCCTTCACTATCATCCTGGGAATTCTCTCTTCCCTCTCCTGGATTGGACCCAGGGCTGGTTTCATGGGGTCTGGGTCCTGTGCCATTACACTTAGAAGGGTCTGCATTTGGCTTAGTGCTCAGTTGTCATCATCTTGAAATTCTTAATAAATTTTGAACAAGGGTTCTTGTGTTTTCATTTTATACTGGGTCTCATCCTGCAAATTATGTTGCTGGTTCTGAAATGGACCCTGAGTTTCTGTTTTTGCTTTCTTAGTAAACTCTCTGATGTGGAAGAGCACCTATTCTGGTAGCTTCCTGAGTAAAGCTGAATAGGAGGTAAATGTTTCTGGGAATTTTGCATGTCTTGAAAAAAATCTTTATTTTACTCTCATACTCTAGTAAGAGTGTGGCTCAATATGGAGTTCCCAGTTGGAAGTCATTTTCCTTCAGGGTTTTGAAGGTATTGCTTTATTTTCTTCTTGTGTCCAGTGCTTCTGTTAAGAAGGAAGATGCCCTTCTAATTCCTAACCTGTGTGTATGACCTATTTTTTTGTCTCTCAGTCACAGCTTTGCTGTCTACTTTTTGGTATCCTAGCTTGATTGCTGTAAGCTCCTCTCCTCATCTCCTTATTTTTGCAGGTGATTTTTTTTTTTTTAAATCATCATTTTAGGGCTTCCCTGGTGGCGCAGTGGTTGAGAGTCCGCCTGCCGATGCAGGGGACGCGGGTTCGTGCCCCGGTCCGGGAAGATCCCACATGCCACGACGGAGCGGCTGGGCCCGTGAGCCATGGCCGCTGAGCCTGCGCGTCCGGAGCCTGTGCTCTGCAACGGGAGAGGCCACAACAGTGAGAGGCCTGCGTACTGCAAAAAAAAAAGAATCATCATTTTAGCAGTATTTTGCGAGAGAACAGAAGATGTAAACACGTTTTCAATCTGAGCCACATTTCAAGGGCTGTGTCACTTAGCAAGTTTGCCCTTTCTCTTGGTATGCAGAATTAGATGCTAGTGGTGGGGGATAATTTGCATAAAAAGCCCCGTGCCTTCTGGAAGAAATACTAATCTCTCTTTTCAAAATTCAGTGTTAAGGAAAACCTTTGCAGTGATTAAGGGCTGCAGACAAGAAAGAGCACCAAGAAACCCAGAGAGAAGTTCGCCTTGAGAAAAGAGTAGACTGTACCGGTGACCCAGTGTGCTACTTATGCTGCTGGAATAAGGGTTGGCTACATGAGGCTGAACAAAAAAACATCTTGTCATCCAAGAAGATGTAGCAAACCAGTTCTCTATTGTTGAACACTAATACGTGTGGTTTTCAGTTATTATGAATAGTGTCATCAGTATCCTTGTACATACATTTTTGCACGTTTTTCTTTTTTACCCTCACATTTTATGTGTTGCTTTGTGTCAGAGTGCCTCCAGAAAAGTTACTGCCTCCTTGGACTTAGTGAGATTTTATTTAAAGGAAAGGATTTCTTTATAAAGACCTAAAAATGTTTTCCCCCCTTATTTCATAAATAGAAGAAACATTAAGGTTATTTGAGCCTCTGTTTTTATTTGAGTATGAATATTTGTTAAGGTTCAGTTTCCACTTTTGGTGGAAGTGGAATGCATTTGTAATATGGTTATAATACCTAATTATTCATATTCCAGAAAGAAGGATGTATTTTTTATGGCCTCTGAGATTTCATTCTCACCCAGGTCTACATCTATTTATAAGTATATATTTTACAAGCATTTCTCTGGAAATTTCAGCCATGTGGAAGTAGTCTGATGATAGAATTAAAGAAACTTTTGTTTGCACTTTGTGCTTTTGAGGTTAATGGAAATTTAAAGTGGGCAGCTGTTGGTCTGCACCCTCGAGAGCTTCCTGGGTGAAATCCGAAATTGGCCCCCATACCCAGAGGAGAAGGAGAGGCTGAAGAAAGAGGCAGACCAATTGAGATTGGCAGGTGGCAGTTTTACATTTGAGGCTTGGGTGGCCAGCAAGATAAGAAGATCACTGCACCCACCTGCCAGAATCTTAAGAGTTTATATAGAGGCCTTAATGGGGTTCAGTCAGGTATTCAGTCCAGATGGTCTCAGTAACACATTACTCTCTCAAGGGTAATCCTTGAAATGGTTCCAGCTATAGCAACGGTGGGCAGAATGTATATTCCAAGGACAGGGGAGCGAGTGAGGATCCTCTGATTGCCCAAGTCCAGCTCTTGGGTCAACTGGCAGCCACGTCCTCTTGATGACCTCCCCCCAAAGCAGCAGAGCCCTAGAGAGAAAGCAAAAATAGCAGTTCTCGCCCACCCCAGTTTTACTGAGATGTAATTGACATATGACATTGTGTACGTTTAAGATATACAAACATAATGATGTGCTATATGTATGTATGGTGAAATGATCACCACGTAAGTTTAGTTCCGTCACCTCACGAAGGTACAGTTTGGTTCCTTGTCATAAGAACTCATAAGATTTACTCTCTTAGTGACTTTCTAATACACAATACGGTATTACCTATTAGCTGTAGTCACCATGCTGTGCATTACATCCCCAGACCTTATTTATCTTATAACTAGGAGTTTGAACCTTTTGACCACCTTCACCTAACCCCAACCTGCAACCACAAATCTGATCTCTGTTTCTATGAGTTTGGTCTTTTTAGATTCCACATATAAGTGAGAGCATGGAATCGGGAAGAACAAATCTGACTCCATACTGGATCTGTTTCTTTTACTTTAACCTTTATATTCTATTGTTTTTGCTACAAGTTAACCACTAAAGGGATGTTGCCTATAGCTTAAAGTATACATAATGGCCCACCTCTGGGAACCCTGCCTCCCATGTCTGAGCATTAAGTTAAAATACCTTTGTTTAAGCTCACAGGAAACCTCCTGACCAGGCCCACCTATGAATGGCTGCAGGAAGGAAGAAATTAACAAATCCCCTCCAGAGTCTGGAGGGAACCAGGAAATATTTGCAACAATTTATCACCTTTCTTTTACTTTACCTCCTCACTTTCCCCTCTTTGCTTTATAAAAGAAATTACCATCCAAACTTGGACAAGATGATTCTTTGGGACACTAGTTCACCATTTCCTCGGTCTACTGGCTTTCTGAATAACGTTGCCATTCCTTGCCCTACCACCTTGTCTCTCGATTCATTGGCCTGTCCTGCAGTAAGCAGTATGAGCTTGGACTCAGTAACAATCATACAGTATTCGTGTTTCTCTCTCTGACTTATTTCACTTAGCATAAAAACACCAGGTTTACCACCATTCATATAAATGCTAGAATGTGATATGTTTTCAACCATGTTCCAGTATATTTAGACTGAATGATATATAAATTCAGGTAGATAATTTCAAAATATATTGACTTCAATGCACAAGATTGACTCCAAAGGTGTGTGATCTTTTTCTACTGTTCTACATGGCTTTGGATGGCTGAACCTCCTCCACGAGAGGCCCTGACAGTTGGATACGTGGCCGTGGTGGGAGGAGTACACCTGAGGGTACCTGTGCTCAGGTGGCAAAGTTTGTAATGCAAACCTTCTTGAAGGTGACTATTGATTTCCTGCCAAATGTAAGGGCAGAACACTTAATAAACAGCAGCATTTTTTGCTGAATTATCTTTAATTAAAAATATATCACTCATACCAATATAGCTTTAAAATTTTTTCAGAAACATATATATATATATATAACTTTTCAAATGTTTATTTCACTTTTTAAAAACTTTTTATTTTATATTGGAGTGTAGCCCATTAACAATGTTGTGATAGTTTCAGGTACACAGCAAAGTGACTCAGCCATACATATACATATATATTTTTAAAGAGCCTGGAAGTTACCTTCAGCTTCACTCATATTTCCTCACCCTCCTCAATGTCCAGCTGAGCATAGCAATTCAACTTCCAAAAATATCTTGCAAGTCAGTTATTTTTTTTTCCATCCTATGCTACCATTGCCTTAATTTATGTTCTACTATGAATTCAAGATCCCAGCAGCTTCTAATTAGGACCCCTGCTTCCAGGGTCGTCCTTATTTAATAACTCCCCACTGTAAACTCATTCAGTCATTCTCCTACTTGAAAATCTTCATAGATATATTATTTACAAAGGGTTAAGATAGTACAAAGATGGTGAGGTTCTCTGGGGCTAGTAAGGATGGCAGCCTACCACCCCTGGACCAGAGGAAGTAAGTAAGGAAACAGTGACCCTGAGTGAACTTGTGACTTTAGGGCAGGCATGCTGCCTTTTGACAGAAGAATATGGTCACTGCCAAACTGTAACTGGGCAGGGAGGGAACTGGGGAAATAAACACCCCACCTATCTCTGCACGCTCTATGATCTCCTGCTGGAACTAGCCATTGCCCAACCCTGCCAAAAGCTAGAAGGCAAGCAAGGGAGCATGGTGATGCTGTCCACAAATATTAGCTCCCTGGGGTACAGATCAGGTGGAGATAGAATGTGGGGGGAAAGGGCAAATTGCTGAAGGCAATTCAGCAGAGCAGCTTTTTCTGATTCCCCCAAGCTGAACTCATTTCTCCCTCATTGAATTTCCAAGGACATTTTATTCATTCCTTCACTCAGGCACCTGTGATATTATATTTGTAAATTATTTCCGTGTTTAGATGATAAACTCCTTCATTTAAAGGCTCTATCTGTTTTTTTTTTTTTTGACATCTTTATTGGAGTATAATTGCTTCACAATGGTGTGCTAGTTTCTGCTCTATAACAAAGTGAATCAGCTATACATACACATATATCCCCATATCTCCTCCCTTTTGCGTCTCCCTCTCACACTCCCTATCCCACACCTCTAGGTAGCGGCAAAGCACCGAGTTGATCTCCCTGTGCTATGTGGCGGCTTCCCACTAGCTATCTATTTTACATTTGGTATTGTATATATGTCCATGCCACTCTTTCACATTGTCCCAGATTATACTTCCCACTCCCCGTGTCCTCAAGTCTATTCTCTACGTCTACGTCTTTTTTCCTGTCCTGCCCCTATGTTACTCAGAACCACTTTTTTTTTTTTTTTTTTAGATTCCATATATATATGTTAGCATACGGTATTTGCTTTTCTCTTTCTGACTTACTTCACTCTGTAAGACAGACTCTAGGTCCATCCACCTCACTACAAATAATTTCGTTTCTTTTATGGCTGAGTAATATTACACTGTATATATGTGCCACATCTTCTTTATCCATTCATCTGTTGATGGACACTTAGGTTGCTTCCATGTCCTAGCTATTATAAATAGAGCTGCAATGAACATTGTGGTACATGACTTTTTTTTTTTTTTTAACATCTCTTTTGGAGTATAATTGCTCTACAATGGTGTGTTAGTTTCTGCTTTATAACAAAGTTAATCAGCCATACATATACGTATATCTCCATATCATCTCCCCCTAGTGTCTCCCTCCTACCCTCCCTATCCAATCCCTTTAGGTGGTCACAAAGCACAGAGCTGATCTCCCTGTGCTATGTGACTGCTTCCCACTAGCTATCTATTTTACATTTGGTAGTGTGTGTATATGCATGACTCATTTTGAATTATGGTTTTCTCAGGGTATATGCCCAGTAGTGGGATTGCTGTGTCTTATGGTAGTTCTATTTTTAGTTTTTCAAGGAGCCTCCATACTGTTCTCCATAGAGGCTGTATCAATGTACATTCCCACCAACAGTGCGAGAGGGTTCCCTTTTCTCCACACCCTCTTCAGCATTTATTGTTTGTAGATTTTTTGATGATGGCCATTCTGACTGGTGTGAAGTGATACCTCATTGTAGTTTCAATTTGCATTTCTCTAATGATTAGTGACGTTGACCATCCTTTTATGTGTTGTTGGCAATCTGTATATCTTCCTTGGAGAAATGTCTACTTAGGTCTTCTGCCCATTTTTGGATTGCGTTGTTTGCTTTTTTGATATTGAGCTGCAGGAGCTTCTTGTAAATTTTGGAGATAAATGCTTTGTCAGTTGCTTCATTTGCAAATATTTTCTCCCATTCTGAGGGTTGTCTTTTCATTTGTTTATGTTTTCTTTTGCTGTGCAAAAGCTTTTAAGTTTCATTAGGTCCCATTTGTTTATTTTTGTTTTCATTTCCATTTCTCTAGGAGGTGTGTTCAAATGATCTTGCTGTGATTTATGTCATAGAGTGTTCTGTCTGTTTTCCTCTAATAGGTTTAAGTGTTTGGCCTTTAACATTGAGGTCTTTAATCCATTTTGAGGTTTTTTTGTGTGTATGGTGTTAGGGAGTGTTCTCATTTCATTCTTTTACATGTAGCTGTCCAGTGTTCCCAGCACCACTTATGAAGAGGCTGTCTATTCTCCATTGTATATTCTTGCCTCCTTTATCAAAGGTAAGGTGACCATATGTGTGTGGGTTTATTTCTGGGCTTTCTGTCCTGTTCAATTGCTCTATACTTCTGTTTTCGTGCCAGTACCATACTATCTTGATTACTATAGCTTTGTAGTTTAGTCTGAAGTCAGGGAGCCTGATTCCTCCAGCTCCATTTTTCTTTCTCAAGATTGTTTTGGCTATTCAGGGTCTTTTGTGTTTCCATACAAATTGTGAAATTTTTTGTTCTAGTTCTGTGAAAAATGCCACTGGTAGTTTGATAGGGATTGCATGAAACTGTAGACTGCTTTGGGTAGTAGAGTCATTTTCACAATGTTGATTCTTCCAATCCAAGAACATGGTATATCTCTCCATCTATTCATATCATCTTTAATTTCTTTCACCAGTGTCTTATAATTTTCTGCATACAGGTCTTTTGTCTCCTTAGGTAGGTTTATTCCTAGATATTTTATTCTTTTTGTTGCAATGGTAAATGGGAGTGTTTTCTTAATTGCACTTTCAGATTTTTTCATCATTAGTGTATAGGAATGCAAGAGATTTCTGTGCATTACTTGTACATCCTGCTACTTTACCAGATTCATTGATCAGCTCTAGTAGTTTCCTGGTAGGATCTTTAGGATTCTCTATGTATAGTATCATGTCTTCTGCAAACATTGAGAGCTTTATTTCCTCTTTTCCAATTTGTTTTCCTTTTATTTCTTCTTCTTCTCTGATTGCTGTGGCTAAAACTTCCAAAACTATGTTGAATAAGAGTAGTGAGGGTGGGCAACCTTGTCTTGTTCCTGATCTTACTGGAAATGGTTTCAGTTTTTCACCAGGACGATGTTGGCTGTGGGTTTGTCATATATGGCCTTTATTATGTTGAGGAACGTTCCCTCTATGCCTACTTTCTGGAGGGTTTTTATCATAAATGGGCATTGAATTTTATCAAAAGCTTTCTGTGCCTCTATTGAGATGATCATGTGGTTTTTATTCATCAATTTGTTAACGTGGTGTATCACATTGATTGATTTGCATATCTTGAAGAATCCTTGCATTCCTGGGATAAACCCCACTTGATCATGGTGTATGATCCTTTTTATGTGTTGTTGGATTCTGTTTGCTAGTATTTTGTTGAGGATTTTTGCATCTATGTTCATCAGTGATATTGGCCAGTAGTTTTCTTTCATTGTGACCTCTTTGTCTGCTTTTGGTATCAGGGTGATGGTGACCTCAGAGAATGAGTTTGGGAGTGTTCCTCCCTCTGCTCTATTTTGGAAGAGTTTGAGAAGGATGGGTGTTAGCTCTTCTCTAAATGTTTGATAGAATTCTCCTGTGAAGCCATCTGGTCCTGGGCTTTTGTTTGTTGGAAGATTTTTAATCACAGTTTCAATTTCACTACTTGTGATTGGTTTGTTCATATTTTCTATTTCTTCCTGGTTCAGTCTTGGAAGGTTGTGCTTTTCTAGGAATTTTTCCATTTCTTCCAGATTGTCCATTTTATTGGCATACATTTGCTTGTAGTAATCTCTCATGACCCTTTGTATTTCTGCAGTGTGAGTTGTTACTTCTCCTTTTTCATTTCTAATTCTATTGATTTGAGTGTTCTCCCTTTTTTTCTTGATGAGTCTGGCTAATGGTTTATTAATTTTATTTATCTTCTCAAAGAAACAGCTTTTAGTTTTATTGATCTTTGTTATCGTTTCCTTCATTTCTTTTTCATTTATTTGTGATCTGATCTTTATGATTTCTTTCCTTCTGCTAACTTTGGGATTTTTTTTGTTCTTCTTTCTCTAATTGCTTTAGATGTAAGGTTAAGTTGTTTATTTGAGATGTTTCTTGCTTCTTATGGTAGGATTGTATTGCTATAAACTTCCCTCTTAGAACTTCTTTTGCTGCATCCCAAAGGTTTTGGGCCATCGTGTTTTCATTGTCATTGGTTTTTAGGTATTTTCTTATTTCCTCTTTGATTTCCCCTGTGATCTCTTAGTTATTAAGTAGTGTATTGTTTAGTCTCCACGTGTTTGTATTTTTTACAGATTTTTTCATGTAATTGATATCTAGTCTCATAGCGTTGTGGTCGGAAAACATACCAGATACGATTTCAATTTTCTTAAATTTACCAAGGCTTGATTTGTGACCCAAGATATGATCTATCCTGGAGAGTGTTCCATGAACACTTGAGAAGAAAGTATATTCTGTTGTTTTTGGATGGAATGTTCTATAAATATCAATTAAGTCCATCTTGTTTAATGCATCATTTAAAGCTTGTGTTCTCATATTTATTTTCAATTTGGATGATCTGTCCATTGGTAAAAGTGGGGTGTTAAAAGTCCCCTACTATGATTGTGTGACTGTCGATTTCCCCTTTTATGGCTGTTAGTATTTACTGTATGTATTGAGGTGCTCCTATGTTGGGTGCATAAATATTTACAATTGTTATATCTTCTTGGATTGATCCCTTGATCGTTATGTCATGTCCTTCTTTGTCTCTCGTAATAGTCTTTTTTTAACGTCTGTTTTGTCTAATATGAGAATTGCTACTCCAGCTTTCTTTTGATTTCCATTTGTATGGAATATCTTTTTCCATCCCCTCACTTTCAGTCTGTATGTGTCTCTAGGTCTGAAGTGGGTCTCTTGTAGACAGCATATATACGGGTCTTGTTTTTGTATCCATTCAGCCAGTCTATGTCTTTTGGTAGGAGCATTTAAGGTAATTTAAGGTAATTATCGATATGTATGTTCCTATGACCATTTTCTTAATTGTTTTGGGTTTGTTATTATAGGTGTTTTCCTTCTCTTGTGTTTCCTGCCTAGAGAAGTTCCTTTAGCATTTGTTGTAAAGCTGGTTTAGTGGTACTGAATTCTCTTAGCTTTTGCTTGTCGGTAAAGGTTTTATTTTCTCTGTGAAATCTGAATGAGATCCTTGCTGGGTAGTGTAATCTTGGTTGTAGGTTTTTCCCTTCCATCACTTTCAATATGTCCTGCCAGTCCTTTCTGGCTTGCAGAGTTTGTGCTGAAAGATCAGCTGTTAACTTCATGGGGATCCCCTTGTATGTTATTTGTTGTTTGTCCCTTGATGCTTTTAATATTTTTTCTTTGTGTTTATTTTTTGATAGTTTGATTAATATGTGTCTTGGCATGTTTCTCCTTGGATTTATCCTATATGGTACTCTCTGTGCTTCCTGGACTTGACTATTTCCTTTCCCATATTAGGGAAGTTTTCAACTATAATATCTTCAAATATTTTCTCAGTCCCTTTCTTTTTCTCTTTTTCTTCTGGAACCCCTATAATTTGAATGTTGGTGTGTTAAATGTTGTCCCAGAGTTCTCTGAGACTATCCTCAACTCTTTTCATTATTTTTTCTTTATTCTGCTCTGTGGTAGTTATTTCCATCATTTTATCTTTGAAATCACTTATCCATTTTTCTGTATCAGTTATTCTGCTATTGATTCCTTATAGAGAATTTTAAATTTCATTTATTGTGTTGTTCATCATTATTTGTTTACTCTTTAGTTCTTCTAGGTCCTTGTTAAACGTTTCTTGTATTTTCTCCATTCTATTTCCAGGATTTTGGGTCATCTTTACCGTCATTACTCTGAATTATTTTTCTGGTAGACTGCCTGTTTCCTCTGCATTTGTTTGGTCTGGTGGGTTTTTACCTTGCTCCTTCATCTGCTGTGTGTTTCTCTGTCTTCTCATTTTGCTTAACTTACTATGTTTGGGGTCTCCTTTTTACAGGCTGCAGGTTCGTTGTTCCCGATGTTTTTGGTGTCTGCCCCCTGTGGGTAAGGTTGGTTCAGTGGGTAGTGTAGGCTTCCCGGTGGACGGGACTGGTGCTTGTGTTCTGGTGGCTGAGGCTGCATCTTATCTTTCTGGTGGGCAGAACTGCATGCTGTGGTGTGTTTTGGGGTGCCTGTGACCTTATTATAATTTTAGGCAGCCTCTTTGCTAATGGGTGGGGTTGTGTTCCTGTCTCGCTAGTTGTGTGCCATAAGGTGTCCAGCACTATAGCTTGCTGGTCTTTGAGTGGAGCTGGGTCTTAGCTTTGAGATGGAGATCGGTGGGAGAGCTTTCGCTGTTTGCTATTATGTGGAGCTGGGACGTCTCTGGTGGACTAATGCCCCGATCTCAGCTGTCCCACCTCAGAGGCACAGGCCTCACACCCAGCCAGAGCACCAAGACCCTGTCAGCCACACAGCTCAGAAGAAAAGGGGGAAAAAAGAAAGAAGGAATAAAAGAAAATAATATAAAATAAAGTTATTAAAATAAAAAATAGGGGCTTCTCTGGTGGCGCAGTGGTTGAGAGTCCTCCTGCCGATGCAGGGGACACGGGTTCATGCCCCGGTCCGGGAAGATCCCACATGCCACAGAGTGGCTAGGCCCGTGAGCCATGGCCGCTGAGTGTGCGCGTCTGGAGCCTATGCTCCGCAACAGGAGAGGCCACAACAGTGAGAGGCCCATGTACTGCAAAAAAAAAAAAAAAAAGAATTATTAAAAATAAAAAGCTTAAAAAGTAATGAAAAAAAGAACGAAGAGAGCAACCAAAACAAGCGCTAAAAACTATAGTAAAAAACAAACAAACAAAAATACAGACTGACAGAGCCCTAGGATAAATTGTAAAAGTAAAGCTATACAGACAAAATCACACAAAGAAGCATACACATACACACTCACAAAACGAGAAAAAGGAAAAAAGTATATATATATAGAAAAAAAAAGGAAGAGAGCAACCAAATCAATAAACAAATCTACCAATGATAATAAACTCTAAGTAGTAAATTAAAATAAAAGTAAAAACAGAAAAAAATTAGATGCAGAAAGCAAACCCCAAGTCTACAGCTGCTCCCAAAGTCCACCTCCTCAATTTGGGATGATTCGTTGTCTATTCAGGTATTCCACAGATGCAAGGTACATCAGGTTGACTGTGGAGATTTAATCCGCTGCTCCTGAGGTTGCTGGGAGAAATTTCCCCTTCTCTTCTTTGTTCTCACAGCTCACAGGGGCTCAGCTTTGGATTTGGCCCCGCCTCTGCATGTAGTTCGCCTGAGGGTGTCTGTTTCCCACCCAGACAGGAGGGTTAAAGGAGAAGCTGATTAGGGGGCTCTGGGTCACTCAGGCCAGGGGGAGGGAGGGGTACGGATGTGGGGCGAGCCTGTGGTGGTAGAGGCCGGCGTGATATTGCAGCAGCCTGAGGTGCGCCGTGTGTTCTCCTGGGGAAGTTGTCCCTGGATCACGGGACCCTGGCAGTGGTGGGCTGCATAGGTTCCTGGGAGGGGAGGTGTGGATAGTGACCTGTGCTTGCACACAGGCTTCTTGGTGGTGGAAGCAGCAGCCTTAGCCTTTCATGTCGGTCTCTGGTGTCTGCGCTGATAGCTGCGGCTCGCGCCCGTCTCTGGAGCTCGTTTAGGCAGTGCTCTGAATATCCTCTCCTTGCGCACCCCAAAACAATGGACTCTTGCCTCTTAGGCAGTTCCAGACTTTTTCCTGGGCTCCCTCCCGGCTAGCTGTGGCTCACTCGCCCCCTTCAGGCTGTGTTCATGCAGCCAACCCCAGTCCTCTCCCTTGTATCTGACTTCCGAATGCCAAGCCTCAGCTCCCAGCCCCCACCCGTCCCATTGGGTGAGCAGACAAGCCTTGCGGGCTGGTGAGTGCTGGTCGGTACTGCTTCTCTGTGCAGGAATCTCTCCTCTTTGCCCTCTGCACCCCTGTTGCTGCACCCTCCTCCATGGCTCCGATGCTTCGCCCCTGCCACCCCCGTCTCCGCCAGTGAAGGGGCTTCCTAGTGTGTGGAAACGTTTCCTCCCTCCCCGAGGTGCAGGTCCCGTCCCTATTCTTTTGTCTCTGTTTTTTTCTTTTCTCTTTTGCCCTACCCAGGTTCGTGTGCTTTTTTGCCTTTTGGGAAGTCTGAGGTCTTCTGCCAGCGTTCAGTAGGTGTTCTGTAGGAGGTGTTCCACATGAAGATTTATTTCTGATGTATTTGTTGGGAGGAAGGTGATCACGCCTCACTCCTCCGCCATCTTGAAGCTAAAGTCTCTATCTTAATTATCTTCATATCCTTCGTATTTAGCTTTGTCTTACAGAGTGGTGCCCAATGAGTGTTTGCTGAGTAAAGGAGTAAAAGATGGCGGGCACTCCCATACTGGGTGTCTTTGTGAAAATAGTGGCTGAAAGGAAATCCCACTCTTGCCACTACATTTCATATATGGTGTCTTTTGACTATTTCAAATCAGCTTGAGTCAGGGAGTAGAGAAATGCAGAATGCAGATATTGGGTTTGCTTAATTAGAGGAGATAGTGACTATAGAAGGCACTTTGTGACATATGATGCTATTCAAATATTACTAGCATCATTTTCATTATTATGGAGTAAAAATAAGGAGGAACAAAAGAGAACCAACAAAGAGCAGTCCATGGGGAGAAGATTAAATCCTTTGTTAGTCACTATTACCTGGAGAAAGTTAAAACAGACAGCAAAGGTGCTTATGCAGCTAGAGCCAGTGACCAGATCGGGGTCATTGAGGACTATTTTCTGTTCTCATCCTGACTTATTTTGTAATATTTGGTAAATCACTTAATCTTTCTGCAGTGCCAGTTTTTCCAATCCATTAAGTGACTATTATAGTATATTCTCCCTGCCGATGTGCAAGGATGTTTGGGTTACTCATTCAATAATTGTTGTAAAGCACTTTGAGTCCCTTAGAGAAAGCCAGGATCACAAGATTTATCTGGTATTATTAATTGGAAAGTCTTTTGGCATTAGTCGAGTCTCTGATTCCTTTGTAGTTCAACTGCTTTTCTGTGGCTTTCCCAATTCCAGTCAATTTCCCTTTATACAATTGCAAGTGTGCAATGATGTCCTGTCCTGTATCCCAAATGATGGTGCTATAATCAAATTAACCTGGTGGGTAGATGTAAAAAAAAATTAGAAAAGTTTGAGGATTTTTAGCCTGCCTTAAGGTGACTAAGGAAAACACTTAAGGTGGTTTGAGTGAAGAAAGATTATCCATGAGTGGCCAAAATCAATCAGTTACATAACTGAAGTGTTAAGTCCATGGCAAATGACATATGACATATAACACATGATGTTTTGGGCCTGCTAAGGCAAAAGAACAACTGGTTCCAGGATGAAAGAAACTTCTTAGTTTATATTGTTTGACACATAAACTTTTGAGTCTGTTTGGATGTTGGTGATCCAGTTTTACAGAATTTTCCACCAAAGGATACAAACATTATGGATAATATCAGTGTCTCTTTATGGAGTAACTAAGAGATTGTACCAGGGCCTCTTCCATATGCTTTTGGGAGAATGAGAAAATGCGTGATTCTTTGAAATTTTCAGTCTTATTTTATTCTTTCAGGTTGAGGAGTGATATAGGCTTTTGTTTCATTATGGCTTTTTGGAATTTTTTTTTTATTTAAAAAAATCCAGAGCATATAAATATTTATCTCATGGCTTAAGCTTTCATGACTCTAAAGAGAAGTTTAAAATTGGATTGTACCTTTAGCCCTGCTCTCTCTCCCCTGAGAGATGGCCTTATACCTTGGAGCAGTAGGTTTGCATATCGAAATGCCAGCTTGACCTAGCTGCCTGAAAGTCCTTAATGTCAGGCTTGCAGCAGAATTCATTAATTTCTCTTCACAAGTTGGTAATTTCCTGTTATTCTCCTAAATGTCGCTAATTTCAGGTACACCTTTGCCATGAGGGGATTCTAGATCCCCAGTATTTTTAGCATCACCTGGCATGTGTATTATCATCATATACTGTCCTTGCTTTTCCAGAACCCATAGAAATGGTAGCCACGTGAAGTAGGCAGGTGTCATACCAACTCAGTTTACAGTTATCGAAGCAACCATTGAGTCAACAGAGAAACTGCGGGCACAGATAAACATTTACATTTTCAATTATATGATGCTAAATTTTCTTCAAGATGTTGGAGAAAGAATTAAAATGGAACAGAGGACAGAGTGTGGCAGGAGCACAGGCCCACTGGGTCCCTCTCTATTTGCGGTGGGTCCCTTATTTATTTCCTATCTTATTTTTATCTTTCTTATGTCATTGTTTTATTAATCTCATTTATACCCAGTGATTAAAAACTAGGCAAAGAAATTGTTCCCAATTAGAGGCCCTGGAGAATCATCTATAATCAATAGATAAAACTTGCTTAAGGCCAAGACACTAGTGGTATTAAGTTGTTGCTCTTGATTTGACTTTTAAAAAGTACTTTAAAAATAAATGAGATAGGACGTGGTATATGTGCTTGTTGTAAAATAATTCAAACAGGAAATTTTTGAAGTAATTGTCCTTCAGTGTCATACCTGCTCTCCCCCTAGCCATGCAGTATCACTGCCTTTGAGGCTCCAGCCCCCTTTCCCTGGGTTAAGTCTGTTAGAAGCTTTTCAGAAACGTTTGCATACACACACATGCGTGCATACTCTGTGCATATGTATCAATCATATCTTTATATATATTACATTATATGTAATTATATTACATATATTTTTTTGTAATTTATAATTACATTATATGTAATTATATTACATATATTTTTTGTAATTTATAATTACATTATATGTAATTATATTACATATAATTATATTACATTATATGTAATTATATTACGTTATATGTATCATATATATCATATATATGTCATATATTCTATATAAGATATATCTTTTTAATTTTGACAAAAAATGGATCTCATTCCATGTACCATTCTGTGGTTTCTCTCTTGTGCTTAATTATACATTGTGGGCATATTTCCATTTCAGTATGATCAATCTACCACATTCATCCTAATGGCTGCAAAGTATTCCCTTGAGATGTACCCTAATTTATTTAAACAATTCCCAACTGAATGACATTTAAGTTGTTTCCAGTTTTTAACTATTGTCAATATGCTGCAATAAACATATTCATACATATAATCTTTGCATTTTGGGGGGAGCATATGTGCAGGATAAATATCTAGAAATGGAATTTCTGGACCAAGAATATATGCACATGAATTTTGAGAAATATTGCTAAATTGGAAAGGGCTGCATGAGTTTATTTTTTCACTAATACTGAGGGAAAATATTTTATTATCTGAGTCTTTACCAACTGGTAAACTGAGTCAAACCACAGAGGGCTGGTCTGGCTTTGAAGACTGGCAAGGAAGAATGGGACTCTGATTAATGTTGCCTTTATTTCGGTTTACCACTGAAATGGCAAGCAAGCAGGGCAAAAGGTATTCATTAGACCAGAGCCTCTCAAAGTGTGGTCCCTGAACGGGGAGCATCAATACCTCCTAGGAACTTGTTATAAATGCAAGTTCTCAGGTGTCACCCTAGACCTCCTGAATCATACATTCCCACACCAGGACCCAGCAATCTGAGTTTTAACAAGCCCCCCATGCGATTCTGATGCTCACCAAAGTTTGAGAATGACTGCAGTAGAGCTTGCCCAAAGCTTTCTTTATGCCTCTTGGAGGTGAACCTGGGAATCTCTGGTTCAGATTGAAGGTGTCCAGGACTGCATACTCTCTTCATCTCATACCATTTGGGTGAGGCAGGGGCCACGGTGCCACTCAATGGAGTAATTACTCCCATAAATGGCAATTCCTGCTGCCCTTAGCCATAAAGTTCTATGTCCTATTTCTTACTGCAATAGGAGGCATGCAGTGGACATGGCCAAATATTAACAAAATTTTGGCTTCTCGTCTATGTGAAAAATGGCACCTAATCCCTATTTAATATTAATTTCTTTAATTGTAAGTGAAGTGAAATGAGCATCATCTCATTTTATAGGCCATTTGCACTTTTTTTCCCCCTTTACTATTACCTCTTTATGTTCTTTGCCATATTTTCTATTGGTTGATTGTCTCTTCTTTATTCCTTGTGAGAACAATTTTAAGTTTAAGGAAATTAGCTCTTTGACATTTGTGTTGCCAATTATTTTTAACCCAGTTTGTCATTTATCATTTGAATTTAGTTACAGTAAATTTTTGCATCACAGATAGTTAAATTTTTCGTGAAGTCAAATTTAATAGTTTTTATCTTTCTGCATTTTGAATTTTATGTAAGCTTAGATAGATCTTCCCAACCCTAGGATAATTTAAAAAATACTCATATTTTCCTCTAAACTATATGGTTTTATTTTTAGCACATAAGTCTTTGATGTGAACAGAATTTATTATTACTTAAGGATTGAAGTATACACGTAAACATATTTTCCTAAAGCTTAAAAGTTATCCCAATTTCATTTATTAAATAATTTGTCTTGTCTCCAATGATTTGAAGTAGCTTATTAATCATATTCAAAATCAGAAAGTATATTTGGGATTATTTCTAGAGCCTGTTCTATTGAGATTGAAATTAATTTATAGTTCAATTTAGGGAAAAGAAAGACCTTTAATTTTAATACAAAGTTTTCTTAACCAAGAACAGAGTAAACTTTTATAGTTACTCATTTTTTCTTTTTTCCTCAGGAGTGATTTAAAACTTTCTTCATATAGGTGTTGCATATTTTTTTTTAATATATTTGTGAATTCCTAAATGTGATGTTTCCCCCATTATAGATTTTACTAATTATTTGCATGTAGGAAAGCACAATCAATATCTTTGTGTATTAATTTCATAGCCAGCCATCTTATTGAATTCTCATATGTTAGTGTTTGAAGGATTCCTATGGGCTCTTCAAGGTGGCAATAATCATCTACAAATAATATAAAGTATCCTATCTATGAGATTAGACTTTTATTATAAAGTGTGTTTTAAAGGAGAATATGACCTTTCTAATTTCCTGCTTTTAAAAAATCACCTTTTATTATTCTAAAAACTAAAAATCATAATCAAGTAAGTTTAGAAAGCATGAAGCCAAACGTAGTTAAACAGACTTTTTATTGCAAGATTTCTCTGAGCTTTTAGAGTTCCGCAGCAGAGACTGGCTAATTGTTGTCCACTTCTCTTTTCTATACCTAGACACATAGGATTGCCACATTTTCCTGATGCTTTATTATTAAGGTTGGGGCCATGTGACTGGTTCCATCCAACAGAACACGGTCAGAGTGATATGTACCATTTCCATGTCTGATCATCAGATGTCCCACCTCATTTTCCTTACTTGCTTCACTCCTTGGGGAGCTGAAGGCAAAGTGTCCATCAGGGACCCCCAAGGAAGTTGTGGATGTTGGCACCAAAACAGGGAAGGAACCACATCTTAAATCACTACGTGGAAGGCCACTTAGCAAGCATATAATCATATTATATCTAAGTGAAACATTGCTTGTATTAAGCCACTGAGATGTTAAGGATGCTTGTTACAGCAAATCTGTGATAGCCTTACAATTGCCTTTCTTCTGCCAAGAAATTAATATTTCATAAATTACTTTCATCTTTTACTTTCCTGTTCAAACATTTTTGTGGGCTTTATGTTAACCTTCTGAAAGATTTGAACATCTTTATTCAGCTTTAAAAGTCCTCCTCCATCTGGGTGTAACCTGGTATCCTTCTCCGCAGGATGAAACCTCTGCTCCAGCAGATCCACTGTAAAGCAAAAGGTCATGTCCATGCTCCTTTCCATGACTAAATCCCTCTACATCATACTCATCCATCAAGGTTCAGCTTGAAAACCTAATCCAAAGGTATGATTTAGAGCGTTCTAGTTCCTAGTGCTCTCCCTCAACTTTAAATTGTTTCCTTCCTTTCATTTTTTATATTCATGTTTTAGTTTTTTAAATGATGATTCCCAGCGTTTGTTTGTTTGTTTTGGCTGCACTGGGTCTTGGTTGCAGCACAAGGGATCTTGGCTGCGGCGTGGGGGATCTTTCTTTTAGTTGCGGCATGCGGAACTTCTTGGTTGTGACGTGTGAACACTTAGTTGTGGCATGTGTGCAGGATCTGGTTCCCCCGCAGCGATGGAGCCCGGGCCCCCTGCATCGAGAGCACGGAGTTTTGCCCACTGGACCACCAGGGAAGTCCCTATATCCACATT
The DNA here is from genome assembly GCF_963455315.2 of Globicephala melas. NCBI lineage: Eukaryota > Metazoa > Chordata > Mammalia > Artiodactyla > Delphinidae > Globicephala > Globicephala melas. The sequence goes on along the minus strand of NC_083317.1, from coordinate 18,402,155 downwards.
TCAAAAATGTGGGTATATCAGGTACCATACTAGGTCCAACAGATATAGTAGGAAACAAGGATCTGATCCCTGCTCCCCATGAAGCTAACATTCTAGAAATAAACTACAATTTCCCAGAGGGGACAATGCCTTACTGACATTTAACATCTAGTATGTAACATAATTCATTGACAGTACTCAGAACATTAAAGTGTCATTGCAGTTATTGTCTTGGTATGCTAATGACTTTCCCTTAATTATATATTATCTTGCATTAAAAAAATCACCTTTAATGAAGTAAATATACATACAACAAAATTTGCCAATTTTAAGTTTGCAATTCTGAGTTTTGACAAATGTATACAGTTGTATTTTGTGTAGTTACACAAAAATAAAGTTTACGACAGTTGCGCAATAACAACCACAATCATGATCTGGAGCATATCTTTCACTCCTGAAAGTTCCCTCCTGGTCCTTTCTAGTCAATGGCCTCTCCCTCTGCCTGCCTGCTGGCAACCACTAAATGGCTTATTGTCATTGTAGTTTTGCCCTTCCTAGAATTTTGTGTGAATGGAGTCACACAACATGCAGTTTTTTTGTGTCTGGATTTTTTCACTTTGTATTCCATTGCATGGATATACAGCAATTTATTTATACTCAATAGTTGATGGACATTTGGGTTGTTTGCAAATTTTTGGTTATCGAACACCGTGACTATGAACATTCAAATACATATTTTTGTTTGGGCATATGTTATTTCTCCTGGGTAAATACTTAGGAGTGAGATTGCTGAGTTGTATGGTAAGAGTATATTTCACTTAATAAGAAACCACTAAACTGTTTTTTTCGTGTGGATGTACCATTCTGTATTTCCATCAGCAATGTATGAGTGATCCAGGAGGTCTACATTCTCACCAGCATTTGATATTTTAAGTTAAGTCGGGGTTTTTTGTTTTTAATTCTAGTGAGTGTTTTGTGGTATATCAGTGTGGTTTTAACTTGCATTTTCCTAATGACTAATAATGTTGAGCATCTTTGTATATGTTCACTTACCATTTATCTATCTTATTTGATGAAGTGTCTTTTCAAAAAAATTCCCCAATTTTAAATTTAGATTGTTTGTCTTATTGAGTTGTAAGAGTTATTTATATATTCTTGAAGCAAATCCTTTATCAGCTATATGCTTTGTAAATATTTTATCCCGGTCTACAGTTTGTCTTTTTATTTTCTTAACAGTGTCTTTATAAGACACTGGCGCAGTGGTTGAGAGTCCGCCTGCCGATGCAGGGGACACGGGTTCGTGCCCCGGTCTGGGAAGATCCCACATGCCGCGGAGCGGCTGGGCCTGTGAGCCATGGCCGCTGAGCCTGCGTGTCCGGAGCCTGTGCTCCGCAACGGGAGAGGCCACAACAGTGAGAGGCCAGCGTACCGCAAAAAAAAAAAAAAAAAAAAAAAGTCAAACATAAAAAGTATAGATAGTAAATGACAGTTAGTCCCAATCCTTCACCCCATCCTTATCTAAAAAGTAACTACTGTTTAATGCTTTTCTGTGTCTACTTCTTGACTTTTTCCTGTGCATGCTTATACTTAAGAATTTTCTGCTTTATCCCCATCCTTCACCCCATCCCTATCTAAAAAGTAACTACTGTTTAATGCTTTTCTATGTCTACTTCTTGACTTTTTCCTGTGCATGCTTATACTTAAGAATTTTCTGCTTTACTAGTGTATCTTGGTGACCTTTTTATGCCAGTACCTATTTTTCTACTACCAAATGACTTATTGCATGCTGTGGTTGTAATATTGTTTATTTAACCATCTACTGTTCTTGGCCACGTATTTACCCTAAAATGCTGCAATGAACAGTCTTCTACATGGATACTGCAAGTGCGCTTATCACATATAATCCTAGAAGTGGACTTTGTAGGTATAAGAAAAGGCACAAGTAAAATTTTCAACAAGTCCATTCCGATGTCTTCTTAATGAGAGTCTGTTTCCCTGCACACACCCTTGTCAAAATGCAGTATTATCCTGCTTTTTCACTTTTGTCCAATAAGTTAAAAATATTAACTCGTTGTTCTAAAAAAATGCGTATTACAAATTACAGTGGAATTTCAGATTTTTTTTTTTTTTTTAACGGTATGCGGGCCTCTCACCGCTGCGGCCTCTCCCGCTGCAGAGCACAGGCTCTGGACGCGCAGGCCCAGCGGCCATGGCCCATGGGCCCAGCCACTCCACGGCACGCAGGATCCTCCCGGACCGGGGCACGAACCCGCGTCCCCCACATCGGCAGGCGGACTCCCAACCACTGCGCCACCAGGGAATCCCTCAGCATATTTAAAAAAAATACTCATTAGACACATTTTTCTTTGTGAATTCCTTTGCCTATTTTTCGAAGGCCTTTTTTCACTTCTTTACTGATTTCTAGGGGCCCTTCACATTGGTTATTAATACTTACCTATTACAAATGTTGATATTGTCCCACAGTCAGTATCTCATCTTTGAACTTTATTTATAATTTTTATATTATTCAAACTATTTGAATTTTTATATAGCCAAATCTTTTAACTTTATGACTTTTGTTGTTTTTGGTTATGAAAATATTCCCCATTTTAAGATTAAGACATAAAACTCTTATATATTTTTACTAATACTTATATCATTTTTAATGCTTTTAATGTTTTATTGAGCTTAGTTTTTAATGTCTGTACATAGCTAGCCTGTTATTCCAACATCACTTATGAATTATTTTCTCCCCGATTTGAAATATCACCTGCTTTTATCTTTTCATATTGATCTCTTTATCTAATTTTGGACAAGTGCCACACTATTTTTCATATTTAGAATGATCATGAAAGTCCCTCCTCATTATTCCTTTTTTCCAAGCTTTACTGGCTATTTCACTTCATTTCATTTATTTCATAAGAAATCCCTTTAGAATTTTGACTGGGAATTGTATCAAATTTATCTATAAATTTGGAGAGATCTTATACATTATTGAGTCTTCCCATCCAGAACCAGTTTGCCCTTCTATTAATTTAGAGCTTCTTTTTCTTTCTTCAGTAAAAATTTACAGCATTCTTCATAAATGTGTTGTACATCTCTTGTTGGACTCAATTATAATATGTAATATTTTTCTTTGCTATTATGATGGAATCTTTAAATGCATTCTAACTGGTTATTTCAGAGGTATAAAAGCTACTATTAATTCTCATATGTTGACCTTGTATCCACCTAACTAAACCCTCTGTTCTAAAAGTTTATTAGCAGAGTCTTTTGGGTATTCTAGATGGCCACTCACATTGTTTGATAGTAATAATAGTTCTTATTCTTTCTAATATTTACACTTAACTTTTTTATTATAATAACGTTTTTTCAGTAAAAAACATTTTTCCTGTAATAGGTATTTATTGAGTCCAGAGTATCTCTTTTACAGTGTTAAATTCCTTAACTATTTAGTGTTTCTTGTTTTCTCTTATTTGTGGTTAAGGTTCTAGATTGAACATTTCGTTGCTTTTGGGGTGTATTTTCTCAGCCCAAATGAGAATCCTTGTTTGTCTGGCAGTTGACGCAACTCTGATGACCTCTGGTGAGTCTACAGGAGAAGAAGACCAAAGGGAGGAGAGGAAAGTGCGAAGGAGGCTTGACCTTTGGGAATGAGACTGCTCATACCTCCTGGTAGACAGAAACTCTCTCCCTTTCTTTTGCTCAATAGCCACCCTGGTTGTCTCACACCGCAGATTTCTTAGGAGGGGCTACTCATAGCTCTAACCTGGGGACAAATACAGTAAATGGGTGAGTGGGGAGTTGCTGTCTTATCTGTGTCACTCATTAGTTAATTACCTAAAACACTATCATACTCTCCTTCCTGCCTCCACTCCCTCTGACAGTGGCGTTATTCTGGAGGTTTCCAGGGAAAGAACACTATTTGGGGATGTGTTGTTTGTCTTCTGAGAGGGGTTCCTCAGCTCTTTTGGGTTATGTTGCCAAGCTTTTTGCTGTTGCTCTATCACTGCTGGAGATCCCTCATTTTTCTAGTCTGCTGGCAACCTTATTTCCAATGTTGTCATGAATTTGCTAACTTCTTTTTTGGAGGGAAATTCCTTTTTGAATTGTATTTATGTTATATCCTTTGGATTAATTCTTATCCTTGATTAGGAATAGTGCTGTCCAGGCCTGCTAATTTGCTCAAGAACTTAGTGGAGATGTGTTGGGGAGTGACTGGGAATGGCATCTTATTCAATATTTAAAATAATTAAACAGCTTTTTTTTTTTTTTGCTGTAATAAGTTTCAGTGTATAACATATAGAAAATACAGAAAAATAAAAGGAAGAAAGAATAATGCATAATCCTATCATGACAATTACTGTTAATATTTAGACATGTTAACCTTCAGTCTGTGCCTTATGCATATTTTAACATTCTTGTGATTATATTCTCTATAGCATTTTGTATTTATTTTCAACTTATGTCTTAGCACATGTCTTCTATATTATTAGAAACATTCATGATTAAATCCTTACTTTAATAATATCATGGGATATAATCAAATGGATCCTCCAAGGGTGATACTTCCCTGTGTTGGGCCATTTGGGTTAATTTGGTATTTGGCTCTTTATTTTTAAGAAATAAATTTGATTTATATATATTATTTAATTTTTGAGATAAAATTTATAGTGAAATGTACCAATCCTAAATGAATAATTTGACGAGTTTTGATAAACGTTTACATTCAAGTAACCATAACCCCAACCAGATACAGAATATTTACTTGACTCATTTTAATAATGCAGTGATGAATACCTATAAGAAGCTTCCGTATATTTAGATTATTAGGCTATGCTCCTAGAAGCAAAATGATGTGGGCTCATTTTATGAAATTTTTGATGGACATTTTACCCAAATGCTTCCAAAGGGTGGGTCCATGCCCATTCCCACCAGGCAGTGGAGAGTGCCAGCATTATTCAGCTCTTTCTCTGTGACCCCCTTGACACGTTTTGACTAGCCCCCAGCAGGAGAGCTCCACCTTTTCTTCCTGAAAACACATTGTGACTCTGTCATGACAATACCCACTTCCATCCGACCATGGCTATGTGTGCATATACATGTATAAAAAATTGCTATTTCTGCTTCCAGTGGGCTTATAACACTCTCCGCACAGGCAACCATCTCTGCAGCCTGGCAGTGGTTATCAGTGGTACCACTTATTTGTGCCAGTGTCTTCCTGATGGAATCATGTCTCAGATCTTCTCTGTCTTCTTTCGAACAGACACTGTGTTTCTAATTGCATGGGCTCTAAACTCATGAGCCCTGGTTAACTTCTCTTGCTCCAGTTGATGCCAACTCCTGTCCATTTTGCTTTCCTAGCTCTTCCCCTCTTTCCATTTCCATTCTCAATGCCTTATTTTAGCCTTTCAGGACCACTTGCTTAAACAATTTCAGTTGATTCCTTTCTCCCTGACAAATCTGTCTGGGTCATGGCTGCCAGATTAACCATCCCAAAGCGTTTGATTATGCCACACTGCTGCTCAAAATATCTTCAAGAGTCTCCACTCAAAGTCCGTATCCTGGCATTTCAGGTCTTCCACAGTCTTCCAACTTGACTTTTATCTTTTTTTTTTTTTTTTTGCGGTACACGGGCCTCTCACTGTTGTGGCCTCTCCCGTTGCGGAGCACAGGCTACGGACACGCAGGCTCAGCGGCCATGGCTCACGGGCCCAGCCGCTCGGCGGCATGTGGGATCTTCCCGGACCGGGGCACGAACCCGTGTCCCCTGCATCGGCTGGCGGACTGTCAGCCACTGCACCACCAGGGAAGCCCAACTTCTATCTTTTTCATGAAATCTGTATTCCAGCCAGACCAAACTGCTTGTTATCCTCATATTTAACACAATTTTTGATTGTTTATTCAAGTACGTGCCTTTATTCAAGTACGTGCCTTTTCTGGAGTGCTTTTTGTTCCTCCATGATTTAAATGTCCAAATTTTATCTTTCCTTCAAAATCCAGTTTAAATGTCACTTCTTTCACAAAATCTCCCCTGTTAACCCCAGCAAAATAGTCTCTCTCCTTTCTCATCGTAGTACATTATTATTACATTTTTGTTTTGTGTATTATTTTCAGTCTGGAATTATAACAATTCATTGACTGTCTTAACTTTTTTGTTTAGACAGAAACTTCCTTAAGGGCAAGTTCCAGGTTTTAAAATGTTCATGTATGTTTTCAGTGCACAATAGCAGAAGCTCAGTAAATAAATGTTTTCTTTTCCAGCTTTGTTGTGGTATAATGGACAAATAAAATTGTAATATATTTAAGGTATACAATGTGATAATTTGATATGCTGTTGGAAGAGGTCATCAAGAGGGTATTACAGCCGATTTAGCTGTGAGCCGGACCAGGACAATCAGAGGTTCCTCACCTCCTCCCCGTGTCCTTGGAATGTACATTCACCCACTCTTCTCACAGTAGAAATCATTTTCAAGGACACAGCCTTGAGAAGGCAAGGTGTTGTTGAGACCGTCTGGACTGTGTGTGTGACTGAACCCCATTAAGGCCTCTATATAAACTTTTAACGTTCTGGCGAGTGGGTGTGAAGATCTACTCATCTTGTATCCGGCTAAGGCAAGTCTTGTATGTAAATTCTCTTGCTTATTATTATTATTTTTTAAAGTTCATTGTATATTTTAATCACACACAAAAAAACATTTAATACATGAAACATGGATTCTAGCCTTAGATAATTACAAACAGCAGCTTTCTTGTTTCCACGGCAATCTTTCAGGGCAAGGGACACATATTCATCTTGCATCATTATCCCACACATTGCAATATTTAAAACCTTCCCCAGGGTCTTCCCCACTCCCTAAATTTAAACAGGCTTCCCTATTAAATCATGTCATCATCATGATCACCAAAATCTCTCCCCAAAACCTTCCCAGATGCCACCTCATGGAAGATATCTCCCTATTTAGAACCAGAAATCTAAATCTTCTATCAGATAATAATTTACGTTTATGTTACATATTTTTCCACAACTCTGTCCCCAACACAGTGCTGTACACAACATACTGGCTGCATTAAGGAATGTTTGAATAATAAATGAAAATGAAGCATGAATTATAATCACCACCTGAATTGTATTCTTGAGTTCAGTGGTTGAAAGTCACACAGACTTGCATCTAAATCCTTGCTCCAGATTATATTAGCACTCTGACTTTAAGCAGTTTACATGTCCTCAATCTCAGATTCTTCATCTGAAAATTGGTTATGATGGGAGTAGGGCAGTTCTTTTTAAATTTAATTAAATTTAATTTTTTTATACCGCAGGTTCTTATTAGTCATCAATTTTATACACATCAGTGTATACATGTCAAACCCAATCGCCCAATTAATCACACCACCATTCCCACCCCCCGCGGCTTTCCCCCCTTGGTGTCCATATGTTTGTTCTCTACATCTGTGTCTCAACTTCTGCCCTGCAAACCGGTTCATCTGTACCATTTTTCTAGGTTCCACATACGTGTGTTAATATACGATATTTGTTTTTCTCTTTCTGACTTACTTCACTCTGTATGACAGTCTCTAGATCCATCCATGTCTCAACAAATGACCCAATTTTGTTCCTTTTCGTGGCTGAGTAATATTCTGTTGTATATATGTGCCACATCTTTTAATCCATTCGTCTGTCGATGGGCATTTAGGTTGCTTCCATGACCTGGCTATTGTAAATAGTGCTGCAGTGAACATTGGGGTGCATGTGTCTTTTTGAATTATGGTTTTCTCTGGGTATATGCCCAGTAGTGGGATTGCTGAATCATATGGTAATTCTGTTTTTAGTGTTTTAAGGAACCTCCATACTGTTATCCATGGTGGCTGTATCAATTTACATTCCCACCAACAGTGCAAGAGGGTTTCCTTTTCTCCACACCCTCTCCAGCATTTGTTGTTTGTAGATTTTCTGATGATGCCCCTTCTAACTGGTGTGAGGTGATACCTCATTATAGTTTTGATTTGCATTTCTCTAATAATTAGTGATGTTGAGCAGCTTTTCTTGTGCTTCTTGGCCATTTGTATATCTTCTTTGCAGAAATGTCTATTTAGGTCTTCTGCCCATTTTTGGATTGGGTTGTTTCTTTCTTTAATATGGAGCTGCATGAGCTGTTTATATATTTTGGAGTTTAATCCTTTGTCCATTGATTCGTTTGCACATATTTTCTCCCATTCCGAGGGTTGTCTTTTCATCTTGTTTATGGTTTCCTTTGCTGTGCAAAAGCTTTTAATTAGGTCCCATTTTTTTATTTTTGTTTTTATTTCCGTTACTCTAGGAGGTGGATCAAAAAAGATCTTTCTGTGATTTATGTCAAAGAGTGTTCTTCCTATGTTTTCCTCTAAGAGTTTTATAGTGTCCAGTCTTACATTTCGGTCTCTAATCCATTTTGAGTTTATTTTTGTGCATGGTGTTAGGGAGTGTTCTAATTTCATTCTTTTACATGTAGCTGTCCAGTTTTCCCAGCACCACTTATTCAAGAGAGTGTCTTTTCTCCATTGTATATCCTTGCCTCCTTTTTCATAGATTAGTTGACCATAGGAGCATGGGTTTACCTCTGGGCTTTCTATCTTGTTCCATTGATCTGTGTTTCTGTTTTTGTGCCAGTACCATATTGTCTTGATTACTGTAGCTTTGTAGTATAGTCTGATTCCTCCAGCTCCATTTTTTTCCCTCAAGACTGCTTTGGCTATTCGGGGTCATTTGTGTCTCCATACAAATTTTAAGATTTTTTGTTCTAGTTCCATAAAAAATGCCATTGGCAATTTGATAGGGATTGCATTGAATCTGTAGATTGCTTTGGGGAGTATAGTCATTTTTACAATATTGATTCTTCCAATCTAAGAATATGGTATATCTCTCCATCTCTTGGTATCATCTTTAATTTCTTTCATCAGTGTCTTATAGTTTTCTGCATACAGGTCTTTTGTGTCCCTAGGTAGATTTTTTCCTAGGTGTTCTATTCTTTTTGTTGCAATGGTAAATCGGAGTGTTTCTTTAATTTCTCTTTCAGATTTTTCATCATTAGTGTATAGGAATGCTAGAGTTTCCTGTGCATTAATTTTGTATCCTGCAACTTTATAAATTCATTGATTAGCTCTAGTAGTCTTCTGGTGGCATTTTTAGGATTCTCTATGTATAGTATCATGTCATCTGCAAACAGTGACAGTTTTACTTCTTCTTTTCCAAATTGTATCCCTTTTATTTCTTTTTCCTCTCTGATTGCTGAGGCTAGGACTTCCAAAACTTTGTTGAATAATAGCGGTGAGAGTGGACATCCTTGTCTTGTTCTTGATCTTAGAGGAAATGCTTTCAGTTTTTCACCATTGAGAATGATGTTTACTGTGGGTTTGTCATATATGGCCTTTATTATGTTGAGGTAGGTTCCCTCTATGCCCACTTTCTGGAGAGTTTTTTATCATAAATGGGTGTTGAATTTTGTCAAAAGCTTTTTCTGCATCTATTGAAATGATCATATGGTTTTTATTCTTCAATTTGTTAATATGGTGTATCACATTGATTGATTTGCATATATTGAAGAATCCTTGCATCCCTGGGATAAACCCCACTTGATCATGGTGTATGATCCTTTTAATGTGTTGTTGGCTTCTGTTTGCTAGTATTTTCTTGAGGATTTTGCATCTCCAGTCATCAGTGATATTGGTCTATAATTTTCTTTTTTTATAGTATCTTTGTCTGGTTTTGGTATCAGGGTGATGCTGGCCTCATAGAATGAGTTTGGGAGTGTTACTTCCTCTGCAATTTTCTGGAAGAGTCTGAGAAGTATGGGTGTTAGCTATTCTATAAATGTTTAATAGAATTCACCTGTGAAGCCATCTGGTCCTGGACTTTTGTTTGTTGGAAGATTTTTAATCACAATTTCAATTTCATTACTTGTGATTGGTCTGTTCATATTTTCTATTTCTTCCTGGTTCAGCCTTGGAAGGTTATACCTTTCTAAGAATTTGTCCATTTCTTCCAGGTTGTCCATTTTATTGGCATAGAGTTGCTTGTAGTAGTCTCTTAGGATGCTTTGTATTTCTGTGGTGTCTGTTGTAACTTCTCCTTTTTCATTTCTAATTTTATTGATTTGAGTCCTCTCCCTCTTTTTCTTGATGAGTCTGACTAATGGTTTATCCATGTTGTGTATCTTCTCAAAGAACCAGCTTTTAGTTTTACTGATATTTGCTATTGTTTTCTTTGTTTCTATTTCATTTATTTCTGCTCTGATCTTTATGATTTCTTTCCTTCTGCTAACTTTAGGTTTTGTTTGTTCTTCTTCCTCTAGTTCCTTTAGGTGTAAGGTTAGATTGTTTATTTGAGATTTTTCTTGTTTCTTGAGGTAGGCTTGTATAGCTATAAACTTCCCTCTTAGAACTGCTTTTGCCGCATCCCATAGGTTTTGGATTGTCATGTTTTCATTTGTCTCTAGGTATTTTTTGATTTCCTCTTTGATTACTTCAGTGATCTCTTGGTTATTTAGTAACATATTGTTTAGCCTCCATGTGTTTGTGTTTTTTACGTTCTTTTCCCTGTAAATCATTTCTAATCTCATAGCGTTGTGGTCAGAAGAGATGCTTGATATGATTTCAATTTTCTTAAATTTACTGAGGCTTGATTTGTGACCCAAGATGTGACCTATCCTGAAGAATGTTCCATGTGCACTTGAGAAGAAAGTGTAATCTGCTGTTTTTGGGTGGAATGTCCTATAAATAGCTATTGGATCTATCTGGTCTATTGTGTCATTTAAAGCTTCTGTTTCCTTATTTATTTTCATTTTGGATGATCTGTCCATTACTGTAAGTGAGGTGTTAAAGTCCCTCACTATTATTGTGTTACTGTTGATTTCCTCTTTTATAGCTGTTAGCAGTTGCCTTTTGTATTGAGGTGCTCCTATGTTGGGTGCATAGATATTTATAATTGTTATATCTTCTTCTTGGATTGATCCCTTGATCATTATGTAGTGTCCTTCCTTGTCTCTTGTAACATTTTTTATTTTAAAGTCTATTTTATCTGATATGAGTATTGCTACCCCAGCTTTCTTTTGATTTCTGTTTGCGTGGAATATCTTTTTCCATCTCCTCACTTTCAGTCTGTATGTGTCCCTAGGTCTGAAGTGGGTCTATTGTAGACAGCGTATAGATGGGTCTTGTTTTTTTATCCATTCAGCAAGCCTGTGTCTTTTGGTTGGAGCATTTAATCCATTCACGTTTAAGGTAATTATCAATATGTATGCCCCTATTACCATTTTCTTAATTGTTTTGGGCTTGTTTTTGTAGGTCCTTTTCTTCTCTTGTGTTTTCCACTTAGAGAAGTTTCTTTAGCATTTGTTGTAGAGCTGGTTTGGTGGTGCTGAATTCTCTTAGCTTTTGCTTGTCTGTAAACATCCATCGAATTCTCCATCGAATCTGAATGAGATCCTTGCCGGGTAGAGTAATCTTGGTTGTGGGTTCTTCCCTTTCATCACTTTAAGTATATCATGCCACTCCCTTCTGGCTTGTAGAGATTCTGCTGAGAAATCAGCTGTTAATTTTATGAGAGCTCCCTTGTATATTATTTGTCATTTTTGCCTTGCTGCTTTCAATAATTTTTCTTTGTCTTTAATTTTTGCCAATTTGATTACTATGTGTCTCAGCATGTTTCTCCTTGGGTTTATACTGTTGGGACTTGCTGCACTTCCTGTACTTGAGTGGCTATTTCCTTTCCTGTGTTAGGGAAGTTTTGACTATAATCTCTTCAAATATTTTCTTGGGTCCTTTCTTTCTCTCTTCTCCTTCTGGGACCCCTATAATGCGAATGTTGTTGCGTTTAATGTTGTCCCAGAGGTCTCTTAGGCTGTCTTCATTTCTTTTCATTCTTTTTTCTTTATTCTTTTTTGCAGCAGTGAATTCCACCATTCTGTCTTCCAGGTCACTTATCCCTTCTTCTGCCTCAGTTATTCTGCTATTGATTCCTTCTAGTGTAGTTTTCATTTCAGTTACTGTATTGGTCATGTCTGTTTGTTTGTTCTTTAATTTTTCTAGGTCTATGTTACACATTTCTTGCATCCTCTCGATCTTTGACTCCATTGTTATTCCGAGGTCCTGGATCATCTTCACTATCATTATTCTGAATTCTTTTTCTGGAAGTTTGCCTATCTCTACCTCATTTAGTTGTTTTTCTGGGGTTTTATCTTGTTCATTTATCTGGTACATAGCCCTCTGCCTTTTCATCTTGTCTATCTTTCTGTGTGTGGTTTTTGTTCCACAGGCTGCAGAATTGTAGTTCCTCTTGTTTCTGCTGTCTGCCCTCTGGTGGATGAGGGTATCTAAGAGGCTTGTGCAGGTTTCCTAATAGGAGGGACTGGTGTTGGGTAGAGCTGGGTGTTGCTCTGGTGGGCAGAGCTCAGTAAAACTTTTTTTTTTTTTTTTTTTCTCAGTAAAACTTTAATCCGCTTGACTGCTGATGGGTGGGGCTGGGTTCCCTCCCTGTTGGTTGTTTGGCCTGAGGCAACCCAACACTGGATCCTACCTGGGCTCTTTGGTAGGGCTAATGGCAGACTCTGGGAGGGCTCACACCAAGGAGTACTTCCCAGAACTTCTGCTGCCTGTGTTCTTGTCCCCACGGTGAGCCACAGCCACCCCCAGTCTCTGCAGGAGACCCTCCAACACTATCAGGTAGGTGTGGTTCAGTGTCCCCAGTGTCACTGCTCCTTCCCCCTGGGTTCTGATGTGCATACTACTTTGTGTGTGCCCTCCAAGAGTGGAGTCTCTGTTTCCCCCAGTCCTGTCAAAGTCGTGCAATCAAATTCCACTCTCCTTCAAAGTCTGATTCTCTAGGAATTCTTCCTTCCCAGGTTGGGAAGCCTGACATGGGTCTCAGAACCTTCACTCCAGTGGGTGGACTTCTGTGGTATAAGTGTTCTCCAGTCTATGAGTCATGAACGCAGCAGTTATGGGATTTGATTTTGCTGTGATTGTACCCCCCTTACCGTCTCACTGTGGCTTCTCCTTTGTCTTTGGATGTGGGGTATCTTTTTTGGTGAGTTCCAGTGTCTTCCTGTCGATGATTGTCCAGCAGCTAGTTGTGATTCTGGTGTTCTCACAAGAGGGAGTGAGAGCATGTCCTTCTACTCCGCCATCTTGGTTAAGGCTCGTTGCTTATTTTTTTTTAAACATCTTTATTGGAGTAGAATTGCTTTACAATGTTGTGTGTTTCTGCTGTATAACAAAGTGAATCAACTATATGTATACATGTAGCCCCATATCCCCTCCCTCTTGTGTCTCCCACCCACCCTCCCTATCCCACCCCTCTAGGTGGTCACAAAGCACCGAGCTGATCTCCCTGTGCTATACGGCTGCTTCCCACTAGCTATCTGTTTTACATTTGGTAGTGTATATATGTCCATGCTACTCTCTCACTTCATCCCAGCTTACCCTTCCCCATCCCTGTGTCCTCAATCCCTTGCTTATTAAAACTGCCGCATACTAATCTTCGAGTGGTCTACCTCTTTCTTTGGTCTCTCCTTGCCCTCTGTGTACTGGTGGGGAGGAGGGGGAAGCTCCTAAATTTGGGAAGCAACATACACATATAGAGTGTGAAAGGATTCCCACCAATGAGTTAATTAACACGTCCATCACCTTTCATTCTTACCTTTTTTGTTGTGTTAGAACACTTAAATACCTAGGTTTTACTCTCTTAGCTCATTTCAATTATACAGTACAGAATTATCAATGATAGTCACCATGTTGTTTATACTCAGACCTTACCATATAACTGTTTGATAGCCTTTTACCAGCCTCTCCTTATTCCCCCACATCCCAGCCCCTGGCAACGACCATTCTACTCTCTGTTTCTATGAGTTAAACTTTTTTTTTTTTTTAGATTACAAATACAAATGACAACATGTATTATTTGTCTTTCCCTGTCTGGCTTATTTCACTTAGCACAATGCCCTCTAGGTTCATTCATGTTGTCACAAATGGCAGGATTTCCTTCATTTTTAGGCCAAATAGTATTCCATTGTGTCTATATCTGTCACATTTTCTCTATCTATTCATCTGTCGAAGGATGCTTAGGTTGTTTCCATACCTTAGCTCTTGTGAATAATGCCACAATGAACATGGGAAAACAGCCAGCTCTTTGAGATAGTGAATTTGTTTCCTTTGCATGTACAGAAATTTCTTGAAAATATTGTGGGTTTGGTTCTAGACCTCCAAAGTAAAGTGAATATCACAATAAAGAGAGTCATATGAATTTTTTCATTTCCCAGTGTATTTAAAAGTTATGTTTACACTGTACTGTAGTCTGTTAAGTGTACAATAGCATTGTCTAAAAAAATGTATATACCTTAATTAAAAAATACTTTATTACTAAAAAATGCTAACCATCATCTGAGCCTTCAGCAAGTCATAGGAGTAATGGCAAAGATCACTGATCACAGATCAGTATAACAAATAAAATAATAACAAAAAAGTTTGAAATATCGAAAGAATTACCAAAATGTGACACAGAGACATGAGGTGAGCAAGTGCTGTTGGAAAAATAGCGCCAATAGACTTGCTGGATGCAGGGTTGCCACACACCTTCAATTTGTGAAAAACACAGTATCTGTGAAGCATAATAAAGAGAAGGGCAGTGAAACGAGATCTGCCTGTATACCCAGGAGTGGGATTCCTGGATCATATGGTAGTTCTTTTTTTAATTTGTTGAGAAACCTCCATGCTGTTTTCTACAGTGCCTGCACCAATTTACATTCCCACCAACAGTGCTCAAGGGTTCCACTTTCTCCAAGTCCTTACCAATACTTGTTAATTCTTGTCTTTTTGATAACAGAGATCCTAACAGATGTGAGGTGATACCTTATTGTGGTTGTGATTTGTGTTTCCCTGATGGTGCAGGCTGATTAGAGGCTGGACCCTCAGGCAGTAACTGGGAAAGTAAGCAGTCAGTCTCCTTCCGGGGAGAAACTGGGCTATGGGCACTTTTGCCTGCTCCCTTTGCACTGAGTCCAGGTGTCGAGCTGCAGTGTGTGTGTGTGTGTGTGTGTGTGTGTGTGTGTGTGTGTGTGTGTACTTGGTTACTCCGGCACCTGTTTAAGAACTGCTTCCTTGTTTGCTGTAGTCCTGTGGGACTTGTGCATGCGAGTCCTGTTGGCTATCACCTGGGATGTTTGGAGGCCAGGCCCTCAGGTGGCTGCTATAAAACTCGGAGCACTAGGTATGTGGACAAGCATCTTCCAGGGAGATACTGGACACTTGGTTTTATTGTTGGGGCAAACCGGAGCAGGGAGAGGGGAAGTGCCCACCAGCCCGCTCAGTCTCTGGGGAGGATCACAGTCATCACCCAGATGCCTACTCATTAGAAGCTAGACTCTCAGGCAGTGGCTTGTAAAATATGCAGTCAAACCCTTCTCGGGGAAGGTCGGGCGGGGGGCGGGCCTTTTTGTCTGTTCTCTCTGCGCTGCGGGGAGTTCTCCTGTGTCCTGTTAACAACTCTTTCTTGGTTTGCTACAGTCCTGTGGGACTTGGTTGAACAAAACCTCACTGGCTATCAGAAGTAGGGGACTTGGGTGTCATCCCTCAGTGGGAGGCTTAAAAGTTAGGGAGCCAGATATGGGGTCCAAACCCTTGTCTCCTCAGGAGAAGCTGAGAGTTTGGGATTCCCTCCCAATTGTATGTTGCTGTGCCAGGTGAATTTATGGCAAGAGTGTGTCTCAGCCTTTCCTACCTATTTCGATGTATTTTCTTTTTTAAATTTATTTATTCATTTATTTTTGGCTGTGTTGGGTCTTTGTTCCTGCGCGCAGGCTTTCTCTAGTTGCGGCGAGCGGGGGCTACTCTTCGTTGCGGTGCGCGGGTTTCTCATTGCGGTGGCTTCTCTTATTGCAGATCACAGGCTCTAGGCACGCAGGCTTCAGTAGCTGAGGCACGTGGGCTCAGTAGTTGTGGTGTGCGGGCTCTAGAGCGCAGGCTCAGTAGTTGTGGCGCGTGGGCTTAGTTGCTCCGCGGCATGTGGGGTCTTCCCGGACCAGGGCTCGAACCCGTGTCCCCTGCACTGGCAGGCGGATTCTTAACCACTGTGCCACCAGGGAAGTCCCTCGATGTCTTTTCTTAGTTGTCTGATGTGTAGCAGTCACTTGGCTAGTGCCTGAATCTCTCAGAGGGATTTGCTTTGTGTGTGTAGCTGTACATTTGGTGCGTCCGTGGGAGGAGGGAAATTCAGGAGCCTCCTATGTCACCATCTGGGTCTGGAGTAGTAAATACAATGTCTGTTGACTAAATGAGCCATAATGGGGAGAGGAAATGGGATTTGGACCAAAGATATAACTTATTTTAATTTCTCGGGAAAGCAGCATCAATCTAGCATTTGTCCTTTTAAGAAAGGAGTTACCATTTGAGACAAATAGCAAGCTCTTTAAAAAATTCAACGGCTGATACATTTCTGTGGGATATTCTGGTTTGACTTTCAAATCACCTCTGGGTCAAGGCAGTGGAGATAGTTTAGAGCTTAAAATAGAAACACATAGGTCAGTGGAGAGGTAGATCTTCTTGTATTGTGGCAAAATGTACAGGAAAATGGAATTAGCATCTGCCTGTAGTATTTCATGCCCCCCATGCCTAAAGGTAACTGGGATAGCCATATTACATAAATATTTATTAATATAGCTCAGAGCACTACCTTTTCATCTGTTAATATGGTAGATTTTCAGGATAGGGTCCCTTTTTTTAACTTTTTATTTGATATTGGAGTATAGTTGATTAACAATGTTAATCAGGTGTACAGCAGAGTGACTCAGTTATACATATACATGTATCTATTCTTTTACAAATTCTTTCCCATTTATATTGGGATCTAATATTCGCTAAACTTAGTTTTGTGTGTGTGTGTGTGTCTGTGTGTGTGTGTGTCTGTGTGTGTGCGCATGCGCACTCCACATCCCATAGAGTCATCTCAACAACTCTTTCTTTTTTCTGGCTTCGCCTTGTGGCTTGTGTGATCTTAATTCCCTGACCTGGGATCGAACCCGGGCCCTTGGCAGTCAAAGCGCGGAGTCCTGATCACTGGACCGCCATGGAATTCCCTCAATAACACTTTTAATGTAGTTTTTGTTTATGTTTTACCTTCCTCTTTAATTCCCTTCCACTATCACAATTAAAATATACAAAACTCTTACTGTGCAAGATATGCCCATTATGTTGCCAGCTCTTCTACGATATTTGTAGAATATGTCAATACTCTATAGTGAATTGGCATTGTTTTGCTATCCTACTTATTATCAAAGAAATGAAACAAATGTCCCCCCAAGCAAATAATCTAACCCCCTCAATAACATTTACAAGATGGAAAATGTATTCATGACAAGAGCTGAGCATAAGGGAAAAATGTGCCAGGGACTCATCGGAGATGCGCTGCCCCCAACTTTTCTCACTTCCTCACTCTCCACCTGCACCACCCATCTGAATAAATTAGCCTCATGGAGAGGGAGGGGCCAGCAAAGAGCACATCTGCACACCTGCAGACTGCACCGCTTAGTGAGGGATTGCTAGGGAAGCAGTTTTTGAAAAACAGGGGAGGAGAATCGTCATGGTTTGTCTCATGAAATTTGCCCAGCAGAACAGATGATGCATTTGGGTATAACAAGCTCCAAGTATCTTCTTCTGGCACTTTTCTCCCACATCTCAAGGCTTTCGGAATTTTGCTGCAACTTATCCTTTTAAGAGGCTTTTCCTCTCACACATTTCTCCATTGAATGTTAGTCCTGAAAGGGGAGAGATTATGTTTAAAATGTCCACTCAGGACTGATTTTCTTAGAATCAGGCCAGTCAGGACAGCCAGCCCCTGTAGCATCTTCCCTCACTCCCCTCCTTCATTCTGAGGGCCGCATCCCTCCTGTTGTTCAGATTGTCTGAAGTTGGAAGAGGGTTTGGCGTTGTTCAGCAGGCTTGGGTCAAGCTCAGAGGGCACTTGGCTTTTTCTGGAAATGGCCTGTGGAATCACATGAAATTTGAAGGTGTAGAAAGGCAAGGAAAAATGTGATGTGGATGTGATTGTGATGTAGTGTCCATGGAACTACCTGGTCTCCTAGAATTTTGGGGACGTTTTGTTTTGAAAAGTGGGTGAGCATTCAAAGCTAGCAAGTGAAATCTTCACCCAGAAGGGTCCATTAGCAGAGGCCATCATACTGACTTACATTGTACAGTGCTTCTAACATTTAATCCTTACCACCCGAGGAAGTATATAGTATTATCTTTATTTCTTAGATGATTCAACCAAAGCTCAGAGAAGTCACACGTGTGGTAAGTGGTAAGTAATGGCATCTGAAGGAAATCTGGAGCTCTCACTGTTGTCTATAGGTTTTTCTAGTATGTAATCTCCCTAGCAAGAAAAAAAAATCCTTCTCTAAAGTACATGGCCTTGCTTTCTCTGAAATAGTGGATAGTAAGGAAGCAGGATGGGGGTGATTGGTGACAGTATTTGTATACACAGAAGGAGAGAGAATACTTCTTTAGATTCAGGGTCTCTGGTGTAAATAGAGCTGCTTCTTTGATTTTATTTCATAGATCCATGATACTAATGAGTGTTATAAATGTCCTAATCCAAGATCTCATCTCCAGTTCCCTGCCGTAAGCTCTAAAACAAAGAGGGCTTATCATTTGCTTTAATAGACTTTGCTCTGTATGTACCCAAAGACAGCAGAATTCCAATTAAAAGAGTATCGATTGCTCATAAATTCATGCCATCCATTCAAAATCAATGGTCTCTGAACTTCTTCCAATGATTTTTATTGTGAGCCCTCTTGGCCCTTATACTTTGCTTATTAAATGTTCCACTGTAATCGTATGCCCAATTAATATGGACGATTCCTTCACTATTAATATACAGCTTTCGGATTTTAGTCTAGTTAGCATTGTTAGTCATTGCAAATGAAAGCCAGTGGACTCTTACAAACCCAAATGCCTTCCCTTGCCTGCCTTCAGAGATAATTTTTATGCCCTCATTCCTCTGAGCTTAAAGCAGGTAAACATCTTCAGTTAAGCTGAACAGAAAAATAGAAATTCTCTGGAATAGCAAGAAAACAGAACAGAAAACCCAAACCAGGAAAATAAAGCAGAGAACATGAACTATGTCATAGGGAAGTTATGACTGAATCAACGGGGGATATAATTTCATCGCCTGTGAGGCAAAATCATGACCAAACGTGCTTAGGGACACAGGCTGTTGTACCTCTGTGAGGGGCTCCCCTAGAGCATCATGCTAATTAAATCTGAAAGAGAGACACTCCGAGAAGCAACCAGGTGTCAGCCTGAAGTCTGGCAGTGGAGTAAGAGAAGCTGGGTGAGCTCAAGGAACACATTTCAGAAGACAGATGTGATCACTGTGTGAGGCTGGGGGAAATTGATCTTCCAGTTCAGTGGCTGGCCCGGGACTGTGAAATAACCTGTGGCCCATCAAGATATTTTTGTGACTCATGCTAATACTTCAGACTCCAAGGATTGCACATCCCACTTCTTCCCACTGGTGTCACAGTTAAAGGCCATTAAGGATAAGCAATTAAGCAGATTCTGCCTACTTTGGCACTTCTATTCTGAAGAGAATTGTTCATTTATTTAACTAATGTCTGCTTTCTGCACGAGGGGGACTCCTTCATGGCTCGGTGTGAGTGGGAATAGAGGGCAGAATCCTAGGAGAGGAGGGTATCCAGTGGAATTATTCTTTAGGGACCAGGAAACTCAGGATCTAATCTCAGCTCTGTCACAGATTGGTTGCAGGTTGTTTAACTTCTCTGTGTTTGTTTGCTTCTCTATAAATAAAGTTGTACCAAATAGCCATATCCCTTCTAGATTTAAATTTTGTTCTACTATAAGATCTAAGATAGTATCCTCCAACAGTTTTGCTCTTGTACTTCCTAAAATAATTTTTAAAAGGTGTGTACCCCCCCATATTTTTAAGTCCACATGTCATAAGTTTAGTTACAAAGGATGTAGTTTCTAACATACTGTATGTTGCATAAGGGTTTTTAATGTATTTTAATCAAAACTGCAGACCTGTAGATTTAGCTTATCCGGCTTATGTATGGTACATACTGCCACATCATCTAATTAGTAAAGCCAGTTCTTATTGTCAAATCATTCAGCCAAGTCAGACTTAGTTTTCATTAGAAAAGTCTGAGTTTATTTTTTTCATTCAAATACATTTGTTAACATGCAACCTGGTGACAGCCATCTCATTTTAGAATACAAATTCTAGGATTATTAAATAAATAATTCGATACTCAAAAAACTAGTTAGCTAGCTCGCTAATGCAGGAAGCCTTGCCATGAGTATTTCGTAATTTGTACTTTAAAGACGGACCTTCAAGAGCAATATGGTCTCCCAGTGTTCTTTTGCTTGGTGTCAGGTTGGCTAGTAAGCTTCGGGGCAAGATATCATGGTAGGTCTCAGGATGAGTGAGAGGTATGCCTTTCTTTTATAAAGTCAGAGAACAGTGATTTTGAGACGAGAGGCAGAAAAGGAAAACTAGCAGCCGGCAGGCACATTATTGGGCAAATTTATTGTAGAAAGGATCCATGTGGAAGTTGAGGATCTGGAAATGGATTCACGTAAAACCGCCATGATGCATATCTGCTGGGAAGTCTTCATGTCCCCCTGCCAAGGAGCATAAAGCCCAGATGCACAGAGGAGGGGTAGGAAGTATGACACTTTCCATTGTTATTTCACACCAGCTTATCAGTCGGGCCAATATTGCAAATACTGTCCTTTGTGAGGGTCAGCAATCCTCAGACCTGGTGCATACTCCCCTTTGAAATGAGTTGTCCATTACAAGACTTTCTATGATCAAATTTCTAGGTGTGTTATCAGGATATTGTCACCTTATCAGCTAACATTTACTGAGACTAATTTGCAGGTGCTTGTGGGAATATAAAATATAATTTATGCAATCTATGCAATTTCTGGTTCTCCAGAAATCAGAATGTCTATAGTCAAAATAAGGTACTGGCTAAAAGTGATGACTCTGGAATCATTTGCCCTGGGTTTGAATAGTGTCTCTGCAATTTTACTTGTGTGATCAGGGATAGCTTCAGCTTTCTCAT
Source organism: Globicephala melas (assembly GCF_963455315.2). Classification (NCBI taxonomy): domain Eukaryota; kingdom Metazoa; phylum Chordata; class Mammalia; order Artiodactyla; family Delphinidae; genus Globicephala; species Globicephala melas. Next base: position 18,381,063 of record NC_083317.1, on the reverse strand, counting down.
CTGTTAAAATGGAGAAAAGGATACCTTTCCCAAAGTGCTTATTCTCTTTTCTCCATCTGTCCTCTTCCCCGACTCCCACATCCATTGTTTCATCTTCTCTGCTCCGGTCAATTCTTTGGGAAGGAGATGCCTGCAGACCATATTATCAGGGTTTCCATACCAGTTGGTTGGCTTCCATTTGTTGCCAAAGAGAGGCACCAGTGGAGATCAGAGGGTGAAGAAAGAGAGAGGTGGGCTGTCTCTTCCTGGCTCTCATCCTGCTCTGGGCCATATTTTATACAATAGCTGAGTCCCTTGGCTACTGTTCTGCCGATGGTCCTGGCTTCATATTTCCAAATCTAGCCCTCTCATACCATCCTCACCTCTCGTGTCTTGAGGCCTAGGGGTGGTAACGTCTTCTCACTATTTCCAGTCTCTGACCATATCATGAGAAAGACTTTTTAGCCATTTGAATTGGATTCTGATTCCTGATGGGACCCCAGATGATAAAAGGTTATTATTCTTTCATTCTTCAACAAATATTTATTGAGTCTATGATAACTCAGTAAATTCTGTTGTGTTTATTGCAGTAGCCCTAGGCATATACTATGGGATCAATAAATATTTGTTGAAAGAATACTTACCATATAGACACTATACTGGGTCCTGGTGATTAAATGGTGAACAAGACAGACAAACTTTCTGACCTAATGAAGCGTTTTTTCAACTCATAAGGATTGAATGAGATCACATGAAATAGTGTTAAGCCTGGCACCTGCTTACTGAGTTAACCCATCCGAGAAACAAGCTTGGCCTTTTTCCTCCTCTGTCGGCTGGTCATAAAGGACCCTTCCATGTGGCCAAAGGTGTGAACTGAGGGAGAGGTGATGAAGTGACAATTGTGGATTACATAATAGTCTAGGTCACCTGATTAGGCAGCTTACTTGTGTTTGCTGGCTGAGTGTGCATCTAATCCATTTTACAGTGGACTGCTGGACCTGCTCAACCTTTATTTTTTTATAATTCAAAAAATATTTTTTTTATTAAAAAAAAATTTTTTTTTGGCCGCGTTGCTTGACTTGCAGGATCTTAGTTCCCCGACCAGGGATAGAACCCACACCCTCGGCAGTGAACGCGTGGATTCCTAACCACTGGACCACCAGGGAATTCCCCCTGCCCAACCTTTTACCTTAGTGGATGTGACAGAACCCAGGTCTTGATGCTCCAGTCACATGATCACTTGGGGTCCCACAGTCAGATAGTAAAAGGGCAATGCTAGAAGCTGCTTTTGGAATGGTGTATAGTTTTTACTGGAGACTGTATGGCTTGCTCTAGAATGCTGTGGGCCTGCATTGTGATTCTGCTATTTGAAACAGTCATAAACTCCACATGGTTCCTTTTCCATCACACAGGCCTCTGGGACCATAGGGTCTGCCAGGTTATATGACCCAAGAGACAGGGCTGAATGATCACAGACTGGACGTGCTCTTGGCTTCTCTGAAAGCTACCAGCCTTCCTTGTCAGCTTCCAAATAGATCAAAATAGTACTCCCAATTGAGGAAATGTGCTGCCTCTAGAACCTGAAAACGTTTATAAGGCAATATGCCTCTGTCTTAGGGGTTCAATGAGCAATCATTTGCCCTTAACTTCAGAAGTGATGTTCTGGTAAAGCCCGGGCTCCTGGACTCCTGGACACATCATTGATGTGGTGGCCCCCTGAGACTGCCATAGAATTTATGTTCTATACTCTGTCACATGTGTCTTAACCAAGGGCTCCACTGTATGTGCCACTTCCTGTTCATCTGGTTTGATTAATATCATGTCATTTATATAGTGGACCAATGTGATGTTGTGCAAAAAGACTGTCCAGGCCTCTTCGGACCACATTATAACCAGAGTGAGAGGATGTATATTATTATTAGATGTCTACCATAGATGTATACCATTTTCTGTTCTATGTGAATACAAAATGCTTCTAATCCTCTTCATGTTAGGGAGAGAAAAGAATGCAAAATTGTCAGCTGAAACGTAGCATACCCTGTGTGTTAATCTGTGATAGCAAAGGTATCCAATCTAGCACAGCAGCTGCCGTCGGGCTCATGCTTGTTTAATTCAGTAGCAGCTTGTTATCCTCCACCATAATTAATTTGGTGTTTGAGGAACCTGACTAGTGATTAAATTAAGAACTCACGAAGACCACCATCCCTGTCTTCTTTTTTTTTTTTTTTGCAGTACGCAGGCCTCTCACTGTTGTGGCCTCTGCCGTTGCGGAGCACAGGCTCCGGATGCGCAGGCTCCGGACGCGCAGGCTCAGCGGCCATGGCTCACGGGCCCAGCCGCTCCGCGGCATGTGGGATCTTCCCGGACTGGGGCACAAACCCGTGTCCCCTGCATCGGCAGGCGGACTGTCAACCACTGCGCCACCAGGGAAGCCCCTATCCCTGCCTTCTTTAAACTGTGAAGGTGGCAGTGCCTCCCCACCACTGTGCTTTTGTTTTGATTTACTATCTTGGGCAAGGAGGGAGCAGTTTCAGACCTTTCACTTGGCCTTCTCCACTATGATAGCTTACACCACATATTAAGGCACCGATGTGATATATTTGGAGTCTGGTAGAAATGACCACTGGATGGGTTCACGGACCGAGTGAATAAACTATGAGAGGGACCTAGGCTAGGACTTCATTCATTACTGGTCTTTATGTGCCCCAACAAGGGGACCGTGGTGATGCTTTGGATCCCTGGGTATCAATCCAGTTTAGAATCTTTCAACTCTTGAAAAGTCTGGGCATTCCTTTGTCCTCAATTCACGGTTACTTAAGTAAATGGCATTAGCCCCTTAAGAAGGACTTGGGAACTTACTACTGAATATACTTACTATGGTGTTTCAGACTCTTTGTTCAAAGGGTAACTGGTCTTTCTACAGTCAGTGGGTTGTAGGGTCTGAGAACAGGCTCATGTCTGGAAATTGAGCAAGAGATACCCAGTTTTTATTGAGATGGCTGCTCTCAGCTTCCTGATCATCTTGATTATGTAAGTTCAGAAGGACTCTCATCTGCTACCCATTTTGCCTTTAGGAACATTTCCATTGTGCTCTGAGAGTCAGGCTTCCTGGCTGTTATTCCAACCTTGCTTCTTATTGTGATAATTGTGCTCACTTGCTTCCCAGGATTAGGTGCTGCCACTTGGTCTCTGTTATTTCAGGATTCTGTCATCTCCATTGCCATGAGGGAGCCTGGTTCTGTTAAGAACAAGTTTTCCCATTAACCCTATTCATGACCAGCTTCATGAACGTGTGTCCTGTGCAGTTGCACATAGCCCTACACTTGGAAAGGTCCCACACTTCGTTTAATGCTCAGCTGTTGCAGGCTTGAAATTCTTTTTAAGCAAGGGACTCCACATTTTCATTTTGCACCAGGTCCTGCAAATTAGGTTGCCAATCCTGGCCCTACTCTTCAGAATATGGCCGCTACTGAGCTTCCTGGTAATGCTGAAAACTTTCTCACCAGTGCATTCTTACTGCATCAGCAAAGGGAGTCTTCTGTGTGCCTACTTGCAGAAAATAATAGGCTTTATGTAGTATATCTACTTTACCGTGCCCACCTTTCTGAGTACTTTGATTCCTTATCCTACCCACTGCTATATCGATTCTGGCATTTCTACTTCACTGAGTGTGGGCTATTGCTTTGTCTAAGTTTCCAGGAGCCAGCCTAGCTGTGTAGAAGCATTGTTTTCCAGGGTCCTTGCCAGATCATTAAATCTGTATTCTGAAAGAGGATTAATAAACTTTTCCTAATCCAACTTCACATCCCTCTCCTTTATCCCTTGATCCAACATTCTTTTAGAATCCATATTCACAGCTGTACTTTCCAAGTTTCTGGTCGTATGTTTTAACCAGCTCCTGCAGAGCCATAGGTACATCCACTTCTGCTTTGAATCGGTGCTCAAATCACCCTTAGTTAGTCATTGCTTCTTTTTATGAATCAATGGACCTCAACAGCCACCCAATTCTATTCTTATAGTTGCCTTTTTCCTCCTCTCTCTCAAGCACTAGATACACTGCATTGGCTAGTGCTTTGCCTTCCAGTGCTATCACATCCACTGTACAAGTGAAAGTTTGAACAATTGCACCGCTATAGCATGCCAGATCCTATTTACTACCTTCCGCTACCTACTGACCTCATTGCCAGCCAGCTGGCAGGTGATCCAGCTCCCAAATCCCAATTTAGTGTCTTCTTCCTGGAACCACTCCTGGCATCAACCCACTTAAACTAGGTTCCTTGGAAAGATTCTGAGATAAGGAGCTACAGACAGCACTAGAAGGTTTGTTGGGGAGTGTTCTTGGGAAATACACTGGTAAGGAAGTCAGGGTGATAAGATTGAGAAGACCAAGAAGCTGACCTCCAATACACTTTCAAGGGAGGCTTCAGCTAATACCAAGGGGAATTTTAGAGCTGGGATGGTCCTTCCGGTTCTCCTAAATAGAGGAAAGGGAGCTTGGCCTTCAATCCCCATAGCAGCTCGTCATTAGCTGTGGGACCACCTTCTCCAGGAGATGTGACCTCGGGCAAAGCAGTTCCTGTGACAGAGGCAATTCCCAGTGTGGGATGCAGCTGTGAGCCCTCAGCCACTGGGAGTTGGGTGGGCCACTCGCAAAAGAGGCTCTGGACAGAGCACTACTACGCTGTAGCCAAATCACAGTCCAGATACTAACGTCCTCCTGAGACTGCACAATATGAACTAGAATGGACACATCTGAACACTAGAATTTGAACACATTTTATTCTCTTGCATATCAATTTTCTGTTGACAGGCTAGATATTTCCAATGTAACAACAAAGACATTCCGACAGCGGTCACAGCAATGGTAAAATTGGACACGTAAATAAATATTAAAAAGTTTTGACAGTTTTAGCTACATTTAGCTTAACATTGTGTTTATGCTTGTTACTTGGCACAGCTTCTGTTGTTCCTGAGAGTATCTCAGAATATGCTTATTTAATTTCCTTTCTCTGCCATTTTTACTTCATTTGTTCCACCACATTGACTTTCCTGCAGTTAGCTGACAGTATAAATAGAAGCAGAAGAGCTCAGAAATCTACCCCAAATGCTACCCCAAGCATGGTTAGTAATTTCAAATACCATGGCTTCTGCATTACATTTTCTTTCCCTTTTATTCCTAATGATACTTACCTGCTTTGGTTCTCAGGAAAGAGTCTACGTGGAAAAATTTCAGCAATTCTTGTCCTAGAGAGTCTTGAAACAAAAACTGATATCTACTGTCAAGCACGTGGAAAGTCTAATAAAGACAGAGAAGCTGCTCAGCTTCACCCCAAATGAAAGCTTTAGTTGAGCTGACTTGGAATCTGCTTTGCAGATTGGCTATGCAATTTTGATATTTCATTGTTTTGTTTTCCCTTCAAAATCATGCTAAGGTCATGGTCTCTCATGAAGTTTTATTTTTAATAATCTATTTTTTTTCTTCTTACGAGTCAAAGAACCCAATTGCCTGAAATCATTTTCCATTGGATTGGGACTTTAACTGGCTGATAGAAGTAATTGCTTAAGGTGAAAGAACATTTTTTTCTTGCTTGAGGTAGATGAGCCCAATACTGTTTATGATACAGGTAATTGTTAAACACTATTGGCTGGTGACCTGTGACTCCTCATTCATTTGTCCCCTTTGGGAAGAAATAGGGTGCTCTCCTTACTTGGGGCTTTGCTCTGCTCATCTGTATCATCCTCCAGAGCACATGCTCTGCATCCCAAATGTGTCACCAACAGGTTCCCTATTATACAGGGTAGGCAGGTGAGAGTCACTGGCATCTGTGTAAATGATGAGTTCTGTTTCCTCATAAATAACCTGAATATCCATGTCCTATTTGAGATTCTAGAGCCTTCCTCTTCATGTATGCAATAAGAGCGACACATATACCTATTTTGCTGTGGTGGAAAATAACCTCAAATCTCACTCTCAATGTTCTTGTTGCCGAAAACTGATTTCCAATGTCAGATCACTGCACAGAAGGTAAAGAGTTATCTGAACTTTTAAACAACATAAAATAATTTTAAAACATTGCACAGAGCAACTGAAGCAAAGGATGGTGATTCAATTAGTCTTTGGAAGACATCCTTAAATTCATCTCCAGAGCAATACTGAGAAGGAAGACAGATTCTCCTGATTCTAACTTTTGAATCCTAGGTGAGGCTATTTGCAACCATGAGCTTTAAAATCAGACAGTGGCCACCACATGTTTCCTGGGAGTATCTGTCTTCTGCACAGGAATCCCTATTTTTTAAATAGAGCTATGTGAGGGCTGGGCCTTAACTGCCTCACCCCCATTAAACCAGAACTCTCACAACCAGATGATATAGGCATCCCTCAAACACAAAGAGGGAGTGAGCATAGGCAATGTTTCTGAGGCTGTTCTCAAAACACATCGTTATCTGGCTTTTCTGTTTCAATAATTTGTAAGCAGGCTGCCTACTCTATAAACAGACCAGCAGGAAAGCAGAAAGGCGTGTGAGCTATTGAATCTCTATTACCTGGGGCTTGGGAAACATCAATTTTACTGCGTTGAAATCTGGAACTGACTCTGAGGGAATGCCATTTGGATTATGACGGTTGGAGAAGCCTGGGCTACTTTAAGGAATGTGGAGAGACACTCATTTCATGACACTTACTTGCCTGGTATCCCTATGAGAAATGTTAGCTAATGGTTTTTAACCAATGTTTCCAGCAAGATTTGGGAATAGAAATGTGAACAGAAGCTCAATGTAGTTATTTATTGCTCTGTCCTGCTATGAGCACTACTTGTTTCATACATGATTACAGTAAAGGTCTCAGGCTGAATCAAAGCCATGCTCACCCTCGGATTCCTATATATTTGGGTATATCTTGAGTCCTGAAGGAGGCTTTGGTGGGTAGTGGGGATCCTAAGAGTAGCATGAGTCTATCACTTGTACTCTGGATGGGCCAATTGGCCTCATCCCAGACCCTGTGAAGAGGGATTACAATAAAAAAGAATATGTATAAAAGAACTGTCTAAAACCTCCAAAAGATATTTAATGCACAAAAGCATTGCTTTGAGGCTTTTATTGCAGAGTATAGCCTTAGAGGAAGGTGGAGGATCAGTAGGCACATGGACCCAGCATAGAACAAAACGAGGCCATGTAGCAGCAGGCCAGACCTGCCTGGACTTGGCTGTAAGGGGAAGCTGGGAAGGCCACGAGCCACACTGTGTGGGCACTGACACCCTTGGTGTCCACATGGACAGCACTGTGCTCCTTAGACGGAGGCTTGATGGCTGCCTGGCAGCTTTTCTGTCTTTTATCTGTGACCAGAGATTCTCAACTAGTGGCAATTTTTTCCTGCCGGGGACATCTGGCAATGTCCAGAGATATTTTTTAGTTAACACAATTTGGGGGGATGTGGTGGGAGGGTGAGGGAGTGTTGCTACTGCTGTCTGGTGGGTGGAGGCCAGGGATATTGCTATACATCCCACAATACTAAGGACAGTCCCCACCTCCCCTCCAAAACAAATAATTATCCAGTTCAAAATGTCAGTAGCAACAACGCCTATGACTAACTTGCACCTATGACTGTATTACTGTAGTGGTTTTGAGCAAGAAAGGACAAATATGGAGGCATCTCTGGGTAAATGAGAGGATCTGTTCCACAGGCACGTCTCAAACATCCTGGTGGGGACTCCAAGCCTTGTGAGAGGGCTGCAAAGGGAAGGTGCTTCTGCCGAAAACGAGGGGTGTGGAGCCAGATAACTGTGATCTGGGAAAACATGCAATACATATAAATATCTCCATAGTCATGGTGCCTTTGTAAACTTTCAGATCCTTTGAAAGAACTGTACCTTATGCTTAAGGTCACAAGTACCAGATGTGTGAGGTATTGCCAATTGCTTGGCAGTTTTATTCCTTTTTAAATTCAGTCAACTTGTGTTGACTGTCTGTTACACTGCAGGCATTCTAGACATAAGGGAGATTAAAATAAGACAGACTCAGTTGCAGTCTTCCTGAAATTAAATTCTAGTGGAAGAAGTTGACTGAAATGAATAAATATTCAAATAATTAATTACTATTGTTTTAATGGATCTATGGGAAAAATACACAGTACTATGGAAGTATATAAGGGAGATCCTAACCCAGTTTTGGCCTTCAGAAAGAATTTTCCCTGATGAAGGGATGCCCTTGCTCAGGTGGCTTGGGCTTCCTTATAGCATGGCAGCTGAGTTTCAAGAGCAAACCCCAAGAGACCAAGGCTGAAGCACATGCAATTTATGATCTAGCCTTGAAATTCACATTGTGTCACTTCTTTCATACTCTTGGATAAGGCAGTCACAAGGATACAACTGTTTCAAAGAAAGAGACTACAGCTTCATGTGAGAGGTGCCATGATCATATTGTAAGAAAAGCAAGAAAGATGGGAGATATTGCTACAGCCATCTTTGGAAAATACAGTTGGCTGTAAGTAAAACAAGAGCAAGTCAGTACAAATTTGGGTTTAAATATCTTCTCTTTTTTGAACCAGAGATAAAACTCTAAAGAAATACAGAGATCACATAAAGATATCTCTAAATATAATGTTAAATCAATAAAAAATAATCAGCAAGTGAAAAGTTACAGATTCTAGGAAGCTTGGCTGGTGAATATAATAATAATTTATTAATCTTTGTCTTAGGTTCGGATTTTAGATTCTTTGGAAGATTGTTTAGGTTCACGTAGGCCCCAAATGTATAGGTCCATCTAAGGTCTCATAGTTGCCATTAGGGTGCTCTAAGACTAGAGTAGTTTTGTAAAAACAAAAGGTTTTGTTGTTAGAGAGATGATATTTCTTGTCTGTGTGTGTGTGTGTGTCTGCCTGTTTTGAAGCTGTTGTCCAACAGAACATTTTTTTTTTTTCTGGTTATAAAAGTCTGTTTCTGTTGAGAAAAAATCTGCACAAGTTCAGTGTATATAAAGAAGACACTCTGGTATTGGTTGGTAATTGAACAAAGCTCTGGGCTGTGGAGCACACCTTGCTTTGATGTCATCTCTCTCCATTTATTAGAATGAAAATGTCTTAATCTTGAGCAAACAAAATGGAGAGCTCTGAAGAGATGCATGTATACTCCTGAAGAACTGGAGGGAAATCAACATATTCTAGCAGAATATTCTCCCTATTTTACCTGAGGTCAGTGGTTTATGAGTTTTTATGATCATTGAAATAATAATTTTCCATTGAATTATTGGCCACTCTTAAGAGATTTGAATTTCACAGGGTGAGCCAGTAGTCCAGTAAAGTTATTGCTGTTTATTTTGCAGACTGTACTATCTTCTTCAACATGAAATTTTAGGGATTTCTTAGATGATGTTATGGGATTGACTCTTATGTTGAGTTTATAATAAAGTCCTTCAATGACAGTGCTTGACTGAAGAAATTTTCATAATTATATTGACCTGAGAAAATGTGCTTGCCAGAGACACCGCCAGTTTATCACAGAATACAAATATTGTTCATCGTGGGAAAGCAAAGGATGAGGCCAGTGTGGTCTGCAGAAGGCAGGAGATATGTGCCCCAGACGATATGCAGACTAATTTTGTTAAGCAACTCTTGCAGGTCACGTTCCCAGAAAACAGATTCTGAAGCAGAGGTTTGTGGCAGGAGGTTTATTGGGGAGTGCTCTTGGGATCAGTAGCTCTGGGAGAATGAAGGAAGTAGGATTGGGCAGACAGTGAAGTTGAACTTGAATGTGGTTCCAACAAAGGCCTCAGTTGATCCCATGGGATGTGGAGGAGCTGAGAAGGTTCTAGAGTGTTCTGAATAGAGGCAAAGGGGCCAGGGCCTTAGATCCCAATACCAACCATCATTGGACATGGGCTGACCCAGAAGAGGGGGCAGAAATTTGGATGAAGTGACTCTTTTTATACACAAGCAATGCCTGGAGAGAGGCTCAGCTGAAAACTCTGAGCAATCAGTAATTGCAGCAGCTAGAACGTGTCTCAGTTCTGGAGCAGGTGCATCACAGCATCTATCATAAAAGGGTTTTTTTTGAGCTACTGAAGGATACACCATAAGCACCATAAAACCTAGATTATCAAATGTAGGTGATGAAGGAAGCTTTATTTCAGGGAATAAATTGCCATTCAAAACCCATCATAATCGAGCCCAAGATCCATCATACTAGTTCTCATCACCTGGTGATACTGATTAATTACATGGCAGTGAAATGTTAGATTTGTATCATTTCCAGAAGTTTCTGTGTAAGATGCTTCAAGTTTCTGCAAATTTGCAACAATTCTCATACTTAATTGTGAGTACAAGAGGAGAATGAATGCATTCTGGATGATTTTTATTAATAATCATAAAGATAGTTTAAATCGTCAAACATGTTTGTTTTCAAGGCCCTTCGTCCTGCTTCTCAAGGCCAAATTGCTAGAGGCTAGAGCTAAACAACTGTGTTGTAAATGTACTATTCTCCCTCTGGATAGGAAATTGCAACTTGCCATATCAAGAGGGGCATCGCAGATGTCTCCTAGGAAAGAACTGGTTCACATCCAGTAGGAACCAAATGCTAGGCATTAATGACAGAATGGCCCAATTATAGAATCTCATCCATAGGGAGACAGTATATAGTAGTTAAAGTTAAAAAGTATAGATGCTGCTTGGTTCAGAGCACAGCTCTACCACTCTTTTGCTTGGTGCCCTTGGGAAAATTAAGTTCTCGGTTACTCAATTTTCTCATCTCTAAAATGGGTATAATAAATAATACAGTACTAGGGTTTTAAAGATTGAATGACTAATATGTGTGTACGGCAAATAGTAAGCACTTTATAGATGTTTGTTATTATAATATTCAGTTGTGGTTTTTTTGAGGAAAAATATGAGGGAACCAGCTTTCTCTGTATTAAATTATTGCACCATTTTTTTGATGCTGGTGGTGTACTTTTGCTGTTGGAAAAAGCCAAATAATGTTGGTTGTAATGAGTCAGAATCTTTGAATGACCTTGTGATTGACATGTGAAGAGGGGTGGGATAGGGAGGGTGGGAGGGCGGCTCAAGAGGGAGGGGATATGGGGATATATGTATGCATATGGCTGACTCACTTTGTTGTACAACAGAAACTAATACAGCAAGTGAAGCAATTTTACTCCAATAAAGATGTATTAAAAAAATCTTATTCTAGATCTTTTAAAGAGGGTTAGATTGAAAATTTATTTTTAAGAAAAATCTATGTGTCTTACATTTTTGGTATATTATCTCACTGAATCTTCATACCAATCCTGAGACTGGTGCTGTAAATTTCTCCTTTCTACATATGGAGGAAAACAACACAAAAGGTTATGAGAAGAGACTGGAGTAGAGTTTGGGATCTGAAAACAAGTCAGTGTGATGTCATTGCAGTGCTGGAGTGGGGGTGGTGTCCCTCTGAGGTGCAATTGAGGTTGGATGGCATTTGTGCAGAATATGGATGGCCAGCGTCCTTTCCTCACTGTGACCAGCTGCAAAAGTGAGCTCATAATAGCAGAACCATTAGCTTTGCCTTCTCTGAGACCATTTGCCTTTGGGTTACTTAATTATTTTAGTAGAGCAAAAAGCATGAAAACCCCTTTGGTCATATAATTACTAAATTACTTGGCATGTCTCCCCAGGAGTATAAGACAAAGGTATCCTTGCAAAACAGTGGCTTTTCTTTTCTTCTCTTTTTTCTTTTCTTTTCTTTTCTTTTCTCTTCTCTTCTCTTCTCCTCTCCCTTCCCCTCCCCTCCCCTCCCCTCCTCTCCCCCCTCTCTCTCCCTTCTTTCCTTCCTTCCTTCCTTCCTTCTCTTGCTGGTTAAAAATTAAGTTATACAAGTAAGAAAAGGTATTAATGTTTGCCAGAGGTCACTGGGAATCAATATATTTTTGTTTCAAGACAACTTGTATTGCAGTTGCATAGTGGATATTTGGAGAAAGAAGAGCAAATAGCTAAAGGAAATAGCTTTGATTGTGAAAATTGTCTTCTTGAGGGCCTGTTTCTAATCTTTTCTACTATAGAATGTTATGTTGATTTAGGAAATTAACTTTGCATTTAAAAAAACTATAATTTGGAATAGAACTACATTTAGATCGGAGAGAAAGATAAATATGGGGTTTTGAAATTTCTAAAATCTTACATTTGAATAGTTCTTCTTATAGTTGCTCAGTTAACATACTTCCTTTTTCTATAAATAAAATGGCTTGCAATGTTTTTTCTGTTCCAGGAAGTCTCAAGCTATCCCTGAGGACTAAATCTTGAGAGAAATAGAGGAGCAAAATTTCTTTTTGTGAATTTGTAAAGAATATTCAATTATTTAAAAATATACTGATCTAGAAATCACAAAAGAAATAAGGTTTATATTGTATTTTAAAAATAAAAGTGACTTAGTGGATTTGCATGGTCCTTTGCTCTAAACTAGCTAAGGAAAATCAGGTAGAGAATGACACAGTATAATTAAAATATAGGAGGGGAATAACCATGAGTCAGTCAGGATAAGAAGATAAATCAAAAGAATAAAGAAATGAAAAGATCTTTCTGTACGTATAAAACCCTTTTTAAAAAATAACCATGTGACTGGAAGAGAATAACAGTGAACCATTTAAGTGGGAGTATGTGGAAAAGAACAATTCTAGATCAAAAATAGTCTACATACATAGTAGTTATCTGAGCTTTCCATAGTACATATACTAATATCAGTGGCTCTCTATTGGTTCCTTTGAATACAAAGTTAATAGAACATATTAAAAACAAACATTTACCCTCTCTCAAGCCAATAAAAATGTGAGACAGTTTTTCTACTAAGTCATTTAGCACTATGACCAGATGGTTAAAGAAGATCAATTTTAAGAGTTGATTTTCAGATTTTAGAGGAAACTGCTGTTGGTTTTTTGTTTGGTGCACTTCATTTGCATATGAAAAATGCTTCCATAATATTGTAGTTCATTTACTGGTCAAACAGCTTGAATATATATTGTGGCTTTACGGTGCCAAAACAACCAGTTGATCTGATAAAATTATAAGTAGATTTCTGGGTGGAGGAGAAAGTAGTAATAAATCTGTTATATGTCAACTTGCAGAAGAAAGAAACTATTTGCCTACTCCCCAGCACTCCTCAACTTTGCAGTTGGTTGAATTTACATTGTGCAGAGAAAACGTGATGGTATTAGTACTTGGTTATTGATTAATCCTGTTAAAAAGAGTAAGTTACTTGTTGCTTTAATTCATTGATTTTTAAAACTGCCAGTAAAATTCTTGAAAAATGATAGACCTATATAAACACAGTCTGAATACATACTTATAAAATTTAACTGATGTTTGGATGCCTACTCTCTCAAGGTGTCTTGTTAAAATAGTGAAATAATGATTCAATGCTTTAATCACTTTTTAAAAATGATTGGTTGACCATATAAGCAAAAAATATCTTTCATCCTGCATACTTGATTACATAGATCTGTTATTTGAATGAAGGAACAGACTTTTCTGGTTAATACTATCTAAATGATTGTTAGGCAGGTACAGCCTCTGTTTAAAGGTGACTTTGTCTGTAGTGGACATTATTGTTGCTTCTCCAGAATCAATTCCATCCCTCCTTTACAATAGAGGAGCCACTAATCCAGATAATTGGCATGAGCTCTAGCTTTAGAACTAGACTCTAATTGTCTTAGCCCATAGTGCAATCCCATCTCCCTGCTCACGGTGATAGGTTCAGATTGGTTCACATGATATGAGTTGTTCCTATCAGAGTGAAGCCCTGATTGGCATTTATTCAAAGCTTGGGAGAACAGAAGTTCTCTCTCCTTCTGGATGGTGTAGTGTCTTGATGTGAGGGCTGGAACTGCTATACATACTTTGTGACTATGAGGAAAGCCACTCTCAGGATAAAGCTGGCACACCAGGGTGGTAAATCTCAGTGAATGACAGAGAACTACAGGCATACCTTGGAGATATTGTGAGTTCAGTTTCAGACCACCACAATGAAGCGAATATCATGATAAAGCAAGGCACTCAACTTTTTGATTCCCCAGTGCATATAAAAGTTATGTTTACACTATACTGTAGTCTATTAAATGAGTAATAACATTATGTCTAAAAAACAATGAACATGCCTCAATTAAGAAAATATTTTATTGCTAAAAAATAAAGCCTTCAGTGAGTTGTAATCTTTTTGCAATAGTGATCAAAGATTACTGACCACAGATTACCATAACAAATACAACAATGAAAAAGTTGGAATTATAGTGAGGATTACCAAAATGTGACAGAGACACGAGGTGACAAAATGCTGTTCGCAAAATGGTGCTGATAGACTTGTTCAATGCACGGTTGCCATAAACCCTCAATTTGCAAAAAAACACAGTATCTGCAAAGTGCCATAAAGCGAGGTATGTCCTTATCAAAGCTACCGGAAGCCTAAATGTCCTCTGGACTGCATGAGCCAGTGAATTTCAGTTTAAGCCAGTTTATGTTGGCTTCTCTGTTACTTGCAAATGCAGTTATCCCAAGAGATCCAACAATGCAATAGCACCAAGGCCAAGGACTCTTATTAGTCTTGGTTCTACTCTTCCCCACACACAAACACCCATAAGAGACTCCTTTTCTCTTCCAAAGCTGTTTCTAAGTTGTGGTTCGGGATTTAGACAGGATTAATGTAAGGATAAGTTCTCCATACTTACATACCTTATTAGCTTTGGAAAGCCTTCAAATATTTGGATGCTGCAGAGTTATTTTATTTTATTTATTTTTATTTTTTTTTTTGCATTACGTGGGCCTCTCACTGTTGTGGCCTCTCCCATTGCAGAGCACAGGCTCCGGACATGCAGGCTCCGTGGCCATGGCTCACGGGCCTAGCCGCTCTGTGGCATGTGGGATCTTCCTGGACCGGGGCATGAACCCGTGTCCCCTGCATCGGCAGGCGGACTCTCAACCACTGCGCCACCAGGGAAGCCCCTACTGCAGAGTTATTTTAACTTTTTATTTTGAAATGATTATGGACTTATAAGAAGTTGCAAAAACAGTACATAGAATCCCTTGAATCTTTCACCCAGCTTCCTACAGTGAGTGATAACTTATATAACTATAGTTCAATATCAAAACAAGAAAATTGACATAATTTAATATGACACTGAGCAGTGTTTATTTATTTGTTTTCTTTGGAATAAGCTTTGAAGTTCTCTTGCCTCAGAGAATTTTTCTGGAAAACTCAAATAACATATTGTCTGAAATTTTACTGGATAACTTTGTTGAGATGCACCATCCAAATCATTATAAGAAAATTCTTACAAGTTTAAAAGAAAGCTGAATTATTGGTAACTAAATGGTTTATTAATTGTTATTATAGCTGGCATATTCATTTTAGTAGGTTAAATGCATGACGTAATATAGTTATATTTATTTGGTTTCTACATGTTTATCATAGAACTTTCTAGCTGTGTGACCTTGGACAGGACAATTAGCTTCTCTTGGCTCCTGGATTTTATCATCTGTAAAGTGGTAATACAATAATATGTTCCTTTCAAGATGAAACAGTAAAATGGGTACAGGGAATTCTCTGGTGGTCCAGTGGTTAGGACTCGACGCTTTCACTGCTGGGTTCAATCCCTGGTCAGGGAACTAAGATCCCACAAGCCGAGAGGTGCAGCAAAAAAAAAAAAAAAAAAAAAGAGTACAAAGCTGTTAGCTCATTGTCTAGTACATAGCAGGTACTTAATACCTGGAATCTAGTATTATTATCAATATCACTTAGATATAGATATACATATATGTATATATATACATATATATTGCATGTATATATGCCATGTGTATGTATGTATATATATGTCAATATGTACATAAACAAAGAACTATATCCATTTTATAGGGCTCAGGGTATTATTTAAATATTTAAACAAATACATTGTTAATAGTTGTAGCTCTGTTTTTTGACATATTGCTAAGCACTTCTGTAATTTATCTGAGTTTACATTCTTGGAGAAAATACAACCTGTGATTATATTTTTCTTATGAAAAAACTTGATCCATTTTTTGTGAAAGTTGGGGGAGGTGTTTATGTCAGACATCAAACCTCCAGCAAATAGCTGGGTGCATTACTAAAATACTGGTCATGGTGTTTATACCCCCATAGGCAAAGCTAAGAGTATCTTCTAGGTAACAATGACTGAAGTTCTTCAAATTGATCTTATGTTCCACCAGTTTCCAAGATGATTGAGTGCTTTCATGAAGAGATGCTTAACAAACTAAGGAAGTTCTCATTTTTTTTGCCTCATGTGCCTCTAACAGTGCTTTTCAAAGGGTGGTCAGTGGAACACCCCACATTGATATCACATGGTGATTTTCAAGGGACTAATCTAGCCCTCTAAATGATTTCTGAGGGAGAAGCGTAAGAAATCTGCTTTTTGACACACATCTCATCAGATTCCCAAGTGCATAAAAGTTGAAGAATGCTACTCTGGTGCCATATATCTACTTTCCTTTAAATAAAAGCATAAAGAGTTCTAAAGAACACAAGAATGAATGACACAACAAGTACTAATAACATGAAAAAGCAATAAGGCAAAAGGGATAGTACAGGATAAAAGAAATATATAAGAATACAAAAAAATATTTTCAAAGAAGCATCTCAAGATAAAATCATCTTAGAATGAGTCACCTAGATATATTGCTATTTCTAAAAAATAATTTTTAAATTTAAAATGTAACATTAGGGACTTCCCTGGTGGCACAGTGGTTGAGAGTCTGCCTGCCGATGCAGGGGACACGGGTTCATGCCCCAGTCCAGGAAGATCCCACATGCCGCGGAGCGGCTAGGCCCATGAGCCATGGCTGCTGAGCCTGCGCGTCCAGAGCCTGTGCTCCACGACGGAAGAGGGCACAATGGTGAGAGGCCCGTGTACCGCCAAAAAAAAAATAAAGTAACATTAACATACAATAAAACAATTTTTGGAGTACAGGTATATAAATTTTAACACATGATAGGTTTGTATTATCACACCATAAGCAGAATAAGAACAGTTCCACTACCCTCCTCCACCCAGTCCTTAGCAAATATTGATCAGTTTTATGGCACTATAGTTTATGTATTTTTAAAGAAAGTCATATAAATAGAATTATACAGTATATAAACTTTTGGAACTGACTTCTTTCATGAGGCATACTGTACTTGAGATTCATTAAAGTTGTTTGATATATGTGCATTGATACTTTTTATTGCTGAGTCATATTCCATTCTAAGGATCTATCACAGTTTGTTTATTCATTTACGTGTTGAAGGACATTTAGATTGTTTCCAGTTTTTTGGTGATTACCAATAGAACTGCTATAAATATTCATGTACAGATTTTTGTGTTAATGTAAGTTTTTATTCCTCTGGTGCAAACTCCCAGGAATGAGATTGCTTGATCATATGGTAAGTATATATAACTTTATAAGAAACTGCCAAGCTGTTTTTCAGGGTGGCTTTACCATTTTGCATTCCCATCAACAATGTACAAGCGTTACTGATGCTCTGTGTCCTCATCAGCACTTGGTATTGTCAGTGTTGCTTATTTTAGCCATTCTAACAAGTATATGGCAATATCTTCTAGTGGTTTTAATTTACATTTCCCTAATGGCTAATGATCACTGTTGAACATCTTTTCATGTGCTTACTAGCCATCTGTATATCCTCCTTAGTGAAATATTTATTTAAGTCTTTTGACTTTTCCTAAAATCAGATTATTTGTTTGCTTACTGGTGAGTTTAGAGAGTACTTCACATATTCTATTTAGATACAAAGCTTTGTCAGGTACGTGATTTGCAAATATCTTCTTCTGGTCTATAGCTTATCTTTTCATTCTCTTAATAGTGTCTTTCACAGAGTGAAAAATTTTAATTTTGATGAAGTCTGATTTATGATTATTTTTGTTGCATTCATGCTTTTGGTGTAATATCTAAAATTTCTTCACTTAATTGAGGTAATGAAGAAAAACTATTTAAAAAGTTTTATAGTATTACATTTATATATATATATCTGTGATTCATTTTGAGTTAATTTTTGTGTGAGGTATGAGGTTTAAGTAGTGATTCACTGTTTTTGCTTATGTATGTTCAATTGTCTTAACTGTTTTGGAAAAGACTGTCTTTTCCCCATTTAATTACCTTTACACTTGTGTAAAAAAAATCAATTTGTTCAAGAGAATAAGAAGAAAACCCACAGAGTGGGAGAGAATATTTGCAAAAGATATATCTGATAAAGGACTGTTATCCAAACTATACAAAGAACTCTTAAAAGTCAACAGTAAGAAAGTGAAGAATCTGGTTTAAAAATGGCAAAAGGCCTGGACAGACAACTTGTCAAAGAAGATGTACAGGGCTTCCCTGGTGGCGCAGTGGTTGAGAGTCCACCTGCTGATACAGGGGACACGGGTTCGTGCCCCGGTTCGGGAAGATCCCACATGCCGTGGAGCGGCTGGGCCCATGAGCCATGGCCACTGAGCCTGCATGTCTGGAGCCTGTGCTCTGCAGCAGGAGAGGCCACAACAGTGAGAGGCCCACGTACCCCAAAAAGATAAAAAAAGAAGAAGATGTACAGATGGCAAATAGGCCTATGAAAAGATACTCAACATCATATGTCATTAGGAAATTGCAAATTCAACCAATAGTGAGATGCCATTACACACCAAAATCCAAAACACTGAAAACGCTAAATGCTGGCAAGGATGTAGAGCAATAGGAACTCTCATTCATTGCTGATGGGAATGCAAAATGATATACCCACTTTGAAAGACCGTTGGTAGTTTCCTACAAAACTAAATATACTCTTACCGTACGATCTAGCAGTTGTGCTTTTTGATGTTTACCCAGAATGAGTTGAAAACTTATGTCCACACAAAAACATGTACGCAGATGTTTATAGCAGCTTTATTCATAATTGCCAAAAACTTGGAAGCAACTAAGATGTCTTTCAGTAGGTGAATGGATACATAAACTATGGTACATCCAGAAAATGGAAAGTTATTCAGTGATAAAATGGAATGAGCTATCAAACCATGAAAAGACATGAAAGAATCTCAAATGCATATTACTAAGTGAAAGAGGTGATCTGAAGATGTATCTACCTTATGAGCCTAATTATATGACATTCTAGAAAAAGGCAAAACTATAGAGACAGTAAAAATATCAGTGGTTACCAGGGGTTATGAAGAGGGAGCAATGAATATGTGGAGCACAGGATTTTTAGGGGAAAGAAAAAATCAATTGGCCATTTCTGTGGAGGTCTATTTCTGGATTCAGTTCTGTTTTATTGGTTTATGTGTCTATCCCTCTACCATTACCATACTATAGCTTTACAGTAGGCCTAAAATTCATACTTCCAGTTTTATTCTTTCTCAGAATTGCTTTGACTTTGTTTGCCCACATGAATTTTAGAATCAGGTTGTCTATATCTACCAAAAAATCTTGCTGGGATTTTGATTGCTGTTGTGTTTTATCTGTAGATCCACTTGGGGAGAGTTGGGTTCTCTTACTTTGTTGGGCCTTGAGTTCCATGAACATAGATTTTAATTTTTTTTGCAGTTATTGTAAATGTGTGTATTTAAATATTGTTTTGGATTGCTTATTGTTTATTGTTAGTAGATGGGAATATATGATTGAGTTTTGTATGTTGACCTTGTACCATGTGACCTTGCTAAATTCACTTACTAGTTCTAGGAAGTGTTTTGTTTTTTGTGTGTGGGGGGGTTGTTTTTTGTGTTTTTTGTTGATTCCTTGAGATTGTCTATGTAGAAAATCATGTTGTCTGTTAGTAGAGACAGTTTTATTTTTTTCCTTATAATCTATATGACTTTTTCCCCCTTATTGTTATGGTTAGGACTTCCAGTATAATATTGAATAGGAGTGGTGAGAGTGGGCAACCTTGCCTTGTTCCTATTAGGACGAAAGCAGTCAGTCTTTCATCATTAAATATAATGTGGAGGTAGGTTTTTCATTAATTAATGGCCTTTATCAGATAGAGGAAATTTCACTCTATTCCTAGTTTTCTGAGGGATTTTATAATGAATGAATTTTGAATTTTGTCAAGTGCTTTATTTTGCATCAGTTGATATAATCATGTGATTTTTTTCTTTAAGCTGTTAATATGATAGATTACATTAATCGATTTTCAAATCTTGAACCAGTCTTTCTTTCCTGGGATAAACTCCATTTGGTCAGGGTATATTCTTCGTTTTATATATTACTGGATTTGATTTGCTAAAATTTTATTGAGGATCTCTTTGTGTCTGTTTCATGAGGGGTATTGGTCTGAGGTTTTCTTTTCTCACTGTCTTTGTTTGATTTTGTTATCAGGGTAATACTGGCCTCTAAAATGAGAGGTGTTCCATCCTCTCCAGTTTTCTGGAAGAGACCGTGTTAAGTTGGTATTATTTCTTCTTGAAGTATTTGACATAATTTACTAGTGAAGCCATCTGGGCTTGTAGATTTTATTTTCAAAAGGGTTTTATCTAGAAATTCAGTTCTTTATGAGATACAGATAACAGGATTATTCAGGTTGTCTATTTCATCTTGGATTAGTTTCTGAGGAATTGGTTTATTTCATTTTAGTTGTTGCATTTATGTGCATAGTTGTTTGTAGTATAGTCTTAGGATAATTTTAATATCTTCAGGGTCAGTAATGATATGTTCTCTCCCATTCCTTGTATCAGTAATTTCTCTCTCTTTCTTTGTCAGTCTTGCTAGAGGTCTTTTTAAAATATCAACTTTTGGTTTCATTGGATTTTTTTCTTTTCTTCTGTTTCATCAATTTCTGCTCTCATCTTAATTACTTTATTATTTTTCTTCCTCTGCTTGTTTTGAATTTGTTTCACTTTTCTTTTTCTAATTTTTTTTTTTTTTTTTTTTTTTTTTGCGGTACACGGGCCTCTTACTGTTGTGGCCTCTCCCGTTGTGGAGCACAGGCTCCGGACATGCAGACTCAGTGGCCATGGCTCACGGGCCCAGCCACTCTGCGGCATGTGGGATCTTCCTGGACCGGGGCACGAACTCGTGTCCCCTGCATCAGCAGGCGGACTCTCAACCACTGTGCCACCGTGGAAGCCCTCTTTTTCTACTTTTTTAAGTTGGAAGTTTATATTACTGAGTTGCGAACTTTCTTATTTTCTAATACAAGCAAGTCCTTGCTTTGTCTGCTAGTGCTGGGCTGCAAAAATGACCATGTAAGCTGAAATGGTACAAAATAGTCTTAATAATCATAGAAAAGTTTTAATTTTTTTCCATGACTGTTAACAATTTTCGTAAATACATTACTTTCTTCCTCTTGGTTACAAGTGTTTGGCAAATTAAAGAAAATAACCAATGAAACTAATACTTATTTAATATACTGCAATTTAAAATGTTATAAATTTTGAGAAATGAAATGTTTTATTTATCAAAACTTAATCAAAGTATTTTGAACTTCTCTTTGTGTGGAGCAAACATCTTGTCTATGCTTTGACAATTTGTCTTATTGCTTTCTAAGTTTGGATTATTTTCCAATAGTTTATCCTTTGGGTTCCTAATGTTGTGAACTATTTCCATAGTTTCTTTAATGTGATGTTTTGTCAATGTCATTTCCTTTGAGACTTCTTTGTCCTTTTGGTGGCTACCACTTTCCTTGTTTGTCAAAAAGTTCATCTGCACAGAGTTCCTCCGGCTCCTCCAGAACCTCCTGAACGGTTACACTGTCAACATTTCCACAGCCAGCTGTTTCTTCTATAACTCCATTTATGTTGGATTCAAATTTCATTTCACTTCTTAGCTGCACATTCTTCTTTGTTGGCCAGTTTCCTCTTTTGATTATACATTTTAGAAAATGTCAGATGGATTTATCACTGGGAATAAAGGATTCAACACAACTACACTTTTTGCTGTCTGTGCATGAACTAAGTAATAAGCTTATAGTGGACAATTATTGATAGACATTGAAAGAAGTAATCGGTCACTGATCATGATGCTTTTCTGTTACTTACACAGTGATTTGTGGACTAAAGAGCTAGAAACAAAGCTTGTACTTTATCCAATTTTATTCACAGTAAATATATACTAAAAATGTAGTTTTTAGTAACTAAAATTTGAACAGTGTTGTTGGGAGGCTGATATTATTTAGTTAAACTGTGGTAACAGAAATTCATATATACTGAAACTGTCCAAAGCTAGGGCTGCCTATATAAGCATTTATTGCTATAAGTTTCCCTCTGAGCACTGTTTTAGCTGCATTCCACAAATTTTGGTACGTTTTATTTTTATTTTTGTTCACTTTAAATTGCTTTATAATTTTCCCTGAGATTTCCTCTTTGGCCTATGGATTATGTAGGAGTTTGTTATTTAATTTCTAAGTGTGTGGAGTTTTTCATGTTATAGTTATGTTATTGATTTCTAGTTTAATTCCATTATTTTCAGAGAACATATTTTGTATGATTTAACTGCTTTAAATTTGTTCAGGCTTGTTTTCTAACCCAGGATATAGTCTATTTTTGTATCAGTTCCAGGTGCACTTGAAAGAATGTCTATTCTGATTTTGTTGGGTAGAATGTTTTACAAATGTCACTTAATTACAGTTGGTTGATGTTGGACAGTCCTTTTGTAACCTTTCTACTTTTGACTTTCTACTTTGACTTTGACTTTTTGACTTTCTACTATTTCTATTGCTTGATGGGAGAGGAGTTTTTGTTTTTCCTACCTTTATTGAGGTATATCTGACATACAGCATTGTGTAACTTTAACATGTGCAAAGTGATAATTTGATACACTTATATTGTGAAATGATTACCACAGTAGGGTTAGTTAACATCTCCATCACCTCACATCATTACCTGTTATTATTTTTTCCTTTTGGTGATAAGAATATTTAAGACTTATTCTCTTAGCAGTTTTCAAGTATATAATACAGTATTGTTAACTGTAGTTACCATGCTATACCTTAGATCTCTAGAACTTATTCATCTTATAACTGGAAGTTTATACCCTTTGACCAATACCTCCCCATTTCTCTCACCCCCCCAGCCCCTGGCAACCACATTCTACTTATGAGAG
Organism: Globicephala melas; assembly: GCF_963455315.2. Lineage (NCBI taxonomy): Eukaryota > Metazoa > Chordata > Mammalia > Artiodactyla > Delphinidae > Globicephala > Globicephala melas. The sequence continues at coordinate 18,358,031 of NC_083317.1, read as the reverse complement.
GAGTTTTGAAGTTTCTAAATATACCTATAGATTTCTCTATTTCTTCTTTTAGTTTTGTCAGTTTTTCTGTATTTTGAAACTCTGTTCTTATGTACATACAGATTTAGGGTTGTTTTGGCTTTTTGGTAAACTGACTCTTTTATTATTATTTGGTTTCCTCTCTAGACTCGGTTATTTTCTTTGCTCTGAAGTCTACTTTGGTATTAAGTCTACCACTCCTGCTTTATTGTGATTAGTGTTTACATGTTTACATGTGACACTAGTGTTACATGCGATTAGTGTTTATATTTTTACTTTTTAAAGTGCATAGTTCATTACATTTGAATGAGTGTCTTATAAACAATATAGTTAGGTCATTAAAACAAATCCATTCTGACAATTTTTGTCTCTTCATTGGTCTGCTTAATCATTTATATTTAATATGATTGTTTATATATTTGGGTTTAACTCTACCATTTATTATTTATTTTATTTCTTCCTTTTTATTCCTCTGTTTTTCTTTTCCTGCCTCCTTTTGTTTTTTTTTAATGTTTTTAATATTTTGTTTTAGTTTGTCTATTGTATTTTTTACTATGTTTCTTTATATGGTTTATAGTTTGTTTAGTGCTCTAGGGATTACAACACACATACTTAACTTTTCATAGTCTATTTAGAACTAATATTTTCTACCTCAAATGGAATTGAGGCAACTTACTACCATATAGGTCTGAAAAAATTCCTTAAAAAAAAGGTGGATCATTGATTAACTATGTATTGCAGACCCATCCTTATAACTCTTCTTATTTCTTAGAAAGACATTACCCAATATATAAATATCTAATAAGTTATAAAGTAATGATAACATTTTATTCTAAAGTCTAAAATAATTATAATGTAACTATTTTAGAAGTGATGAATTATATTTTAAATAATTTGATGTGTGAAGAGTAGAGATTTATTAATATTGAACATATTTATGTGGATAAAATTAAATTAAATTTTTATTTTCAGGTTTCTTTTTCCCCTCCAAATGACTAAATAAATGAGTGAATTAGCAAACACTGAACATAGAAAATAAGTGACAAATCAAAACTTGTTCACAGAAAACCTATTACTTGTGATGCTACTTATAATTAGTTTCTGGAAAAAGAAAATCACCCAATCATTGTTTTTTCTACATAATTAATGAACAAAAATGTTGTCTACCTCTTAATTTCTAACAATATTTTAGAGCAGGAATGAAAGGGTTACTTTTATTACAACAGTACCAGGTAATATTCATATTCTACTTTTTTCATATTTTAAGTGCTACTTCTCGACAACTGTATGAAGTAGATTTTCATTTTAAACATGAGAAAACCAAAATATGAAGTTAAGTAAGTTTTTCAATTCATACAGGTTTTTTTAGCATCTTTATTGGAGTATAATTGCTTTACAATGGTGTGTTAGTTTCTGCTTTATAACAAAGTGAATCAGTTATACATATACATATGTCACCATATCTCTTCGCTCTTGCATCTCTCTCCCTCCTACCCTCCCTATCCCACCACTCTAGGTGGTCACAAAGCACCGAGCTGATCTCCCTCTGCTATACGGCTGCTTCCCACTAGCTATCTATTTTACGTTTGATAGTGTATATATGTCCATGACACTCTCTCACTTTGTCCCAGCTTACCTTTCCCCCTCCCCGTATCCTCAAGTCCATTCTCTAGTAGGTCTGCATCTTTATTCCCATCTTGCCTCTAGGTTCTTCATGACCATTTTTTCTTTAGATTCCGTATATATGTGTTAGCATACGGTATTTGCTTTTCTCTTTCCGACTTACTTCACTCTGTATAACAGTCTCTAGGTCCATCCACCTCACCACAGATAACTCAGTTTTGTTCCGTTTTATGGCTGAGTAATATTCCATTGTATATATGTGCCATATCTTCTTTATTCATCTGTTGATGGACACTTTGGTTGCTTCCATGTCTGGGCTATTGTAAATAGAGCTGCAATGAACATTTTGGTACATGACTCTTTTTTTTTAAATTTTAATGACTCTTTTTGATTTATGGTTTTCTCAGGGTATATGCCCAGTAGTGGGATTGCTGGGTCGTATGGTAATTCTATTTTTAGTTTTTTAAGGAACCTCCATACTGTTCTCCATAGTGGCGGTATCAGTTTACATTCCCACCAACAGTGCAAGAGGGTTCCCTTTTCTCCACACTCTCTCCAGCATTTGTTGTTTGTAGATTTTCTGATGAAGCCCATTCTAACTGGTGTGAGGTGATACCTCATTGTAGTTTTGATTTGCATTTCTCTAATAATTAGTGATGTTGAGCAGCTTTTCATGTGCTTCTTGGCCATCTGTATGTCTTCTTTGGAGAAATGTCTATTTAGGTCTTCTGCCCATTTTTGGATTGGGTTGTTTGTTTTTTTAATGTTGAGCTGCATGAGTTGCTTGTAAATTTTGGAGATTAATCCTTTGTCCATTGATTCGTTTGCAAATATTTTCTCCCATTCTGAGGGTTGTCTTTTCGTCTTGTTTATGGTTTCCTTTGCTGTGCAAAAGCTTTTAAGTTTCATTAGGTCCCATTTGTTTCAAGTTCGTACACTTTGAATGGAAGAGGCAGGATTTAAACCTGAGTATTTTGGCTTCAGAACCACAGTCTGAACTGCCATATCATCTGGTCTCTAGAGGAGAGGGCAGTAGTATCATAGTATTATCTTGAGAATTTTTAGAATATAAAACTATTGTAAAAAAGAAGGCCAATATATTATGTGGGGTGTGTGTGTGTATATATGTATGCACATATGTGTATAATTTTTGCTCACAGTAACTCCCAAATTTGGTTAAGGATTTTTTTATTGGTTCCATAATGGGAAAAAGATCCTGTTAGGCATTAGTACATTCTAACACTTTGATGTTTACTTTCAGGCTTCACTTTGATCTCTTTACACATAGATGCATATACAAATAGCATGAGACAACCGTCAAGTGCTGAATGCCACCTCTGAGAAAGGTCACAAGATTACAGTCTTACAACTTTAATGAGCACAGTCTAAACTGGCAACATTTTGCATATCATTATGATCTCTTTGTAAAGTGGATATTTCCTTGTGCAATATTCTATTTTTTTGAGCTTAAGAACTACTGTACACCAGTAATCAAAATTGTTATTTTATTCTTTTATGCCTTATTTCTTTCCCACTCTTCAAATGTTGTTTTCTGTAAAACTGGTCTGAAAAGAAGGTTCGAAAAATCAAATTATCGAATGTTGCAATGTTCTGAAAATCAAAATCAGCTTTGCTGATTATAGAATGTGCAAAAGGTATTTCTCATTATAGAAGTATGCTTTTCTTATTCTGCAGTAGAAAAAAAAGAAATATGTTAGCTAATCTTTAAATAATTTAAAATTTCATACATGATGTGGAATGTCTTAATGAGGAGTGCAAACTTTGCATGGGAAAATGTTTTGTGTGCTTTGTGACAACAGAAGGTAGATTTTCTTCAACCATTCCTTATAGAATTCTTGTCTCTTTCTAGATATCGACAAAACAAAAAATGATAGCTAGTCTCTTTGTAGCATTTAAATAATGATTTATTAACATTTCATTTTTTATTCTCTACCTATTATTCCTCTAACTCTCCCTTAATTATTTTAGTGTATTCTTTGTTGGAATTTTAAAAATTGGCTTTAATTTAAGGGTGTACCCAATGCCATGGAAGGAGAGTTTCCAGAGGTTGGTAGAGTTATGCAACTTATTATTTTAATAGGCATTTAGAAAATGAAATCTTGGTACAGATTCTTATGTACACAAATAAGAGTTCTCATATTTTATGTGCTCTAAAAATATGATAATGCTGGAAAATGCATAGCAATGGTAGTCCCAGTTAGACTGACCTTCCATTATAGCTACACTGGCTGCAAAGACAGTCTGTTTACATGGCCTCGAAGAACCTCACTTACCACACCACTGCTAAACCCTGAACCCCAGTGTTTTCAATGGTGTTATTACAATCCAGTGAAATCAAAGATGAAGTTATGGCCATAAAAAAAATCACATCTATGTATATTAATAGATCTGACTTCAACAAAAAGAGCTGGATTTCGTGCAATTTTCTATTGTACCAGAGAGACAAAGGTGGAAAAGTAATTTATGTTAGGAGATTGAGAGAGACAGCTAATCTGATCTGTGATTTTGTTTTAATATAAATTATAGATTGCTAATAATAGACACATCATTTCTTGGTGTAGATTTATTCTCTTTCTAATGTTTTCATCAGGGCTTTCAGCAAATATGCTCTTCTTCACTTGATTTCCCAGTATACTCCTGGTTCAGTGACTTACATAATATGAGTTATTTAAATTAGTAAGAATTATTAATGAGTAAGCAATCTTGATATTTCCCCCTAGTCCTCAGAATAATGCACGTTATTTCCCCTCTGTTTTAAAGAAAATATGGAAGATGTGGATATTCAGTTGAACAACTCACCCGGATAATACTACATGACAGTCAGTCAATAAGGACCTTCAAAAAATACGAAGGAGTACAAATTCTATCATTTCCTTTGACCATTATTTAAATCAGCAAATATTAACTGACAGCATTTTAATTATAGATATGTTTTATGCATATATATGTGCATATATATATATATATAATAACTTCTTTGCTGGCAATAGTTGGAAAAATCAGAACAAAGCAGAAAAATATACATGCAGATTTTTAAAATTGACAAAGCTGAGACAACTGTTATGTGTTTACGTAGGCCAGAGTATGCCCACATGATGCTCTGTACTAGGAACACAAAGATGAATTAGGAGTGATTTCTGTTCTGGAGAGGTTGAGAAGGTGTGGTGATGGGGAGACAGATGTATGAACAATTAATTTGATAACTGTAGATACATCAAGTTGAATGGAAGCACAGAGGAATTAATTGGTTATGCAGGCTGGATAGCTGGGAAGGATAAAGAGGAAACATCATAAAGAAAAGCACAGAAGTCTGAATGTTTATGTCAATGATCTGAGGTTGGAGAATCATCCTCAGTGTGCCTGAAAAATAGAGACTGGAAAAGAGAGGTGAAAGAAAACCCAAGCAATGGATTGTGAAGACCCTGGTTGCCAGGCTGAAGGGACCTTGCTTTATTGGAAAGGATGAGGTGGCTGAGAAAGAAGGGTGGCTGAGATGTAAAAATTGGTTTTGTTAAAAATACTGAACTTGAGTAACAAAAATATATCAAAAATACCTACATGATGTGGAATGTTTACTGACAAAAGTTTACATCAAATTTTATTTTATTTTGGACTACATGGCTTTTCATTACCACCTCCTGCACACACACAATAATTCACTTTCTACTTTCAAGCATATAAAGGTTTATTTAAAAAATACAAGTTTACTTTTCTTGACTGACCAATTTTGTGACATTTGCACATGAAATGAAATAAAATGTTTGGCCACAACAAAATATTTTTTCCACATTAGCTTTTGACAGGAAATTGACATGGATTATTCAACAACTATATACAAAGTTGAGACAGCAACATAATTTCAAGGAAAAAAAATTCTCTTTATCAAGAAACATTAAACTCTTAAGGGAAATGAACATATGTTCCAAAACCATAACTTTGTCCTAAAGAAAATTTTAAGAATGCTAGTTTTCCCATGATGACGTTATCCAGAATTTTAATTCCCTCATTAAAAGAAGATTTGCCATAATTAGGAAACAAATCAAATAATCAAAGCATTTAGAACAAGATAAATTGAAGTTTCCGCAAAGAAAAATATTAATGTGCTTCAGTAGATATTTGAAGGCCTTTGTGTATACATACAGAGCTTTAAAGGGAAATTTATTCAAATACTTAAGATGGTAAGTAATGCTCACATGTAAGTATATTTCATTCCAAAAATATCACTGTTTTGGGGGAAGTTTGGAACAAGATTAAATAATTTAACTTAAGACTTAGAAGCATTTTTGACTGAACAACCAAATCCTCTCTCCCTTAAAGAAAAGGGGTGTGGGGAGAAAAAAGTTGGATTTGTCAGAACAAAATAAAGTCAAAGATCACAAAGATTTATACGTGTGTAAAAGGAAAACCTTCAGAATCCTTCTGCAGCCCTAAAGAGCTCTAACATGAATTTGGACATCTGCCAATGGGCTTGCCATTGGCAAGGGTGCTCTGTGTCTAGACACCTACACAGATAGGTAAGATTCATACTGTTGCATCCAGTGTCACACCTCACAGACCTAGCAAGTAAGTGCAAACCTAGCACATAAGAGACAACAATCACACTCAGAAACTACTTCTTGGGTAGCTGGTATTTCTTAGTTTGTGTCCTGGACAGAAAGCTCCATTACAGAACTCCCCTGTCAACTCAGACATGGTAATCGTTCTTTCAACAACAATTTGAGGGCTTCTGTGTTTTGGGTGTTGAGGAGAAAGCTGTAAACAGCACAAACAAGGATCCTTCTCTCAGATAATTTATAAAAGAAACATTAATGAAAAAGTACAGAAAGAAATAAGGTAATTACAGATTGTGACAATTGCTGTGAAGAAGATCAATAAAGTGATGCCTAAGAAAGTAATCAGGGAGAGGCTGCTTTAGAGAAAGAAATAAGAAGAGTCAATAAAAAGTTCCAGTTGAATCAAAGACCTAAGGATGAGATTGTGCTAGACATCTAAAAAGCCATGGAAGAAGAATTCCAAGGGAAGAGCAATACCCCCGAAGGGCAAAAGGGCTTTTCATTTATTCAACAGGTATTATAAACATTTCCTAAATGCCAAGCTCAATGTCAAATGTAAAATTCATGTCCTTGATCTAACAAGGTATGTTAGAGAAGTAGGGAGACACATATGTAAGCAAGTGAGTCACTGGTGAGTTAAGGGGGTAACGTTTGGATTGAGAGATTCAGGAAAATGCTACATTTTATTTGGGTTGAGGGGAGAAGGGAGAAAGAGGAAAGGCAGCTAGCTAGGAAAGAGTTAAAAATATTGGTGTGCTACCAGCTGATTCTGTTTGTTTGAACCAGCCAGCTAGCAGGCAGGTTGAGTAACTGTCTTCTGTTATCTTCATTAAGACCCTGAAGAAGCAACATAATGACCAGTCATACATTCAGATTATCTACAGGTATCCATGGCAACAAGTACTAATTGGCTTGCCCTGGGTTCATCTTTCCTGAGAGACTGTCGCTCAGATACCTCTTGGTAGAATTTCTAGTCCAGGAAAACTTAAGTGAAATGACAGAAAAGAAACTCATGACCTGATAGCTTTTGTTCAGTAACTTTCATAGGAAATGCCTGATGCAGTGAGGACTCATTATTTTGGCCATGTTAGCACTGATGTTATTTATGTTTCAGTTTAGCTTCTGTAGCTCACATGTCATTTGAGACAGCTTGACCTCTGAGAGTCAGATGAAATTGGCTAGATGCCCCCTCCCAGTGGTGGCTGAAGACCAGGAGACTAAGCAGCACAGCAGGCTTCCAGGGAGAAATGTGGCTAAACACTTTTCCTAAACTTTTTTTGTCTCAGAGACTTATTTTGCTGAAGAAATTCAGGAAATGGCTCATTTAGTCATTTTGAGAATTCTCATCCTTTTCCTCATCTAGTTGTTCCAGTGAGGACCATTAAGCACACAGGCATTTGTGTGTCACCAACTTTACTGAAGCCACAGGTAATGGAAAGGGATGTTACACCTCAGCTTTAGATCTGTTGAGTTGAATATCCAACTTTCTGTTTCTGTGGAGTCTCTTGGGCATTTCCATCAACTCAGATTCTAAGCTTTTACCCCGTTTCTTGTCTCTCTTCTCTTCTTCCCTTTTTACTGCCCAACTCCAACAAAATGATGTAAAAATGTTTGCTAACATTGCTGTCAGTCAGGGCTTGGCATTACCAGGATGGGTGGCTATTGGGATGCTGTGACTCAGAAGGCTTGCCTACCCCAGGGTATTTCTATCATCTGTCAGACAAGAGTATCTGCAGTCCTCACAATCACAGCCATTCTTTTGTCTTATTCCTGACCGCTGGAAGGGCCTTTTTCATCTGAGTCTGTCTCCTGAAAGAAGGAAACCTCATAACCGATTTTCCTGCCTCATCAGCCGTTAATTTTTTTTTTTTTTAAGTGCAAAGTAGTTCTCCGTATTGGTTGGAGACTGGGGACAGATAAGTAGAGGAGTGGGAGAGTCGCATAGTCAAGCTACTTCTAGGAAGGCAGCATGATCTATTATGAGTCAACCTTGATAGCTGGGGCAAGAGTGAGGGTGTGTTCAGGTACAGGACAGGAGCTTTGCAGGCATAGAGTAGAAGGAGGAATTCCATAGAAGGATAGATTTCCGCTCATGTGTGTGGCACATATAGTGCAGAAGACAAAATCTGTTGGCTTTCCAATTTTATTCAAGGCTGGCTCTTATTCTATAACTCAGACTGAATCAGTGGCCCTGCCTGACCTTAGAGGTATTTTGCAGACAGGCTCGCCTGTGATCTTGATGAAGTGAAGTAGCTTGGTTAACTCTATTATAGCTAGGGGCAAGAATCTAAATATAAAGTTTGCTGCCTTGCTTTTCATTTGCCCTTAAAAATTTTCACAATCAATATAATCTACAGTTTTTCCCTCCAAAAGGACTCAGTAGATCACTTTACCTCTTTGATATTGATTTACTTAAAATTCTAGTTTTAAAAGAGGGAGGTTAGTTCTTAGTTTTCCCAAATACAGCAAAAACCATTAGTGAAAAATGTAAGGGATCCAAATTAAAAGAATACAGATTATTTGGTATCTTATTTATCTTTAGAACATTTAGCAATTCTCTTCCTTTAAACAAAGAATCGTTGAGATTAAGAAGTAACTTATGTATAAATCTCTGATACTGATTTTAGGATTTTTTTTTCTTTTTTTGCGGTACGCGGGCCTCTCACTGTTGTGGCCTCTCGCGTTGCGGAGCACAGGCTCCAGACACGCAGGCTCAGCGACCATGGCTCACGGGCCCAGCCACTCCGCGGCATGTGGGATCTTCCCGCACCGGGGAACGAACCCTCGTGCCCTGTATCGGCAGGCGGACTCTCAACCACGGCGCCACCAGGGAAGCCCCTGATTTTAGGATTTTTAAAGTTATGGTAATTCTGTTTTGATTTTCCCATTAAGTCATAAATTTGGGGAAAGCTAGTACTGATTCTTTTATTTATTTAAAGAGAAACAATCATTTCTGAATTTACATCTAAAAATTTAAAACATACTGAACAGTATAAAAACAAAATAAAAAGTGCCTTGAATTATCTACCACTACTCAGCTAACTACACTGATAACTACTCAGAATTATCAATTATTAATAATTAATATATTCTACTTCCTTCTAGTGTTTTTCTATTCAGGCATATTAATGCATATACGGATATACACTGCTGTACTTATATATGGTATATGTGTATATGTTTATACCTAAACCAAATTTGTCATATGCTGGATAGTTTTAAATGATACTTTGTCACCTAACAATATGTCATTGAGTGTTCTTCAAAAACGTGAATTTTGAGGCATGCAGAGGGTAAGAACATACGGATGCACCACATTTTATTTTACTACCCTATGTTTTGGAGCATTTCAGTTGTTTCCAATTATTTGTTATTAGAAATGAGACTACAATGAATTTTTTTTTTTTTTTTTTTTTTTTGCGGTACGCGGGCCTCTCACTGTTGTGGCCTCTTCCGTTGCGGAGCACAGGCTCCGGACACTCAGGCTCAGCGGCCGTGGCTCATGGGCCCAGCCGCTCCGTGGCATGTGGGATCTTCCTGGACCAGGGCACAAACCCGTGTCCCCTGCATCTGCAGGCAGACTCTCAACCACTGCACCACCAGGGAAGCCCTACAATGAACATTTTTGTTCATAAATTTTCTACTCACTTTTGAGGGAATTACTGGATCAAGTGTCATGAATGACTATTTTTACTTTATTTTTTAAATTGAAGTATAGTTGATATACAATATTATATGTTACATGTGTACAATATAGTGGTGCACAATTTTTAAAGATTGTACTTCACTTACAGTTATTGTAAAAATATTGGCTATATTCCTTGTGTTGTACAATATATCCCCGCAGCTTATTTTATTTTATTTTTCCCGTAGCTTATTTTATACCTAATAGTTTGTGCTTCTTAATCACCCACCCTATATTGCCCCTCCCCACTTCACTCTTCCTACAGGTGACCACTAGTTTCTTCTCTATATCTGTAAGTCTGCTTCTTTTTTGTTATATTCACTGGTTTGTTGTATTTTTTTAAATTCCACATATAAGTGATATCATGCAGTATTTGTCTTTCTCTGTCTGACTTATTTCGTTTGGCATAATGCCTTCCAAGTCCATCCATGTTGCTGCAAATGGCAAAATTTCCTTCCTTTTTATGGCTGAGTCGTATTCCATATGAATGAGTATTTTAAACTAATGTTTGGTGCATATTTTCAGGTTTCCCTCTGAAAGGGATATATCAGTTTCTCCCTTCGTAGTGTACAAGGGTGCGATCTCATTGTATTCTCACTGACGCTGGGGAGTATAATGCTAAGAAGAACTTTGCCAATTTGCTGGGCAAAATGGTCTCTAATTGTTTTAATTATTTTTATCTTTTTTAACTCTGATTGCCACATTGGTAGCTCCATAAGACATATTAATTTTCCTTTCTTTTATTTTAACCTTGAAAAACAATGGGAATAGTTGCCTTGTGGGGAAATTGGGACATCTAAATATGTATGAACATGTTATATAAATATTAGGAATTACTATTGTTTTTAAGCCACATGGAAAGAATGAGAAATCTTCATTAAGTGAGAGTGAGTTGTAAAGAACATGCTTCATGCTTTGTTGTCCTCATCTGAAACAGAGGCCCTTGGTGCCCATGTTGCATTTACTCAGCTGTCTTCTGATTTTAACCACAGCTGTGGTGGACAGACTGTGGAAGCTCAGACTCTTCTCTTCCTGACAGGATCTTGCTGCAAGCACTTGCATCTGTCTCTCTGTAGTCTTCCCCAGACCCTTCTTCAATGCACGGGCCCCCCAGCTGGCTCACATTGGGAAACCCAGAGGTGCAGGGATGGCGGAGGGATTCGTGTCCAATGGGAGATGGGAGCCAGCGGGAAAATGTTCCACTCTCTCATCATTCAGATGATCAGTTCTGGGAGGCATTTCATGAGTGTTTTCTCAGCAGTTCTGGCAGAATCCCACTCTTGACGCCTATAACAGAGACTTCATTAAAGCACCATCTCTCTAGTGCTTTTCCTCCTTCACTGCCTGACTCTCTTTTTTTCCTCACTTCTGCTTCCTAAGATCAGCTTCCAAAAAAACTTAACTGTAACCAAGTCCTTATTCTAGGCTCTTCTCTTAGGGGAACTCTAACTAAGGCATCATCCTTTTGCCTTCTTCCCCAGCAATGCTGGACTTTCCCCCCTTCCCCTGTAGAACATTCAGTTAACTAACTCAGCCATTACATACTGAGTACTGACCATGTGCCAGACAGTACTGTCGTGAGGGATGTGGATGCAGACTCAGATGCTGCCATCATGGAGCGACATTCTAGTGGGGCAGGCCGAAAGTGACACAACAAATAAGTTGTCTTCATGAGACTTCATAAATTCCAAGGAGAAAAAAGTAAGGGAGATAGGAAATGTCTGGGGGAAGGGGTGAGTTGTCATTTTAGGTAGTATTTCTAGGGAAGACCTTATTGAGAAAGTCTCCTTTGAATAAAGATTGGAAGAAGGTGAGGAAGTGAACCATGTCAATATCTGTAGTAAAAATATTCCATCTGAGGAAACAGCACATACATGGACCCTAAGATGGGAGCATGCCTGGAGCATGTAGGAATATTAAGAAGCCCAGTGGGGCTGAAGCAAGTTGAAGGAGGAGTAAACTTCACAAACTTAGCTAAAATGTAGACTTCCCACTCTAAGATGGTATGGTAGGCAGAATAATATCCTTCCCAAAATGTCCATATTTTCATCCCCCAACCCTCTGACTATGTTATATTCCATGGCCAAAGGGAGTTTGCAGTTGTGATCAAGGATCTTGATGCCTTTTGCAGCAACATGGATGGACCTGGAGATTATCATACCAAGTGAAGTAAGTCAGGCAGAGAAAGACAGTTACCATATGATGTCACTTATAGGCAGAATCTAAAAAAAAATGAGACAAATAAACTTATTTACAAAGCAGAAAAAGACTCACAGACATAGAAAACAAACTTATGGTTACCAAAGCGGAAAGGTTAAGGGGGAGGGATAAATTGGGAGTTCGGGATTAACATATACACACTACTATACTTAAAGTAGATAACCAACAAAGACCTACTGTATAGCACAGGGAACTCTGCTCCATATTCTGTAATAACCTAAATGGGAAAGAATAGATATATGTATATGTATGACTGAATCACTTTGCTGTACACCTCAAACTAACATAACATTATAAATCAACTATGTCCAATATAAAAAAAGAATTTTTTTAAAGAAAAAAAAAATTAAGGATCTTGAAATAGAAAGATTATCCTGGATTATTTGGGAGGGCCCTAAAAGTAATCACAAATGTCCTTATAAGAGAGAGGCAGGAGCAATTTGAAGATCCTACACTGCTGGTTTTGAAGTTGGAGGGAAGGACCACGAGCCAAGGAAGGCAACACCTATAGAAGCCAGAAAAGGCAAGAAAGAGATGCTCCTCTAGAGCTTCCAGAAGGAGTGCGGCCCTGCCGACAAATTGATTTAGCACCATAAGACCCAATTTTGAAATTCTGACCTCTGTAACTGTAAGATAATAAAATTTGTGTTGTCTTAAGTCATTCAGTTTTTTTTTTAACATCTTTATTGGAATATAATTGCTTTACAATGGTGTGTTAGTTTCTGCTTTATAACAAAGAGAATCAGTTATACATATAAAAATGTTCCCATATCTCTTCCCTCTTGCATATCCCTCCCTCCCACCCTCCCTATCGCACCCCTCTAGGTGGTCACAAAGCACCAAGCTGATCTCCCTGTGCTATGCGGCTGCTTCCCACTAGCTATCTATTTTACATTTGGTAGTGTATATATGTCCATGCCACTCTCTCACTTTGTCCCAGCTTACCCTTCCCCCTCCCCATATCCTCAGGTCCATTCTCTAGTAGGTCTGTGTCTTTATTCCCATCTTGCCCCCAGGTTCTTCATGAACTTTTTTTTTTTCCTCTTAGATTACATATATATGTGTTAGCATACGGTATTTGTTTTTTCTCTTTCTGACTTACTTCATTCTGTATGACAGACTCTAGGTCCATCCACCTCACTACAAATAACTCAATTTCGTTTCTTTTTATGGCTGAGTAATATTCCATTGTATATATGTGCCACATCTTCTTTATCCATTCATCTGTCGATGGACACTTAGGTTGCTTCCATGTCCTGGCTATTGTATATAGAGCTGCAATGAACATTGTGGGACATGACTCCTTTTGAATTATGGTTTTCTCAGAGTATATGCCCAGTAGTGGGATTGCTGGGTCGTATGGTAGTTCTATTTGTAGTTTTTAAGGAACCTCCATACTATTCTCCATAGTGGTTGTATCAATTTACATTCCCACCAACAGTGCAAGAGGGTTCCCTTTTCTCCACACCGTCTCCAGCATTTACTGTTTGTAGATTTTTTGATAATGGCCATTCTGATCAGTGTGAGATGATATCTCATTGTAGTTTTGATTTGCATTTCTCTAATGATTAATGATGTTGAGCATCCTTTCATCTGTTTGTTGGCAATCTATATATCTTCTTTGGAGAACTGTCTATTTAGGTCTTCTGCCCATTTTTGGATTAGGTTGTTTGTTTTTTTGATATTGAGCTGCACGAGCTGCTTGTAAATTCTAGAGATTAATCCTTTGTCAGTTGCTTCATTTGCAAATAATTTCTGCCATTCTGAGGGTTGTCTTTTCGTCTTTTTTATGGTTTCCTTTGCTGTGCAAAAGCTTTTAAGTTTCATTAGGTCCCATTTGTTTATTTTTGTTTTAATTTCCATTTCTCTAGGAGGTGGGTCAAACACGATCTTGCTGTGATTTATGCCACAGAGTGTTCTGCCTATGTTTTCCTGTAAGAGTTTGATAGTGTCTGGCCTTACATTTAGGTCTTTAATCAATTTTGAGTTTATTTTTGTGTATGGTGTTAGGGACTGTTCTAATTTCATACTTTTACATGTACCTGTCCAGTTTTCCCAGCACCGCTTATTGAAGAGGCTGTCTTTTCTCCACTCTATATTCTTGCCTCCTTTATCAAAGATAAGGTGACCATATGTGCGTGGGTTTATCTCTGTGCTTTCTATCCTGTTCCATTGATCTATATTTCTGTTTTTGTGCCAGTACCATACTGTCTTGATTACTGTAGCTTTGTAGTATAGTCTGAAGTCAGGGAGCCTGATTCCTGAAGCTCTGTTTTTCTTTCTCAAGATTGCTTTGGGGCTTCCCTGGTGGCGCAGTGGTTGAGAGTCCACCTGTCAATGCAGGGGACTCAGGTTCGTGTCCCGGTCCAGGAAGATCCCACATGCCATGGAGCGGCTTGGCTCGTGAGCCATGGCCACTGAGCCTGCGCTTCCGGAGACTGTGCTCCACAACGGGAGAGGCCACGGCAGTGAGAGACCACGTACTGCAAAAAAAAAAAAAAAAAAAAGAAAAGAAAAGAAAAGAAAAAAGAAAAAGATTACTTTGGCTATTTGGGGTCTTTTGTGTTTCCATACAAATTGTGAAATTTTTTGTTCTAGTTCTGTGAAAAATGCCAGTGGTAGTTTCATAGGGATTACATTGAATCTGTAGATTGCTTTGGGTAGTAGAGTCATTTTCACAATGTTGTTTCTTCCAATCCAAGAACATGGTATGTCTCTCCATCTATTTGTGTCATCTTTAATTTCTTTCATTAGTGTCTTATAATTTTCTGCATACAGGTCTTTTGTCTCCTTACATAAGTTTATTCCTAGGTATTTTATTCTTTTTGTTGCAATGGTAAATGGGAGTGTTTCCTTAATTTCACTTTCAGATTTTTCATCATTAGTGTATAGGAATGCAGATTTCTGTGCATTAATTTTGTATCCTGCTACTTCACCAAGTTCATTGATTAGCTCTAGTAGTTTTCTGGTAGCATCTTTAGGATTCTCTATGTATAATATCATATCATCTGCAAACAGTGACAGCTTTACTTCTTCTTTTCCGATTTAGATTCCTCTTATTTCTTTTTCTTCTCTGATTGCTGTGGCTAAAACTTCTAAAACTATGTTGAATAATACTGGTGAGGGTGGGCAACCTTGTCTTGTTCCTGATCTTAGTGGAAATGGTTTCAGTTTTTCACCATTGAGAACAATGTTGGCTGTGGGTTTGTCATATATGGCCTTTATTATGTTGAGGAAAGTTCCCTCTATGCCTACTTTCTGGAGGGTTTTTATTGTAAATGGGTGTTGAATTTTGTTGAAAGCTTTTTCTGCATCTATTGAGATGATCATATGGTTTTTATCCTTCAGTTTGTTAATATGATGTATCACATTGATTGATTTGCATATATTGAAGAATCCTTGCATTCCTAGGATAAACCCCACTTGATCATGGTGTATGATGCTTTTAATGTGCTGTTGCATTTTGTTTGCTAGTACTTGGTTGAGGATTTTTGCATCTATGTTCATCAGAGATATTGGCCTGTAGTTTTCTTTCTTTGTAACATCTTTGTCTGGTTTTGGTATCAGGGTGATGGTGGCCTCATAGAATGAGTTTGGAGTGTTCCCCCCTCTGCTATATTTTGGAAGATTTTGAGAAAGATAGGTGTTCGCTCTTTTCTAAATGTTTGATAGAATTCGCCTGTGAAGCCATCTGGTCCTGGGCTTTTGTTTGTTGGAAGATTTTTAATCACAGTTTCAATTTCAGTGCTTGTGATTGGTCTGTTCATATTTTCTATTTCTTCCTGGTTCAGTCTCGGAAGGTTGTGCATTTCTAAGAATTTGTCCATTTCTTCCAGGTTGTCCATTTTATTGGTATAAAGTTGCTTGTAGCAATCTCTCATGATCCTTTGTATTTCTGAAGTGTCAGTTGTTGCTTCTCCTTTTTCATTTCTAATTCTATTGATTTGAGTCTTCTCCCTTTTTTTTCTTGATGAGTCTGGGTAATGGTTTATCAATTTTGTTTATCTTCTCCAAGAACCAGCTCTTAATTTTATTGATCTTTGCTATCATTTCCTTCATTTCTTTTTCATTTTTTTCTGATCTGATCTTTATGATTTCTTTCCTTCTGCTAACTTTGGGGTTTTTTTTTCTTCTTTCTCTATTTGCTTTAGATGTAAGGTTAGGTTGTTTATTTGAGATGTTTCTTGTTTCTTAAGGTAGGATTGTATTGCTATAAACTTCCCTCTTAGAACTGCTTTTGCTTCATTCCAAAGGTTTTGGGTCATCGTGTTTTCATTGTCATTTGTTTTTAGGTATTTTTTTTTCTTCTTTGATTTCTTTAGTGATCTCTTGGTTATTAAGTAGTGTACTGTTTAGCCTCCATGTGTTTTTATTTTTTACAGATTTTTTCCTGTAATTTATATCTAGTCTGTTATCAAAAGAGGAGATAATTGCACTGGCACACATACCCTGCTCCCAAGTGTGGCCAAGGGGAGGCTGATTGTGGGGTATGGGGCCTTGGGGTTGAGCTTCAGTTGTTGAGCTGGGATTTCTACATGTGAGTTTATGAAGGCCTTTGAGGTGTGACATGGAGCTGGGGTAGGAAGGAATGGAGCAGGCCTCAGGCCAGAGGCTGGGGGCTGGCTCTTCCCTCACTTCATGTTCTGGGAAATTACCCCAAAATGTTGGAGAATTCTAAACTTGAACCTGGGCTCCCAGGTTGTCAAGCAGGAGGATTTGTCAAGGCAGAAGTGTAGGACTTATTTAACAGTGTATTAACTTGATTTAACTCTTTAAAAATCTTTTAAAGATAGATGGACTAGGGGCCTCTGTTTGTACTCTTGCCCTGAGCCCTGCAAATGTGGGGGCTTTAGCTGACTACTTGTCCCTGTTGGATCATTTCTGGATAAATTCAGCAGAACTTTGCGTGTCACAAGATTCACTTTGGCATACCTTGTGATGTAAAAATTTTCCCAATTGAAATCCTTAAATTTAATTTTTCGTGTAATAATTCAGTTTACTTGGTGTAGAAAAATGTAATGGGGCATAGGGAATTTCTCTTTAGGAATTATGGTCATATTCATTTCACCCATTGGAGTCAGTCACATGGTCCCCATTGCCTTTGCTCTGATGCATATGCTTTGCTATTTTTACTGGGTTATTTTCCAGTATCCTGTGGGCCAGTGAGAGCTATGCTGGGAAGCAATCACATTTTCATGGCAAGACAGACCTCCCAGCTGCTAAGCTCCTTTAGGGTAAGAGAGGATCAGCCCTTGCTAAGATGGAGAGACCTTTCTGCAGACATCTATCCCTTGGTGCACATGGACCATTTCCCATCTCAGCTGGAATGCAGTCTAAGGTAGGTGGTTTATTCCCCTTTACTGTCTCATATAAACTAGAGCTCTTGCTCACTTGCTGTTCATGTTTCTAGTAGACATGTATTGTTTTTGCCTGTCCTGAAACACTTCCCCCTTACTTTATACATATCCGTCCCGCTCACTCCTTGGGTCCAGGAGAGCTGTCAACCACAGTGGCCTACTCTTCTTCCCCTGCTCGGTAAGTGCGGGAAGGGAGTGTATGTAACCCTGGCACATCTGGATAATCTTTGCCAGGTCTTTAACTTTGAACAGAGTAACAACTTAGGCTAAAGGGGGTTAAAACTGACTTGTTCTAGAGGAAGCATCCAGAAGAGACATGTTACTGCTACTGAGCTCTCTTGGGCTACCCTTACCTATCCTTACTTAAGCTTGCTGGGTTGGCTTTCTTTCTGATTTTGTGAGCTACCCAGAAACTTTCTAACAAGTTCTTTTGTTTACCTAAGTTGGCCAGAGTTGCTGGCAAGGAAAGAGTCCTAAGTGTCACACTGTTCTTTCCATTTGGAACGTCTTCCCCCAACCCAGCCCTACTTCCAGCTTCATGCCCTACATCTATCCCATTTTACTTTCTTGACCTGATGGGATAGCCTACTATTTCCCCCTAGAATTTTTCCTCGCTGATTGCCTGGATGGCAAATCAGAAATTACTCTAATTTACTGTAGTGAACTTTCAATATCAGAACTACAGTTGGATTTTTCTCTCCTAGTATTTCTGTTAGCCCAGTGTGATGATTAAATCTAGAAAACTAGAACTCATAATGCTTTATGCTGATGTTGTTTGCTATCTTTAACCTTTAGAAAGTCCATAAATTGGACAAAAAGCTAAAGTAAAATTAGAGCAATGTTAAATTGTTCTGTTTCAGGGTAGTGTGTGTATCAGAAATTGATTGTCACAATAATTCTCTTTAATAAACAACAACAATCTCAGTAGGATACAACAATAAGTGTTTATTTAGCTTCTAGGTCTGCAGGTTCAGCCGATCAGCCCTGGACTGGGCTCATTGCATGTGTTTACAGTCAGCTATAGGTTGGGTAGGGGCTCTGCTGAGCTTGGCTAAGCTCTCTTCCACGTGTGTGTGGCTTCTAAGATGGTCCTGCTAGGATGACTGGAACAACTCAGCTCTGGTCCTTGCATCCCTCATTCTCCTCCTGGTACAAGAGGGCTTGCTGGGGCATGTCCTTTTTATGGCAGTGGCAGAAGTAAGCTCAATCATGCAGGTGCCTTCCATGCCTTTGTTTGTGTCACACTCATCATAATCTTATTGGCCTAAAGCGAGTCAAATGTCTGAGCAGGATGGGAGATTGCTGTAGAGTTACAGACAAAGGGTATAGCTATAGGGATGAATGACAAGCTCGGGCCATTATTACCTTTGATCTACCACAGGGGTACACTTTATTTCTTTTTTTTCCCTTGCTTTCCTGCATTTTATGATCTTTCTACAATAAAGCCTACAGTTTCTTTTTAATAAAGGAAAATTTCCAAACTAGAGCAGATTGAAATTTGTTGAAAACTTCGAAAGAACTGTATATATTATGTACCTTTGGCTGTTCCATTGGCTAAAGTACATAGTAATTTATTACAGCTTACCAAAGCAACTAAACTGCTTGAGTACTCACGTTATTCTCACATTGGGTAAATACATCTTTCCCCGTTTCTATTCACTGTGACTAGAGCTGGTAATTGAGTGCTGAAATTTATTTCTCTTATAGACTTGAATGTACCAGTAATACTCTGGTGAGGATTAAGTGCTGTGTGCTGTCTTGCTAGGGACTGAACCCAATGAACTGCTTATTTCTGTAAGCTATTTACAGTGAGTTTGGAATTTCATAAAACTAGAAGACAAAGCATGAGAACCTACTCATTTATCTTCTTTTTACATCAACATTTTCATGTCCAAATGATTGTCATGCTTTTAGAGGGACATGAGGCGTGTAACTTAGGTTTAATTGAAGTAGTTCGTTGTCTTTACACTGTACCTTATAGCTGAAATGTTCAGATTCTGATCATGGAACATAATTTACCATGACTGTGGTTCAATTATCAAGTCTGAAAGAAAGGCCACCTCCTCAGAGAGGTCTTTCCAGACTATCCTATAAAATATCTATTCTCTGCTATTATTCCCTAGTTCATTCTTGTTAGTTTATTTCACACAGCTACCACCACTAATAGTTATTTAATTATTTGACACTTTCTTTGTTTTCCCACCTCCTTCACCTGAATGTAAGCTCCTTAACAGCAGGGATCATACCTGTCCTGTACATAGTGGCACTCCTAATGCCAAGCACAGTGCCTGGAATGACATGTGTATTATATGAAGGAAGAGCCATCATAATTTAAACATTTACATTTAAGAACCATATGTGTTAATTACCCAACTCATAATTTTTTTTTATCTTACAGTTGTAAAATAAAAGAAACAAACAACACTGGTGTTCTCTTGCTAAAAGTAGTTGCGAGGCCCCATCCAACAGTACCTTCAATATACACCTGATTAGTTAGAAGTAACACCAACTGTTTGGTAGCAATGGTGGTTATAGGGTCAGAATCAGAAGTGCCGATGACTCTCAAACATTCACAGTGGAACAGCTGTCTAGGACTCATGGACATTGGTGGACAGGCACAATAAACCTTCCTGATTTTGAGGAAAATCTGTAACTTGGAATCTACTCAATAAAATATCGCTCCATCATACAGGCTGACTTGTGGGGACGTGTTCGTGTGGGTGTATTTGCATGGTTAACATTACGTGAAGATAGATGAAAAGGTCACAAGCTGGGTGGCTTAAACATAGAAATTATTTTCTTACATTTCCAGAGGCTAGATGTTTGATCAAGGTATCTGCATATTTGATTTCTTCTGAGAGCCATGAGGGAAGAACCTGCCCCAGGCTTCTCTCCTTGAGTTATAGACGGTCTTCTGCCTGTGTCTTTACATGTCCTTCCCTCTGTATGTGTCCAAATTCCTCTTATAAGAACATTAGTCATATTGGATTAAGGCCCACCCTAATGACCTCTTTTCAACTTAATTATCTCTTTAAAAAATTCAATTAATTAATTTAATTAATTAATGAATTTATGTTTGGCAGCATTGTGTCTTCATTACTGCATGCGGGCTTTTTCTAGTTGCGGCGAGCGGGGTCTACTCTTCATTGCAGTGTGCAGGCTTCTCATTGTGGTGGCTTCTCTTGTTGTGGAACACAGGCTCTAGGTACACAGGCTTCAGTAATTGTGGTGCATGGGCTCAGTAGTTGTGGCTCGCAGGCTCAGTAGTTGTGGCACACGGGCTTGGTTGCTCCATGGCATGTGGAATCTTCCCAGACCAGGGCTTGAACCTGTGTCCCCTGCATTGGCAGAGGGATTCTTAACCACTGCGCCACCAGGGAAGCCCCTCAACTTAATTATCTCTTTAAATAAAGGCTGTATTTCCATATACAATCACATCCTGAGGTTCTGGGGTTAGAACTTCAATGTATGGATTTTGGGGGGAACACAATTCAGCCTATGAATACTGGTCTCCAGCAAAGTCTGTCCCTCTTGATATTGTACAACCAGTTCCACATAGCACAAGGTCCATGGCCCCATCAGCAAGAGGAGTTTGTCTAAGCAAGTGGATCTGGGCTGAGACTCTAACTCCTACCTGTCCAGAGAAATGGCATCTTCTCAAAACCCTGCTGAGTTTCCCAAATCTGCATATCTGGTCCTTTCCATTGGCCCCTGAATGCATATTCCAGTTGCCCTGTATCTTAGTCTGCATGGGTGGTGACTGGATATTCTGCTTAGCTCTTGACAAACTTCTCTCCTTTTGATGGAGGCTCTCACCTGGGGTTGAGCATCAGAATCACTTCACCTTCTCTTCTAGAGCTTCTTCCATAAAGAGGAAAAGGAAAAGGTATAATTTCTAGTAAAACAAACAGAAAACACTAGTTGAACCTTACCTCATCACCTCTCTAAGCAATAATAAAATAATAATAATGATAATACCATTTACTGACTATTCACTAAATGCCAGTCATAACTCTACAATGTAGATACCACTTCTGTCCATGCTTTTTGGATAAGTAAACTAAGTCTTAGGATGTCAGAGTAGATTATTTACTAGTCACACAACTAATAAATAGTTGACATAGTATTTGAACTTGGTTATGACTTAAACTTAAGCACAGTTTGTTATACTGTTAGCTATTCTCCCCTAACTTGCATCCATAACCAAGTAGTATCTCCTAATCCAGGTAGACTACTTTCTGGCACCCTTCCCCATTTTGCCAGACCATTTGGAATCCCAACATATCTTGAGGAAGATGCCTCCATGATAGGACATGGCTACTGGCTTTGGTAAAGGTCTAGCCCTCAGCCTCTGCTGTTCTCCTTTATGTTCTTGTATCTGGTTTGCTACATCTTGTCCCACTGCCTATGTTTTCCATTTTAAAGGCCATCTTCTAAAACACCGATAAAATATTCAAGGGAACTAAAATTTTCATTTACAAAATAATGAGTATTTTGTGCTATAATCCAAAGTTCTTCCAATAGTCGACTCTTAGGAAAATCTGGTTCTTAATGCAGACATGGATTTTTTTTTAAACATTTTTATTGGTGTATAATTGCTTTACAATGGTGTGTTAGTTTCTGCTTTATAACAAAGTGAATCAGTTATACATGTACATATATCCCCGTATTTCTTCCCTCTTGCATCTCCCTCCCTCCCACCCTCCCTATCCCACCCTTCTAGCTGGTCACAAAGCACCGAGCTGATCTCCCTGTGCTATGTGGATGCTTCCCACTAGCTATCTATTTTACATTCGGTAGTGTATATATGTCTATATATACACTACCACTCTCTCACTTTGTCCCAGCCTACCATTCCCCCTCCCTGTGTCCTCAAGCCCATTCTCTAGTAGGTCTGAATCTTTATTCCCGCAGACATGGATATTTGCAGCAGACTTCTGCCCAGTTACAATATTGGTAATAGAAAAGCCTTTTTAAGTCCACACCTCATAATATGCTATTGCAGGAAAATGCTTCTTAGTGGTTTTCATAGAATCTTGTGTTTTGCACAACAATAAAAGACAATTCTCCATTTTTGTGCAGCTATTTAACAAATAGAATTTCTCATTTTACGTTTGAGAGAACAAAAAAGCAGTTAAGGGTATTTGGTTTGTGATGATCACTTACCCAGCTGGTGAAAACCAAAGTTATTTCTTATACAATAACCACTGCATTTTAAATAAATGACAGAGATGAGTCTTATTCTATGCAAAGATAAATACTTGTATGAAAATCAAATTTTTGTAAATGGAATTACATTTTAAATATACAATACCCATAAATTACTTATAGGTTTTTTTTCTGTTAGTAGAATATCTCTTTTATATAAATAATTGCTCAATATTCACTAATATAAATTCAGATACTTAATTACAATAGGGAATTCATTTGGAACATATACAGTATATATATAAAGTACATATAAAGTACACATGTTTATAACATAATTTTGGAAAGAATAGAAAAAATGCATGTTTGTAAAAGACACTGCTATTTCTAAATTTGTAGACATAATGTTTGATATTTGAAAAGTAAATGTATTGAATTATAAAAAATATATATTATTATTGCTTAAGGTGGGCTGAAGTTAGCCATCATAAAAGAGAAAACAGAAAACATAGTTTCTTAGCTTCAGTTAAGGACAAATTTTATATTTTTAGTCAAACATTTCTACATTTGTTCAGCTTGTTTCTTAGGAAATTTCTTGTTTATTAGGAAGTTTTACATGAAGAATTTTATCCTCTATCACATGCTATCATATTACATAGGTGTTACTGTTTATGTCCTTGAAAATCATTCATGTTCATTGCATTAAGCAATGTTCTTTTTCTCTTTAACTGCTAGGGAATTATTCTACTGTTAGTAGACATTTGGGTTGTTAGGTTTTGGTGATTATGAAGAAGGTTGCTAAGACTTCTTGTGTTTTTTTTGGTGGACATATACATTCATTTCTCTTGGATATATATGTAAGAGTGGAATTATTTGGTGATAGTATATGTTAGGTATATATGTAGTTTTAATAGATACTATCAAGTACTATTCCAAAGCAAATTTATTGTAGCAATTCACACTCTTACCAAAAATGTATGAGAGTTTTACTTGCTCCATGTCCTTGCCAACACTTAGAATTGTTAGCCTTTTTGGCATATGAAAAGATGCTCGCATTGCTAATTATTAGAAAAATACAAATCAGAACTACAATGAGGTATTGCCTCATACCAGTCAGAATGGCCACCATCAAAAAGTCTACAAACAATAAATGCTGGAGAGGGTGTGGAGAAAAAGAAACCCTCCTACACTGTTGGTGGAAATATAATTAGTACAACTGCTATGGAGAACAGTATGGAGGTTCCTTAAAAAACTAAAAATAGAGCTACCATATGATCCAGTAATCCCTCCTGGGCATATATCTGGAGAAAATTGTAATTCGAAAAGATACATGCACCTCAATGTTCACAGCAGCACTATTTACAATAGCCAAGATATGGAAGCAACCTAAGTGTCCATCGACAGATAAATGGATAAAGAAAATGTGGTCTATTTATACAATGGACTATTACTCAGCCATAAAAAAGAATGAAGTAATGCCATTTGCAACAACATGGATGGACCTAGAGCTTGTCATACTAAGTGAAGTAAGCCAGACAAAGAAAGGCAAATATCATATGATATTGCTTATATGTAGAATCTAAAGAAAAATGATACAAATGAACTTATATACGAAAAAGAAATAGACCCACAAACATAGAAAACTTATAGTTACTGAAGGGGAAAGGGGGGATAAATTAGGAGTTTGGGAATAACATATACACACTACTATATATATAAAATACATAACCAAAAATGACCTACTATATAGCACAGGGAACTATACTCAATATTTTGTAATAACCTATAAGGGAAAAGCATCTGAAAAAAAAAGATATATATGTATAACTGAATCACTTTGCTGTACACCTGAAACTAACACAACATTGTAAATCAACTATACTTCAATAAAAACAAAAAAACAAACAGAAAAGACAAACAAAAAAAGAATTGTTAGTCTTTTTAGTTTTTGCCATTCAGGTAGGTGTTTAGTGGTATCTTATTTGGGGCTTTAATTTGAACTTCCCTATTGAGTAATGTTTAGCATCTTTTCATATGCTTATTGGCTATTTTGATAGACTCTTTCATACAATGCCTTTTCAAGGTTTTTGACTGTTTTTAAATTGAAAATCCTCCTTTTTTTAAAATTGAAAATTCCATTCTATTTGTACTTGGGCAAATTAGGGGAAGAAATAGTCACTCCTTCATGGGCAGAATTTCATTTTTTTGTATACTGATTTATTCCCAGAGAACTTTAAACCTTGCTGCACTTTGTGTTCATCTTTGTATACACAGTGGATTTTGATTCTGGTTCTTAAGATAGTTTTCCTATCTTAATTTTAGTCCCCCAGATGCTATTGTTATACTGTCTGTTATCAGAATGCACAATAGCATTTTGGATGGGTATATAAATTACATATTCCTACAGATTGATTATTAATTAAATATTAACTCACATTAATATGATTACATTATTTAAGAATTAGTATTATATATGTGCCACATCTTCTTTATCCATTCATCCGATGATGGACACTTAGGTTGTTTCCATCTCTGGGCTATTGTAAATAGAGCTGCAATGAACATTTTGGTACATGACTCTTTTTGAATTATGGTTTTCTCAGGGTATATGCCCAGTAGTGGGATTGCTGGGTCATATGGTAGTTCTATTTGTAGCTTTTTAAGGAACCTCCATACTGTTCTCCACAGTGGCTGTATCAATTTACATTCCCACCAACAGTGTAAGAGGGTTCCCTTTTCTCCACACCCTCTCCAGCATTTATTGTTTCTAGATTTTTTGATGATGGCCATTCTGACTGGTGTGAGATGATATCTCATTGTAGTTTTGATTTGCATTTCTCTAATGATTAGTGATGTTGAGCATTCTTTCATGTGTTTGTTGGCACTCTGTATATCTTCTTTGGAGAAATGTCTATTTAGGTCTTCTGCCCATTTTTGGATTGGGTTGTTTGTTTTTTTGTTATTGAGCTGCATGAGCTGCTTATAAATTTTGGAGATACAATGGAGTATTACTCAGCCATAAAAAGAGATGAAATTGAGCTATTTGTAATGAGGTGGATAGACCTAGAGTCTGTCATACAGAGTGAAGTAAGTCAGAAAGAGAGAGACAAATACCGTATGCTAACACATATATATGGAATTTAAGAAAAAAAAATGTCATGAAAAACCTAGGGGTGAAACAGGAATACTAGACTTACTAGAGAATGGACTTGAGGCTATGGGGAGGGGGAAGGGTAAACGGTGACAAAGCAATAAAGAGGCATGGACATGTATACACTACCAAACGTAAGGTAGATAGCTAGTGGGAAGCAGCCGCATAGCACAGGGAGATCAGCTCGGTGCTGTGTGACCGCCTGGAGGGGTGGGATAGGGAGGGTGGGAGGGAGGGTGACGCAAGCGGGAAGAGATATGGGAACATATGTATATATATAACTGATTCACTTTGTTGTGAAGCTGAAACTAACATACCATTGTAAAGCAATTATGCTCCAATAAAGATGTTTAAAAAAAAAAAAGAATTAGTATTATAGCAATAATATTATTAATAATAATAATTAATGAGGGGGAATAGAATAAATGATTTACATGAAAGTGGACACACAAGATTAGTGTTAGAGCCCCCAACTACTCAGATTTGCATTTTTCTTTCAGCTGTATTTTGTGACCTCTGTAGCGATTGTTCCATATATTTCTACTTTTAAATTGTTCTTGATTTATTTTCTTAACACACCATAAATGTTATTAGAGAACAAAACCATTGTAAGTAATTAAGAGAATAAACTGTTTCTTCATTGTTAGAGTATCATGGTGTGTATTTATGCCCTGGGGCCAAGAGACCCATCTACTATTTTAAATAATGTGCTCAGAACATTTAGTATTACATATTATGGAAAAATAAACTGCTGAGGAATAAATAATTGGCTTTTAAGATTAAAATGCTTTATCTTCCTAATTAAAAAGGTTGATACTAAAAAGCCAAAGCTAAATTTCCTTAGCTTCTGGATTTTTTTGTGTTGTTTTGTTGCTTTAATGGGAGAAAAAGAGAAATTGCCTAATGTTGGTTTAAGCATATGGCATTATCTTGGGAGCAGTCATAACGTTTTAATAGAAAGTGTAGAACATTAAAAATAGGATTTTAGGTGCTACTTTCTCGGGCTTAGTTAGAGGACAGAACAATTACACAGTGGTTTTATGATCACTCCTGATGTGTAATATTTATTTTTATTTGCTCTTCATTTATATTTAGTGCATGTTGTAAAACTACATAAGGCTATCAAGTAATTTTAGAAGTTATAATGGGAAACAGTTCTTAATTACGATTTTTTTAAAAAGATTCACTTTGAAGTGTATTAAAGACACATTCGGCTGAGTAAAGCAGCCTCTATGCATCATAGATTTAATTCAGACACATAATAAAACATTTCCATGTGCTTGTAGAAATAATACAAAGATCAATAACCTGAAAGGAGCCGGAGGCATGAAAATACATGGTAGATGAGGCTCGTTTTGTACGAGACAAGAGAAGGAATATTTAAAGCTAGTGACAGGTTAATATGGTCTGCTTTAAATTTTGCCTGCTGTATTACCAGAGAGTTGCATCTGTTCCCAGAATTTTAATCAAAACCACCAAAGGAGAAAGCTGGACATTCAGAAAAATGGACCTAGTGGCTGACTAAAGACTTTCAGCAAAATAATATATTCTGTATAGCCTGTTATCTCTCTTTATTTTATAAGGACCTCATCTTTGAGTTGTTTTGGGCAACTGTATACCTACCCAGACTGTGAAGTTATGATAAATGATTATAACATCAATATACCAAGAAAACTTCCTTAATTTTTGCCTTTAAAAATTAAGGTTCTTCATATATTTGGCATTTAGAAAATACGTGGTCAGTGGAAATCACTCTAATGAGGCATTTAAAAGTAATGTATTGACCTCATGATGTTTGCATGTCAGACATGAGAAAAGAATGCTCTTAAGTATAATAGTTGTTTCCATTGATAGCATGGGTTGAGGCCATTGGTCTGGCTGGCTATGTGAGTGTCCTCTGACTTCGTCATATTTCCAAAGCTTTGCAAGAAATATGAGAGAAATCAAGAGCTAGGAGAGGACACTTGCAAGATAACACAGGATGTTTTTTTGTCAAGGCTAAATAGCAGGGACAAACTCAGATGCCCACAGGGATTGGGCAGGCTGAGTTTAACAACTCAAATTGAGTGACAAATAGCAACACAGACCTCAGAGTCAAGAAGTGGTTGTAACTATGAGAAACCAGAGTGCTTATGCTTGGTTAAAGAGGCAGCTATTACCTAACTCTAATCAATTGTATGAAGGTCTATTGTTGCAGTGTGATAATTGTATTTTAGAGCTATAATCACCATGACTTTCCCTATAGACTAAGTTAGCACTGAATTCATGAAACCCCAGGGGGTTTTGTACTTGTTAAAAATGTTGTTACTTTATTGATTCACCATGTGGGTAAAATAGCCATAATTTCAGTACAGTAAACCTACTGTCAAAGTTGAGATCATAAAGCAGATGTCACAGCCATGGTTTGAACACATTCCTTTTGAGAACATTAGTACCTACTATGAGTCATGAAACTGGAAGAGTTAGAAAGGTGAATAACCCATCTTCACAGTCTAGCACCAGTGGATACAATTTAAATGCAGTCAGAAAATAAAGGTCATGTAATTTAATGTTTCTTACAATGTTTATGTTATACTTTGAATAAACTGATTTCAGCATTTATTTTGGTTTCTAACTACATGACAATTCTAAATAGCTGAGTATTTTCTCTTAATTTTAACTCTTGAATTTCTAATTTCTTATATACTGTCAATGTGAAATTAGAATACTGACTCCATTTATGCTTAGTGCTGGAGTGCTTATATACTGAATAGCATTTGGATTAGGAGATTACATTTGTACTTCCAAAGAAAGTATAGAAGCATTTTTTTTTTTTTTTTTTGGTGGTACGTGGGCCTCTCACTGTTGTGGCCTCTCCTGTTGCAGAGCACAGGCTCCAGATGTACAGGCTTAGCGGCCATGGCTCACGGGCCCAGCTGCTCCGCGGCATGTGGGATCTTCCCGGACCGGGGCACGAACCCATGTCCCCTGCATCGGCAGGCGGACTCTCAACCACTGCGCCACCAGGGAAGCCCTAGAAGCTTTTTAAAATGTTAAGATGAAAAAAATTTCATTCTTTGTATTTTCTCAGTTATGGCCTTTCCCTAACTCCAAAGTGAGTACCAACAAACATCCTTTCTTGACACCAGTTCTGACTAAGATGGAGAGTAAATTTGGAGTTTTAGTTCCACCCGGAAGTAGAAGGTGATATAATTTTACAGACATAGTCCTGGTAATCTTTTTCCTTAGACAGCCTGTGCATTCCTCTGTTGAGGTAGCCCAGGTCATGGGTTGGGTTTGGCACCTCTGTGTCTCTAGCACTCCAGTTTCCTGTAGTGCTTGGACCCTCCCCAACTGGGAATTCCAAATCTATGAGGCCCTGGAATTTCCCAGGTGATGCTGTATCATCCTTCCAGTACTATCAACTACTTGATCGCCCTCCCTCTCTGAGCATCAACAGGAACTATTCTTGTCACTTATGCTCCTATTGGCCCATCCCACCCTTTGGATTGGACCTTCTTGAACAGTCATACCTGTGTGAACCAGGCTGACTTCTCTACGTGACCCTGAACAAAATATATTAATTTGTTGGTTACTCCTACAGCAGAGTTGAGTATCGAGTGGTCTCAAATGTGGACTTTCCCTCTTCCACTCTCCAGGTGAAAGTGAGGTCCTAGTGTTTTGTGGTGGAGACTGTCTGAGACTCAGCAATATTTGCATAACAGTCTAGAGTTTTAGAAGTTCTTTAGTATCAGAATTTGAATCCCGGAACTACAGCCAGTTTCACCTTCCAGAACATCATACAGTGTCACTTCCATGAGACTGTCTTAGAATAATAAACACCATCACAAGGTCAAAATTATTGATCAAGGAAAAACATAATTATTAGATAAAGCTATTGTTTTCCTTGCTTACATCAAAATGGTCTCCAGGTAGCCATGAGATATGCTCATATAGAATTAATTTTTGATTAAAAAAGATAGATATGAGTTCTGGTTTTCATTGCTTCCTTGTGAATAAAATGTTTCCGTTGGGAAAATCTGAAGTGAAATACACAGTTGCTGCAAGTATTGCCATTTTGGAGCTTGTCAATATTTTGTACGCTGGCATCATCACAGTAGGACTCACATTTCTTATTCATTGTTTCTTCCTTTTCAAACAACTTTATGTCTCATAATAAGATGGTTGTTAAGGACTTTAAAACGTGAATCGAAAGATTCACAAATTATTATTATGCCTTTAACTGAAAAGGGAAAAATGTGGAAAGTATGAAAAAACAGGTAACTCTTGCCTTTAAGTTAAAATTTTGGGAGCCTTAGCCTTGTAGCACTGCTCTTGGCTAATTTAAATAATCTACAGTAAGACTGAATTAGAAAGTGAGCCCTGCTCTGGCACACAGGGGGAGTGATTATGGTGATTAAATAGAGGCATTTTCCTTGAATTGAATTCTTGGCTCCAGCATATATTTTATTGGATTACCTTCCTAAGCCACCATCCACTGTGTTATGAGCATACATCACTAGCTGTAGCTAGGCAGCTGTGAAATGCAGCACAGTATCTACTCTGCTGAGGAAAAAAATCATTTTCAAACTTTATTTTATATTCTTATGACTGTGGATAAAAACATTCTACACTCCCTGGAAGTCAGAATTTCTCAGTTTCATTTTCAAACCTGAGTGATCTCCTCTTCTCACACTCCCACAATTATGTTCTACATTTGGAAGATTATTGAGTGTACTGTCAACTGGTCTTTAAAATACATTCTTCAAATCCTGTTTGTGCTTGAATAATGTCATCTCTATCTTCAGCATGTATTAATGACTGAATAATAAAAGATATTTACCTAAAACTAGGTTATATTTGAAAGCTACTTGATGCTATGCATATGATATGAGCTGGCATTTTTAAAATGTAGTATATTTATATTCACATAAGTAAAAATTTGTGAAACTAGTGGTATTAGTAAGGATAGGATGAATTATGCTGCAGTAACAAATTAGCTCTGAAATCTGGTCTAAGACACACAATAAAGGTTAGAGACAAAAAGAGATTTATATAGTGATTACACAAAGACTGTTAAGGCTCAAGCAACTCTCCAGGGTAGCTCCTTTCTATGTGATGACTCAAGAACCCAGTCCATTTGCTTCTTGTGTTTCTTCCATTTCAACACATGGCTTCCAAGGTTGCTTCCTAAAGCAAAGAGAGGCTCGTGAAGGCCACAGTTTGGAAGTGAACTAAATTACTTCCACTTAAGTTTCATTGTCTAGAACAGGGTTTCTCAACATTGGCCCTATTGGCATTTGGGGCTGAATAATCCTTTGTTATTGGCAGGCTGTTCTGTACTTGGTAGGATGTGTTGCAGCATCCTGGGCTCTTTATACTAGTTGCCAGTAGCACCTTCTACAGCTGTGATAACCATAGATGTCTCCAGACATTACTAAATGTCCCCTGGTGGAGTGGTGGGGAGTGAGGGAGAAAATTGCTCTCAGTTGAAACCCATTGAACTAGAACTAGTCATTCAGCTCTAACTGCAAGATTGTTGAGAAAAATGGTTTTCTTGTGTTTGTAAGAAGGAAAGGAGAACCATATATGAATATGCACTAGTAGTCTATAACACATTAGCTAATGGAAATAGAGAAATTTCAAAATTTTACTATATATCTAAACATATATGAAAATGTTAATATGTTTCAGTTTCAACATGAAACAAATAATATTGCATGTTCAAAGTAAATTTAACAATTTTAAGAACTAATTAAATTTTATTAAACTATAAAAAGCAGTGAGAATACATTGAAAGAATTAGTAAAATAAGTTGAAATTATATTTTTTTGTATTTGATAAGAGACTTAAAACAAACATTAGCTATAATGTAAATATGAGTGTTAGAGAGAACAAATTAGTGTTACTGTGAAAACTTGTTTAACATCTCTGAGCATATATTTAATGTTAAGATAATTTCTTCTTTGGCATTAAAATAACCATTTCTAGGATAGACTAGTTAAATGTATACTTGTTCACACATTTTGGGAATCTTCGTAATCTGCTTTGTAAATATGTTGATAAACTGTATGTATTAATCATGGAATAAAAAATATATATTAGTCATAGGATAATTAGTCAGAATGCTTCCAGTTACAAGCATAGAAACCTGGTGGAACCATCTTCTGGAAGAGACAGAGAGAGAGAGAGAGAGAGACTGATTTATTAGAAGGAGTTTTTGTTGTACAATAACAGATGTTTGTTTCTTGTTCATGTTACATTCTAGTTGTGTCTCTGTTCCACATACATTCTCATTCTGGGAACTGGGCTGAAGGAGCACCCCTGATTTCAGTCTTGTGGAAAAGAAAACAAATAATTGTAGAACCTGGTGGTAGCTCATAAAATTTTTGCCTGGATGTATTATAAATTACTTCTGGTTGTATTCTGTCAGTTAAAGCAAGCCACGTGGC
Organism: Globicephala melas; assembly: GCF_963455315.2. NCBI lineage: Eukaryota > Metazoa > Chordata > Mammalia > Artiodactyla > Delphinidae > Globicephala > Globicephala melas. The sequence continues at coordinate 18,325,824 of NC_083317.1, read as the reverse complement.
CAAGACTATGGCAAAGGTGAGGGAAGTATCACCTCCCACAGGGAGATATTGCAAGTGACATGACCAAGGAAGGGATGTAGAGTCCTCTTACAGAGAGGGCCACAGATCATTGTGAGCAATAATAGAATCTACCACAGATGTTAAGATGAATCATTGAAGATGGAGACAGACCTAGAACTGGGGGCACAATTATAACCATCTCTGCTTCTTCCAACTATGGAAAGGAAGATGAAGTGAACAGCAGTCCTAAGTTTACATTCTCCTTGTTAGGAACAAAAAGGAGAAGGACTTCTCTCCAGGAATTAGTTCTGAACATCCCTGATGGACTGATTTGTTAGAAAGAGCTTTTACTTTACAAAACCATGACTGATTGGCCACACCCAAGAATCCACTCTATGTGGTTAAAAGTAGAGCACTGAGATTTCAGCTTGTCCATAATCATGTCTTGAGTGGGGGAAAAATGTTTCCCTCAAGGAAGGCAGGAGATGCTGTTGCTAGAAGTAGGTGCAAGTGCTGGGAAGTCCAGAAGAGATGCCAACTGTGTGGGCATTACTGAAAGGTAGTAGGCCATAATATAAAGAAACAATAGAAAAAGGTGAACTTTTCAATCTTCATTAAAATTTTCACTTTCCTAGTCCCATAGTTACACAAAACTCTTTGCCACAATCAAGGGGTTGCAGAGAGCTCAAAAATCAATCTGGGGGAAAAATAATTCCCCAAATCCTCCTTATAAATCTTTGAATAGGGATCCAGAACAATAAAAGCTTATTGCTCCATTACAATAATATTGCTAACTTGGCAAAGAAGGTAACTTAAACTTGCTTTACCCTTGTTCTCAATTATTATTGATTTTTTTCAAAAAGTCTTTTGATATACTGAGGTTCCTTAATGTAGTGAGTTGGAAAATGATCAGTGAACCAACAATTATACATTGTAGCCATTTCTAGACATGTCTGAGATAAAGAGAAGCTCAAATTATAGTCATTGACTTTGAAATGTTTGCAGATTAAAAGTAGAGATATACACATTCATGTGAAGAGATAAGAGCAAATAGCAAATACCAAGAGGGTAGAGAAAATGAGTTGTTCATAGCCAGGGCTCTTTCAGTAGTTGGCTAAGGTAGTATAGGAAAATGAGAGCCCTGAGATCACAGGGGCAAGGCAGAAAATTGGGAATAATTTAATATAGTACTCATTGTAGTACAGGCTCCATTCCCAAAGGAACATGTCTATCCAGGCAGGCAGGTGAACTGTGGTGTCAGAAGGATTTAGCAGCAGGTTCTGAAAATTTAACTTTACATTTTAAGGCAGTGGTTCTCAAGCCAGGGCGATTTGGCCTTCTCGGGAAGATTTGGTAATGTCTGGAAATAATTTTGGTTGTCACACCAAAATGGGAGGTGGTACTACTGGTATCTAGGAGGTAGACATCATGCATACACATCCTACATTGCACAGGACAGCCCCTCACAACAAAGAATGATCCAGCTTAAAATGTCAATAGTGTTAAGTTTGAGAAATCTTGCATTGGAAAGGTCCATGGTGATGAGGTAGATCTGGACTAGGGTGAAATGTAAATAAAAGAAGCAATATATATCAGAGTCATTGCAAAGAATGAACTCATGGGAGGATGTGTCTGATTGGGTAGAGCCCATAATAAATTTGTCCTGAAATTTATCTATTTTCATTTCTTACATTTCAATTTGGGCCCATGATTGGCAATCTTTTCATTGACTGAGGGAATACTAACAATGCTATAACAGTTGGAAGGAAACTTAGAGGTAATTTAGATCTTGGGGCAAGAAAACTCAAATGTCTTCAATGCCCAGACTAGTAACCAAATATGTGGCTCAGGTCAGGTATAAAACTAAAGGGAGGCTCTGTGAGCTGAGAGGACCCAAAAGAAACAACACCCTGGGAGCAATGAGCATACCTACCACCCAGATCTTGGTTTCTAATACCATTCTCCAGTAAAAGGAACGAGGATTCCTGGAGAAATGGTTGATTCTAGGACTGGGGCAGGAAATGTAAAACATAAATCTTGAGCATCTTATAGTATTGAAAAGTAAGAAAGAGCTAAAAAAAAAAGTCCAAACCCACGTTGATGGGGTGTGTCAAAGAAAAGGATCCAACTGAAAAAGCTTCAGACAACAAATGCTAAGACAATCCCCAAAGTATAAAATAAATATCCATGAGTTCATATTGATATAAATAAGTGATTGAATGCATTTTAAAAGGAGAAAAGACACAAATCTCCCATACAGAAAAAATGACAAATAATTTGTTGAGATATTCCACCTCAAGGAGCAGGAGTCTAACTACCCAGCTCCTTAAGTGTGGGCTGCACATAGTTACTTCCTTCTAAAGTATACAGTGTGGACCGGAAGAAAAGGAGTAACTTTCCAGTGGAAAAGCCTAACAAATACTACTTCAGCCAGGTGATCAGATCAATATCAGCAGTCATAAATCATGTTGATAGTATGTACTGTTGATATGATGTGATGAGAATGGTACTTTCCTTCTGTGATCTTCCTTCCCAAAACCTACAACCCCAGCCTATCTATGAGAAAAACATCAGACAAATTTCAATAGATTAGCATCCTACAAAATACCTGACCAGTACTCCTCAAAACTGTCATGGTCATCAAAAACAAGGAAAAGTGTGAGAAAATGTCACAATCCAGATTAACCCCAAGAGACATGGTGACTAAATGAAATATAGTATCATGGAGGGGATCCCAGAACAGAAAAAGTGTTACTGAGTCTAAACTTATACTGCTTACAGCACAACAGGCCAATAAATTGAGAGATGAGTTGTTGGGGCAAGAGATAGTGACTTTATTTGGAAAGCCTGAAGACCGAGAAGATGGTGGACTAGTGTCCCAAAAAACCATCTTACCAGAGTTAGAATTCAGGCTTTTTTTGTACTAAAAGGGGAGGGGATATGGCTGCCTGTTGCAAACTTCTTGGGGCAGGAATCCTTGTTCTTGCAGCTGTCCATGTAGGTCACAATGTTCCATAAACCTCCAACAAGACAAATGTTATTCTCTGTTCTGCAACTTTCTATCTCTATATGAATGGAAAAGTGTTAGGTTTTAAAGGTCAGAGCCTTGAGAATGGGCTATCATGTATATTTCAGGCTGTAGGCAATATCCTTTTGCAAAAGGTGCAGAGGCAGCATGACTAAGCACAGGCAATAGAGCACAAGGGTTAAAGCTAAAGGAACAGATCCAATATAGAGTCAAGTTTGTTCTCTGTTACAAAAGACTTGAGGCAACAAGTAAGGAAATTCAAATAACTAAGGATTTTATTAATAATAATGTATCAGTACAACATTGGTTCATTCCTTGTAACAAATGTACCGTACTAATATAAGATGTTAATAATAGGGGAAACTGTGCAGGGGATATATAATTCTGTACTATCTGGTCAATTTTTCTGTAAATATAAGACTATTCAAAAATGATGTCTGTTAATTTTAAAAAGATTAAAATGAAGGAGTGGGGCTATGATGTACCAGAAAGTGAATGTCCTGCCTATCTGCATTCTGCAGGCTGACAAAAGAGAATGGATTTGGCTTGCAAAGAAACCTGGTCCATAGATGTCAAATTTGTTACCCCTAATCTAGTCAACCTCTTTCATTTTGCTGATAATAGGATCAGAGTGCCATCATCAGTGAAAGATTTACCAAAGACACACAACTATCAATTACAAAGTCAGGCCCTGGAAGCAAACTGCCTTTACTTCTGGGCAGTGCTGTTTCCTCTCTAAGTAACCTGTGCTATGGGCCTGATGCTGTATCAGTGAAAGTGGCAGACAGTAGTGACCAGCCAGTTCATCTTTGCTCTTCATTTCTAGATGTTTGTGAATAGAACAACACTGAAATTTATTACACAAGAAAAACAAAATTCAGGAAACAATTCTAAACATAGCTAGCTATTAGAAGAGAAATTTTAACCTTTGTCAAAAATTTTTAAGAAACAAAGGAATAACATAATTCTTTATCTTGTCATGAAGTTCACAGTAGCCAAAATTGGTGAACAGAGAATAGTAGGCTTGTGGGTTTTTTTTTTTTTTTACAATGGTAATGAGGATACAATAAAAAATCTGGGGATTTACAAAAATCTGTAATTGTTTGAATGTTACATGATGAGATGTTTAAGTAGGAGTCAAAATGCAGACTAATTCCTTACTTGGCCAAGCTATAGTTTTCATGACTATGGATATGACAGAACCTAATGATAAAGTTAGGAAAATATTGCTGTGGTTGAATACTTCGATGTTATTAATGCATTTTAGATGAACTGATATTCTAATAAATGAGAAATTAGCACAGCATAGGAACATAAAATAGATTTTTTAGAAGTGTTATTAACCTTTTAACAAGGGAGTATTCTACATTAATTATCAGTTTGAAAATTGACTATTTTTATTTTGAAGAATTGGCTATAATTTTAAAGACTTCTAAAAGCCAAGTATTGATATCAAAAAAGGCATACTTAATAGAAAGAAAATGTGTTTTTTCTTCAATCATCAAATCAAACCCTTGGCATTTGATAGTCTGGCCCAAGTTCCCATCTTCTTTCTCTTGTGTTAAAAATTGGTAATATTTGTGAGAACTTGCTATGGACTAGCTCATTTGATCTTTAATATCAATACAATCCTCAGAGGAGGAATTATAGTTTTATGACTTTAAAGATGTGGACACTGAAGGTGACTGCTAGTAAGTGGCAAAACTGGGACTTCTATACTTATCTTCTATGTTCTACTGATGTACTTTAGTTGTTTATAAAAATGAAAATCTGATCATGTCATAACTACTTAAAACCCTGCAAAGGCTTCCCATTTCTATCAGGAGCAAGACTCAGGAAAGTCTTTCTTTATGAACTCTTGCTACTTATCACCACCCCGCAGAGGAGATCAGGTGGCCTTGTTATATGTTTCCATATAACAAACATCTCTATAAAATAAATAGCTTGTAATTTTTATTTTATAGTGCTTTAAAATAAAATCTTTTATTTTATTTACTTTATTTGTTATCACACATCTCATTGTGTATTTGTTTGATGATCTGTTCAACAGCATTTTTCCCATAGCCAGTAAGCTCTTCCAGGACAGAGACCATACAATTCATCATCGCCTTCCGAGCACTTGGAATAGTCCCTGAGACACAGTATATGATGGAGAAAATTTATTGAAGGAATAAATGGTAAAGGGCAATCCATTTAAACAGGACAGCATAAAATTTAAATAGAGTACCTTATACTACTTGTCTTACTCTATAGCCCATGTGGGGGACTATCTAATATAGTAACACTTTTTTTTACTTTTCAGAATTAAGTGTGTTTGGATAGAGTTCTAGATAGAATTGTTTTGGACTGAAATCTATTTTTCATTCAATGATATGAAGGTGGGGTCGAAGTACAATATATCAAAGTTTGTTGTACACATTTTTCTATTTATTATTTGTTTTGGCATTACCACACCAAGAAATATCTGATCATTGTAATCATTGGCCTTACTATTGTCTAATGTGTTTTTGGTTGTTTACCTTTTCGTTATGGGAGTTTTCAAATATACATATATGTACATATATACACATAAATATTTTCATATAAATATATATATTCAAATATATACATATATTTTCAAATATATGTGTATATATATTTGAAAATTCCCATAAATTTCCATTAAAATTTCCATAAAAATTCCCATAAAATCCCATAAAAATAACTTTTTTATTATGGGAATTTTCAAATATATATACATATTTGGTATACATACATATATTTGAAAATTCCTATAATAAAGTATAGATAGATGTACCTATCTATACATATCTATCTATCTATACAGAGAGAGAGAGGAGTAAAAAAAAAAAACCTATATCTAATTATGTAGCTTCAGAATTTATTAATATATGGCCATTTTTGTTTCATCAATACCCCCATACATTCCCACTTCTAGATTTGTTTGAAAGCAATTCCCAGACATGTCATCTCATTGTAAATATTTCAGTATGTATCTCTATAAGGAAAGGACTCTTAAATATATTACATCCATAATCCCATTATTGAAAAAAACTTGATATTTCTTTAATATCACCAAATACCTTGTCGGTGTTCACATTTCCTCAATTGTCTTATAGAATTTAAAAATTATTTTTCAGTTTATTGAACTGGGTTCTAAATAAGATCCATACAATGCAACTGGTTGGTATCTCTTTTAAAATATAGAATTCCTTTCTATCTCTTTTATTTTCTTGAGTATTACCTAGAGTCAAATAAATTACTCTCACTTTGGAAAGAAATAGTTTAGCCAATAATTTTTACCCAAAGGTAAATTCTGTGCTTGTATCCACCCTGAAGAATTGTTGATTCTATTAAATAACTAGTGTTCCTAGTTGTTACTTGCAGCATTTTGAATTAGAAATCGGATAAAATGATCCTTGTCATTCCATGGCTGATGGGAAGGACTAAAGAAAAATATGGAATACCCAAAAAGAGAATTATTACTGCCTTTTAGAGTGTCAAAGTTGATAGGATTTTTGATGTTTTCTGTACTGTTGACTGAAGCAGAGTATGATGGAATCACTTACAAAATGCAGAAATAAATCCGTCTAGTCCAAGAAGCTGACTTAAGTACAAGATATAATCGTGACTATTTCCTCCTCTGAGAACTGCATGAAGAGTTTAATGATTGAGAGAAGGCAGAATAAGACAAATCTTTTCAAGAAAATTTTAAAATAATTTCATGTTGTGGTGATTTTGGATATTGTATATTTGCTTTGTCTGTATAGCTGACATCTCCCATTTTTCAAAATCTGCGTATGGCTTGGTTTGTGCTAGTCAATTCCTTTATCACACTGATCCATTTGTCATGTACAGGATTGTTTATCCTTAGAATTTTTGAGGATTTCCTTTACTTATTCTGTTTCCATAATGCACTGGCTTTAATAAACAGAGAATTTGCTACTGACTCATCACAAGTATCTTTTCCAGTTGCGGTAAAGAGATGATGCTTAAATTAAAAGCCATTATATCCATGAGAGCTATTTAGGATTCCAGCTGTGGCCTTGAAACAAAGCAAAGGGGTGTATCCTATGTAAAAATCAGATACTGAACAATGAGCACTGAGTTCTAGTCAATTCATTCATTTGTACTTAGTAATCATCCATTATGTTCTAGGTCAGTGGTTCTCTGACTTGGCTGCCTTTTACAATTGCTTGTTAATCTTAAAGCAAGATGAAAGAGTGATGCTTGAATCTCTTGCTCCAGAGAGTATGGTTTAATTGTCCTGGATTGAGCTGGGGCACCTATCTGTTTAAAAGCTCCCTGTGTTTCCAATATAGATTAAGTTTGGGCAAAGTTGTTCTAGATACTGTATACAGTGGCAAACCAGGAAGTTGATAAGGAAACTTATGTTCCAGAGTGAAAAAGAAAGACCAAAAACAGGTGACTAAGATGAATTCACAGAGTGCTCAATTCAACAAAAAAAGTAGAAATAGAGGGAAAGGTAGAAGAGAGGTACCGAGGAAGAGCTACTTTAGAAAAAGTAGTCAAGGGAAGCCCCTTTTGGACAGATGAGAATTGGATAGAAACTTGAATGAGTTTATAATGCTCAAGAGAAGAGGAGAAGAGAAGGAAAGTTATTTCTTTAAAGATGAGTCAAAATATGTAAATCTCATCCATGTTAACATTAAGAGCTTTATTTTTCTCAGAAAGTTAAGATTCAGGACTTGACATTTTAATAGTTTAATATTGTTGGACACTTACCTAATGTCACACACTGCTAGGCACTGGGGTTGCAAAGATGAATAAGGCATGAGAAACTTAATATAGTGCCACACAAATGAACATATTTGATGGAACATGGACCGTGCTGACATAGAAGTAATAGCGAGAGGGAGCCTGTGACCCACCAGTGGGTTTCAGGCTCCCTTTAACACATTCAAGGGACTACTCACTCAGGCTGTTTTCTATTTAGCACTTCTTTTTACCTTAATTTTGACTTTTGCCTTCATATTTTAGAAAGTTGGTTTTAAATGAAAGAGCTGGCTTTTGTTAAGCAACTGTACTGATCTTTGGTAGAATTGATCAATTGAGTAATTTAGTTTAAGAACATTTGCTTCTCTTTAACTGTGAACTCTGCTAGGTACAGTAGTGATTCAAAATGAATAAGATGTAGTTAGTTACTTGGATGAATTTAAGGAAAAGCAGGTAAAACAGGAAAGAGCATAATCACTCACAATGCAAAGTTATAAGTGCTATATAATAAGGTGTGCAAACAGTGTGTGGTTGAGTGGAAAATGGAGTGAGGAACTTACACCAATAATAAACCTTGTTGACATCCAGGGTACCTCAGGGGGCTACAGTGCTGGCTTTATTCATATTTATTCTACAAGACGATGCAACTGAGAGACTGGTTCAAGATGGCAGAATAGAAGGATGTGCACTCACTCCCTCTTGCAAGAGCACTGGAATCACAACTAACTGCTGAACAATCATCGACAGGAAGACACTGGAACTCACCAAAAAAGATACCCCACATCCAAAGACAAAGGAGAAGCCACAATGAGATGGTAAGAGTTGCGCAATCACAATAAAATCAAATTCCATATCTGCTGGGTGGGTGACTCACAAACTGGAGAACAATTATACCACAGAAGTCCACCCACTGGAGTGAAGGTTCTGAGCTCCATGTCAGGCTTCCCAACCAGGGGGTCCGGCAACGGGAGGAGGAGTTCCCAGAGAATCAGACTTTGAAGGCTAGCGGGATTTGATTGCAAGACTTCAACAGGCCTTGGGGAACCAGAGACTCCACTCTTGGAGGGCACACACAAATTAGTGTGTGCATCGGGATGCAGGGTAAGGAGCAGTGACCCCCATAGGAGACCGAAGCAGACGTACCTGCTAGTGTTGGAGGGTCTCCTTCAGAGGCAGGGGGTGGCTCTGTCTCACTGTGAGGACAAGGACACTGGCAGCAGAAGTTCTGGGAAGTACTCCTTGGCATGAGCCCTCCTGGAGTATACTATTAGCCCCACCAAAGAGCCTGTAGCCTCCAGTGCTGGGTTGACTCAGGCCAAACAACCAACAGGGAGGGAACTCAGCCCCTCCCATCAGCAGACAAGCCGATTAAAATTTTACTGAGCTCTGCCCACCAGAGCAACACCCAGCTCTACCCACCACCAGTCCCTCGCATGAGGAAGCTTTTACAAACCTCTTAGGTAGCCTCATCCACCAGAGGGCAGACAGCAGAAGCAAGAACTACAATCCTGCAGCCTATGGAACAAAAACCACATTCACGGAAATACAGATAAAATGAAAAGGCAGAGGACTATATACCAGATGAAGGAACAAGATAAAACCCCAGAAAAACAATTAAATAAAGTGGAGATAGGTAACCTGGCAGAAAAATAATTCAGAATAATGATAGTGAGGATGATCCAGGACCTTGGAAAAAGAACGGAGGCAAAGATCGAGAAGATGCAAGGAATGTTTAACAAAGTCCTAGAAGCATTAAAGAACAAACACCTAGAAGAATTAAAGAACAAACAAACAGATGAACAATACAATAACTGGAATGAAAAATACACTAGAAGGAATCAATTAGCAAAATAACTGAGACAGAAGAACGGATAAGTGATCTTGGAGACAGAATGGTGAGATTCACTGCTGCAGAACAGAATAAAGTAAAAAGAATGAAAGGAAATGAAGACAGCCTAAGAGACCTTTGGGACAACATTAAACATACCAACATTAACATTATAGGGCTCGCAGAAGGAGAAGGGAGAGAAAAACGACCTGAGAAAATATTTGAAGAGATTATATTTGAAATTTTCCCTAACATGGGAAAGGAAATAGCCACCCAAGTACAGGAAGTGCAGAGAGTCCCAGGCAGGGTAAACCCAAGGAAAACATGCCCAGACACATAGTAATCAAATTGACAGAAATTAAAGACAAAGAAAAATTATTAAAAACAACAAGGGAAAAACAACAAATAATATAAAATGGAACTCCCATAAGATTAAAAGCTGATTTCTCAGCAGAAACTCTACAAGCCAGAAGGAAGTGGGATGATATATTTAAAGTGATGAAAGGGAAGAACCTACAACCAAGATAACTCTACCTGGCAAGGATCTCATTCAGAAACGATGGAGAAATCAAAAGCTTTACAGACAAGCAAAAGCTAAGAGAATTCAGCACCACCAAACCAGCTTCACAACAAATGCTAAAGGAACTTCTCTAAGTGGGAAACACAAGAGAAGAAAAGGACCTACAAAAACAAACCCAAAACAATTAAGAAAATGGTAATAGGAACATACATATCAATAATTACCCTAAATGTGAATGGATTAAATGCTCTAACCAAAAGAAACAGGCTTGCTGAATGGATACAAAAGAAAGACTGATATATATGCTGCCTACAAGAAACCCACTTCAGACCTAGGGACACATACAGACTGAAAGTGAGGGGACGGAAGAAGACATTCCATGCAAATGGAAATCAAGAAAAAGCTGGAGTAGCAATACTCATATCAGATAAAGTAGACTTTAAAATAAAGAATGTTACAAGAGATAAGGAAGGACACTACATAATGATCAAGGGATCAATCCAAGAATAAGATATAACAATTATAAATATATATGCACCCAACATAGAAGCACCTCAATACATAAGGCGAATGCTAACAGCTGTAAAAGAGGAAATCAACAGTAACATTATAATAGTGGGGGACTTTAATATGTCACTTACACCAAGGGACAGGTCATCCAGATTGAAAATTAATAAGGAAACACAAGCTTTAAATGACACAATATACCAGATAGATTTAATTGATATTTATAGGACATTCCATCTGAAAACAGCAGATTACGCTTTCTTCTCAAGTGTGCAGGGAACATTCTCCAGGATAGATCACATCTTGGGTCACAAATCGAGCCTTGGTAAATTTAAGAAAATTGAAATCATATCAAGCATCTTTTCTGACCAAAATGCCATGAGATTAGAAATCAGTTACAGGGAAAAAAGAATAAAAAACACAAATATATGGAGGCTAAACAATACGTTACTAAATGACCAAAAAATTACTGAAGAAATCAAAAAATACCTAGAGACAAATGACAATGAAAACACTATGATCCAAAACCTATGGGATGCAGCAAAAGCAGTTCTAAGAGGGAAGTTTATAGCAATACAATCCTACCTCAAGAAACAAGAAAAATCTCAAATAAACAATTTAACATTACACCTAAAGGAACTAGAGAAAGAAGAACAAACAAAATCCAAAGTTACTAGAAGGAAAGAAATGATAAAGATCAGAGCAGAAATAAATGAAATAGAAACAAAGAAAACAATAGCAAAGATCAATAAAACTAAAAGCTGGTTCTTTGAGAAGATAAACAAAATTGATAAACCTTTAACCAGACTCATCAAGAAAAAGAGGGAGAGGACTCAAAATAAAATTAGAAATGAAAATGGAGAACTTACAATGGACACTGCAGAAATACAAAGCATCATAAGAGACTACTACAAGCAACTCTATGCCAATAAAGTGGACAACCTGGAAGAAATGGACAAATTCTTAGAAAGGTATAACCTTTCAAGACTGAACCAGGAATAAATATAAAATATGAACAGACCAATCACAAGTAATGAAATTGAAACCGTGTTTAAAAATCTTCCAACAATAGAAGAGTATATTCCTAGTGACAGAAGAATTTACACCTATACATAGAAGGTTATACTTCTAGAGTTAGAAGAATATATAGATAGAGAAAAAAGCGTAAAAAAAAAAAAAATCTTCCAACAAACAAAAGTCCAGGACCAGATGGCTTCACAGGTGAATTCTATCAAACATTTAGAGAAGAGCTAATACCCATTCTTCTCAAATTACACCAACAAATAGAAAGATGTACCATGCTCATGGTATGAATAGATAAAGATGTCACACACACACACACACACACACACACATATATATGTGTGTATATTTTTTTCTCTCTCTATGTGTGTGTGTGTATTATTCAGCCAAAAAAATGAAATCTTACCATTTGTGACCACAGGGATGGTTCTAGAGGTCATTATGCTACATGAAATGAGTCAGACAGAGAAAGACAAATACTGTATGCTATCACTTATATGTAGAATCTAAAAAACAAACAAAATAACCCAAACAAAATAAAATAAAAACAGATTCATACATACAGAAAACAAACAGATGAATGCCAGAGGGAGGGAGTTGCAGAGGTACAATAAGTGAAGGGTACAGATCTTCAGTTATAATATAAATAAGCCACAGGGATGTAATATACAACATAAGGAATATGGTCAATAATATTGTAGTAACTATGTATGGGGACTGATGGTTACTAGGATTATTGTGATGATCATTTCATAATGTATGCATATGTCAAATCACTATGTAATACAGCTGAAAGTAACATATTGAACCTCAATTATATGTCAATAATACAAAAAATGGAAATACATTTCATAAGGCTATAGCTACCATAGATAATGATTCTTCTGATGGATCTGGATAAAATCAATTTGAAACCTTCTGAAAAGGATTTACCATTCTAGATGCCATTAAGAACATTTAATGATTCATGGGAAGAGGTCAAAATACCAACATTTTGAGGAGTTTTGAGGTTGATTCACCCTCATGGATGACTTTGAGAGGTTCAAGACTTCAGTGGAGGAATTAACCACAGATGTGGTGGAATAGCAAGAGAACTGGAATTAGAAGTGGAGCTTGAAGATGTGATTGAATTGCTGCAATCTCATGGTAAAACTTTATGGATGAGGAGTTGCTTCTAATGGTTGAACAATAAAAGTGGTTTCTTGAGATGGAATCTATTCCTGGTGAAGATCCTGTAAAGATTTTTGAAATGACAACAGAGGATTTAGAATATTATATTAACATGGTTGATAGGCAGTGGCAGAGTTTGAAGTGATTAATTCCAGTTATGAAAGAAGTTCTACTGTGGGTAAAATGTTATCAAACAGCATTGCATGTTACAGAGAAATTGTTCCTGAAAGGAAGAGTCACTGATGCAGCAAATTTCATTGGTGTCTTATTTTAAGAAATGGCCACAGCCACTCCAACCTTCATCAGCTACCACTCTGGTCAGTCAGCAGCCATCATCATCAAGGCAAGACTCTTTACCAGCAAAAAGATGATAACTCGCTAGAGCTCAGAAAAAGGTTAATATTTTATAGCAATAAAATATTTTTAAATTAAGGTATGTACATTGTTTTTTTAGACATAATGCTATTGCATACTTAATAGACTACAGTATAGTGTAAGCATAACTTTTATATGCACTGGGAAACCAAAGAAATCCATGCGACTTGGTTTATTGCTATATTCGCTTTATTGAGGTGGTCTGGAATAGAACCCGCAGTATTTCTAAGGTATGCCTATAATTGATAGCTGGTTCTTAACAAATTGACTAGATTCAGTTGGCTATTCAAATGGTCAGTTTTCCTATCAAATCACCAATGGCAGTTTTCACAGAACTAGAACAAAATAAGTTTTAAATTTGTATGGAGACACAAAAGACCCCGAATAGCCAAAGTAATCTTGAGGGGGAAAAAAGAAATGGAGCTGGAGGAATCAGGCTCCCTGACTTCAGACTATACTACAAAGCTACAGTCATCAAAACAGTATGGTACTGGCACAAAAAGAGAAACATAGATCAATGGAACAGGATAGAAAGCCCAGAGATAAACCTACATACCTATGGTCAACTAATCTATGACAAAGGAATCAAGGGTATACAATGGAGAAAAGACAATCTCTTTTGGTGCTGGGAAAACTGGACAGCTACATGTAAAAGAATGAAATTAAAACACTCCCTAACACCATACACAAAACTAAACTCAAAATGGATTAGAGACCTAAATGTAAGACTGGACACTATAAAACTCTTAGAGGAAAACATAGGAAGAACACTCTTGGACATAAATCACAGCAAGATCTTTTTTGACCCACCTCCTAGAGTAATGGAAATAAAAACAAAAATAAACAAATGGGACCTAATGAAACTTAAAAGCTTTTGCACAGCAAAGGAAACCATAAACAAGACAAAAAGACAACCCTCAGAATGAGAAAAAATATTTGCAAACGAATCAATGGACAATGGATTAGTCTCCAAAATACACAAACAGCTCATGCAGCTTAATATCAAAAAAAAAAAAAACCCAATCAAAAAATGGGTGGAAGACCTAAATAGATATTTCTCCAAAGAAGACATACAGATAGCCAAGAGGCACATGAAAAGCTGCTTAACATCATTAATTATTAGAGAAGTGCAAATCAAAACTACAATGAGGTATCACCCCACATTGGTCAGAATGGCCATCGTCAGAAAATCTACAAACAATAAATGCTGGAGAGGCTGTGGAGAAAAGGGAACCCTCCTGCACTGTCAGGGGGAATGTAAATTGATACAGCCACTATGGAGAACAGTATGGAGGTTCCTTAAAATACTAAAAATAGAATTACCAGATGACCTAGCAATCCACTACTGGGCATATACCCAGAGAAAATCATAATTTAGAAAGATACATGCATCCCAATATTCATTGCAGCACTATTTACAATAGCCAGGTCATGGAAGCAACCTAAATGCCCATTGACAGATGAATGGATAAAGAAGATGTGGTACATGTATACTATGGAATATTACTCAGCCATAAAAAGGAACAAGACTGGGTCATTAGTAGAGACGTGGATGGACCTAGAGACTGTCATACAGAGTGAAGAAAGTCAGAAAGAGAAAAATATCATATATTAATGCATATATGTGGAATCTAGAAAGATGGTACAGATGAACCAGTTTGCAAGGCAGAAACAGAGACACAGATGTAGAGAACAAACATATGGACACCAAAGGGGGAAAGAAGGGGTGGGATGAATTGGAAGATTGGGATTGACATATATACACTAATATATATAAAATAGATAACTAATGAGAACATGTTGTATAGCACAGGGAATTCTACTTCAGTATACAGTAGAAACTAACACAATATTGTAAAACAACTATACTCCAATTAAAAACAGCAACAACAACAAAAAAATGGTAAGTTTTTTTCACTAGTGCAATCAATTATTTTTCTTCTCAAAGTGACTTGGGATAGTTGGGTATAAATTTTTGGAACTGACCTGAAGGCTATAGTTGAAATTAGGAAAGAGTGTGTGTGTGTGTGTGTGTGTGTGTGTGTGTGTGTGTGAAGTATATATATACATAGCACACATATATATGTATAGTAAACTAGAAATGTGTTGACCTTAAGCATAGTGATTCAAATATGCATTACACATTGTGCTTTTTTAGCAACTTTTGATCTCTTGTTCTATTCCTGGTGCCAATGCAGTTTTACCAATGATGTCAAAGCCCAGCTTCCAAATCCACTTTTTTTTTTACTTTTTTTTTTTTTTTGCTGTATGGGGGCCTCTCACTGTTGTGGCCTCTCCCATTGCGGAGCACAGGCTCCGAACACGCAGGCTCAGCGGCCATGGCTCACGCGACCAGCCGCTCCACGGCATGTGGGATCTTCCCGGACCGGGGCACGAACCCGTGTCCCCTGCATCGGCAGGCGGACTCTCAACCACTGCACCACCAGGGAAGCCCCCCAAAGCCACTTTTAGACTGACTGTTTCACATGTTTCTGATTGCTTCTCTATTTATGCAATGAAATATTTTTGGTTGTAGGTCTTTTTAAAAAATTCCTAAAATAGAATTTTAGTCTATGTATTTATTTACTTTCCTGAAGGTAGAACTCAACAGCCAGTTTTTTTTTTTACATTAACACACACACAAAATAAAATAACTTCGTGTAGCCTTTTCCACTGAAAAAAATATTCAACTTATTCTAAGTGCTTGACCCTTGGCAAGATTCTTTTGGATATGAATAAGAATAAGACCTTATACTTGCCCTTGAAGAACTTATTGTTTAGTTGGGAAACAGACACCTAAATGGTTGACCGTAATATACCATAATAAGTGTTATAAAGTAAGAACAAAGTGCTAGTAACAGCCATAAAACCATATGTAGTTTTAGCTATATATAAATATCTCTCTGAGATATGAATACACATTAAATTCTTTTTTAAAAAATCCTAGTAGGCTGCATGATGATATACAGTAATGCTTTTTAATATTTTTGGAACATATTCTCTCCACAAGGCATATATTTTCTAGACTCTAGAGAATTAAAAGTAAAATAGTTATGAGAATGGAGGAATGAGGAAAACAAGAACAGAGAAGTCTCTGTAATTTGGAGGAGGAGGGGGCAAGATGAGGGTAACTAAAGAGACAGAGCTTTAAGCAACCATGTGGGTGACAGCCTTCTGGTCAATGGCTGGTGAAAGACAGAACATTGATCTTGGCAGTGAAGCTGCAGTCATTGTGAATTCTGATGGTCTTGCCAAGAGTTATAATTTCATAGCTCAGTGAGATTATTTGAGCAGGAGAGTTTGAAGATACATATATAAACCTTTAGAAGAAAGAAGTTATACATTTTTGAAGATAGTAGATAGGTAATAATAAGACATCTGTGCAGATTGCAACATTTTCTGTAGACTATTGAACTTTTCCCTATCCACGTTGAGTGGATTTTTTTCCAAATTTACTGTCACATCTAATCTTTAAATAAAACATGGACAACCCTCTGCAGAATAACAGCAGTTACTTCACACTGTCCTTGAAGACAAGTGCAAAATACTTGCTTTTGTTAACAACTGTGATGAACAACATCTAAAAAAATATTCAGAGCCCTAAAAACAAAGTCCTGATGCCGTTTTGATAATCATGACGAGCAGCATGAGAAGAGGTGGAGTGGGGCTGCTCTGAGGGCTTCCTAGCTCTCAGGCTGTGTCCCACAGATTATAATTCTAATTTGAGATTAATTCCTTTGCCCTATGTGTATTAGGAAAGTCACACTTTCCTCAGTGAAACACAAACAGGCCCATCCTAATCTCATGACTTTCGGGAAAAAGAAAGGTTAAAGAGAAGGTGGGATGACACTAAAAATTCATCTATTTGTTCATTTATTCAACCAATACTAATTTTGGGAGTTTCAATAGCATATAGGCGCTAATGGGGTAAAGAATTTCTGGATTTAGATAACTAGAGAAAGGAGGCCGGAACAATGGGAGATGGTGATTTGTAAAAAAGTCATTGCTGAGGTGAGGCTGTGAATGGGGTGCTCTTATTAGTAGTGATAAGATCTAGTGCAGTGCCTTCTAGCACTTTTTCTGTCATGGTCACATAGAAAGTGGTAACAGTTTATAGCATATCTGTACAGTAATCTGGCCTGAAGCCAGTAGTGATTGGCTGAGGGCTTTGCAGGCTCACACAATTCTCAGCCTCTTTGAGGGCAGAGTAGCTCTCTGCTCAGGAGTTCTGATCTATGATGACCTTGGGAGTGGGTGACTGGGTCAGAGAGAGGAACAAGGAACTGGGAAGCTGAGGTGTTGGAAGGATCATGCGTATAGTTCTAAAATCACCAAAGATTGAGACAGAGGTTGTATAGGAGAGAGGAACAAGATGAAATTAAGAATAAAAAATTTCAAAGATGGCTACAGATAAACAGAAGCAAGGAAGATGAGTATCTGATTGTACTAGTCAGCTAGGGACACCAGAACAAATACCATAGGCTGGGTGGCTTAAACAACTGACATATCTTCTCACAGTTCTGGAAACTAGATATCTGAGATCAAGGTGTCCGTCAGCAGAGTTGGTTTCTACTGAAACCTCTTTACTTGGCTTGTAGATGACTATCTTTTCCCTTTGTCTTCACATGGTCTTTACTCTGTGAGTGTCTGTGTCCAAATTTCCTCTTATAAGGACACCAGTCATATTGAATTAGGGCTCACCCTAAAGTCCTCATTTAACCCTCATTACCTCTTTAAAGACCCAGTTTCCAAATACAGTTGCATTTTGAGGTACTGGGGGTTAGGAATTCAGCATATGAATTTGGAGGGACACATTTGAGTCCATAACACTGAAATTACATGTTATTGATGCTGGAGACGGGGGTTAGGAAAAAGAGAGTAGAGTTGTCTGAAAGAGGCAACAAAGAACAATGAGGACACCTACCCTACCTGCAGACCCAATGTTATCAAAGCCACCCCTTGGAGCAGCAGGAAAAACTGTATCCTCAGGGGTACAAAAATGTGAAGGGAAGATTCAGAGGAGAGGGTGAATTTCTAGGGGATTTTATGTCTGGGAATGTGGTAACATACATGCTTTACTAACTTAAATCCCTGTTTCTCTTGTGGACCACAGATACTTCTAGGAGTCATATACACGTTTGTAAACAGTCTACTTCTGCTCCTCCACTCTAGCTCATTTGGGGAGTATCCTTTCTCCAGAGTTCTTGAGAGTTGCAGTTCTTACCATCTCAATAGGGGGGCCCTTAATGAATATGCTGATGTCTACACTTTCCGCATCCCTCATGGTGTCAAAGTGGTGGTGTTTTCCCTTTTGTGTACAATGAGCCTGAAATAGACCGTGCTTCCCCCCCCACAAAAAAAATAGAGAGTATGCCCCTCATCTACACTTGTAATGTGCTTTGTCCCCTAGATGGTGTTCCTTTGTGTCTCATGAGCCCCTTGGAAAACAGTGCCTTCCTCCATCTTTGACCTGCAGCAGGTGTTTTCATTTATCTCAGACGGTGGTCTCTGGACCCACGCTGGGTAACAGAAACTGTTCAGTCCTCCTCAGTGCTTCCTTTGCTTTTTACCAGGTCCTTGTTCCTGTCTCTCTTAGCCAAACACCAAGGTCTATGAGCAGATGAAATCATAGACACTGGGATCTCTTGGACCTGAAAATGAGTTCATCAAACACGTCCAAACGTGCTTGAACCCTAAGCAGCAGATACTGCTTCACTCTATGCTTGGAACTCTTTCTTCTACCAGCTCCTTTCCACCATTCAGGTCTCAGTCAAAAACTACCCCTTCTGGGAAAAGCCTATTCTGACCACTCTATTTAAAGAAGTCCTCTCACTTCCCCTCCAAAGTCAGTCTCTAACACATGAACCCACTTTGTTATCCTCCTGTGACAAACAATATCTGGAATTACTCTATATTTTTATTGTTAATTTCTTTTGCCCCCCACACAATTAGAAATCTCTGTGTCTTGTCCGCTGGTGTTTAGAACAATGCCTACCACATGTTATTTGTTCAACTAATGTTTGCTCCATGAATAAATTAATGAGTTGATGCATCGAAGCTGCAATGGCATTGCATCTGGTTTTATCATTCAGTTTTTTAAATTACAAATTTTGTCTTCTTAAGTCTGATTTATTTTGAGTCTGGTTCAATTTTATTGAAAGCTAATTTGCATTTGAGAATCTGGTCTTGACGGAGTACAAATATGCCCTAGAACTGATCTGATTTACTAACAGGACACAACAATCAGTAGGTCCTGAGACCTTGCATTTTTTCTGTTACCATCTTTTCCATTCTCCTTTCTAACTTATTTGTCATATGGATCTCTTGGCTGTTCCCTCAGTAAGTAGCCAAGAGGTTCTGGAAATAATCTTCAGGCTGCCGTTTTTGATGTTTCAGTGCCCGGAGGTAAATGGAACCTTACATGTTAGGCAAGACCATCTTTTTACAGTTCCATCAGTGACTGCCTTCTTTGTGTGACCCAACTGGGGTTCAGGTTGGGTGTGGGCTGTAGTACTTACTCTGAGAGCTCAGTTGCTGAGCTGGGGAGCCTATTGTTGCCATTTCATCCTAATCCATGCTCTAGGTTTCTGGGTGTTTGCTCTCAGCCTGCTGTGCCTTGCCTCCAATTGCAAATCCCCTTGTCTCACATGACTAGTTGACAGCTAGCACTGCAGACAAGTCCCAGTGCCTCATTCCATCCTGATTCCTCCGTTCAGATCCCTTCAACAGTGGGGCTGGCCAGGAACGGGCTTGAGTTTACTTTCCATCTTTTTTACTTAAATGCTTTACTCCTTCTTCACGGAGCCAGTTCTTCTTCTGTGAGTTAGATTTCTCAACTTAACTATTCTGTGCTAGCTGGGCCTTTCATTGAAAGCTTTATCTCTTCATATGAATTCCCAGCATATTTTTCTGCTTATGTATTTTTCCAGCTGCAAATTCATCCAGCTGTGTCCTGTAGACACAATTGTTCACAGAAATCAAACATAGAGAGATACCAAAGAAAGAATACATTAAAAAAACCTTAAACTCACAGCTTATTTTCAAAAGATTGACCTTAATAGAATGTTAGGCTTCCATTGGGTATTCAAATAACTGGAGCAAAACCTAATATTATGCAGACATTTATCATAAAGAATACCAACCATCAAATTAAGTCCCTGAATGATAAGAGCTTCATACAATAATACCCTGTAGTTATATGATTAAATTATGGTCATTCAATGTGTTTCCTGATACCAACATGAAAATGGGCTTTTCCTGTGCAATGGAAAACTGAGTAATTTATTTTGGTCATTGATAGGGTAGACCAGTATTTATCTTCATGGATCTGTGTTGGATATTAACTAATTGTAAAAAAAAATTAATGCCACTATAGCAAAGAAACACTCTAATATAAAGAGAAGGTGCATTGGACCAAAAATCAATATAGTCATTCTATCTATGGAGGCACCGTTTGGAGAAAGACCAGGAAAGTAATCCTTCAAGTTAGGGTCCTGGCCAAGGACCACTCTTGTTTTGGGCACTGTATGCCCATGAGAGCACCTTTGGGTGGATATTTCACAGTAACAAATATAATCATTATTAATTCTCAAGACTGATTAAAATGTGTGTATCATATGAGTCATTGTGGGGATATCAAATATTTAAACCAAATCAAATATATTAACCATATATTTTAAATATAATGAAAAATTGTTTGTCTAGGTTCTTTAAAATTAGGACATTTTTGGAATCAATAAATCACTTTAAGACTTCTGAAATGCTAAAATGTATGCTCACTGTATAAATGTATGCTCACTATGGGCTCTGTCTATGGAATAGAATACAGTTCTTCTTTCTGCTTTTTACCTACTGGTGGCTTTGGTTTAATTTTCTTCAAGAGGGAGGCATGAAAAATAATGTTATCTAATGACTGGAGTTAGGATGGTTGAATGTTCTGACGTTGGCTTCCACTGCTATATTAAGTAATTGGATCAAGAGGTGCCTCTTAAGATAATGTATAGCAAGCAACATGTAGCTTGATATAGATCAGGAAATTTCATCTCTTGTGCCTATGAATAAGAAGTTATTTATAAGGAATAGGGTAAAAGAAAAGTCTTCATGCCCCCAATTGTCCTTCCCCAGTAGCCAGCCATGGGACCTGAGATGCTCTCATTGTAGATGCTCCCTCTGGGTGCTGATTCCATAGGGCCTGGTAAGACCATGAGATGAAATGGCACCAAGGGTCTAACCTGGTATCCATAAGCACCTGGAACTCAGAAATCTTATCTTATACTTTCTGCTCTTCCTTATAATACCAAATACCATGTTAAGCACACAGTATGCTCAATATTCAAAAAAAGCCATTATGATATTCTTCATGGTCTTTACAGTTATAAAGATACTAAGATGGTGGCTATGGTCTAAAAGAGAAAATATTTTTAAAGATTGTGAGAAAGGATAAAAGGGCTCTCTGCATTAAAGTTCATGCATTCATTCATTTATCAAGCATCTATTGAGCACATGATATGCATTCTCAAATAGCAAATATATAGCTGCTACACAAGAGTGATGGGTGCTACTCTAGCTGCAGGCTCGTGGAGTACTGATATTCTGGTCATACTCACAGGAAAGCCTGCACCAGATGCTAAAGCATGAAAATGCTTCTTTGCTGGTTGAAGGTCACTGTTGCAGGTCCTCCAAATGATACTTGACTGCCCTGGCTTCCCAGACCACTTCTTAGGATCCCTTGTGCCTCACCTTCATCCAGCAATTAAGATTTGGTATTTGACACATTTGGAGGTCTCTCTGACACTCTTCCCACAAATCCCCCAGCACAGCTGCCATCACCTATTCTAACTGGTTGATATGAACTGTTCTTATTTTAAATATTCCCCCTGTGTACCTGGTGGAAGTTCAGTGCTCAATACAGGTGACTGAGCCAACCCCAGCACTCTCAAATTAAGCCCCTAGGTGGGATCTAGGCAAGTCAAGAATTGTGTTAGAGGAATATGGCTGAAGGGTATGGTCTGTTCTTTGGAAAAGAACTCACCAGTTAAATAAGGAGACTCTTAACAAAGCTAAGGCAGAAACTCTAAGCCAGTGGGTCTCAATCTTGGCTGTACATTGGAGTCACCTGTGCATAAGAGAAAGACAATAAAACAAAACATCAAACTGATATCAGAGTTTTACTCCAGAGATTCTAACTGAATTGGTCTGGGCTATATCCTAGACACAACTTTTCTTTTTAACGTTCCCCAGGGGATTTTAATGCATAGCCACCAAAGTCAAGAACTACTGCTTCAAGCAGAAAATAAAACAAGTTAGAACACCTAGTCTTGAGAATAAGTATAAAAGTCTTGAAAATAGAAAAAATAAAGATACACTGAGAACAAGGTATTGTGTGTATGAAAGAGAGAGAGTGAAAGCAAGAGAGCATAAACTAAATAAAAAGGATACTGTATAAATGGCCTCATAGATAGACTTTCTTAAGGTTTTCCTAGATTCTAGCAACAGTAATATAATTATTTTTGGTTTTCTTTAATGTATCTCTGGGTGGTTGACAGATTTGATAGTTCTGATTATAAAGTTACTTGCCTATAACATTACATGGCATTTTGAGTATTATAAAAACAGCTCAGCTCACTAATTGCTGCTTCCTTCCCTCTTTGCTTCTTCTTTCCCTAACTCCCCACGGCAGGCCCAAGTAGTGCTTCCTGTTCCAAGATCCAGGCCTGAGGCAAACCTCAGCTGCCTGTGTAACTCCAAACGTGTTACAGTTGTAATCAATGTTCATCCTCTAAATGTTGGCCCATTACTTAGAACTGGGCTTCTGTCTTGAATTCAACTTTGCAGTGTCAGTCCCTCCAGCCAAAGACCATGAGGAGCTCACCTGCAATTGGACAAATTGGGTTTATCACTTGCTTCAGCGAGGGAGAACACACAGCATAGGAAACTATGGGGTGTCTCTGTAAGAAATGAGAAAGACCCTCTTACAGCAGGGGTCCCCAACCCCCAGGTACCGGTCCGTGGCCTGTTAGGAACCAAGCTGCACAGCAGGAGGTGAGTGGCGAGTGAGTGAGTGAAGCTTCATCTGTATTTACAGCTGCTCCCCATCGATTGCATGACCACCTGAGCTCTGCCTCCTGTCAGATCAGCGGCGGCATTGGGTTCTCATGGGAGCTTGAACCCTACTGTGAATTGCACACGCGAGGGATCTAGGTTGCACGCTCCTTATGAGAACCTAATGCCTGATGATCTGAGGTAGAGCTGGGGCGGTGATGCTAGCGCTGGGGAGCGGCTGCAAATACAGATTATCATTAGCAGAGAGGTTTGACTGCACAGAGACCACAATAAATCAACTGCTTGCAGACTTATATCAAAGCCCTATCAGTGAATGGCAAGTGATAATTAAGCTGCATCAGGTGGCAAGTTTTAAGTCAGAATCTGACACTTATTTTAGTCCACTCGTGGCCACCCATTATCTTATTTACCACTTCCAGCCGTGCCTCCTTCCCAAACTATGCATTTGTCTCAGTCACAGTTTTGGTAAGCCCACAAGCTAACCCTAGACAAAATGAGTAAAAAACAAACGTTGCTGGAGAGCTTCTTTGAAAAGGGGGAAAGACCCAGTGATGAGATAGCAGAAGACTCTAAGACTGCCAACAAAAAAAAAGCTGCATTTAAAAGAAAATACCAAGAGTCCTACTTAAATTATGGGTTCATTGCAACAAGTGACTCACATTCTCCAAGCCTGCTTTGTATAATATGTGGTGAGGCCATGGAAGCCATGGAACCTCCAAAACTGCTTTGCCACGTGGAGACCAAGCACCTTGCATTAAAAGACAAGACTTCGGAGTTTTTCAAAAGAAAAAAAAAACAAAAAACATGAACAGGAAGAACAGAAGCAATTATTGAAGGCCACCACTTCATCAAATGTATCTGCACAGAGAGCATCATTCGTAGTGGCTAACCACACTGCTGAAGCTAAGAAGCCCTTTACTATTGGTGAAGAGTTGATCCTGCCTGCTGCTAAGGACATTTGTCGTGAACTTTTAGCAGAGGCTGCAGTTCAAAAGGTGGCACGTGTTCCTCTTTAGGATAGCACCATAACTAGATGAATTGACGAAATAGCAGAGGATACTGAGGCACAACTGTTAGAGAGGATTAATGAGTCACCACGGTACATAATCCAGGTTGACTAGTCTACTGATGTTGGCAACAAGGCAACAGTGCTTGTTTTTGTGCGATATATTTTTCAGGAGGATGTGCATGGGGATATGTTATGTGGCACTTTTGTTGCCAACCAACACCACAGCTGCAGAAGTGTTCAAGTCCTTGAATGATTACATATCAATAAAACTGAATTGGTCATTTTGTGACAGTATATGCACGGGTGGAGTGGCTGCCATGACTGGACGGCTTTCTGGTTTCACTACTCAGGTCAAAGAGGTCGCTTCTGAATGTGAGTCTATGGACTGTGTCATCCATAGAGAAATGCTGGCTAGCCAAAAAATGTCACCTGAACTTAACAACGTTTTGCAGGATGTGATCAAAATTATCAACGTCATTAAAGTACATGCTCTTAATTCATGTCTGTTCGTGTAGCTCTGTGCAGAGATGGATGCAGAGCACACACGTCTTCTCTTATACACAGAAGTGAGACGGCTTCTAAAGGTAGGTCACTGGCCAGAGTTTCTGAGTTATGGGAGCCACTCCAGAGATCTATTTTAGAAAAACAGTCACCACTGGCAGCACATTTCAGTGACACAGAATGGGTTGCAAAACTTGCTTACTTGTGTGACATATTCAACCTGCTCAACGAACTCAGTCTGTCACTTCAGGGGGGAATGACAACTGTGTTCAAGTTGGCAGATAAAGTGGCTGCATTCAAAGCCAAACTGGAATTATGGGGGCGACGAGTGAACATTGGGATTTGTGACATGTTTCAAACATTAGCAGAGATTTTGCAAGAGACTGAGCCAGGGCCTTCTTTCTCCCAGCTGGTGCATGATCACCTATCTCAGCTTTCAAAAGAGTCTGAGCATTACTTCCCAACCACAAAAGACCCCCAAACTGGGAAGGAATGGATCCGTGACCCATTTGTGAATAAACCAGGTGAATCGACTTTGTCCGTGCTAGAAGAGGATCAACTGCTTGAGATCGCGAATGACGGTGGCCTTAAACATATGTTTGAGACAACTTCAAATCTCCATACGTTCTGGATTAAAGTCAAGGTGGAACATTCTGATATTGCCACAAAAACACTGAAAAGCCTGCTTGCATTTCCAATGTCCTGTCTTTGTGAAGCAGGGTTTTCTGCAGTGACAGCAACAAAAATGAGATTACGGAGTAGACTGGACATAAGTCACACACTTCAGGTGTCACTGTCTCCCATCACCTCCAGATGGGACCATCCAGTTGCAGGAAAACAAACTCAGGACTCTCACTGATTCTACATTATGGTAAGTTGTATAATTATTTCATTGCATATCACAGTGTAATAATAATAGAAATAAAGTGCACAATAAATGTAATGAGCTTGAATCATCCCGAAACCATCCCTGTCCCCTGTCCGTGGAAAAATTGTCTTCCAGGAAACCAGTTCCTGGTGCCAAAAAGGTTGGGGACCACTGTCTTAGAGGATCTGGGCTATGGTTGAGTGATATGAGGGAAGGTCTAAAAAAGCAGGGGGGTCACTCTAGATTGGATGCTGTCAGAGAGCAGGGCCAGTTCTACAATCGGGTATCAAGAAATCTTACCTATAGGGCTTCCCTGGTGGTGCAGTGGTTGAGAGTCCAACTGCCGATGCGGGGGACACGTATTCATGCCCCCGTCCGAGAAGATCCCACATGCCGCGTAGCGGCTGGGCCCGTGAACCACGGCTGCTGAGCCTGCGCGTCCGGAGGCTGTGCTCCGCAACGGGAGAGGCCACAACAGTGAGAAGCCCGCGTACCGCAAAAAAAGAAAAAGAAAAAAGAAATCTTACCTATAGACAGAGCAAACTAGTAAAGAAGGAGCAGCCACTCATGGTGGCCAAGAGAAGGGTGTTTGGTATTTTATGGGTGGCGCAGTGACCTCGGTTTTATCTGCACTTAGACAAGGTTATGAAGTAGGCTTGTTTTGTCTTACTTTATCTTAGTCTCAGAGTAACCTTGTCTGATGTTGGTATTCTGTGAGATTGTTGGTGTCCGATAGGAAAATAACATGACCTAGCTGTGTGTGCAAGGCCACCTTCTGGATGTCAGGGGCTGCTTTTTTCCCTTTTCTTTTCTCAGTAGTCTGCATGGTTATACTACCCAGAATCTCAGTTTCTTTCTAAAACTAGGACAGGTCCAGAACCCAGGTATGTTGGGGCAGATACTATCCCCATTTCTAGGCAGTCCTTTTTCACTGAGAATGAGGGCAATGGTGGTGGTGGTGGTTCTCTAGCCACTGGTTAGGGTGCTGTTGAGGATGGGATAATGTTCCAAAATCTTGAAATCTGACTTCACATCATAGCCAGGGAACCTCCATCCCAATAGCTGAACAGGGTCCACTGGTATCACTGCCTGATTCCATCAGGCCTGTTCTGAGAACGCTACTGGACAAGCCAGTGATTCTGCTGGCCTAGCCTGTGCATCTAGGGTAGTTGTATGCAGGTTGTGGTAGTACCCAGAATTTCCTTCTTTTTCAGCACACGGCCTTCTTCTAGCAAAGCAATGCTCTCTATCCTACATGTCTCACATTTAAGCAAGTCGACATGGGAAGAAAAAAATTTATGCTGAGTCAAAAATTTTTCTCTTTGAAACTCTCCTAACTTTGTCCTATTTTTGTCTGACAGTCCTTCAACTCTGTTATTGATTACATGCTTGCTGAATGAATAAATCATCTCCCATATGCTAGAACTCAGTAATATGTAGCCCTTTCTTTTGTTTAGGAAGTTTGAAGTATTAAAAACAAATGTGGATTATATAAAAGAAGACTGGGGAAGGGGCATGGAGCAGATATGAAAAAAAGAAGGCCATGAAGAAAATATTGTAACATTTCAATGAAGCATGAGAAATGAAGGAAGTTCATAGGCTTTAACAGTTGCCTAAGTATTCTAATCCAACTTCCTGCCCAAAGCATAAATGTCCTCTGATTCTCTGACATAATCACACAGTTACCCAGGAATGTTGGATGGTCATATCATAAGGGAAATTAAATAGGAAAACAATAAAATGTATATAATAGGAAGAAATTAAGGCAATATTAGAATGATTCTTGCAAAGAGAGAAGATGCAAGGATTTTTCCATTGTTGTAGAAAGAAACTCTGAAATGCAAAGAAAAGCCCAAATGACTTGCTCAAGGTTGCCTGGCACCTCAGGGCAGACTGGGGGGGTGGATTCTTTTCACACTCTATCTACACTACCATACGGTCTCTGTAGCAGTCTGCCTCTAGGCTAAAGTCAACCTGCAGCACAGTTAGCACTGTGCTTCTGCAGAGACTTGAAGAGAGCAGAATCACCATTTCAGGAGGAAGATTTATAGCTGTACTTAATGAATCTGAGTAGTTGTTTTTCTAAGTACATAAATATCTTTAGTATGGAGGAACGGAATTCAGTTTTGATAGCCACCTTGCAATGTTGACTGTAAATGCTTTGTTAGGGACAAGTCTAGCTAAAAAGGAACTAGAATGTTTATGAACTGCCATGAAAAATAATCTCTGCAAGATTCACATTTGGACTACAGTGCAATAAAAGTGATCTTATGGATTATTCAAGGGAGCTGTCTTGGGAACTGGCTACTGTGAGGATTCTGAGAATTACCTGTATAAATAAAGTCAAATTGGGAGGATGGACCATTCTGTCATTATATAGGAAAAGTCATTTTAGTTTTTAGGAGATTACCTAAGATGTACTAAAATGGAGACTATCACTTGCTTAATTTTCTTGAAAAACCATTGCCATAGGACAGTACAACAAAACAGCACTTGTCAATAGTTGGACTGAAAGCCAGAGGAACAGTTACACACACACACACACACACACACACACACACAAAATCTCTGCAACATATTCCTAATTATTATATTTATACAGGTTTGAAAGAAGTTAAAGGTAACTACTGTTATACCGTAATAGATTAGACCTAAAGATAGTAAGATCATACCAATTCTAGCATTCTACAGAATTGAAACCAAAGTAAAATTGAATCACATCTTTTCCAGTTTATCAGACCTTAATGATACACCTGATCTAATACAGGTCTTTGTTTTACCTTTTATCCCATGACACTCTGTCTACCTTGAAATGATGATGGCATTCTTCATGAGGCCCTTAGATTAAACCCAAATCATGAATTTTTGGTGACAAGTGGATGGATATTTGGGGCCAGGAGGAAGTAAATGGTGACAGGAATGTTTCCTGCGCAGACATAGCTTAGGGAATGTTTTCTTGGGAGAGCGTTCTTCACTTCCCCCAGTGAGTCATCTAACCCACTGTTTCTCATGTAGACAAACACACCACGGCTCACAATAGTCTCAGGATAATCCTCCACACCACAATGGCCAGCCTTCATTTACTGTTTTCTCATGCTCTCCCAGGACAACTCCAAGAAGAGTAGAGAATCCAATTTATCGATGCCCCATAACATCTCCAGTCAAGGTGTGGACAAGGTGTTCCAGTGAGTAATATGGCACCTTACTTCTATAAACGCCATGTGTGTGACTAAGGCGTTCTTGAGACGAGGCCAGGACAAACAGCCCTCATCAGTCGTATGATCTACGTTGTGTTTGCAAACACAGACCTTGTTGGGGCCTGCAGCTCCCCACTCGCTGTCTCCCCTAATGGTCAAACCCCTTCCAAAACAAGCTTTCCCCTGTCAGGAAGACCGACTTCTCTCATCTCAGGGGCTGCGATCCTGTGGAGCCTTTATTCTCACCAGCTGGTTCTGACTGTGGCAGAAATGTTGACATAGCAGATGGTCCTGATATTTCTGAAAACCAGCAACATCTTTGCCATTTCCACCCCCAAACTCTTGGCTACTGTTACTCCTTCAAGTGGTTTGGGTCCTTTTTAGCAAACCTGTATATTCTGATGATTTTTCTTGAATATCAGAACAGGAACACTATGCTATACAACCACCCTTCTAGAATATGGACAGAGGCAGAATATTAGGGGTCCCTCAGAGAAAACCCATAAGCTGAGATAAATTTTATTTGGCGTGATGGATTCTTACATGAATTTGAATGAGCAAATAGTGAGTAGATTTTAGATACTTGAGGTGTGAAGTATCAGGCAGTGAGATGTGGCTGATAGATTGTGCTAGAAGAAATGGAATCTGAAGGTCATGCTGTTTGAAACCTTTTAAAGAAGTAATATGCCATTGAATAATGTTTATCCTTATTGAACACAACAGGACTTGAGAGAAGTGTGAATATAATTGGGTTAAAGAATATTACTCAGCAGTGTCTCCGGGGCCAAAGCAAAACGAAGGTACCATAACAACTTGATGATCTGGGACCCAATCCAGCCGTTCTGAAAAATTAAAGCAGACTGATTTATTCTTCCTTGCTTGCCCCATGCAAGCAGGCAATGTGAACAGTCTCTTAAACTCACTAAGTAAGGGTATAAAAAAACCTCTGCTTCATTCGGACTATATCAGTACAATTTTTGGAAAATGCTCCTTCTTCTGGAAAGGAGTGCACAGATGGGAAGGAGGCATGAGTAACGGTGCCTCCAAAAGGTTCAGCCAGCTTCTTGTGAGTCAGCATCCCTCCCAGGCCTGTAGGACTCACTGGTTAAGAGTGTCTTTTGGGTTGGCTAATAAAGGACGTGTGAGGACCCTGACTCCAGAATGTCACTGACCAAACCCAGTTCACTAGGTACAAGTCTTTTCTTCTCATGATAGCAGTAAACATCACATCAGCAGAGATGTGTTTAGATAATCAATTTCTTTGAATGACAAAAGCAGAGTCCTAAGGATGAGCACAGAGCCATATGGATGAAGGGACTGTATAAAAAGGAGGGGAGGAGAGACATGGACATAGAGAACAAACGTATGGACACCAAAGGGGGAAAGAGGAGGGGGTGGGATAAATCGGGAGATTGGGATTGACATATATACACTACTATGTATAAAATAGATAACTAATGAGAACCTACTGTGTAGCACAGGGTACTAAAAAAGGTACAATCTGTTTGTAGAACATATATTAAATTAACCTTAAAAATGCATTCCAGTATACGGTAGGTGCAGACAAATACTGTTAGATTCCACTTATATGAGGTATCTAGAATAGTCAAATTCATAAAGTCAGAAAGTACATTGGTTAATGCCAGGGGCTGGGGCTTGGCAGGGGGCCGTGGAGAGGGGGAAAGGGGAGTTAGTGTTTAATGGGGACAGAGTTTCAGTTTAGAAAGGTGAAAAATTCGGGAGATGGATAATGGTGAGAGTTGCACAATAATGTGAATGTACTTAATGCCACTGACCTGTACAGTTAAATATGGTTAAAATAGTATGTTTTATATTATGTGACTTTTACCACAATTAAAAAAAAAGGATGGGAGGAATTTGTGAAAGTGAACATGGGATGTCCTAGGTAGGGCAAGTTGAATGAAGAAAACCAATTTGAATGTGAGGTGTATGAGAGTGGGATGGGAAGAAGGCACACACATTACACAACGGAGCAGAGAGTGCCAGCTCCATGGGTCATCATGAGAATCTGGGGGGTGGGGGAGTACTAGGTACATGATCTAATTTCTAGTTCCTGTCTGCCCTGATGATAACATTAGTAGGGTCTCCAAAGTAATGCACTTCCTGAATTAAAAGATTCATTTCATAATGGAGAACAGCTCACTTGACAAAGAATATTCTGGTAACCCTACCATCAATTTGGCTTACTATCTCTAAGCACAGAAGGACAAGTATAATTAAAAGACCTTAGATAATGTGAAAAATATTTAACAATTTGATGGATGGCCACAAATCAATTAGAGCAGACACAGTCATAGGGCTAGAGTACAGGGGAGGTCAGTGGGACCCAAGGGTGGTGGAAGGGTGGTGGGGGAGGGAGTTTTAGGATAATTCTAAGGGTACCCAAGGATTTCTATTTTAATAACCAGTCATACCAGCCAAATACAAGCCCCAGAGACAACCAACATTTCTATAAGTCATGCAGTGAAATCTATTTGTCTATAACAGGTTGGGAGTCTATTTCAGAAACAGTAATAAAGTTTATAGAGCCAAGGAAAGAGCCCACATCTGAGACCCTTCTCACCTGCGAAGACTTCTTACTCTTTATCAGACTGCATCTGTTAACCAAATGAGACAAATAATAAAAAAGGGATCCTCCCACATCTTTTCTCTTCAATACTAGACGGGAACTTCAAGAAAAAGTGCAGAGAGTCAGCAAAGAATTCAAATACAGATTGCATTAAACACAGGAACATTAAAACACGGGTCGAATTTATCTGGTCCTTCCAGATTAGCCTCTAAATTCTTAAAGTGTTCACTAGTAAATACATATTCAGAGCAGATGTTGAGCCCAGCTGGGGATGCATAATGGCCTTTGATCCAGATTATTACTGGGAACTGCAGAGCTCTTGACGTATTTGAGAGTAGTGCTAATTCCTAGAGTGTGTTTGGATTTCAAAGCCTTTTGGAAACACTTGGTGAATACATGCAAGCATATTATATGTGTATGTGTGTATGTGTAACTGTCCTTGAAAACAGGCATCCAATTGGTTGCTTAGTGACTGCATTACCTGGGCATTTTTTTCCTCAAAAAATAGGTGGTCAAAATTTTAGGAAAATGTACTCTACACCAACTATATAGCACAGTGATACGCCTATGAATCTTAAATATTTATTACTCTTTCCTACTGTAAAATATATCTATCCATCCACTTTCCTACCTACGGTAAATGGTCCTTTTTTTGTTAGACAAAAAGTAGTCTTAGTGATCTTATAAAAAGAATAAAATATTCTACATTAATTTTGAACATTGCTTTAGACCAACATCTCAGTTAGGAAAAAGATTTAATATACGTTTTTTTCACAAAGGAACTTCCTTTGTATTTAAGGCAAAATATTTGATAAAACATGCCACATATGAAAAATATGTATGGAGAGATTGGGTCAAGTTTGAAATAGAATTATGGTAAATCCTGCCAATTGGAGGTAGATTAGAATATTAGAAAAATTGTTTTCCAGGCTTTCTGTGCTTTTATTTAACAGACACCTCACCTGAGTTCTAAATTTATTTCTCAAAGCAGCTAAGCTCTTAGGAGAAAATTATACTGCAAGGTAAGAGTTTATAAGGAAACACACAGATACACCCTCACAAATCACACTGAGTGTGGTCCCACCACAAATCTACCACTACATCATCTACTAGAATTTCAGGTGACATAAGTAAAAATGTACAATTAAAGTGATTCTTTCAAAATCATAATGAGTAACTAATAAACAATTCCTAAAATACAGTTTTAAAATTCACCTTTAGCCAACGTTAGTATTACAAATATCCATCTACCACCCTCTTGAATTTCACCAAAAACACTTTGGCTTTGTTTTGCAGCAGACAATTTAAGACATTCAGTCGTATTTGTTCTACTTCTGCTTTTTCCTTGCTCTATTTCAAGGCAGAATCCAGGCTTTGAAATTTCTTGCTTCATGGATAATGTTAGCCTGGCAGAAAACACAAGCAGTCAAACCCAAAGCTTCTTTTTTTCTTTTATATAAAAATCTCAGCCCTTTAGAAGTGATGGAGTGCCAGAGTTGGTGAGGAACAAGGGAGAGGATTTGGAAGCAGGGAAAGAGCTAAGTCAGAATGAAAGGGGGAGAAAGGACCACAGGCTGCTGGTGTTGTGGACTCAAGCTCTTCAGTCTGACAGCACCAGGGAGAGTAAGGAGTCCTCAGGAAGGAGTGGCTCTGTTTGCTCAGACTCACCCAAATCCCTATACCCCCAGTGTGACCCAGGGGCAGGTTACAAGACACAAAAGAACCATACTAAACATACTCAGAAGTAGAGTGAAAATTGAAGGATCTTAGAAGGACCTTTCCAAAGACTAGAACTTTGTTTTATTCTTATCTTTGCCTCATCAGAGCCTCATCTGTGTGTGTGTGTGTGTGCGCACGCGCACGCACGTGCACGTTCATGCACACATGGAGGTGGGCATTGGAGGCTGGGGCTAAGCATGAGTAGGAATTCCAATGGGATGGATCACAGTTGAACTAAGCTGATTTAAAGAAACAAAGTTGTGATATTTCTCCCACTTAGTGTGGACAAAATTCATCCCTATCAGAGCTGACCATTGAGGACTATGTATAAAGAACTGAACGTTTTGGCTTGAATATAAATGGAAGCCATTGGTTTTCCAGGAAAATAAATACATTGTGCTTATTATGTTTCTCTCTCACAGCATTACTTCATGTCAAATTGTGGACATACCTGTTTCCTACCTGGCCAAATGAGGTCATTTATTGTTTTGACACTTTCATGCCCTAAAGAGGGGCACTGAATGTTACCCTTTGCTAAAACTCAAAGCACACTGGTTCACTCCACAGATATTTATGACCAGTGTTTGCATACACTGTGTGTAGTGTACACCAAGCACTGACCTAGGTTTTGGAATATCAAGATAAAAATGGCATACCGTCTGTCTCCCAAGGCACTCAGAAGCCCCGTGCTGACAATTTGTTTCACTCCCAAATTTCTTATCATATGAGGGAACCCTTGCATTTTTTTTTTTTGCGGTACGCGGGCCTCTCACTGTTGTGGCCTCTCCCGTTGCGGAGCACAGGCTCCGGACGCATAGGCTCAGCGGCCATGGCTCACGAGCCCAGCCACTCCACGGCATGTGGGATCCTCCTGAACCGGGGCACTAACCCACGTCCCCTGCATCGGCAGGCGGACTCTCAACCACTGCGCCACCAGGGAAGCCCAGGAAACCCTTGTATTTGACAGAGACCAGCCAACCAACAGTGTGCCACATTTGATTGTTTAGCCAAAGAAGTGTTCATTAGTTAGTCCTACTCTTCTTGAAGATAAATTTGCAACTGGAGTATTTAATGCTTCCCATTCCCCATCTGAATATCTTCAGATTGCATATAGCAGCTGTGATGAATATGAGCATAGGCTAGAAACAGCACTGTATTTCACAAAAATATCAGCAAATCTTTATATTTCAATAGGAGCTTACAAATCTATGCATAATATTATTTCAGGTAAATTTACCTGACATGGATTGGCCAGCTCTCAAATATTTATTATACTGGTCAATATCTTTGTCAAATGTCTCTTCGTCTTCTTAGACACAGATGGAATTATTGCCATCTACAAATAACTTCTGCTCTTTTTTAGTCATTCAACAATCTGCATGCCATAATCAGAAGTGCCAGGGAACTGGACCAAGTGGTAGGGGTTAAGAATGAAGGCAACACTCTATACTTTTGTTAAGTTCAATACCTTTTCTTGATTATATCAGCATTTCCCTAGCTCCTTTAATTTAAAGAAATACATTTTTTTGGGGAAAACATATTTAGTTATGATTCAGCAATATAGAACATGCAGCAAAATGTAGAAATATTTTGTAAGTGGTACCCTACACCACGCTTTTGTCCTGAAGACTTTTTTTTACTCTGTAGCACTCATTTCCTCTGTTTCAAGATGTCTGTAGCAGAAAGAACAACTCAGAGACTAAACCTCAGTGTTATTCTAAATGCAATCATCTGAAAAATTTAGATTCTTTCAACAGTGACTGCCTTGAAAAATGAAAAACTTAGTCACACAACTGGTTTTTTTAGTCTTGAGAATATCAAACAGTTTGTTTGACTGACTTTCACTAAATTGACTCTTCAGTCACTGTTGAATGATGTGCCCCTTAGGTAAGACATCCTGGGAAATTGTTTCCAAAGCGTTTGGGATTCACAGATTTTTTCACCCCAATTTTCAGCACAGCTTTAAGACCATCCACTTAGCTACCAGGCCTCTTCTAGGGCACAGGCTTTTCCATACAAAGGGTTGATCACCTCTTCATCCATTGAGACCTCTCCAGAGTGGTACTTCAATCTCTTACTGTAAGAGCAATTGTCTTATAAGTCACTTTCATTCCTTTAATCCCTGGGCTTTCTCATTTTAGTACCAAATAGAGGTCAGCATGTTTACTTCCATTCTTTAGCATTTTCATTCGCCTACAGTCACTGTTCAAAGGTAACCTCGAAATCATTCACAGGGAGAAATTTAGGATGTAGTGCATGACACTGTAGTTCTGTGCCTTGCATGATTACCATAGCTCACAGAGCATCAGTCTTAGTTGGTGATCAATAACTGCTTATGGAATAAATGAAAAAGAGGAATGATTGAATGACTATAACCAGAAAAAAAAAATCAATGGGTAATAATGAGTCTAGGAGTTCCTAAGTAAACAGATACCCTAGGAATAACTTAAGTATTTTTATCAGGTTCATTTTTTCCCAAGAAATATTTTCTATTCCAATGTTAACCAACTTAGGACATCCTATTGTTCCACCCAGTGTCCAGACAGAAGATCACACTCTCAAAGGGACCACTGAAGGGAGCTTAATGATGTGGGCAGAGTTAAGTAACAAAGGATAGGGCAGTACCCTAGAGCCAGCAAAAGCAGGGGTTCTGAGGGGTCTGGGGTGGGAAGCAATTAGTTACTGGAATACAGAGAAAATAGCTAGATGGAAAGGGCTGCCCAGAAGGAACTGGGGCCTTGGATAGAGGGTCAGAGCCAGCCTGTGATGACCTGGCAGGGAGGTTGCTGCTGGAATAAAAATGCTTGCTTCATTCTTCACTAATCCTTCAATTTCTTTGCAAATGTCTCCCATTGGCTGAACTGAAAGTTGGAGGGCAAGGAAGCCTGTTGGTACAGTCCCCAGAAGTTAAAGTCTTGGGGCTCAGAGCAGGATGGAGAAGGGTGGAGAGTGGATGGGGTGGGGGGCAAATCAAAAATACCCAGATGCCTTCTCTATTAGCTGAGGTGGCTAATTGTAGTCTACAATGTATTGACACTTTCCTTTATATCTCTGTATGTGCAGGATAATCAGAAATGGGGAAAACATAATAGAAAACATGAGTTTCAAATACGGAAGTCCAACAAAAAGAAAAAAAGTATTGCAACAGAAAAGAAAACTAGGACTACATTCTATTTTAGATTTGTAATGGTATAATTTGTAGAAAATCAATGTTAAACATTATTAATGTCCCTCAAATTTGTTTGACAAAAGTCTAAAAATTAGACTTGATGAAAGTGTAAAAAGATAATGTTTTGTCATTTATATTTAGGAAAAAAAGTCTTCAATTCTGTCTTCAAGAAAAAAAAAAGCATTGGGTTATCTAAAAGTGGAAACTGACACACGGATTCTTTAAGGGAGTGCTTTCAGGAGAAGTCTTCAAGGACACAAGGAAAGCAGGCTGGTGCAGGAGAAGAAGCTAAACAAAGGTGTGGTTATCTAGCTCAACCTGATGAGGGGCTCTGGAGCATGAATAGCACCAGGAAATTATCCTGCAAGGATAGAATCAGTCCTTAAGAGCAAGCTATTCTGCTGGTGGTGGAAGCATACCTCCCAGGCATTTGCAGGCAAGGGTGATCTCCTTGGCTGACACAAATTACCTGTAAGAGGGTGCACCTGTGAACCACTAGAAACGAACACCAGCTGCTGGGGGACAGGTGCATTGGCTCAGTAAAGGAGGTGTGGGTGGGGTACCATCAACTGGATACATGTAAGCTTGCAGGCAGAATCCTGCCCACCTACAAATATTCCCAAATTCTAACCTTAGGGGCTGAATATATCTTTTGTCACATTGCAGAACACGGTAAGTCATCCTGCCTCTGAGAAAATCCTATAGAGCAATTAGGTAATTGTCAAAGATAAGTTGACCTGAAAGAAAATGCTGAAATAGAGATTTATTTGCAACTATAACAGTCTTTTGAAGCTTCGCAGCAGAAACCCTCTCCCCATACATCTTTTTTTATTCCCCATTTCGTGATTTCCTCTACCTCCTTCTTTTTCATTTCACACATCTAGGAGTTGTTCTGAGACCCATTTTTATCTGGCTTTCCTGGATACTAACATGCTTGCTGAGATGATAAGTGATAAGGTTTAATCAGGAATAACATTAAAAATACATATAGCATATTTGCTTATCAGTGAGTAGTAGCCAGTCAGAACATACCATGAACGGAGTTTCCCTACTGGGCCAGATGTTAAACTTTAGGTGTCAGGTCATTAAGAGATGGAGATACTGGAGAAGGGGCTGAGGCAGCAGAGGTGGAGTGGTAGGGCTTTGGGTTAGGGGATGCTTAGGGCATAAGCTGATTTTCAGCCTGTTAGGAAGTCATTCATTATGGTTATACCAGTTCCTACTGATTAAATATCATTCTGGGAGAATTGCTTCTGATATTGTTTGTTGTCATTGTTATTGTTGTATTGCTTTAAGTAAAACATTAATAACTGTGGCTTTGAACCTATGGCAGTCCTGCAAATCCCCAAAGAAGTCAGAAACTCATAAGACCAGTCCCCAAGACCATTATAATCACAGCTGTAACTTAACCCCAAATCAAGATTCCCATGAAGCTTTTACATCTAGTGTAAAACAAAAATTTAAATGGGGAACATAGAAACATACTGCTGTAAGTCATTATTTATTATAGCTTTTGACAGCAAGGTGGATAAGAACTTCCTAATCAAAAGCTATAACCTTGAAGAAGATGAATAGATAGCAGGCTATCTTAGCTGACATGTAAGTAGTCAATGATTTTTCTATTCATAACATTTTAAACTGTGGCACTTTAATGCACAGTACTGCTAATTTATTTTTTTCTGGCCCCGTTTGTACAGTCTCTTAAAATCCATCACAGTTGAGAACAGTGTCTAGACAGTTATTATGATACAATCAGAAGAAAAGCTGGCAAATAAAAAAAAGAAAGTGAATAGAAGTGCTGATTAAAATAACAGTACAGTTTATATGAGGCTCCTTTTAAATTTGTATTTTCTAGGTTTCATCTTTGGAAGACTCAAATGACACTAAAATTTTGTAGCACTGGAAGTCAGCTTCATTTTACAAGTCTAAAAGGGAAAGAGTAGAGTCGCATTTATTTCTCCGTAGAAAGATTTCAGCAAACTAATTAAATAAATATTATGGCAGTGCATTTGAATAGTTTTCTTATCAGCGAGGAAAGAA
Source organism: Globicephala melas (assembly GCF_963455315.2). NCBI lineage: Eukaryota > Metazoa > Chordata > Mammalia > Artiodactyla > Delphinidae > Globicephala > Globicephala melas. The sequence continues at coordinate 18,287,481 of NC_083317.1, read as the reverse complement.
AATGCTCAGGTATTTTATGTCACTGTTGAAGAAGGGCAAGGAAGCCATTGCTGAATAAATGGTTTTGTCAAATCTATATCTGATTTGAGGAAGTCAACTTGTTTATGGGAACTAAAAACGTGAAATATACACAATCCAGTCCCTGAACACAATTTTTCCCTTTAAGTTTCCAGAAGAATTCCTATTTCAGTTTTAGAGCCATCTGTTCTTATCTTTTGCCACTGAGTATGTGGATAGATAATTTCTCAGGGTGCAATTAAATGAACATGAAGAAACTAGTTTATGCTATAAAGGGATCTGAAAAAGCTAAAGCATAAATGATAACATCTGTGCAAGGTATGGAGAAAGGGAGCTGAGAGAAACATGCAAATTAGTCACACACTGTCAACACAGAAGTCCAAGTTCCAAGGAAATAAACTGAATGGGAAGATGATTTACAGGACACAGATTCATCCCTGTCAAGGGGGTAGAAACGATAAATAATTGGTCAGGTGCATTCACGTGGCATGGGAAAGCAAAAGCAATGCAATCAATTCTGTAAAAACAAAGAACAAAAACAACCCAGCATGAATGAAAGACTAATTAAAACTTTCCAATCTTAGATTTGAATGACTCAATTTGCTAACAGCAAATTTTGTTAAGTCCAAAGTATCATGATGCAGATTGTCTTTTCTTCACTGGGCTCATGGTTTTTGTTCCTCTTCAGCCTCTGCATCACTACCCTCCCCCAACCCCCCCACCCGTGAAACATTGGCAGGTGAGCATTGCGGCAACCCTTTTCCAGAAGGTGGGCTCCAGTCCCTCATACAGGAAAGTCCCAAGTTTGGCGAGGTGTGAAAAGGTTTAATTTCACTAAACGCCTGTAGCTGAGGTTGCGTTCCACACAAAGGATGCCTTCTGGACGATTAATGCAACTTTTACATCCTCTTCAATTTGGCTCTAAAATATCTCTTTCAATATCTCTTTCAGTTCTCTGCTTGAGAACTTTTAACTTTTCCGGATGGACTGTTTTAAGTGTTTTTCACCACTTCAGATTAATGTTGAACAAGTTCTTCATTAAGTCTTTGTTTTGGTAGAAAATCCAGGATAATGTGCCCTTGGTCCTAAGCCTCTTAATTTTAGGGTTATTTTGACCTTGGAGCACTGCAATGTTTAGACCTCAAGTCCTAAGCTAAGGATTAAGCCAGAGGCAGGAGTTTCGGCTCGTTATTTCTGTATCCCCACTGCCTCTCCTCCTCACACTGACCCACCTTTCTACCTCTTTCAAGGCTCCACTCAACTCCCACTTCTCTCTTTAAACCTTCCCGAGTCACGCTAGTATTTATTAGCTACCCTGAACCACTCAGCATTGCACTTGGGAGCCTTCTCGCCTACTGTAGGGCTGTGGTTCTCACACCCTAGCCGGCATCCGCATCCCTTGGAGGGCTTGTTAAATATGGCCGAGACCTACCCCCAAGTTTCTGATTTAGTACATGTGAGAAGGGCGGTGAGAATTTGCACTTCTGACAAGTTCCGAGGTGAGGCTGATTCTGCTGGTCCAGGTACCACACTTCCAGATTCTCTGCTGTAGGGGGTACCCTTGCCTGCTTCTCTGCTCGCCGCATTCTAACTCATCCTCAAGACTGCTCTTCATATCATCTCCTTGAAAGCTGCCCCCCGGCAGAGTTAGGTTTCTTTCAGCCTGGACTCTCACTCACAAGTTGTCCTAGCTCAATTAAGGGAGGGTAGCTGTATTCGTTTTCTAGGACTGCCATAATGAAGTACCACAGACTGGGGGGGCTTAAGCCACAGACGTTATTTATTTTCTCACAGTTCTGGAGGCTGGAAGTCCAAGATCAAAGTGTTGCCAGGTTTGGTTTCTTCTGAGGCCTCTCTGCTTGGCCTGCAGATAACTATCTTTTTCCTGTGTCCTCACATGGTCCTTCCTCTGTGAGGTACATCCCTGATGTCCCTCTGTGTATCCTACTCTCCTCTTCTTATAAGGATGCAGTCAGATTGGATTAGGGCCCACCCTAATGGCCTCATTTAACTTAATCACCTCTCTAAAGGCCCCATCTCCAAATACAGTCACATTCTAAGATACTGGGTCAGGGCTTTAACATCCAAATTTTAGGTGGACATGATTTAGCCCATAAGAGTAGCAAATCCAGATGTCTAAAGAAACCCAGAGACTTATGCAAATGTGCGCATGTGGTGGGATGGAAGATACGAGAGAAACGGACAGTGGCTTCATTGCCAGCAAGGCCGTGACCTTCCCAGAGGATCATAAACGTGTTCACAGAGTGTATACACTGTTCAGACAGGGCTGCACTGCCACCATGCTGGGGACGAGACAGGACCATGCTATAAACACAAAAATGACTAAGGCTCCCCCTCTTCTGTCTACTACATACCCATGACAACTCTAAACCTCAATTTAACCCTCCCACCTCCTAGATAAAACTTAATAAGCTAATCAGTCATGAAAAAACCCCACCTCCCAACAGCCTCCAGTCCACAGCTGGTTCTGGCTTCCTTCAGTCCTCCTGGGGCTCCTTTCACACAGGCCTACACCCCGTAAGAAGCTCCTCGCACCTCTCCCCACAACAGCCCTCAGTTCCTCGGGTTTTCACTCCATGCTGCAGCAAGTTCAATAACAAACTCTTTGACACAGCTCTGTTCCCAGTGCTTGTTCAGTGGGATTTACAGACAGTGGGAATGATGTGCCTGGCTCGAACCTAGAACGTGTTTAGAATGATGCACCCCTTCTAAAGGTATTCAGAATAAACAAAATGTAACATCACGTGGGACAGATCACAGAGGCTGTGGGCACTTTGGGCCAGCAGAGCACTAACAGCTCGCAGCCTTTGCTCCAATGTTCAGCTCTCCTTCTTTGAAATCGCTAACTTGTCCAGCTCATCAGTTTTTCTCTCCCTTCTTTGACACACTAAGAGTCAGGTATGGAAGGAGCAGCAAATATTCGCATTATTTCTTATAACTTACAAAGCATGCTTATAACCCTTGCCTTACTTAATTTTCACAATACACTTGTAAGCTAGGTACAGTAGATTTAGATCCAGCGGGGAGGGGGCAATATAGGGATAGGAGGGAAAGAGGTACAAACTATTAGATATAAAATAAGCTACAAGGATATATTGTACAACAGGGGGAATATAGCCCATATTTTACAATAACTATAAATGGAGTATAACCTTTAAAATTTGTGAAAAACTCTATTGTACACCTGCAATTTATATATTATACATCAACCATACTTAAAAAAAAAAAAAAGAAGAAAGTGGTCCTTATAGATGTAGCTGTCCCGATCAACCTCATATCAGTAATGTGACCAAGTTTATATGGTAATTAAGTAAAAATTTGCTATACGATGCTATACTATGCTACCTTGACCTCCCAAGAGCTTGTAGTTGAGCAAAAAGGTGCTTTCCTATGCTCTTGTGTGTTTATTTTCCTCCCCATCTAGACCAAAACGTCTTCAAAGTTAGAAATCATGTTCTGTATTTCTCTGGCATCTCCTACAGCTGGATCTAGTGCAATGCCGAGCACATAGCAGACTCTCTATAGGAAGTCACTGACTGAATGAAATTTGTGAACATTTCTCAGAAGGGGACAAAGGGAAGACATTGTTTTAAAGCAAAGCCACTTTTTAGTCTTGGTCTCATAATTGCAATACCAGAGGCTGTTACTTTAATTCTTCAGGGTGCTTGGCATCAAAACATTTTTCAAACTTGGCATTTTTTCTTTTCCTGCCATGGTTTCTGCATTGAAAATGGTTGGGAGGTTCAAACTTCAATTGCACGTTCACTTCCTGGAGTTGCGTGGAAATTTAGAAAACACATGGAGAGCATGTGGTAGATACAGTGATGTGCTGTCCAGATCCTCCTTTAAGGACGGATTTGTTGCTCCACCTGTTGGGATGCTGTTGGCACCAGCCTTCAGCTGTCAGCCCCTTCAGAGACTGCCTGAACTACAGTGAGCTGCCCTGCCCAATGGTTGCACACTTCCCCGAGTGGTCCACATCTAGTGAATGATCAGGGAGGGTTTAAAGTCCTGGCCATTTTGACCAATCTCAGGACAACTCTGAAGGGGCATCTGGCCTCAGAGCTGCCCATGACATTGATTGAGGCTGTCATGGTCAGCATCATGACTCAACTTCTGCCGAATCTTGCTTCCTTTTCCTTCTTTGCTCGGGTGTTGAAACTTAGGGCTCTCCCATGTAAACGTTCTGCACATTAAACTCTTAGGGTCTGCTTCTTGAGGAACCCAGCTTGAGGCAGAGGAGATTGGTGAGGGACAGGGAGGGCTTAGCTGGTCCGTGTGAAGACGATGAACTTGCTGTGAACCCTCAAGAACATAAATCGTAGGATGTGTTTGGCTGTGGTCTATTGAAGCTGACTGCATTACACTGAGAAGCTCAGATGACTCTTATGGCTTTGCTAAGCACAATGTATGCCTCCTACCCCCTGAGGGTGACGAAAGGGCAGCTCTCCAGGCTGGAGGGGGCTCCTCAGGGCCCCTCGGGGCCTCTCAGTGTTCACTCAGCCGGTGAATATCTTTCCACAGCCTCTTGCCTTAAAGCTTAGTAGACAGTTTACTTGCTTTTATAATATTCATGTGATCTTGATCATTCTCAATCCAATGAATGGGGTAGGTGTGCATCATTATAGCCCTCATGTGTTCTAATGGTGCTGGAAATCTCTGAACTTCTGATTGTGTTCATGACATTTTCTTTCATTTTCACGCAAGTTCAAGCCTGGTAATAAAGACTTTAGGTGGACATTGGTCTGCTCTCCGAATCTTCCTTTCTTCCCTGGAACTAAAGGCACAGGCCTTCTAATAAGCATCATTTTGGCTTTGATGTCCACAGTGGCAGCTAGGAGCTCCATTTGCTCTTATAAGTGTCCTGTCACTTAGATAAATTTAGGACACTCCTTGGCTCCAGGCCTCCCTCCAGACTAATTTGATATATTGCCTCAACAAACCCCATCAGCCCTGCCCGATTTGGAACTGAGGGTGAAGATAGTTTATAGGGCCAATAACAACAGAAATGTCCTCTCCAAGACAGGCAAATAATTTCCTCGCTGTTCCAGTCCAGTACTATTTCCCTTAATCTTCTTAATGCCTGAGAAGCTGCTGCTTCCTCTGGCCTTAAAGCTCTTTTATCCCTTGAAGGTTAATACACCAAAGAAATAATGGGCTCTCGCAGGCCCATTAGTTCTGCCCCTCTGGTCAGGCACCCTATTTTCTTTACTTTCATTTGGCGTTATGTTAAAATGGCTTAGTGTTGAAACACATGATTCATGGTCACTGGGTTGAGCTAAGACCTCAGGTTGCCTCATCAAAGGGTCCGTTAAGACAGAACCAAGCTGGCCAGCTGAGCCTGACTGGGTCTCTTGTCCACTGGGTGGGGCTGCTGATGACCTGTTAAGCTACTCACCCAATTTGTGTTCTTGATGGACTCTCTGTTGGTGCCTGACTCAACCTTATTCCCATATTCCTCACATTTCTGCAGGGTTCGTCTCTTACCTTTCTTCCTATACCAAGTTTCCTATATTTCCACCCTTCCTTAGCTGCCCTAGAAAAGACCTCATCTGAGTTTCTGGACCTCAGTCCAGTCAGCTGACATCTTCCGTCTCTGAGTCCTGCCCCATATCGGGTTAGGGAGCATTAGATCTAGGCTGGGGTGAGTGCCCCCCTTTAGTGACTTCAGTGAAATCTCCCTCATTTTACTATTTAATCAATGCTTTCATTCTTATATTTTAACAAACCTTTTCTACGTAGAACAGTTCCTGAATTTAATAGAGAAAATTCACAGTTCTGCTGTACCTGTCCAGCTACTCTAGTATTTTCTCAGCTGTCTTCTTGGATGCAGACCTGCTGTGCTCTGCTGTCAATGCTTTTGATGGAAAAAGACCATCAATTGGATATTCTCTCTCAGTAACCACTCCTTCTAGGGTTCTGCTATTTTTTTTGGTGACTGTATAATGAATGGGATTTTAGGTGTAACTTTATGATGCTCATCTATGTGGTACATGGATAACTTTAACTATAGAGCATTATTTTTACTATTTAAGATTTTTTTCTCCCCTTCCAATTTTTAATGAATTGCTTCATTTCATTCACAAAGGGTATGTGCTGTTTAGATTTTTGAATTAGTTAATCATCTTTTTAGTGATCTCCTTTATATTAGCTATTAATGTGTACATTCAAATGCTGTCAGGAGTTTATGAAAGTTCTTCAAAAGTCCCAGAAGGTATATTTCAGAAGAAATTGGGGCTGAGGGTGGAACACCTCTGATTTCCTTCCAGTTGTGTGATCCGATCAGTATGGCCGTGGTCCTTTCTTTTTGGCTATCTGGGCCTTAGTTTATTTATGAACAAAATAAGCATTTTGTACCATATGGTTCCTAAATTCCTTTCCAGATTCATTTAATTTTCATTCTATGTGTCTGTGATGATGGGAAAAATTTTAAAGTTTTGGGTTATTCATTTCAAATCACATTTGGATATGCCATTTTGAAAACCACTGCAATTCCTGTTGTTCAGAAATATTTTTCCCACACCTCGTTTGGAGAATTGCTTGAGGAAAAGTCTCTCAAATGAGACTCAGATGGAAAAAGAAAAGGGATAAGGGAGAATTGAGCCTAAATAATTGTATGAATATTTCCCAGACTGTAAAGAGCTCTCCTTCAGCAGGCCCTGAATGCTGGGAGAAGAAAATTTCTAGAATAAAGATTTAAACTAAGTATTGGGTAGATTTCCCAGTTCCAAAAGGGGGTAAGTGTAAGGATTCTACTGTTGATCTTTTCCACTGCAGGGAGCTCATTGCTAAGGCTTTCTCCACCCCAAATGACAACCTTGCCCCTTTAACTTTGAATCCTCCCCATAATCCTTTCTTAATAATATTTTTGTATAGCATTTTATATATATATATATATATACATATTTCTTTATATATTTATATTTGTATATTTTAAATTTAGCCACCAAACCAAAGAGATATACAATATGTATCCAGTATATGTATTATATAAATATATATGCATTAGATATCTCTCTGTTTTGGTAGCTAAATTTCAGTAAGTACAACACCCTGTTATTTATTCTAGCTGAAAATAAAAAGCTTTCCATGGGATAGAGAGTTGGCTTTTATGGACATTTATTTTCTGTATCACATTCTTTTTCTCCACTGGCTTTTAATCTGAATCCAGGCAGACATTTCTTTTTTGAACTTCTGATAACTAAGGACATTACTTTTTATGTAATCCCTTCCAACCTTATAATCCAGTTGAGAACGCTCACCTGACATATTGAGCAATAATTGATTCCCTTAATAGGCATTTCCACACTGTCTCCTTCCCAGACACTTTTTTGATCTGTCTGAATGTGTTGCTTTCAGCAGCTGCCTATAGCTTTTCCTTTTATGCCTGATTTACCTGTCTGCTGTTGTATTTTTCGTGACTGCCACTTCACTCCTAGCCCTCTGTCTACTGTAATCTTATTTTCAGTGTCTTTGTCTCCAGCTCAAGAATTCACATTTTCTTACCTCACTGCTTTCTTCTCATTAAATCATAATTTTATCATTTCTAAATGTCATAATTAATGTTACTCCCACCTAAAGCTGGACAAAGGCATATACACTGATATTTTGGACATCTATGTGTATATTTTAGGAAGGGATATTTCTTCCATGGGCTCTGGAAAATTAAGCTTTTCTCCAGTGCCAAAGGACTGACTATCTCAGTGAGATAATGTTTTTAAGACACCTAGCTTAGGGTTAGACTTCTAGAAGTTACTCTGTAAATGGTGAGTCCCTTCCACCCTCATTGTGGAATTTCATAAACTACAGCTGGTGAATTGGGGAAGATAGTTCACTTTCCTGAATCCCTCATATTATATACCCTTAGTGCCTGTTCTGCTTATTCACCAGGCCAGCCATGGTGGAGCGTGGCTTATTTTGGAACCTTATAGCTTATTTTGGAACCTTATAGCTGCATGTGATAGAAAACAAAGTCAAGCTATGTCCAGCAAAAAAGGGTATGGGACAGTATTAAGGATTCTCTTGCAATCCAAGGTCTAGGATTCAGGAATGCCTGGAGTTAGGGTTAACAACACTCTCAGGACCCTCTCACTTTGCTGTTTATTCACATCACTTTATTCTCCCCAACCCCTGTCCCTGCAGATGTGCTTTTCACTTTCCCCTGGCATGAAATAAGGATTTGCGTTTCCACACATCAAGCCTTTCCAGAGGGAAATGACACTCTCATTTCCAGGTCCGAAATTCCCATGGAAGGAATTAGTATTCGCCCATCTTGTGTGAGGTCCTAACTCCTAGGCTTATCCAGGAGGTTGAGGTCTTAAGAGAAGATGGAATTAACCAGATTTAGAACAAGGGCTCACCTCTCCATCATCATTTGTGGCCATGACATAGACTCATGTGGTTTTGATGGGGGACTTCTGCAGGAAATATTCCACAGAGAGGACAGACAATTAAAAACTGTCCCAGGTAACTAACTCGTTCATCCCTTCTGCTCTCTCTCAAGCCTCCACCATCTCCCCATTTCTTAGTCTCAACCTTGCTTTGTATTTTGCCAAAAAATAAAAACAATCAAAAGAGAATTTGAGGGACTTCCCTGTTGGTCCAGTGTTTAAGACTTCGCCTTCCAATGCAGGGGGTGTGGGTTCGTTTCCTGGTTGGGGAGCTAAGATCCCACATGCCTCGTGGCCAAAAAACCAAAGCATGAAAAAAAAAAAAAGAAGCAATATTGTAACAAATTCAATAAAGACTTTTAAAAAATGATCCACATCAAAAAAACAAAAACCTTAAAAAAAGAGAATTTGCCATGTTCCCTTAATAAATCTAATACTTACATCTTTTCTTTGCCTTAATCTCCAGTAACCATGGTTGATCTGTCCTCCCTCATTTTATCTAAAGCCAATTCCTCTATTTCATCATTAGTTTCCATTTTCTCTCTACTTCCCTACGACTTCTCTCCTCCTGCGTCATCATTTCTACTCACACTGTGTCATTTCTATTAGCTTTCAAAGGACCCATAAGATCTTCCATTTTAACAACCCTCCCTTAACCCATATGTTCCTGCAGCTATGACTCCATATCTCTGCTCCTCTTGGGAAAAAACCCCTTAGAAGAGTTATTTATATTCTGTATTTCTAGTTACTCTCCTTTTGTTCTCTCTGGAAGCTCCTCTTGTCAGGCCCTCTTACCCCTTACTTCTCAAAAACTGTTTTTGTCATTGTCATTAACGACTTTAAAATTGTCAAGCTCAAAGGTAAATCTCAGCCTTCATTTTATTTTAATCACCAGTAACATTTGTTGCAGTTCATCATTTCTTCCTTCTTAAAACACTTTTTTTTTTTTTACCATGTAAGCAGGGGGTAAATTCTATTTATTGAAATATAAGAACTCAACACATTCTACATAAAGCACTACCAAAATCCACCAAATGTTCTTTGGTTGAAATACAGATGATAAACTTTGAGATGCGTTCTGATTCTTCTGATATATGAACTGAAGGTTTTTCTTTCGACAGTTTTTACAACTGAGGCTAAATGTTTAATAAAGCTGGGCATGCAATAAGCCAATGCTCCTGCAGAGAGGAGTTAACCATGCTTTTCTTGGCTATTGGTGAATATTCATTTATTTCTGCGACATAAGCCCCATTACTCATGATGTATAACTTTTGCTGCCATAAAGAAAGATTATACTCCTAAAGGATTGGTGGTCCTTTATCCTAATCCACAAAGAATAAAGCAATTATTTTCTAAAATACAAAATGTTCCCCTGTTGTAACTCTAATGCAGGAGAATGATGTCCTGAACCCCTACTGTGATAAGTTATATCACTGTTACAGTTCCACCAACACAGCATATCCTGATTTAAATGTACACCGTTATGTCTTCTAGTGATTACATCTTCCAGTGATTATATATAAATGCCGTTATTCTTTCTAGGCATCTCAAACATACCACATAAAGTTAAACATTTTTATCTTTCATCTTCCTCTCACCTTCAAACCACAGAGGGAATAGACAATTAAATACTTTCCCAGACAACTAGTTCTCTCTTCTCTACACTTCCTCTTCATTCTTTACTCTCAGATCATCATCTTGCTTCTTATTTCACTAAAAAAATCTACTCTTGCTGACTTTTCCAAATCAAGGAAAGGTGGCTCTTTTCTCTCAGGTACTATTCAAAAATACTTGATGTCAGCGTGACTCATGTTTCTCTTTAAGAACTCATGTTCAATCTGTCAGGAGATTCAGTCGACGCCACAGAATTCAATAGTTTTTTGGTTTTGTTTTGTTTTCTTTTACCACCATTACCACCCTCCTCTAAGAAATGTACAATCACTTCTTGATTGGTCCACCTTAAGTAGATAATTGATCTCCCAGTGCTTGTTTTTGTTCCTCTTTATTCTTTTCTCCTCAGAGCAGCCCAAATGTTTATTGTCTGCTTTTCTTTCTAGGGTGTCACTGCCGTGAGAACAGGAACTTTTTATGTTTTGTTCACTGCTACTTCCCCAGCACCAAGTACAGCGCCTGGCACATAGTAGGCACTCAAAACAATGTCAGTTGAAAGAATCTACTAATCTGTGAGCTTGCCAAACCAGGACCTTTGCGTATCAGCTTTTGTATTTCTTGTGCATCATGCGCTATTAGGCAAAGGGCAAGTGTTCAAAATATATTTGTTCAATGAATCACTGAGTTACTGGGGAGTCATACAAGTAAAGCACAAATTCCTCTCTCTAGCTCTTTTCACAGGTTGTCCTTTTGTTCCTGTCATTGAAAGTGCACTGTAAAAAGTCAAAGGGATAAATCTCTCCAGATTAATAAAGGATCATTTGTTAGGATGAAGATCTGTGGATCAGAGTGGATTAAAAAAAAGGCTGGGGCTTCCCTGGTGGCGCAGTGGTTGAGAGCCCGCCTGCCGATTCAGGGGACACGGGTTCGTGCCCCGGTCCGGGAAGATCCCACATGCCGCAGAGCGGCTGGGCCCGTGAGCCATGGCTGCCGAGCCTGCGCGTCCGGAGCCTATGCTCCGCAGCGGGAGAGGCCACAACAGTGAGAGGCCCGCGTACCGCAAAAAAAAAAAAAAAAAGGCTGGAGGCAGGGACTCCATTGAATAGGGAGCACAAAAGCAAAGCTACCTGGGCAGTTGTTTGCAGGGAGATGAAGACACGAACTCTCTATATGAGAGATTATAACGTCTCTCTCTGCAGCAAAATGAGGGCCTATGAGACTTGAGAGGCTGAAGAGCTAATACCATGGGACATTAGCATAGTAAGAAATGGCTGGTTTTCCTTTTTTCATCTATTTACTCTTATCTTCCTATTTGCTCCATTCCTTCTTTCCTTCTTTCTTTCCTTCTTTTCCTTCCTTCCTCCCTCCCTCCCTCCCTCCCTTCCTTCCTTCCTCTACTTGCTTTGAGCATTTTCTATGTGATAGGCATAGGAGGAGGTGAACACACAAACAAGACCCATGTACCAGCAGAGTTTATGGTACTGGATTGGGGGGACAGGGAGAGAGAGTCAAGCTAAGAAGCACAAAGAGAAGAAGACGATAAAAGCTTTGATGTAGTTACACAAAGATGTAGGTACACCCAAGATGCGATTCCCGTAGATGTGGATAAATGAGATTGTGTGGAAAAAGAACATTTCCTAGCAGATTTTGAGATTTGATCTGAGTTTTAAAGAATGAATAGGAATCTTTTGGCTGATAAAAAGAATAAACACATTCAAGAGCAGTGACAGTAATGTGGATATGCTGAGGACATAGCAGGGTATGTTTTGGAAACTATAGTTGTCCCATGTGTCTAGGGAAGACATGGCATGTGAGGTCGGTTAAGGAGATGAAGCGAAAGGAAGGCAGAAGCCAGGTTATGAAGTTCATAGAAACTAAAATGAAGAGTCTGAACTTATTCTGGGTGCACTGGAAATGTAATTTTAGGATTATAACCAAGAAAATAAAACAATCAGAATTTTGTTATGATAAGGTAACATTAACAAAGATAGAGTTTCTTTACTTATTGGGGACTTTTTATGTGCTAGGCAATGTTTAAGAGCTACTTACATAGTATCTCATTCAATTCTCCTAACAAACCTCCAAAAAAGTATAATTAGGCTCATTATAGAGGTAAGGAAATGGAAATTTAGAGAAGTTTCCCGTAGAGATCTCGTTAGTGTGTGTGATCAGAATTCTCAAACCTCTAACTGAAAATCCTGAAATTCATTTTTCCCTTTTATTTTTTAATTAATTTATTTTTTAATTTTTTCCCTTTTAATTTTTCAAATATTTATTTTCTTCCAGTTTTATTGAGATATAACTGACATACAACACTGTATAAGTTTGAGGTGTACAGCATAATGACTTGACTTACATACATCATGAAATAATTATCACAATAACTTCAGTGAACACCCATCATCTCATATAGATACAACATTAAAGGAGTAGAAAATTCTTTTTCATTGTGATGAGAGTTCTTAGGATTTACTGTCGTAACAGCTTTTATATATTTTAACATACAGCAGTGTTAATTATATTTATCATGTTGTACATTACATCCCTAGTACTTATTTATCTTAGAGCTGGAGGTTTGTACTTTTTGACCACCTTCATCCAATTCCCCCTACCCCTACCCCTACTCCCCCATCTCTGGTAACCACAAATCCGATCTCTTTTTCTACAAGTTTGTTTGTTCTTGAAGCATAATTGAACTACAACACTATATTGGTTTCTGGTATACAACATTGTGATGCGATATTTCCATACATTTCAAAATGATCACCCTGATAAGTCTAGTTACCATCTGTCACCATACAAAGATATTACATAATTACTGACTATATTCCCCACACTATACATTTCATACCTGTGACCCATTTATTTTGTAACTGAAAGTTTGTACCTTTTAATCTCTCTCACTTATTTCTCTCTTAATCCCAGTCCCTGGCAACCCCTGTGGCAACTATCTGTTTGTTCTCTGTATCGATGACTCTGTTTCTGTTTATTCTTTTATTTTGTTTATTTTTTTGTTTTTTTATTTTTTGTTTGTTGTTTGTTTATTCTTTTATTTTAGATTCCACATATAAGTGAAATCCTATAATATTTATCTTTCTCTGTCTGACTTATTTCACTTAGCATAATACCTTCTAGTTCCATCCATGTTGTTGCAAATGGAAAGATTTCCTTCTTTTCTATGGTTGGGTAATATTCCATTATTTATATATATACATACCACATCTTCTTTATCCGTTCATCTATTGATGGGCACTTAGATTGCTTCTGTATCTTGGTATTTTAAATGGTGCATCAAGGAACTTAGGGGTGCATGTATCTTTTCTAATTAGATTTTTCATTTTGGGGGGCATAAATACCTAGGAGTGGAGTTGCTGGATCATATGGTAGTTTTTTTAAAGTTTTTTGAGAAATTTCCATACTGTTTTCCATATTAGCTGCACCAGTTTACATTCCCACCAACAGTGCCCAGTGGTTCTCTTTTCTCCACATCCTTGTCAACATTTGCTGTTTCTTATCTTCTGATATTAGCCATTCTAACAGATATGAGGTGATATTTCATTGTGTTTTTTTTTAACATCTTTATTGGAGTATAATTGCTTTACATTGTTGTGTTAGTTGCTGCTGTATAACAAAGTGCATCAGCTATACGTATACATATATCCCCATATACCCTCCCTCTTGCATCATCCCACCCCTCTAGGTGGTCACAAAGCAGGATGGTTTTGATTTGCATTTCCATGATGATTAGTGATGTTGAGCATTTTTTCATGTGCCTATTGGCCATCTGTATGTCTTCTTTAGAAAAATGTATATTCACTACTCTGCCCATTTTTTAATCGGGTTGTTTGTTTTTGTGATGTTGAGTTCTTTGTATATTTTAGATAGTAACATCTTATCAGATATATCTTTTGCAACTATCTTCTCCCATTTAGTAGGTGGCTCTTTCATTCTGTTGATAGTTTCCTTCACTGTGTAAAAGTTTCTTAGTTTGATGTAGTCCCATTTGTTTATTTTTGCTTTTATTTCCCTTACCTGAGGAGACATATCCAAAAAAAATTGCTAAGACAGATATCAAAGAGTATAATATTTTCTTCCAGAAGCTTTATTGTTTCAGGTCTTACGTTTAAGACTTTAATCCATTTTGAGTTTATTTTCATATTTGGTGTGAGAAAGTAGTCCAGTTTGATTCTTTTGTGTGTAGTCTTCCAGTTTTCCTAACACCATTTATTGAATAGGCTGACTTTTCTCCATTGTACATTCTTGACTCCTTTGTTGTAGATTAATTACCCATATAAGTGTGGGTTCAATTCTGGGCTCTCTATTCTGTTCCATTGATCTATGTGTCTGTTTTTGTGCCAGTACAAAACTGTTTTGATTACTGTAGGTTTGTATTATACTCTGAAGTTTAAAAACTTGACATTTTTAATCACCATTCTCATAGTTGTAACTAGAATAGAGGTGGAAGGGAGATAGTGGCACCATTGATGTGGGCAGAAGCATTAGTATGCTATTTAACTAAACCTGGAGTGAAATGCTGAGAGTGTGGACTTAAACAATGGCAGTGGAGATTGAGGGAAAAGATGATTTTGAGACAAATGAAGGAGATAGAATTTGTAGGACGGTGACTAACTGGATGTGGAAGAGCAAGTAAAGGGAGAATGTTTAGATGTCAATGAGGTTTATGGCTGTGGCCACTGGGTGGAAGGTAGGGCCATTCTTAGAAGGCTTGAGAGGGTTCAGATGCCCATGTGATGCAAAACTTGGACAGTCAGTTATACAGGATTGAAGTCCAGCAGTGTGTTACGAGCTAGAAGACAACTGTCGGCAGATAAACATGGATCAGCTGACCAATGGCTGGTTCGTAGACCGATTAGAGCAGGGGGCTTAGAATAGAGCTGTGGGAACCTAAACATTTCATAGATTACAAAGGAGAAGGAAATGTGCAAAAGGTGTTTGAAAGGGATCAGAAGGAGAAATGGGGTTAAAGCTGGAATAGAGAGATATCCCAGATGCTGAGGAGGAGGGATGCTGAGATGGCCAATGATGGAAAGTATCACAACAAGGACAAGTAAGAGAAGAACAGAAATATGTCCATTTTATTTGATGATGTCAGGGTCATTGTGCAACTTATCAAAAGTAAAATCAACTTGTTATTGAGGAAGCTGGACCCATGTAGCCGATAGAGGATTAGATGGAAGTGAGGGATTGGAGCAGCCAGGGTATAGGCTGAGGGAGGTGTGGGATGGTGGTTAGAGCAGGATGGGAAGGATTTGGGGGAGGGGACTGACTCCAAGGAAATGTTGGAATGATTTTTCTTGAGCAGCAATTAATTTGAGAGCCCTAAGAAATAGATTTTTGACTTCTTTCAAATGTGCGTATGAGGGGAGATGCTATTTATATATCTCCTAGCTTTATTCAGACTTGCAACCTGCACGAATACTATTAACTCTTTAAGTATCAAATATTTTTTTCTCTCTTTATTCCCTCTTTACCTCTTTCTCTCTACCTACGGAAGCACAGGAGCTTAGAAAATAGAAGTTCTTATTTTAATTCACCACCAGTGCATTTTTTTCTTTTCAGTGAATTCATATGAACAATCCCCACTGCCATGCTGCCAGGGGAAGATTTTGAGCTGGAATAGGATGCTTATTTGACACAGTGCTGTATCCTGAGTTCTCAACAATGTCAACCTGACTTTCTCTTTCCCTAAGTCTTGATCCTTCCCTTAGAAGCAGGCCGAATCCTCAATTCCAGTTTTAGTTCCCTTTGATTGAAAGATTAAACAGTGTCATATTTCAGGTGTTTTAATACAAGAATCAGAAAACAGCTTCTCCCTTTCTTGACCAGAGTAGGGGCACGGGCATTTATAATCCTATAAAGGGACCATGGTGAACGTTCTGTTCATCTTTATGTTCAAAATACATTGGAGTCCATTGATTTCAGAAGCATTTCATTGCAGTGGGGGTGGGTGGGGGAGGGAGTGAAAATAGTGGGAGTCGAATGTATGTGGAAATTTCCTCAGATGGAGTTATTTATTATACCTCAGAGACTGAGGATGCTGGAGGATATAGAATTGAAGGTTGGCTCTGCCCTTTGGTACTTATACGGAGGCTTTAACTTTTCACAAGGGTCAGTGAGGCAGTCTGCACTTTCTTCATATCTGAGTTCCTGTGACTTCACTCTTACAGAGTATCAAATAGCCTGGAATGAATGGCATTTTCTTGTTCCTCCAGGGGATTGCCAACCCTCCCTGGAGCCTCTGGTTGTTCTGGTAAGGAGGATTTAGACCAGCTGGGCACCACTGAATGTCTGAGGACTCAACAAATCTCCATCGCTGGTTGTTATGGATATTCAGTTGTGGTTAAAAAGCTGCCATTGACTGGGCTGAAACCTGCAGATCAGTCCATCAGTGAGTAGTGTTTGGGAGCCTTGGCTCAGCTTGACAAATATGTGGCAAGCTGTGGTGAGTGAAGTTGTTTGTTACATGTGAGAGTTGAAGTTTGCCAGCCCTCCTGTTTCCCCAAGAAGCTCGGGGCACTGAAGCCACTGGTTACTTGCACGCTTGACCACACTAGCTAATTATTAAGAATAACAACTGAAATTTGTATCATGCCTTCTATTTATAAATTACTTCCCCACATGTTACCTTATTTGAAGCTCATAACAACTTTGAGCAGAAGGTAATTACTACCGCTAATTTAAAGATGGGGAAAACAAGGCTCAGAATGTGTAAGAGATGTAACTAGAATCACAGAGCCAGTAAGAGGCCAGAGGGGAACTTGGTTTCCCGTCTTCCATGGCTTTGCTCTGCCTGTAGTTGCTTCTGCCCTGTTGCTAGGAATCTTTCAAAGTTTTGGCAGCCAGTGAACTCAGTAAGTTCCTGGAGATAGAGCAAGGAGATCCAAGGCAAAGAGAACTTGGAGGTTTCTTAGCACTGGTCAGCCTTGAGGTCAAATGCACTAACAAGTACACTAAATAGCTTTGCCATCCCAGGGCATCTTGTTCCTCGAGGAATTAAAACCCCATCACTTCCAACCAGAACCTGGATGAAGTGCATTTTTAGGTCTCCCAGTGCACCATATGAAGGGTCTAGCAAATTCTATTTTTATTTTATTATTTTATTCTATTATTATTTCTATTTTATTCTATATTTATTTATTTATAGAAGCCTAAATATTTATTTTTTTCAGATTTTACACAAAAGTCTATAAAGGAAGAAAAAAACTAAGAATAATTGAAACAATAATCAATACTTTTCCAGTAAAGTTTTTTCTATAATTCAAGCATATACTTTTTCATAGGTCAGTCTTCTAAAGGAAACAGTTTTTTTTAAAAAAAAATGAAGTAATCTTTTAATATATGCTCATTAAAAATAGTGTATTGGTTAAGCAAATAATGGTACATCCACATGAGTCACTACAGAGTTTTTAAACTTGATGGTGTTGAAAATATCTAATGAAACAGAAACATAACAATATATTGTTATGTTTAAATAGCAGCATATACAGCAGCATGAAGAAGGGCATGTGTGTGTGTGTATTGTAGGGAGAGAGGGAGAGGAGAGAGAGTGACAGGACTGGGAGGATAGATACAGAACATTAGCAGTTGCTACCTCTGATTCAGGGATGTGCTAATTGGGTCATCTGGGAAGCAGACACGGTGACAAAGTTAGGAGTGCAAAAGGATTATAAGGAATTTGACAAATGGTGCTAGGAAAACTGGATATCCACATGCAAAAGAACCAAGTTAGACCCCCTACCTTATACTACCACACACTACAAAAGTTAGCTCAAAATGATCAAAGACCTAAATATAAGACTTAAAACTATAAAACTCTTAGAAGAAAAGAGGGGAAAAGTTTGATAACATTGGATTTTACAAAGATTTCTTGGCTATGACACCAAAAGCACAGGCAACAAAAGTGAAAATAGGTAAATTGGACTCTCAAAATTAAAAACATCTGTGCATCAAAGGACACTCAACAGAGTAAAAAGATAACCTATGAAATGGGAGAAAATATTCACAGACTATATATTTGAAGAGAGGTTAATATCTAGAGTATGTAAACAACTACAACTCAACCAGACACACACACAAAACATATAATCCAACTTAAAAATGGACAAAGGACTTGAATAAACAGTTTTCTAAAGAAGATATACAAATGGTCAACAAACATGTGAAAAGATACTCAACATTACTAATCACTAGGTAAGTGCAAATCAAAATCACAAGATACTACCTCATACCCATTAGGATGGCTGCTATCAAAAAATAAAAAATAACAAGTGTTGATGAGAATCTGGAGAAAATACAGCACTTGAGCACTGTTGGTGGGAATGCAGAATGGTGCAGCCACTATGGAAAACAATATGGTGCTTCCTCAGAAAACTAAAAATATTTTTACCCTATGATTTGGCAATTCTGTTTCTGGGTATATATCCAAAAGAATTGAAAGCAGTGTCTCAAAGAGATATTTGCATACCCATGTCCATAGCAGTGTTATTTATAATAGCCAAAAGGTGGAAGCAACCCAAGTGTCCATGAACGAATGGATGAACAAAATGTAATTTATACGTACAATATAATGTTATTCAGCCTTAACAAAAGAATGAAATTCTGACACATCCTTGAACCTTGAGGACATTGTACTCAGTATTTGTCAAAAAGACAAATACTGCATGATTCTACTTACATGAGGTCATCTAGAGCAGTCAAGTTCATAGAAACAGAAAGTAGAATGGTGGTTGCCAGGGGCTCGAGGAGGGGAGGACGGGGAGTTGTTAAATGGGTACAGAGTTTCAATCTCAACAATGTGAATATACGTCATGCTGTTGAACTGTATACTTCAAAAGGGTTAATAAGGTAAATTTTATGTTGTGTGTATTATTTCACCACAATTGAAATAAAAAGATGGATTATTGGGGAGTAACACCTGTGTAAGAAAAGGGGAGGAAGGAATATTAAGTAGGAGAACCATCAGATTGTGTTGTAGGCAGTCTCTATCAGGCCAGTAGGAGCTCAGGAGCAAAGATAGCCCATTAGAAGGGGCTGCATTGGGCAGAAATGGTTAGTCCTTTGCATCACTTCCTTGACTTTGGTTACCATGAATTTGGCTACCATGGCCTTGCTCAGTCATTGTTTGGGGGTTGCCCTGAGATAAGCAGGACCTCAGCTTGGAAGCTGAGGCAGGTGCTGAAGGAGTTAACCTTTGGAGGTTGTCAGCCAGTCACATTCCTTGAAGCTGGACAACAATTCCCTTCTTTGAACATCATCTGAGTGACACGTCTCTATGACTGCCCCATGGGACTAAGAGTGAGTTTTATTTTCCTTTAGTTTGCATTTATATGTACTCCACATTTCTAACAATAAATGTGACTTTTTAGTCAGAAAAGAAATATAAGTTATTATAATATATGACAACTAATTTTAACTGTTGAGCAATTAGTTCCATATTAAATATCCATTTCAGATTGTTACATTCAGAGCCCTACCACGTAAACACATTCCATCATAATAAATCGAGTTATGAATCCACCTGTGAATCTGAAATAAAATGATTGTTCTGTCATATCAATTCATACTGTAAATTGGATATTGGCATATGAAATGGGCATCAACCTTAGATATTGCCTATTTTAAAATAATTAATTAATTAATTTATTATTTATTTTTGCCTTGTTGTGTCTTCGTTGCTGCGTGCAGGCTTTCTCTAGTTGCGGAGAGCGGGGGCTACTCTTGGTTACGGCGCGTGGGCTTCTTATTGCGGTGGCTTCTCTTTGTTGTGGAACACGGGCTCTGGATGCACAGGCTTCAGTAGTTGTGGTGCACGGGTCTAGTTGCTCTGCGGCATGTGGGATCTTCCCGGACCAGGGCTCGAACCTGTGTCCCCTGCATTGGCAGGCAGATTCTTAACCACTGTGCCACCAGGGAAGTCCCTAGATATTGCCTACTTTAATTGTATCCTGTATTTCTACCAGAGTGTAAAAGATGTTCAAACGGACCATTGGAAAGATATTAATCACAATACACAAACCTTGGAAAGCATCATTTTATTTCTGTTGGAACAGTGGGGTCCTCCTGGCAGGCTTAAGGCAGAGGTGGAGACTTTTAAAGCAGGCCAGGGTACCTGCAGGAGGACATTCAGGTATCAGCATACAGTAATGCTTGTAAAACATTTTCAGATCCTCACATGAAAGGAAACTCCTAAGGATAAGATGCAAGTGAAATCATCAGAATGACAGCTCTTTTAACTTTAAATAATTTATGGATTATATACCTACATCCTGGGTAGGCTTGTGTCAAGAGGTCTTCATTCACAAAAGAATAAAATTTTTCTAATTTCAATGAGGGGAAGGTGAACTAAGGGAGCAAGAAAATTATAGAAAGAATTATAGATCCAAAGACTGAGAGAAATGCAGGGATTTCGGCCTTTCTACATGTCAGGAATGATGGCACTGAGGTACTGAGAATTCGTCCATGCAAAATTACTTGAGTAAAAAATTTCTTTCTCCTACAAACTCACAAAATGGAGGCTCAATATATTGCCAGGAGATAGAAAACACTGAGTAATCACATATAATCAAACTAAAGCTATTTCTGCTGTACACTTCTGAGACCTGGCTTTATGTCTAATTAAGCAACTGAAATGATTTATAGACTTTAACATTCACTTTAAAAGTGGGATTTGAAGGGCAAGTCTGTCTTTCTAGACTTTACCTGTTCAAATAGGAATCTTAAGTCACCAGTGGTGAAACTCAATAAAATCTCTAGTTAACAATGTGCCTAGGTTTGGATAAAGCTAAACCGATCGCATTACTAAAACTTGGCAAGATTTTCAAGTTTTCTTAACCTCCTGGCATCTTAGGAGGGCTTTTCTGTTTGTTCTGTTTTTGTTTTTTGCTTTGCATGCATTTAAGAAACTTCTATTGCATACTGACCCCATGCAGTTAAGTACTGTTCTACATGTTCATGATATAAGCAGTGAATAAAACCAAACAAAAATCCCTGTCTTCAGGGAGTTTCAATTCTAATGGGAGGAGGGGGAGATAAGCAATAAATAAAATAAATAAGTTGGCATATTAGAGAATTACAAATGCCATGGAAAAGAGCAAAGTAGGGAAGAGGTACAGGGAAAGAGGGTGAGGAAAAGTGCAATTTTAAGTCAGAAGAACAGGGAGGGCCTCACTGAGATGGTGACATTTGAGTGAAGACTTGAAAGAGGCTTGGGGGTGAGTGATGTACATATTTGGAAAAGAGCGCCCAGGCAGAGGAAACAGCAAGTGCAAAGCATCAGAGCAGTCAGAGCCGGAGATGGATGATACAATCAAATTGGATATTTTGAGGAGAGTTGAAAAAAGTGATTATTTTTTAAAATGTGGGCCCTTTAGATTGCTTCCGTGTCTTGGCTACTGTAAATAGTGCTGCTATGAACATTGAAGTGCATGTATCTTTTCAAATTAGAGCTTTCATCTTTTTTGGATATATGCCCAGGAGTGGGACTGCTGGATCATATGGTAACTCTATTTTTAGTTTTTAAAGGACCCTCCATACTATCTTGTAATAAACTATAACAGGAAAGAATCAGAAAAAAGATATATATATATATATATATAACATTGAATCACTTTGCTGTACACCTGAAACTAACACCTAGAACTAACACTAAACTTTACACAATATTGTATAATCAACTACACTTCAATTAAAAAAAACTGTGGGCCAGCTGTAAGGAAATGATAAGGGACAGCGTGATTTCCCGAAGCTAGAGATGTGGGCACTGTAATCGTCACTAGTCCTGAGGGGATGACTGGGCAGTGGTTTGGGAACCTTGGAATAAGAGGTTTCGTGGAGAGTCTGCCTGATGGGAGCTGTGACCTTAGGTTGAGGGACGCACTGCCTGCACCAACACTGCAGGAAGGAAGCACTGCAAAGGAGAGAAAAGGAGACTCTAACCTCGCATTCGTCCTTCCTTCAGATCTTCTGCTGTGCTCTGCCCTGGCTGAATACACCTGGAAGCAGAGGGCCAGGGGGACTGTTGCAGTCGTTCATGGGGTTCATCCTTCCAGGGTACAGAGCAGGACTGAGAAGGGTGGGGAGAGCGTCTGGAGGGGCTTATACTGAAGACACTCAGCACAAGCTCTGAGGTGAGATCATGGCTGACATGAGGAATAGCAAGTATGTCCCTGTGATTACAGAGGAGTGATTGAATAGGAGTTCCAGGAAATGAGTCAGAGAAGCAGCAGACTAGAATTGGATAGCATTGTTGGGGCTTGTAATGTCCTTAGCTCTTACTACGAATGAAAACAGGGAACTGGTGGAGAGTTCTGTGTGAAAAGGTGATGAGGGCTGACATATCTTAAAATTCTCCCTCTGAATGCTGGGTTAACAATAGACTGTGGTGAGACAAGGATGGAATCATGAGACCAATGAGGATGCTGTTGCCTAATTCAGGCAAGAGAGATGGTAGTTTACAGGTGGATGCAATGGAGATTGTAAGAAATGGTGGGTTTCCAAATAAATTTAAAAGTGGAGCCAACAGGGTTTTCTGACAGACTGAATGGCATATGTGTGTGTGAGCAAAGGAGAGGAGTCAAGGAACCAAGGATGACTCCTAGTCGGAAGGACAGAGTTGCTGTTGATTGATTTGGGGAAGACTGGAAAGAGCATCATTTTGGGAGGAAAGCTCAGCAATCAGTTTTGGACATGTTGAGTTTAAGGTGTCTGTTGGGACTTGGTGAATAGACAGATGGCATTATGAGTCTTGGAGTAAGGTCTTACCAGGAAATAGAAGTTGTGTAGATGTTAATGTTAGATGGTCTTTAACTTCATTAAATGAGATGCGATCACCAAAAGAGTGAGTGTGGAGAGACATGAGAGGGGGACCCAAGACTGGGGCCTGAGCACTCCCACATTAAGGAGAAATCAACAAAGAAGACAGAAGGAGCTGCCAGCACAGCAGGGAGAAAAAAAATAACAAGAAGAGGAGATGGTTTCCTGAAAACAAAGTGAAGAACATGTTTCCAGGGGGAGGGAGTAATCAACAGTGTCAGCTGCTGATGATAGATCAAGTATAATGAGGATTGAGATGAACCATGGGCTCGAGGAGCTTGGAGGTCATTAGTGTCCTTAGCATGTCCAGATTTCCTGGGGTAGTGGGGAGAAAAGCTGGTTAGAGTGGGTTTAATGAGAATAGGAATGGAAATAGTGCACTGGAAATAATTAGCATAGATTTCTCTTGAGTGTTTTGTATCAAAAAAGATACCACTCAAAGTGTTTTGGGACTTCCCTGGAGGCACAGTGGTTAAGAATCCGCCTGCCAATGCAGGGGACATGGGTTCCATCCCCAGCCCGGGAAGATCCTACATGCTGCAGAGCAGTTAAGCCCGTGTGCCACAACTACTGAGCCTGCGAGCTACGACTATGGAAGCCCACGCCCCTAGAGCCCAAGCTCTGCAACAAAGAGAAGCCACCGCAATGAGAAGCCCGTGCACCACAACGAACAGTAGCCCCCACTCACCACAGCTAGAGAAAGCCCGCACGCAGCAACAAAGACCCAATGCAGCCAAAAATAAATAAAATAATTTATTAAAAAAAAAGAGGTGTTTTGCTGTAAAGATAAGTAGAAAAATAGGGCAGTAACTGGAGGTGGGTGGAGTTAAATGAATTTTTTTTTAACGAGGTAGGACAGCATGTTTTAGGGACATGGGGACCCTCTAGCGGAGAAGAAAAATCAAAGATTCAGGAGAGAGAAGAAATTGCTGGTGAATTGTCTTTGAGGAGGCAAAGGTGGGGGAAGCTACTGATCATATTGAGAGGTTGTCCTTAGATATGAGTGTGGACCGTTCATTCATAGCAGTGGTTTTCAAAATTGCCCTTTAGAATCACTTGGGGGTGCTTTTAAAACTCCTGTTGTCCACCTCTTATCCCCTAAAATTTAAAAACAGTCTCTGGGGGAGGACTTTTAGACACACTTTTAAAAAATGTTTCCCAGATGGCTCTCAAGCTTTTAGCATGTGTCAGAATCACTCCTAGGACTTGGTAGAATGCAGATTGCTGGGCTCCACCCCCAGAGTTTCTGATTCAGTAGATCTGAGTCCATCTGAGAATTTGCGTTTCTAATATCCCAGGTGATATTGTTGCTGCTGGGCTGGGGACCACTCTTTAAGGATCACTGATTATAGTAATAGGAGAAAATTATAGTGTATGGGGGCTAATGATGGTAGGTGGGTCAACTTGAGGAAGTTCTCTTCTGATGATTTAAAGATTCTCAGTGAAGTGAAAAGAGAGCTGATTATTTGGGAGTGTGATGAAAGGGTGGGACGGTGTCAAAGATTCAGGAGAGAGGAGAAGGTATCTCACAATCATTGAATAAATGTGAGTATGGGTGGTCTAAGGAAGTGTAGCATAATTTGGGGGCAGCAGCAGAACCCACTTGAAGTTGGAAGTCATGAATTAAAAATGAGACCAACCAACATGTTTTTTCCATTTTAACCTCGCCATGTTTAGTTGCAGAGATGCAAGTGTAGAGAAGGTAGAGAGATGAACTTGACCAGGGTTCAAGTTTTGCTAAAAATGTATTACAAAGTGAGAGAGGAGCAAGGGATTGAGTTGTTCACCAGGGAGGTTTTACAATGATTGAAGTGGAATTTAAGTTTTGGGTCAGGAGGAAAAGGAAGACACTAAGAGAATGAGGGGAAAGGGGGCAAGGTTAAAGGAATGACTGTTTATTGGAGCAGAAGGATTGTTATATGTCAGAGAATATAATTTTTGAAATTGATATTAAGGAGGGGTTGCATTTATTTTCTATGACTTGGCCTGGGTTATGACCAGGGGAGTCTGTGGCTGAGAAAGATTAAGGAAGAGAGGAGTTTAATGAGCTGAGAGTCCAGGGTGTTGGGAACGTCATTCATATGAGTAATAAAATCACTAGGATTAAAGATAGAAGTAGTTTTGGAGAGGGAATGACAGTGAGCTGGATGCTAAAGTTTTTGAGATACAAGAGGAATTCGAAGCCGAGCTTTTAGGAAGGATAGACGGTGTAGACGTGAGAATCAAGAAAGACGTTTCCCAAGCTCTCCACTCAGAATCTGAGGCAGTGGGAGAAAGTAACCACCTCTTGAGAGGGTTTGGGGGGCAGCATGCCCTCGGGGAGATCCAGGTATCTGTTAGACTAGGAAGGGCAATAAAGCCCCTGCAGAGAGTTGAGGTGATTGGATGTTTTGAGGGTGTCTGGCTCGAGTTCCAGAGGGCACAGTGGAAGAGTTTCAGGGGAGAGTCAGGGATTGAAATGGACCCAGGGATATGGTGAGATCTGGGGGATTAGATTAGAGGAGATGAAAGGTCACCTAGGAGTTGGAGCTTCTTGGGTTGACTCGTATAATTAGTGGGATGGACCATAATTAGGTGAATCCTCATGGCCTCAAGGTTGATTCTTTGAATTTTGAGAGGTAGTAAGGAGTGGGGGCCTGGGACACCCCCTTCAGGGCTTCTGAATGACCTGTGGAGACCAGGGAGGGGTGGTCTCACTTTGAGGACATGAGGCTTTCTCGTCTCCTGAAGATGGAGGCTTGGTTGCATAGAGAGGAAATGTTTAACCCAGAGGGCACAGCCAAAATCATTTTAATTAAAGGAAGTGATCTTGTAAATGTTGCCAGATTCAGAAAAAAACTCAAATGATTATATGGAGAATTAATATAACTTTTTGAAAAAGGACTCACTCCTTATTTCCAGTATACAAGACCCAAAGGATAAAATAAAAATGTAGAGAAATTCCCCGCATCTACCTCTCTCTGTTGGTTGATTTGGTTTCATTTTTCTAGCTTTTCCAGATTTTATCTCGATGTATCTTATCCAAATTGCCCACATAGTTGCTTTGACTTTGTACTATGCTTTATGAAAATGGCCATTAAGATTTCTTGGCAAAACCTTATCTGCAGGCAACCTCAGATATTTTGTTCTGGTATTTCTTTAAACCTTAATTTCTCTGGATTTGGTGGTGTCAAATTCAATCTAAATAGTATTTACTGAGTTTTGGTGTGCATGGTAATGGTTATGTCCTCTGGGAGATGCGGAAGAGCTCTCGGATGCTGGGTAACTTAAATGAACCTAAATATTGCTTTGCATTTCTCAGCATTTTTTTTCCTGCTGAACATTTCCAGATAATATCAAAAGTGCATCCTGAACTTGAATTTGTTTTATTATGGCCATTATGAAAATTAAACTTTCTAATTTAAGAAAAGGCCTGTGCATGTAGAAACCCCTGCCAACATTACATTGATTGTAGGGCAGAAATTATTTTATAGTTATAACTAGAAAATCTAGAATATATGAACGGGTTTCTCCTCTAGCTACTGCCACCAATCTCTGTTCTTTATAACCAAACTCTTGGAAAATGTTTCTACTACTTGTTAGCTACATTACCATTACCTTCTATACTCTCTCGCACCTACTCTGTGCAGATGTTGTCGCTAGCATTCACCAAGATCACTAATGCCCTCTGCGTTGACAAGGTCTTAGCCTCCATCTTTATCTCCATGGGATGAGTGTTTAGTCCTCACCTTGTTCTCTCACCAGTTTTGACTCAGTTGATCATTTTTTCCATCTTGATATATTTTCTTCTGTTGCCTTCCTGAATCCCACATTCTCCAGGTTTCCTGCTTCAACCCCTGGCTGTTCCTTATCAGAACCCTTTGCTGCTGCTCTTCCTCTTTCAAGTCCATAGGATGTTGAGGATGTAGTCTTTGGCCCGCGTCTTTTCTAATTAACACTCATTTCCTAGTTGCGCTCATGCAATCCTGAGGTTTTAAAAATTATCAATAGGATGGTGGTTTCCAAATCTTTATTTCTAGCTGAGAGTTCTCCCTGAACTCCAGAGTTAAGTGTTCAATTATTTGACATCTCCATTTAGATGTCTAATGAGTGTCTCAAACTTACCAATGCCCTCGAGCTGAAGCCTGATGTCTTCCTCTCTCCAGTTTTCCCTATTTCAATGAAAGACACCACCACTTACTTGGTTACTCAACCTCAACCATCACGCTTCTTTTCCTTATACCCCAAATATGCTAGTGAAGCCTTTGGCTCTACCTCCGAAATATGTCAAAAATCCAGCCATTCTTCATCATTATCACCCTTGTCAAAGCTTTCACCTGGACCGCCACCAAAAGCCCTCAGCTCATCTCTCACTCTTGTTCTCCTAGAGCCTAATTTGCATACAGAAAAGAAAGTGATCTTTTAGAAATGCCAATCAGATTATGCCGTTCTTATCTCAGAACGCTCCAAAACACTTTGCATCCCAGGGACTATAAAATACAAAGACAAGCGTCTACATTTTCAAGCCATTTTCTATCACGCTCCCCCTTTTCCATGCACCCTGGGCACACCGGTCTCCTTGCTGTTCCTTGAACATATTAAATATGTTTCTACCCACATTTTTGCCCTTGCTGTTTCCTTTGGCTACACGGCTTTCCCCCAAGATATACACAGGCTTGCTTTTATTTTATTCAGGTCTCTGTGCAAACGTCATCTATTCAGAGAGGACTTTCTGGACCACCTTATTTGAGTAGTCACGCCCCTCCACCCCATGCTTGCCATCTTTCTACTACACTTATTGTTCTTCTTTGAACTCTGTACTACCTGAAGTTATATTGTATATTTATTTGTTTATTTTTGTTCCTTCCAATGGAATGTAAGTTTCCCAGAGCCAGGGATCTTATTTTATTTCTCTTCTGTGCCTGAGGCATTTAGAACACTTTGAACCTAGGAAAAATTAAATTACTGCTGGCGAGGTGAGCCAAAGTTGCAGCTCCCTCCAGGGAGAGTTTTGATAATGGTAAACATTTGACAGATGGCCTGGAGTTATCTTGCTCTAACAGTTGTTAAGGTCTAAGTAACTATTTCTGATAAGGAAACAGAAAGAACATTTTGTATTTTTATGTTTTAAACCTTGTGGTAGTGAGCTAGGCCCATAATAAGTGCTCAACAAATTTTTGTTGAATAAATGAACTAAGAAATGAAGGAATGAACACAAATATGTGTGTATGTACATGAGTTACACAGAGATCATTTTTAAAATTACTGGATCTTCAGATAATTTTTTATTTTGCAACAACTATGCCTATAATGTTAAAAATATTACTTAATGAGGCAAAATAATTTCACTTTGCTTTAAGTATTAAATTGATTGTCACATTCTTTCTCTATGACTTAGCTAGGTTTAAAGCAAAAGAACTTTCTATCATTGAAAGGAAAATTTGAGTGTATTTTAATTAACCAAAGATATGAACTCTTGCAAAAATATTTAAATTGTAGGTGGAGAACCATTTAAGGAAATTATCTGTGTTTTTCAAGCTTTTACATATCAACTCCTCATGACAGAAATTTCTGGAAAAACTACATATCCACAATAAAGACATATACAGATGATTTATTCAATTTTGGAGTATTGTATTTTTCCACTCTTGCATTTTTATCATACAAAGAAATTAGAGTTTTACTTCCTTGGACATGAAATTCTGTCCTCCCCTTTCTGTGGTGATTGTGTTAGACTCTTCTTTCTCTCTTTTGCATTTCACACAGAGCATAACAAGAACTGAGTGTAGAAAGAGCAGGAACTTGGAAAGGGTATGAGTCAAGTTGTCAGAAAATGTGGTTTCCAGTTCCTGTTTTACCCCTGAGTAGCCATGTGACCTTGGGCAAAGCACTAACCTGTCTATGTCTCCAACAAGAGGGTAGTTTTGTTGGCTTTTACGATGGTTTTTCACTCTACAACAGGGTCCCCAACCCGTGACCGTGGATCAGTACCGGTCCGTGACCTGTTAGGGACTGGGCCGCACAGGAAGAGGTGAGCGGCGGGTGAGTGGGCGAAGCTTCATCTGCCACTCCCCATAACTTGCATTACTGCTTGAATCATCCCCCCCACCCCGACCCCGGTCCGTGGAAAAATTGTCTTCCATGAAACCGGTCCCTGGTGCCAAAAATGTTGGGGACCGCTGCTCTACAAGTTTCTGGATTTATAAAGTTCACACCAGTTTATTCCAGGGCTAGATTTCTTTCCACTGAGGTATACTCCTCTTCAACACTGCACCGCACCGATGAGACCAAAGTAAAGGGTTTTGAAATCATTTGGAATCCTAAATGTGGGCTACTGTTTTCATTACCTCGAGTCTAACTGTATTCATACGCTTGTATTTAAAAGAGTGAGTTCTTCATCAGGAAGTCACTTGGGTTATGTAAGGTATAAGCAGCATTCAGTAAGAGTTGGATACTTTTCCTGCATGAGGATGAATGGGACAAATGGTGTCTTTTAAAATATATATATATATATTCCTTATGAAACATTTGGAAATTGTATCTTTTTTTAAAATAATTTATTTATTCATTCATTTTTGGCTGTGTTGGGTCTTCATTTCTATGCGTGGGCTTTCTCTAGTCGCGGCAAGCGAGGGCTACTCTCTAGTTGCGGTGCTCGGGCTTCTCACTGCGGTGGCTTCTCTTGCAGTGGACATGGGCTCTAGGGCTTGTGGGCTTCAGTAGTTGTGGCTCATGGGCTCTAGAGCCCAGGCTCAGTAGTTATGGCACATGGACTTAGTTGCACTGCAGCATGTGGGATCTTTCCGGACCAGGACTTGAACCTGTGTCCCTTGCATTGGCAGGCGGATTCTTAACCACTACGCCACCAGGGAATTCCCACAAATGGTGTCTTTTTGCTAAGTTTAATGTGCTGGATTTAATATAGCTGGGAAAAAGGCAGGACAAAATGAGGGTTTGTCCTTAAAACACACTATTGTACTGAGAGAAGAGCGTTCTTCTATAATATGAGAGGGTTAAGAGAAGAGTTCTCTTCTATAATATGCATTTCAGATGTCAAAATTTTCCCTGAGGAAACTCAGGATGTGAAAACACAGGATACTCGTCCCAGATAACTGAGATGCCTATCAAAGTCATGATTTCAGTGAGCCCAGACTCTTGCATCTTTCCATACATAGAAAAGCGCTAAATTCCTTAACTTGACATATCTGGTTTTCTTTTTCTTTCTTTTTTTTTTCCTGCAGTACGCGGGCCTCTCACTGTTGTGGCCTCTCCTATTGCGGAGCACAGGCTCCGGACGTGCAGGCTCAGCGGCCATGGCCCACGGGCCCAGCCGCTCCACGGCATGTGGGATCTTCCCAGACCAGGGCACGAACCCGTGTCCCCTGCATCGGC